>NC_091825.1:52491666-53140833 GCF_038994185.2 Dermacentor albipictus
GAAATCTGAAGCAGCAGAAGCTTGATGTGGGCGAAGAAGAACATGTACGGCGGACAGGCGCCTGTCCGTCGTACAAGTTATTATTTCGGTCCGCGTCTTTGTAGCGCTCATTTCTTTTCTTCAAGTGTAATAAAAAGAAGCACTACATAAACACACAGCGTATAATATTAAATATACAAAACATAAAAGGCTACGCATACAATATTATCGAAACAGGTTTTCGTGCATTTGGGTTTAATTGGAGTGGGATATATTCTTAAATATAAGAAATGCAGTGTTTAAAATGGTTTTAGTGCCGCGTAAATTATTTACGGCCATTCACGGCAAAGCATATGTGTGAGCTAAGAGGCTACTATAAATATCTGCGACATTTCAAATTGTTTTTACGTATTTAAAACTCTCGTGAAGACGGGGTCGATCGCGCCCCGAATAATTGCAGTGGGTATTAAAGTGCACGAGGTTTAACCTACAATGCGAGAGAAAGGATTTCGCACCTTGCCCCAGGAAAATAAGCCAGCAGCACAAATATATTCTTTCTTTATTGGCGGGGGGGGGGGGGAGGAGGGTGAAATGAAATAGGCTTGCAGCGACGGGTTAAGAGCGCCCGCATCGCAGTTTTCGCTATAGATCTCGCTCGAGCACAACTAATTACGAGACTATTTGTTTGGTTAACACTATAAAAAATATATTTCTAGATAAGTATGCACGGGAGGTGTACTACGCAGGTTACGTTTACTTTATAGTTATGTATTTGCAAGAGCACTGCAGGCCTGAAAACGGCCCTTGCAGGAGGGACATCAAGCATAAGTGTCAATAAGAATATATATAGAGCATCAAAATCAAATAGTTATACAAATATAAACAAGCAAACATGCTACGAAAACCGCCAAGAAAAACCTAGTTTGTACAGTCTTAATAATTGGCTAGAGTGGTGAATCGGCCGATCTGGCCGCCATCTATTGCAGCAGAAAAAAAGAAAGCACAGGCCGACGGCGCAATAAGACCACGCATGGTCGGGACTCGGGACGCATACGAGGGTGGGTGCGTGATAGCGCGCACCCTTAAGTGGAACCTAGCAACCAACGCGAGGTAGCAGCTGCGGACGCAGGTGTACCGTTCGCAGCCGGCCACGTCACCACTCGAGACAACTGCGATTCAGGCCGCACCAAAAGTTTACGAACCATGCGAGCGCTAGCCCAACTACCTCTCCGCACCGCCTAAAGGAGCAATGTGTTTTCTCGTTAATCGTCGTCCTGTCACTTATCTGGTGCAGCGCAGCTTCCTTCGCCGTCAAAGCACTACGCTCAACAGCGCGCTCTCATGTAAGCAGGACGGCACGCAGCAGACATCAAGTTACACGGCTGTCGAGACAGAAGCGCGTCACCGTGGCTGCCGAAGAGCTCGTTGCGTGAGAAAGGAGACAGGAAAGCCTCGTGCCATTCAAGAAACTCGATGCGCCGGAGTACAACCAACGGACGCTCACATGTCCGGCCTAGCGCCGATTTCAACGGCAGGTGTCGTACAGGCAGCGTCGCGCAGACGCCGTTTGGTCCGTACACTTGTGCCATTGAGATGAATGAATGAATGAATGAATGAATGAATGAATGAATGAATGAATGAATGAATGAATGAATGAATGAATGGCACGGTCAGAAACTCGTCCACTTCGGAGCCCCTTTCATCGACGAGAGAAGTTTCCCTTTGCGCGCCGCGGCGTACCTTCTCCTGTATTTGGTCCGGGGTGTCGTATATGATGTAGTCGCCCCCCTTCTTCTTGCCTCGCGACTTGGCGTCCGTGATGACCTCCGAGGACGCCTTCTGGGTCTCGGCCTGCGACAGAAGGGTTCGGGAGTGGTCAGGATAATGATCGTGAGGCCGATGACGCATTAGCTGACTATAAGTAAGCGGGAGCGAGAAGAACACCGATGGGACCGCATTTTTGTATAAAGCGACAGTTTTCATTATCTGTACTTCGCCCGTTTTGGATTGTTGGGCAATTTCGCACATACAAGTGACCCAGGTTGTTTGCTAGCTTGGACCGGTAGGCATATCTCTTGCTAAGCACTAAAGCACTAAGCTAATCTCTTGCTAAAACAGCATGGCCCACAGGTTATGTGAACTGGATAGACCCCATGCCACTGGTTGCTGTCTAAGCATAGTACACAATTTGGGCAACTTCAGCATGAACGGACAAAAATGAATGGACAAACGGGCATGTGCCCCCCCCCCCCCTCCCGCCCTCCAGAACGGAAGTCTCAGGCTGTCACAAGAGTGAGTGAGTGAGTTAATAAGCTTTTATTGGGTCCAGCAAAATGCGATAAAACGCGCACCCGGCTAATCTCACGACGGGACTGACAGATCTAGCCTGCCGGCCCGATCGCGGGCGCGCTGGACGGCAAGGATTTGGTCCTCAAGGACGGGACTTCGCAGGAGCGCGTCCCCCTCTTCCTTGGTGAACGTCGGGCCCAACGACCCGCACTCTCACAGCATGTGAGACAAAATAGCAGCCTCACCACAGGCCACGCATGAACAAGTCGGATAAATCTCGGGATATACGCTGTTAAGGGACGCCGGATTTGGGTAGGAGTTAATCTGAAAGAGTCTGAGCTTGACCGCCTGCGGCCTGCTTAGCTTTGGGTGAGGCGGTGGCAAAACCCTTCTCTCTAAGTAAAAGAATTTAGTAATTTCATTGTGCGTGATAGGAGCGTCCCTGTGTCCGGGGAGAGAGTCGCCCGATCCGAAGGCAGCGCGGTCGCCAAAGCCACGCGCAGCCTCGTGGGCAGGCTCCCTGAGGTTCAGAGGAACCCCCTCAATCGCCCCAAAGTGTGCAGGGAACCAAAGGATCGAGTGCATGGAGGTGTTGCCGTGTTTGGCGCGTATATCATCATCATAAGCAGCATCAGCATCATCATCAGCCTGGTTAAGCCCACTGCAGGGCAATGGCCTCTCCCATACTTCGCCAACTAACCCGGTCATGTAGAAATTGTGGCCATGAAACTTCTTAATCTCATCCCCCCCACCTAACTTTTTGCCGCCCCCTGATACGCTTCCCTTCCCTTGGAATATATATATATATATATGCGTACTACGTGCTTAATACTATCCTTGACCGAGCAGTTCTTTACAAATAGCCCCCCCCCCCCGGTGTACATATTACTAGCAATCTTTCATGGAAACGACGCATTGAACACATTACGTCTAAAGCTAACCACATGCTTGGCTATCTCAGACCCCCCCCCCCCCCCCCATCACATTTCTTTAGCGAAACTAAAACAAGAACTTTACGTCACTTATGTCCGACCTAACCTCGAATACGCATGCTCAATATGGGACCCTGGGCATGCTACTACAATAAATATCCTTGAAAGTGTGCAAAATCGATCGGTCCGATTCATTCTTAACAATTACTATCGTACCACTAGCGTTACTAACATGAAACTTGCTTTTGGCATTCCCTTTCTCTCTTCCCGAAGAAAATTGTCTCTCCCTCTTTCACAATATCGACTATCATAACAACGAGCTCAAGTCCCGGTACATTACACCAGCATCTTATATCTGCGGACGTGTCGATCATCGCTTCAAAGTTCATGTACCTACGCAGCGCACAGTCACCTACTCATACTCATTCTTGCCGAGAACATGTCTCGAGTGGAACCGCCTGCCTGCGTCACTATTCGCTATCACAGATACGGACCGTTTTCGCAGAGCACTAATAAATGAATTATAAACCTACTTCAAAACTGCTTCACTATACCGCGTTGTCACCTATTGCTATAGTTTCTCTCGTTGCTTTTATTCCATGTTTTCCTTTTTTATTCTTGTTACTTGATTTTTAAGTGTTTCTTCCTGCTGTGTTACTTTTGTGCTCATTTACCTGTAGTTGCTGTATTTTTTTGCGATATAGCTATCTTCTTCACTTCTCCTTGTATTTATTTTATATGTACTGATATACTAAAACCCCTCCCATCTATAATGATTCTTCTAAGTCCTGAGGGTAGTAAATAAATAAATAAATAAACAAATAAATGCACTTGTAGGTTGAGGACGCACGTACGAAAAAACGACGATTCATTTGCTACGTTTCGGCCGGCGCCCGGCCTTCTTCAACCCTTCGTCAGGCAGGTGCCGGACCCAGGCCGAAACGTAGAAAATAAAGCATTGTCTTTTTTTTTTTCTTCGTACGTGCGTCCTCAATCTACAAGTGCCTGTTCAAATACCGGATCCCGGCAAACTCACTATAATATATATGTATCATGAAAGAAAAAGAACCGCGACTTCAGACGCGACGTTAAGACGAAGGAGTGGACAGGACGAGCGGTACCGTTCGTCCTGTCCATTGCTTCGTAGGACGTCGCGTCTTAAGTCGCGGTTCTTTTCCTCTTCAAACAGGTCGGACCAACTGGCCCAAGGTTCCCCCCTCCTTAACATGAAAAAAATAAAGAAATATTCACGCGCTTAACAACAAAAAATACTATTGTAACGTTTCTGCCGGTGGCCTGGTCTTCATCAGAGTGACACACACACACACACACACACACACACACACACACACATATATATATATATATATATATATATATATATATATATATATATATATATATATATATATATATATATATATATACGAGAAGAAAGGGGGTTAACCGAGGGACCCGATAATTATTAGTCATATTGTCACAAGCTGTCATGAACCACGCCTGCCGCTTCAGTGGAACAGTTTAGCGCCCACAGCCCCGCGCATCCATTGGTCACTGAGACCACGCAGTGCGGAACTAATACGTTTTTCTTGAGGCAGTTCCGATGTACAGGTTCCACTGCAGCATCGAACGAGAGAGGAGTCGGAGATGAACAGGCGACGGCAACACGCATCGCGGATAAGGCGGGCACAACTGTATCCTCAGACACGCACAGCACACTCTCCGGGCAAGCTTCACCTTCTAAGAGCACAGGTGAAACACTGGTGTCGACACTGAGTTCTCCCGTCCGGCAATCAACATTCGCACCACACAACTGCAAAAAGTCAATCCCCAGAATCACGTCATGCGAGGAGCGAGGAAGAACAGTAAACTCTGCATTAAAAACTTTCCCACCCAAAGACACATCCACGTTACACACACCAACCGGGTATAATGCTTCACCACTGACTCCACGGAAACTTGTGCACTGGTCCCAACGAAACATAACCTTGCGTCCCAGAAGGCCTTTAAACCCCACACTCATGACCGAGACAGTTGCTCCCGTGTCGACTAAAGCCATTGTGGAGACCCCATCAATCAGTACATGAACCTTATTCTTTAACATGAAAATAGTTGGAGGCAGTTGAGTCGGCAGCACACATTTTCCAGCGACCTCACCTCCATCGGCCGCGCTGGCTAGTTTCCCGGCGGGGGCGACACGAAACGGCGCCGAGGCGATGGTGACGTGAATCGCGGCCGAGGGGATGGTGATCGGGAGGCTCGGAAGGCTGGTGGTGGCGTCAGAGTACGGTCGGAGGCAGGGGAGCGGTAGCGGTTCCGGGTTCTTTCTGCTCCAAAGTAGGTCTCCTGGGTGGTGCATCGGTCCTCTCGAAAGTGGCTTCCTGAAGAGGAGTCTCCTGGCCACTGAGTGCGCAGTGTACGACCGCTAGACCGCGTAGTCGGCGCTGACGATCCGTAGTTTGATGCTCGGCGTCGGCTACAGTACCTAGCTATATGGCCAGGCATGCCGCAGCAGTAACACACTGGCGAAGGGCGAACTTCAGAATGCGGATTGAAGTAATCTGCCGAAGACATCGGTTGAGGGTAACGAGGCTCTTCCCCTTGAAAGTCGTAGGTAGCGGCGAGTCTTCGTGGACGAAAGTTGCGTGGGCGTGAATCAAAACGTTGAGGGGGCGAATCATTGCGTGGTGGTTCGGTCGTAATGTAATGCGGTTCGTCTCTGGAGCCGATAAGATCCGCGACGTTCACCGAGTGGTTCCAAGTAGCCGAAGGGGGTTCCCGAAAAGTGTCTCGGAAAACGGAGGAGCTGCAACGAGGCGCCGCATAACGTGCCTGTTCGTCATGTCGCTGGAGCTCCTCGCGGACTATCTGGCGGATGGCGGACGAAAGGTCTGGGAGCAGGGGACTCGTGTCAACACTTGCTACAGTCGTTACATTGGCCAGCCGTCCAAACTTTGGTGTAATTCGGCGAGTCTTCAGCGCCTCGAACGTACGGCAGTGCCGTATCAGTTCTGATACAGTGTGCAAGTTCTCTTTACCAATGAGGAAGTTGTACACGTCTTCCGCTATTCCTTTTACCACGTGCCCCACTTTATCTTCCTCTGTCATTTGAGGGTTCCTCTGTCATTTGAGGGCTTAAAATGGGAAGTCTGCATGTGCTACTTAGACGATGTTGTGATCTTCGGGCGAACGTTTAGTGAGCACAACAAACGTTTGGATTTGGTCTTGAACTGCTTGGAGAAAGCGGGTCTTGTGCTCAATTCAAAAAAATGCCGTTTTGGGGAACGGCAAACTCTTGTGCTAGGCCATCTGGTCGCTAAAGAAGGCATCCGACCAGATCCGCAAAAGACTGCGGCCGTAGAAGCATTTACAGTACCCAACTCTGTCAAGCAGTTAAGAAGTTTCTTGGGCTTGTGCTCCTATTTTCGCCGCTTCATTCCCCGGTTTGCTGACATGGCTCATCCCCTTACACGCCTTCTCCAAAAAGGCGTTCCCTTTGAATGGACTGCAGATTGCGACTCATCATTTCGCCAGCTCAAGTTACTGTTGACATCCCAAGCAATTCTTCGCCACTTTGATCCTTCATCACCAACTGAGATTCACACCGATGCCAGTGGCGTAGGCATCGGTGCTGTGCTAGTTCAGCGTGTTGGCGACCGAGAGCACGTGATCTCTTACGCTAGCGGGTCCTTGAGCCGCTCCGAGCGCAATTACACAGTCACCGAACAAGAGTGTCTGGCGGTCATCTTCGCTGTGCAACGGTTTCGTTCGTATCTCTATGGGCACCCCTTCACTGTCGTAACAGATCATCATTCGCTATGCTGGCTTGTGAATCTGCGGGATCCCTCAGGACGACTAGCGCGCTGGGCCCTCCGTCTACAGGAATACGATTTCGTTATTTGCTACAAAAGTGGTCGGCGGCATGCTGACGCTGATTGTCTCTCTCGGATGCCACTTGAAACAACTGAATGTGATGCGGACAATTTTGATGAGTACATCGCTTTTGTGTCCCCGGACTTTCTGGATATGGGTACCGTCATATCCGAGCAGCACAAGGACGAGAGCTTACAACCGCTCTTCGCGGCAGCACAGGAGTCACCTGCGGGCAGTCGCTTTCGCCCACGGGATGGTGGCGCGCTGTATAAGAAGAGCTACTCGACCACCGGTGCACGCTACCTCTTAGTTGTCGCCACGAACCTTCGCCACCAAGTATTACACGCCATGCACGATGACCCAACTTCCGGTCATCTTGGTTCCACACGCACACTCTACCGGGCTCAAGAACGTTTTTACTGGCCTAAGATGCGGAAAGATATCGAACGGTACGTCGCCAGCTGCTCTAAATGCCAGCGCTACAAGCGTCCGCCACAAGCGCCACATGGCCTGCTTCAACCAGTTCCCCCTTCTAGCGTCCCCTTTGAGCAAGTTGGTATAGATCTTCTGGGCCCTTTCCTGCGATCCTCCAAGGGTAATCGTTGGGTTATCGTTTGCGTAGATCACCTTACCCGCTATTGTGAGACCGCCGCATTGCCATCGGCCACAGCTACAGAAGTTTCTATCTTCTTGCTGGCTAACATTATACTCCGACAAGGACCTCCTCGCATAGTAATCAGCGATCGTGGGCGACAGTTTACCGCGGACGTGGTTGAAGAAACCCTTCGTCTGTGTTCATGTAGCTTCCGCCATTCTACGCCCTACCATCCACAAACTAATGGTCTGGTCGAGCGCACAAACAGAACGCTTGCCAACATGCTGTCCATGTACGTCGATTCAGCACACAAGAATTGGGACAGTATCTTGCCTTTCATTACCTATGCCTTCAATACCGCGAGACACGAGACCACTGGTTACTCACCATTTTTCCTTCTGTATGCTCGTCCGCCGCGCTACACCCTCGACACAATATTTCCCTACTTCGCTCATGACAACGAATCAATTGATGAGCTCCTATGTCGAGCAGAAGAAGCGCGACGCCTCGCTAGGCTACGCACCATAGCATCGCAGGACCGGTCCAAGATACGCTATGACGGGCGTCACCGCCACGTTTACTTCGATCCTGGTGACCTTGTGTGGCTCTGGACGCCGTTGCGGAAGCGTGGCTTGTGCCAGAAGTTTCTCGCCCACTACGTCGGCCCTTACGTTATTCTGGAGCGCCTCAGCGATGTAAACTACCGCATTGCGCGTCTCACGAGCAGTGGACGACGCTCGGCCAAGGCTGAAGTGACACACGTCGCGCGTCTGAGGCGTTACAATCCGCGAGATGACTGACTCTCCCGGCGGGCTTCGTCTGCCAGCGGGGAAATGTCACAAGCTGTCATGAACCACGCCTGCCGCGCAAACAACCAGATGAAAGAAAGAAGAGAACGACGTGAGCCAGGCTGCCGCGAGACCGCTCTTCAACAACCGCGCCTATCAACCAGATTCATCTGGTTCTGCATTAAAACACCGCGTGTGTAACAATATAATGAGAAGCCAACAAACACTGACACCAAGTACAACATAGGGGAAATTGCATGTGCTTAATAAATGAAATAAAGTAATGATGAATTAATGGAAATTAAAGTGGATGAAAAAACAACTTGCCGCAGGTGGGAAGTTGTTGTTGTCCCACCTGCGGCAAGTTGTTTTTTCATCCACTTTAATTTCCATTAATTCATCATTACTTTATTTCATTTATTAAGCACATGCAATTTCCCCTATGTTGTACTTGGTGTCAGTGTTTGTTGGCTTCTCATTATATGACTATATATACATATATATATATATATATATATATATATATATATATATATATATATATATATATATATATATATGCTGAGACTCGTGCTCTGAAATCTTTATTTCTGATGATAATCAGTCTGCTCTTTGATTCCTTTCTGTGTGCTCCCCGGTAAGCGAAATGCATGTGTCCCACCACTTCTACCACGCCTAGTTAGAGAATGAGTCAAGCCATCCCCTGACATCTGCTTAAAGAAGATGGTCTACAGTGCGTTTGTACACCTTGTTCCATGTCTTACTGTTCGTAGTCAAAACAGTGCGAGTTTTTTACCGTTCTCGAAGAATCGCAACAATCCACTTCCCCGTTTTACAGTCTGGATTCGGCCCTCTTGGAAATATTTATGTACCTCAGAATAAAAAGTAACGTTGCTTTGACGTGAAGCGAGGTATAGTAAAGGCCGGTGAAGATATTAGGGGCGATTTTGAAATGGGTGTCATCTAAGCTTGGTAGAAACGGCTAGACGCATGCATTTCACTTTATGGGGAGAATATAGAAAGGGATTCTTAAATAAATAAATAAATAAATAAATAAATAAATAAATAAATAAATAAATAAATAAATAAATAACAACATCAGAATTACGTAAGCTGCGCGCGCTGAGACGTCTGACGCGGTTAACATTGATCCGTTACACACCGCTTCTCTCAGGTATACCACTAATTTGTGAGTAGCACTTCTCCAGAACCTTCGTGAGCGCTGCAAAAATTTCAGGCATACTGTGAGCTTTTACATCAAATTTGTCCACTTTTGACGCTGTAACCAGGCGTAGTTTACAGAACTGCGATATCGACTTTTGGTTCTGCGTTCCAGATTGGTAAACGTAGTGTTTCATTTTGTTTAACCATTCCAATCTTCGTCAACTTTTGTATAAGTGCGAGGCCTTAAATCAGAACTCTGCTTGAAGTAGTTTCAAGAATCTAACTTCCTTTCTGGACAGCACATTTCATTAAATAGATGAAGTGGGCATCCTATAAGGGCATTCCTGCGGTTCCATGTCTTTGCCTATTTTACAATATTATACGTTATTAGTTTTGATATAGCGATTACTCTACTGCTAACGTTTAACTGAACTGGTCACCCTTTATGCACAATGAATTATGAAATTCCCGTTTATTACTCGACGCTGGTTTTAGTGTTCATTCGCACCAACAGCCCACTGTAACGGTCGTTCGGTAATTCGCGCTGTTGAGTAAACCATTCCGAGAAATTTGAGAGTAGTACTTTTTTTTAAACTTGTGGGCAACTTTTAGGAAAAGACGCACGGAATTTCACGCAGATCCACCAGTGCGTCCCTTCGAACAATTCTTGGTCTCAATTTGATTTAATTGCCTTTAGTTCTCTGTCTGTGGCGATGGTTTGCAAATAGCAATATTTTACAGATGTTCATAGTAGTTTACAGTGCTGCGAGAGGCTGCCAGTTATGTCATCATGTCGGCTTTTGCACAATTGTTATAATCAGCCCAAATTATTTCTAACTTTCTATACTCACAGCTTCCATTTACCCACAGACTAGACTCTGACTGCGCATTTCAGCTAGTTAGCTTGCTTAATCAGCCCGTAACAATCACTGCAAATCATTCGGGCAAATTGTGATGGCCACGCGCAGGATAGATAAGGACGCGACATGTATAGTGCGATACCAACAAAAGCTGCTGGCGCGGAAAGAATTACGATTAGAGATCGAACGGCAGATTACGGTAGACGAAAATACATAATAAGTGCGCGGTAGAGAAATGCAGCGCGCCAGTAAAAAAGAGAAATAAGTCAGAACTTTCAACTGCTAACTCTTTCAGCATGCGATGGCGTGTTCAGATTGTGACTTGTCCACAGCTTAGAGCGCGAGTGTTCTTGCACCCTCTCATTTATCAAGGTGACGTGTCGAGGCATCTCCTAGAAAATCGTGATTTCATGCACACTGTGGCATGCTCCCGCACGCTCAACACTCGTTGAGCTTTCTGTTAGATACCCCAAAACTGGACGAAGCCCGCCTGTATTGCTATAAAGAAAGCGTGGCCGGTGTTGGGATCGAACCCGCGTCTTGCAACACAGCGGACCAATGTTCTTAACCATTACCACGATGGCGCACGCGCGTCTCTTGAGCGACAGTCGCTCTTTGAAATGTCTTGCGCCTTCGGCACGTGCCAGTTATCTCCCATTATTCTCTCGCGACAGCGAACGGTTTGAGACGTCATGCTATACTGCACTACCTTCGGTATCGAACCACATTTTCTGATAGAACAAACAGCACTGCATTCAAGACATCTTCTGTTGGACGCCTCCAAAGCTACGGCATACGGCAGGCATTATGCCAAATCCTAACTGGGGGCTTACCACTGTCGTTGAAACTAAAAGCAAAATCGCTGCATTATACCGGTGCTGCCGTAAGGGGCTGAAACTTGTAGGTTAACGAAGAAGCTCGAGAAAATGAAGTACCACGCAAAGAACGACGTAAAGAAAAAAAAAATGTTAGGCGTAACGTTACGAGACATGAAAGCGGTGTGGATCAGAGAACGAACAGGGATAGCGGACACTCTAGCTGACATTAAGAGAAAGAAATGGAGCTGCGCAGGCCATGTATTGCGTTCGGGAGATAACCAGCGCCCCATTAGAGGTACAGAATGGGTGCCAAGGGAAGTCAAGCGCAATCGATAATGGCAGAAAATTAGGTGGGGTGATGAAATTGGCAACTTTGCAGGCGCAAGTTGGAATCAGCTATCGCAAGACAGGGGTAATCGACA
This sequence comes from Dermacentor albipictus, assembly GCF_038994185.2. Classification (NCBI taxonomy): domain Eukaryota; kingdom Metazoa; phylum Arthropoda; class Arachnida; order Ixodida; family Ixodidae; genus Dermacentor; species Dermacentor albipictus. The sequence continues at coordinate 52,503,387 of NC_091825.1, forward strand.
ATCGTTAGGCGAAGGCTTCGTCCTGCAGTGCACATTAAAATAGGCTGATGAAGATGACCTCCAAAACTGCCTGAAGTTAGCCTATAATGCTATCGCCCTAAATATTCTCATATAGTACACTTCGCCTTACTATTTGTGTGCAGTGCGGAGAAAGCTACTTGTGGCAACTGTGCCACTTTATTACGAAGGAGGGAAAGCACGGGGAAGGCGGGAGATGGAAATTCAAGACGATGAGCAAAACGAGAACAAGGTGGAAGCAGGAGCCAACGTTTCGACAAGTGGACTTGTCTTCTTCAAGGCAAGTCCTGGTCAAGCCTTGAAGACAAGTCCACTCGTCGAAACGTTGGCTCCTGCTACCACCTTGTTCTCGCTTTGCTCATCGTCTTTATTGCTAAGGAGGAGCGCTCGCGTGTGTCGCCCTAGCTGTAGCGCTCTCCGAAGATTGGTTTGAAGGGACATAAGAAATATTAGCGGCACAAATTTGGCGACAAATTTGTCGTTCCCTGGAAGATGCCGCCTGTTCTTCAGGACTGACTAACGTCACTAGAAAAGCTAGCCTCCTCACACGTTCTGATTTTCCCTTCAGGGGGCATCTAATAATTGCATAACTGAAGTCAGCAGTTACTCCAAAGGTAACATCCCGTTTGAAACTCTTTGCCTTGCACCACTATCGGGACACTACTACTGCATGCCCAGCGAAATGCACCGCTTTTACAGGTGGTATGTTTCCGCGCTGTGGAAACATATTTCCGCGAAATCCATCTCATGATGACTGTTGACATTAATGCGATTAGCATTCAATAAAAATAGCCACAGACCGTACAGCTTGATTTGCAATCTGTAGCGGAGGGACATTCAATGGCATTAATACAGGTATGCCTTACAGCGACGCCACTACCCCTTTGGAGGTTACAAAGAAATCTTCAATTCGTAGAATTTGAGTTCAGCATATGTGCCTTCGAATGAACTACCGCCGATTGCCTTGACGTCTATTTCAGGCATAAAGCTTTTATTCTCTGTCGGCTAGAAGAGCGGGAATTCTCCCTTTTATCAGTCGGACATGCACTATTGCAGGGCGCGCCCAGCGATTGCAGAGCGCCGTCGAAGAGTTTGTCAGCCGGCAGCCCGAAAAGTGCCCGAAATACAAAAAGAATGCTAATCAGAATAAAATGAAGTTGCATACATTGATAACTGAAACAGCAGTGCCTTTCAAGACAATTCAGATACACGTTTCTCAAAACTGGCCTTATGCATACGGTAGATAAATTTTCGTCACAGGTTAACTTCGATTCTGCAACTGCATGGGAACTACGATAATAAAAGCTTATAGGAGACGTTTTGTAATACAGTAATGCCAAATTTCGTGCAAAATTTCACGTTCGCACTGCCGTGAATCTCATTGAAAACTCATTGAAATACATTTTCATTTGATCTCGAGTCCTTTATTGTTAGTATTCAAAGGCATTCGTTGCGGAAACGATCAGTATTAGTCTGTCTTTTGGTCACGTAGCTGCCAGACTGGTTGCCGGACCAGAATTTTCAAAATATTTTGTCGACTTCACCGGAGAGCATGTTCTCGACGCGAAAGAAAGCGATTATATTTGCAACAGCGGTTTATGATGAACACGCTTGTACGGGGCTCCAGATAGATAGATAGATAGATAGATAGATAGATAGATAGATAGATAGATAGATAGATAGATAGATAGATAGATAGATAGATAGATAGATAGATAGATAGATAGATAGATAGATAGATAGATAGATAGATAGATAGATAGATAGATAGATAGATAGATAGACAGACAGACAGACAGACAGACAGACAGACAGACAGACAGACAGACAGACAGACAGACAGACAGACAGACAGACAGACAGATAGATAGATAGATAGATAGATAGATAGATAGATAGATAGATAGATAGATAGATAGATGGATGGATGGATGGATGGATGGATGGATGGATGGATGGATGGATGGATGGATGGATGGATGGATGGATGGATAGATAGATAGATAGATAGATAGATAGATAGATAGATAGATAGATAGATAGATAGATAGATAGATAGATAGATAGATAGATAGATAGATAGATAGATAGATAGATAGTCTTGTCCCACAACAATTATCGTCACGTGTCGTGCCCGCATTTCCTTTCTTCAACGATGCGAGCCCGGCACTTCCAAGTCACGAACGGCTTATGCATTATCAACGTGACACAGCATTCTCGACGGGAGAGTATCGAGCGCTGAGTTTTCATGAAAGGAAACGAAGCCAAGGCAGATCACTATTGTTGTTGTGTGGCAAGATACGACCCAGAGGGTGTAGGAGATCGCGAGAGGCAGCGCGTGGCTGACGCGTGGGCTCGAATCACAGCCGCAGCCGCAGACAGACGTCCGCTCATGCAGCGCTTCGTTTCCATACAGACGACGCGCGGTACTCCCGCGCCATCTCGTAGCCATCGTCACCGCAAACTCCGTATTTCGCGGCATTGCGCTTTTCTTCTCACGCTTTCGCCGTACACCTCCTCCGCTTTCCGCCTCATGGTTGCGCTGCACCCTCTTCCTCCGTTTTCCTCCTCGCGGTCTCTTCGCTATCGCCGTCTTTCATCCTCGGTCCGCGATCGCTCCTTCATCCCTTTGCTGTGCTCGTTCGCTCGGTTACGAGGACGCCGACGGAAGAGGCTGACGCTCGCCACAGGAACGGGCGCCCAGGAGCTGGGCTCTCAAGATTTGCTCCAGGCAATTGGTATACTTTGACGCTTACCCAAAACTCCAAGGCACTTCGCCAAAATCGGTGAAGATGTTGCTTATAAAGATGATTTCCCGGTTTCCAGGTATTTAACGAGCAGCTCGCGGAGAAAAGCTTCCTCTTATAGGAAATGTGAAATTACATTACTAGAACTTCCTGGCCAATTTGATGGTGTGTACTAAACTTTTGTTTTCGGCCGCTAGCTAGATGAGAAGAACACACTGAAGGACACACACTGACGCTTTGTGTGTGTGCGTGCTTACCTTCGCTATGTCGCATGTAGCAGCCAAAAGAAAAAAAATGTTTAGTCAAATTAGTATTACGGAGACAATTACAGAGGGGTTTTGGCAGAGAGATTCGGCGATACTTCTTTACCGGGACAGGCCCGCCTAACGTGCCATATGCGAAACAGTGTTTTCGACGAATATACGTTCCGAGTCACGTTAGTTTGAATACTGGTAAGTAGCTCTTAGGTGCAATTAGGAGTACCAGTAATTAGGCGTTCAGACGGGGCTACCTTGCAGTATCGGTAGAGGGAGCAACTTTGCGCCGACCCGCCCTTGCCGCTGGCGCCAGTGTAGAGGATGGCGCCCAGCATGATGGACATGCACGGCTGGTCCCAGGAGCTGATGATAGACTTGATCTCGTCCTGCATAAAACCAGCTCTGCAAAGTCACACGAGGCTGCGAAATTCACCGCCGTCGTCACCAACACTAATTACGACCACTGCGGAACAAAGGCCCTACGCAATGTTTCACAACTGCCTTCGTCCTGTGTCCCAGCTGTGTATCTGCGACGCCTACAAGTTTACTCTCCTGTTCAAACAGCCACTAATCTGTTCACAGTGCCAAATGCGTGCTAGACTTAATATCGAGCCGCTAATCATGCCCAGAGCCATAACATTGCTAATTCCCGCTTCTCGCAATGATAAACTTTCTTATCCTGATAGACAGGAATGAATGGATGAATCATTGACCCAGAAATTTGCATGCGTACAGTATCGGGGCTCGGATAATGCGGCAAAGTGAACCTGGATCACCTCTGGTAGATGCCTTGATTTCCAGTGTAGCTAATTACGCTGATTGTGACGATGAGGTCTCAAGAGTTTCACCTGCGCTGTGGAGACGAATGCTTGATCAATATCGGGAAGTGGTGCTCACTTTGTCAGGCGTCACCTTACGGTAGTTATGCGAGGGCTAGATGTCGTCGGTGTAAATGCGCGTCGAGCGCCCGTGCAACACTGTGGCGTCAATAGCTCTTTTTTTCCCTTTAACTTTTTCTCTCCGCGCTACGGTGCTTTCCGCTGCTTTTATATGCGCTAAGTAGATCCACTGATGAAATCAGCTTGCTTTACAGTTATGCAACCCAGGTGGTGGGACGCTAGAAATGGGGAAGCCTAAATTATGCGAAAAAGCTGACCATCACCTTACCACTTCAGCCACTAAGCGATGAAATGAAAATTGTTCGCTGGCACTGGCTCGCACATCTGACACCCATATATGTGGGACGTGTATTCAGACATTGGCCAAGATCAGTAGCAAGGAGACGGAGGTTCGAAAGTAGCTAGGTGGCGTCTGTCATTATTAAAGGCCACACTACACGTACGCGTGCCTGAACGCGAAAGCTCGCGACCACGCGCATCACGCATGCGGAGATGGTGCAGGACAAATCGTACGCGTTGAAGCGTGGCGCGGGCACAGGTATCTATAATGTTTACGCACGCTGAGCGTTTTCCAACATGGCGGCACCCATGGCTCCCGCTTCAGCGCGAATTCTCGTGGGTACTACGTTCTCACTCGCATTGATCGCCAGGAACCCTGAAGGAAGGCAAAAGATAGGAGAGAGCATACCGTAACGCGAATGAAATCTGGTGGCCAAACACGTGATCTCACGTCAAAGTGCGCGGTTGGTTTTAGTCTTGCCGCTCTGCAGGCAGAGCCACGGCAAGGCACCTGAACAAGCGTGCACCAAATAAAAACTAATGGCATAGCTACTGAGAACAAAACGTCGCAGTAAATCTCGATTCTTGCTCCGTGATCTCGACGCAAGAGGTCACGTGTTGGGCCACCACCATGGCTTCACGGAACCCTCGCTTGCCAAGGCTGGCTGCGTGACGTAATGCTCCCCCCTACATTTTTCCTTCCTCCATGCCAAGAACTATTGAAATGAGCTTTGGCTTTTTATAAACTCACCTCAAACGGTAGTTATGAGAGCATAGCGCATCCGATTTGTGAGCTCGATCTGCGATTCCACCGCCCGTATACGCCTAACGAGACGCACCCGCATAACGACAACATGATTATGGTGGCTAGAGCAGTAGGTGTGCCGACCGGCCCCTCTGGAACGTATGTTGCCCCTTCTCCGCATCATGATGCGAACGTGGCGCTGCGCTCAGTACTACAGTTCTCAGCGGCGCATGTCGTGTGGTACTTGTGGCAGACGGCATGCAACATATAAAGGACGCAGAGCGAAAAGCTGTAGTCTGTAGCCTTCAGTTTGTGCAATGAGGAGATACAGGTCTCCGCTATTGCGTGTTTGCAAGTCGCTAAGATATGTTGAAGCTTCTACGACGAACCGATGAGCGAGGTTTCGGAGAGACTTTCTGGACCTTCACTTTGAATCGAACTGCCAGGTGTGCTACATACTATGGTTTGACAACGATATCTCCCAAATCAACGGAATACGATCCGAGGAACGACACGCGGCCCGACTATTCTCGTAGCACGTGTGCGTCTCCTGGTCCAAAAACATTTCTGTGTAACTCTGTGTTGTACGTGGAGTCGTACCGCCGTGCCGCCGCTGGTCAAACACCTTCACAGGCTGGAATGGAGTTTCAATTTTTTCGACGTTCTGTTCTTGGCGCTTCTTGTGGACTCAACGCCTCGCGGGAAAGCGAACGCATTTCGATCGCAGGCGATCGAAACTCTCGCTCGAGAAAACGCAAGCGAGCGCTTGCTAGCAAGGGTTACGTGGCATCACGGCAATGCCCTCTCCCCTTCACGCAATGTATACCGAAGTAGCGCGTGTTGCCTTTCGACGGCTCAGCTCCGTGGAGGCCATATGGCGTCACAGCCAATGGAAATGTGAGCTTAGGTGTCGTTTCCTTGCTACAGACGACAGACCCGAGACTTTTTCGCTCAATGGACCTTTTGACTCTTTCGCATCAAAAACAAAAGTCGAGAAAGATAATCCTTGGAGCGTCCATCTCTGGAAAAGTGGGAATGACTTGGGACTTTAGCAGGAAAAACAGCAAACTATGGACCAGATATGAAAAAACCAGACGGCGGCGCTGGCGACTTCACTTCATCGGTTTTTACACGACTATGAGCGAAGAGTGACGACGCGCTAAAACTCGCTCAACTCCGAAACAGCGCCGCGCGAGAAACAAGAAACAAATACAAACTGCCTACGTCCATTTCACCATCAAGGAAAAGTCGTCTCGCAGGTTGATATGAACGCTATAAATCAGTGCGATGTGCACACCCTTTGTTCAAGCTCTCCACGCTATCGCACTGCAATCAGTTGAACAAGAACTTATTTCAAACTTCGCTGCGGAATGAGCTAAGAAAAAGAAAAGCCATTGACAGAGTTTGAGGTATGCTGAGAACTTCGTACACACACACACACAAAAAAAGATGGCAGCTAAGCGCACTATAAGAAAAATCGATCAGAACGCTTCCTTCGGGTATGTTTATCGTCAGCGATGCAATTATAGCATTTGAATGGTGGTGCACTTGTAATTTGGTGGTGGGAGATTCTATTTTTGAGAGGATTGGTAAATATTCTTTAAGGTTTTGTCATTGTGAAATATGTGTACATTGTAAGATTGGTGAGAGGTGTAAATATTTGTTATATATGTATGCAAGCCCAGGTAGGAAGTTAAACAGAACTCACTCAGACTCTCTCACAAATGTACTTTTTTGGATAGGGCTCGCTCGGACCTAGTCACACTAAAATTCTACTGAGCCGGGCTTACTCGGGCTCAAACACCAAAATTCCGCTCAGCCGGGCTCACGCAGACTTACGGGTCAGTCTGAGTCTTAGTCAACTCATGAGTGAATTTGCCGACATATGTATACAAGCGATGAGGACACACGTTTTTGCGACGGAAGAAAATTCGTAATATTGGTAGTGTTCGTAAATTATGTACCTTATGTACAGGCGCCGACAAAAGTGATATACTCCACGCAGCGGGAGCTGGAGCAGCGACACACTGCATCGCGACGCCATCTACATTGACACGAGTCAAGCGACATGCCTGTAGATAATAAAGGGCACCCATGGGCTGTCCCGATCCCAGATGCTGCCTGTAGATGGCGTCGCGATGTAGTTTGCCGTTGCTCCGGCTCCCGCTGGGTGGAGCATACCACTTTTGTCGGCGCCTGTACATTTGTTCAGATTGGTAACACATTGGGTAAGATTCGTGTGCTACATATTAGTTGTCAAATCTGACGATAGATATATACGGCATGTGCATCACGAAGTACTCGCGCGCGGGAGGGTGTTCAGAAATTCGACTTGATAAAGTGCGCCATTGCTTTCTTATCGCGTGATCCGGTTTATACGTCACTAGAAGGAACCACCGCTGAAACGCGCCATGCAGGAGCTATGTACTGCAGGTGGGCTCCTGTTCTGCGCTCCTTCTCGACATGTTGCGTGATCTAGCGGAGCGCGCGCACGACGCTCTCTCTTCTTTGTGTGGCCTCCATGACTGCACCGGTGGCGGGCCGGTGCTGACTAACACTGCGAAGTGATCCCTCGTTGCCCAGACCATGATTCGGGCCGTGCGGATACAGCGTCGGGCTCTTGTACTCGAGGACCCATGTTCGATACCGAAGAGCACGCACGATTTTCGAGGAATTCGTTGGACGGCCAGAGTAAAGAGCATTTTTATAGCGCGCACATACTGAGGTAATTGAACGGGCGGAATGAAAGATCGCTCTTTCACTCTGCCTGTCTCTTTTGCACTAGTATGCGTGCGCTGTGAACATATTCAAGATGCAACGTTACCAACTAGCCCAATATTCAACCCTTGGAGACTGTCATGAGTGAGTGGAGAGCGACAAAGAACTGCGGTGGAGCGGCAGCTCCAAACACCGTCGAGTGGCCGAAAAGGAAGACGGCGTTGGCAAGCGGTAGCACGAACGGCTGTACGTGTGAGAAAGATGATCAACCAATCAGTGGTGGGCACGAAACCACGGGTACGAGAAAGGAGAAGAGAGAGAGAGAGACAGGCTGGAACGCTCGGGGAAGAGGTCGCTCGAGGACGGGGGTTCGAAGATCGCTAGTGTCGAGGTCGGGGTCCAGATCCGAACCCGAGAGCCGCAACAGAACCAGGACGACCCCGGCTGTCCCAAGAGAGATCCGTCGAGCACAGGGCTCGGCTATTTCTGCTGCACCTCGTGCTGTCGGCGTTCCTGCTCCTGGTACTAATCCTGAGCTCCTGGTGCTGATCCTCAGCCACCGCGAAGAGAGCAGAAGTCACCTGGGGGTGACCGGAGGCCCGGAGCGACGCTGGCGAGAGGCGCCACGGGGGCACCGCGAGCCAAGGAACCAGTACGTGCGCAGCTCAGCTGTGGCGGTCGCACTTGGACGACTTTCGACTCCAACAACCTTGGACTGTGACGCCCGGGGCTGGCTCTACCGTGCGCCCGCGTCCCTCGTGTGCCACTGCCCGCTACACCCCTACCGCCGTCAACGCAAGTACCAGTACATGCTGGCAACGTACTGCCCGAGTAAATAAGACTTTCGGCGATCGAGTTCTTTTTTTATTTGTTCTAGATCGAGAGTCGTTTGAACTTCTCGCGTGGACTAGCGTGGCTAGTGGTACTTTTTTTATGTACTTTCTGTTTGCCGTTTAGTGTTCTCTTGTTATTTTTCTTTCTTGCAATGAATGTTAAGATTGTTCTGGGGAAAAATGGCTTCGCCTTTCCTGAACTGAGGCTCTGCCTCAGTTTAACAACTCGCACCCGAGGAACCTGTCACCACAGAGGCTAAAGAGGCTCAAAGCAAGACGCCAATCACACAGAAAGTTGAGCGAAGGGATGCGGCGAAGCAAATGAACACACCATGCGGCTGATGCTGTTGGAGGGGAGGGCGCTGCAACTGCCAGAGCCCGGAAGGTAGTGGATCTGGGCGATCGTTGTATCCACGTTCCTGAAAGACAGAGAAAGCGGTTGCAGGCCAGATCGGGTTGGGCGCGATGAGGTTACACAGGCTCATCTATAAAACACAGCCGGAATGGGAACAAAGACCAAAACGACTGCAGAAATGTTCCTGAGAAAAAAACAAGAAAAAGAAGATTATACGCCTGAAGTTACCACCCTTAACATGCAAAGTGTACGACGGTATGCCTAAATTGTGATGTCAAGCTGCACGCGCATGTGTCACGGGTGACCATGCACACTTGTTTATCACAGTGACGCTTCTAAACGCACCCGGCACCGGCCAGATGGCGTTGCAGCTATTTCAGCTTCCTACAACGTCTGCCGATACCAGCCGCCTAAACCAGAGGACGCCGGGTCAAATCCTCGTCGCGGTGTTCGCATTACGATGGGAGCGTAATGTAACACCATCCGTGTACCGTGCATTGGGTGCACGTTAAAGATGCCCGGGCCGACAAAATTCGGCAGGGACTGCTTACATGTGGGAATGCGAAAGTATAATACCGTTTGTAGACATCGGAACCTGACGAACGCGCTCAATTTATACACTGATGGCGTGGAGTCGCCTTCTCCCCAGTGGCTGCAGCGTCACGTGCCCAATGACTCGCGCACTAGGTCACCCCTTTAGTCAGCCAGATAACTGCGACGTGACGTGTGTAATGACGCACGCACTATACACGCGGACAACTTTCTGCGGCAATGAAGGGAAAGCTACGGTCACGTGGCTGCTGCACGTGTGCTACGGCAGTAGCCCGGCAGCGCTTGACAGCGCTTTTGGTTTCTCGGCACCGACGCCGAATCGACGCAGCGTCCACGTGCGACAGTTTCGCGTTTGCCCAGACGCGGAAGGGAAAAGCCGCAAGTAAACTTGTACATTCAGTTGTGTGTTATATCTTATTTACCTGTTGCTAATGAGCGGATAATATGCCGATAATGAATACCTTTTTCCGCAAGCGGGTTAGTCGAAAGTGGACGTGGAGGAGCCCGAATGGTGAGACTAGAAATGAAATAGACTTCATACTCTGCGCGAACCCTGGCATCATACAAGATGTAGACGTGCTCGGCAAGGTACGCTGCAGTGACCATAGGATGGTAAGCACTCGAATTAGCCTAGACTTGAGGAGGGAACGGAAGAAACTGGTACACAAAAAGCCAATCAATGAGTTAGCGGTAAGAGGGAAACTAGAGGAATTCCGGATCAAGCTATAGAACAGGTATTCGGCTTTAACTCAGGGAGAGGACCTTAGTGTTGAAGCAATGAACGACAATCTCATGGGCATCATTAAGGAGTGCGCACTAGAAGTCGGTGGTAACGCCGTTAGACAGGAAACCAGTAAGCTATCGCAGGAGACGAAAGATCTGATCAAGAAACGCCAATGTATGAAAGCCTCTAACCCTCCAGCTAGAATAGAACTGGCAGAACTTTCTAAGTTAATCAACAAGCGTAAGACAGCGGACATCAGGAACTATAATATGGATAGAATTGAACAGGCTCTCAGCAACGGAGGAAGCCTAAAAACAGTGAAGAAACTAGGAATAGGCAAGAATCAGATGTGTGCGTTAAGAGACAAAGCCGGCAATATCGTTAATAATATGGATCAGAGACTTCAAGTGGCTGAGTTCTATAGAGATTTATACAGTACCAGTGGCACCCACGAGGATAGTGGAAGAGAGAATAGCCTAGAGAAACTTGAAATCCCACAAGTAACGCCGGAAGAAGTAAAGAAAGCCTTGGAAGCTATGCAAAAGGGGAAGGCAGCTGGGGAGGATGAGGTAACAGCATATTTCTTGAAGGATGGTGGCCAGATTGTTCTAGAAAAAGTGGCCGCCCTGTATACGCAGTGCCTTATGACCTCGAGCGTACCAGAATCTTGGAAGAACGCTAATATAATCCTGATCCATAAGAAAGGGGACGCCAAAGAATTGAAAAATTATATACCGATCAGCTTACTGTCCGTTGCCTACAAAGTATTTACTAAGGTAATCGCAAATAGAATCAGGAACACCTTGGACTTCTGTCAACCAAAGGACCAGGCGGGATTTCGTAAAGGCTTTTCAACAATCGACCATATTCACACTATCAATCAGGTGATACAGAAATGCGCGGAATATAACCAGCCTTTATATATAGCTTTCATTGATAACGAGAAAGCGTTTGATTCAGTCGAAACCTCAGCAGTCATGGAGGCATTACGGAATCAGGGTGTAGATGAGCCGCATGTAAAAATACTGAAAGATATCTATAGCGGCTCCACAGCCACCGTAGTCCTCCACAAAGAAAGCAACAAAATCCCAATAAAGAAAGGCGTCAGACAGGGAGATACGATCTCTCCAATGCTATTAACAGCATGTTTACAGGAGGTATTAAGAGACCTGGAGTGGGAAGAATCGGAGACAAAAGTTGATGGTGAATACCTTAGTAACTTGCGATTCGCTGATGATATTGCCTTGCTTAGTAACTCAGGAGACCAATTGCAATGCATGCTCACTGACCTGGAGAGGCAAAGCAGAAGAGTGGGTCTGAAAATTAATCTGCAGAAAACTAAAGCAATGTTTAACAGTCTCGGAAGAGAACAGCAGTTTACGATAGGTAGCGAAGCACTGGAAGTGGTAAGGGCATACATCTACTTAGGGCAGGTAGTGACCACGGATCCGGATCATGAGACTGAAATAACCAGAATAAGAATGGGCTGGGGTGCGTTTGGCAGGCATTCTCAAATCATGAACAGCAGGTTGCCACTATCCCTCAAAAGGAAAGCGTACAACAGCTGTGTGTTACCAGTACTCACATATGGGGCAGAAACCTGGAGGCTTACGAAAAGGGTTCTGCTGAAATTGAGGACGACGCAACGAGCTAATAGAAAGAAGAATGATGGGTGTAATGATAAGGGATAAGAAAAGAGCAGATCGGGTGAGGCAACAAACGCGGGTACATGACATCTTAGTTGAAATCAAGAAAAAGAAATGGGCATGGGCCGGACATGTAATGAGGAGGGAAGATAAGCGATGGTCATTAAGGGTTGCGGACTGGATTCCAACGGAAGGGAAGCGTACCAGGGGGCGGCAGAAAGTTAGTGGGCGGATGACATTAAGACGTTTGCAGGGACAACACGGCCACAATTAGTACACGACCGGGTTAGTTGGAGAAGCATGGGAGAGGCCTTTGCCTTTAGTTAGCTTTAGTTTAGAGACCTTTAGTTAGCCAGAAACATGCTGGTCTCGCGTCGCGGAGGCCCGCGTTCGGTTCCCACCCAAACCGCACGACTTGTCGAGGCACTTTTTTGAATGCTTTGGTGGGTTTCTTTCAGGCCTAGAAAAAGCTTTTATATAGCACGTATTGAGCAACAGAAAGGTGGATCAGGAATTTTTCATGATCGCCTACTATTCTCTGACTCCCATTTTTGCTCAGATAAGTATAGTTTATTCTGTAATCAGATGAAATACAAGAATTGTTTGACTTGCTCGAAGCGAAGGCAAACAACATTATTTTGACTGTGTCCAGCTACGTGGCACTCGCACATTTTGATATTTTGGCGTCAGTTACGTGGTATAACCTGTATACTACGATCGTTGCAGGCAACTACGTAGGCAAAAAAAAAAGATTAGCGTCGGTATGAAAACCTTTATCAAGAACACGTCATACGACAGCAGATACCCAAACGACCCATAGCAATCATAATGGAATCCATATGCAATCCAAGGCTTCTTACGGTTTTGCCAATGACGAGCTATAAAATATTAGCGCTTTCTTGAAAGACTTCATTTTATGTACACAGGGAGCCTGCCCGCTGCCTCCTCTGCTCCCTCTAGTTCTTATAACGTTCATTTCATACTCGTTGAATAATTAAACCAATATTTTCCGGCTAATTTCCCTTCACGACAGAGAACGGGTGCGAGAAAGTGTGAACGAACTTCTGACGCTGCAAAAGCAAAGCAAAACAAGCAAGCAAAGCAAAGCAAAGCAAAGCAAAGTAAGCAAGTGAAAAAAAAAGAAAACAAATAAGTTGGTCGCGATGCACTTGTATCAAAATGGGGATGCGCTGTATGCCGGAGAGCAGCGAGACAGACGCGAGGCGAAAACTCACGAAGGGACCATTAGTGAAGTAAAAAACAAACAAACGAAGTAAAGGGCCCCCTAGATAGTTAACATGCATACTTATTTGAACACGCGAATTGAGTTCAAGTTGGAGGCAATCTAAGATGCTTAGCTGACTCCTCACGAGCATCTTCGTTCTCTCCAAAAGACGTGTTTTTTGCATGTTATCTATAGTGTGGCTAAAACATAACACTCCGATTTATCTCCGCATGTAAAATGACAAGCCGTACCTCGAAAAAGAAGAAAGAAGACGAAAGAGCCTTCTACTACCTCACCGGAAACGCCAGTGAGTGCATCACGAAGCATACTTATGGACTAGCGCGATTTAAAAAATATGGCGGTAAGGTTAGAATTTACACTTCTATTAGCCTAGTTGTTGCCTTAGCATTCAATACGTTTCCGTCTAATATGTACCGCGTAGCCTCTCACACTGAAGCACCAGTGCATGCACTTCTTTTTCCTCTCCCTTTCTCGTCTCTGTCGACGCCTCTGCGAACTTCACGCGAGAAAACAGGACCTTACGTGAGGCTGGCGGACTTGGCGAGCGTCCCACCGGGGGCCTTCCAGGAAACAGGTATGGCGACCGTGGCGATCACCCGCTGGACCTTGTTGACGGCCGTCTTCACCGCCTGTGGGAGACAGAATGCGCAGCGGCTCGGCAGGGCTCGACAGTTGCCAGCGTTCAGTGAACGACGGCGTCGACTACGACAACGTTCTTCTTCGCAGCAGTTACTCATTTCACACAATACCGTAAGAGCTATTATAATTAGTTTGCGGCATTCATTGCTGCGGTTAGCAAGGTGTTCATCGTTACGTCTTTCTGCCTTGTTGTTGTGCTACTGCAATTTTGGAAGAGCTGTAATATTTGTTTGGAGAATTTGTTTCCAAAGTCAGTTTCCAAAGTCAGTTTCCAAAAACTACGCCTTGACACAACAATGAGCCCATTGTTGTGTCAAGGCGTAGTTTTTTTATTATTGTTCATTGTTTGTAATGTACCGTTACTGTTTTGCTGTATTACGCCGGTGCCTGTTGTATGAACTCTTTGATGCACAACTACTGCGTTAATGTTTTGCTGCATTACGCCGGTGCCTGTTGTATGAACTCTTTGATGCACAACTACTGCAAGGGCATACAAATTAGGTCGACACTATCAAAGTGAAAAGTTATAACCCTAACAGTAAACTTCAATTGCATGCCGTTCATAATCCCGCAAAAGATCACGAAGGTAGGCCATTGCTTGTTAGGAATGGCCTGCCGAGGTGGCAACGTGCAAGTTATTTCAGCCCGCTGCACGTGTTTCGATCCACCCGCGGTGGGGGCGCCCTTCAGAGAACCAGCGAGGACAGCGCTAACAAACCGTGAACTTCCTTTGGAGAACTGCGGACTATGGCAGCTCGGGAATTTAGAGGCGCCGGCTGGGTTCGGGCGCGACCACCTGGCTACGGGGACGCAGGACAATGGACACCACGACGACTGCGCTGCAAAAGTCGTCTGCCCGCGGAGCGGGCACTGAAACCTGTGTGTGCGTGTGCGTGTTTGTAAAACGTCCCGCAGAGAGGCGGCTTGTTTACAATGTCGTCGAACGTTTTGCCTCGCCTAAGGATCTAGGGAACACGAAGTGTTTAAAAACGGTGGTTTGTCGGCTGCTAGGTGTGCTCGTCGTCGTGCTCTGCGCTCGTCAATGTACTCGTGAGCTGTGTGCTCGTTTGCTGTATGCTTCGTCTTGCGGGCTCCATTTGGGAGACACGCTAGACTGTGTAAATGTATCCCATGTTCAAATGTAAATAATGAAAATAAATCCTGCTCGCCTAAGTCGCGACGAAGAGTCAAGGTCCTCCTTACAACTACGACCGCCATCGTCCCCAAATCTTACACCCTACACTACAGCAGGAAGCTACAGTGAAAATACAACGCGATGTATTCTGAAAATGTAATCATCATTTATCGTCAATTATTAAAACTTGACCCTTAATGACTGCTTTTGGTGTATTACACAAGGAAGGATCTAGGAGATCAGTAACCACTATGCCGAGAACTGTACAAAGATATAAATGGCAGAAAAATAATTTGGTACATACGTTCTAAATGTGCGAACAAAACGAGAAGCGAAAACTCAAATTTACACAATGGAAACTACACATCGAGTTATCCCAATGCAGGTATATATGGCAATATGTCAACCATCATTTACGTGAAAACGAATGCAGAATTCTTTAAGTGCGCGAAGGGAACATTACAATAAGGTTACATTAAACAAAGTGACATCACAGCGATGGTGGAATAAACGTTGAAATAACATGACAGCAAGTGCTTAAATTTAACAAGATTACTCTAATTTACATAGCCTCTGGTATCGGTTGCAAAGTTCAACAGCAGCATATAAAAGTGATTTATTAAAGGCAATTTTGGTCCTGGGCAAACGTTCAATACTATGGCTCTTCATGGGGCCCCCAAACACTTTTTATCGATGTCGAGAAATGCATTTCAAGTTGAAATAGACTATTTCAGAAGTGTTTTGCAGCGAAAAGTACTGCAATGTGTTCAGCAGAAACAGTGTTGTAGGCAATCAAATATTGCCCGTGATTCACTTCGCGGTGCTCCCGCTCCTTCTTGAATGCCTTGCACTCAGAAAGCCACGGAGGAGCAGAGCCACAGCACTACGCCTGATGAACGTCACCGCGGCTCGCCGTTCAAACGTTTCTTATGTTCACGTAGACGCCACTGCTTCCAATTTTGGCGCCTATGACGCGCCAGACTCCGATGCGACCGCTCAACTTACGCTTTAGTTCACGCTGTCTCATCCCTTTGCTGTGTTACAATCTACTAGATAGCTGGGCGCGGCTGTGTTCTCTCGAACTGAGTGGCATGAGCAACACATTTCCTTTTGCACTTATCTCTACGGGAATCACACAACATCCGAGGGTCGAACGAAACGTCGGCAGTGTGCACAGCGGGTAATCAATGGATGCCGCACTGCGGACTCGCGTTGAAAGGACTCCTAACATAACGAGCTTCGACCACGATGGCGACACACCTCGGAAGTGTGCAGATCCAGAAGTCGACTTCCCGTTCCAGTCGGATGGTGGCACTCGGGCAGTCTAGCCACGCGCATGGAATGAATGAATGAATGAATGAATGAATGAATGAATGAATGAATGAATGAATGAATGAATGTTTGATGTTTAATGGCACAATGGCCAAGTATGGCCAAAGAGCGCCATGTCCGTAATTATGAATTCTATGAAGTTGGTGTGTCGTGGCTGAAAAGGGGCCTTAAATATAGTCGCTCTAAAGTGCGTAAAATCTGTATAATAAGATTATGGAGATGACGCATGACGTGACGTGAGATGCATTTCAAAAGAATGATACGATGTGTAAAATATATCAGGTTATAAGATTGGCTAGAGCACTACTGCCTCCTTAGAGCCCTTGAAACACAAGGGCCTGGAGACATGTGCTACGCAAAACAATTATCGCAGCGCATCCTCTGAAACGAGGATGCTCTACGAAGTTAATGGGCTTATAACATGCAGAACGACATCATTTAGGAAGTTGAGGAGTGCTTCGGTGTTAAAAAGCGGTTCCTTACCAAGGAAAATAGCCGGGTGTAGAGGGATGTAATAACGTAAATTTTTCTTTCTCTCCGTTTCGGCTTCCCTATACTCCAGCAGCAGGTGGAGGACTGTCAGCCTCTCACCACATCTGCCACAAGTTGGAGGCTCACTTCCAGTAAGTAGAAAATGATGGGTCCCAAATGTGTGTCCTATTCTGAGACAACAGAATAGGACATCTGTTCGCCGTGATTTTGTTGCGGAGGGCCAAGAACCTAACTGTGGCTTTATCACATGCAGTTTGTTATTTATTTCTGCATCCCACATGCGTTGCCAGTGGTTTCGCAGTTTCTTTCGTATGTAAGGTTTCAGATCTGCGAGAGGCACCGAAGAAGTAGTATTAACAGCAGGGGATGCAATTGACGAGGCCATCTGGTCTGCCAGAACGTTACTTTCGATTCCTCTATGGCCAGGTACCCAGCATATAAATGCTGGTTAGATCGCTTTGCACAGGCCCGAATAGACCTCACTAAGTACGGGATTTTTATGTTTGCAGAGTGACGTTAAGGCCTTCGCTACACTTAGGGAGTCTGTATATATAAGGGCTTTTTGGAGTTTTGATTTCCTTATATGCTTTACAGCCGACAATAATGCGTAGGCATCTGCCGTAAGGATACTTGTTTCTACATCGGATTCCGAGAAGGATGGACCGATGGCTGCATAGGACACTCCGGCATGTGACTTGGAAGCGTCTGGGTAGAACTCTGTGCACGAGTGCTTGTGCTGAAATTCTAGGAAATGCATTCGGATTTCGACCTCTAGAGCATGCTTTGAAACTTTTAGAAAGGATACGTCACATTCTGTCACCTGCCAGTCCCAAGGAGGTAATAGCTTGGTTAGGCGCATTGATGATGATGTGTGGTGTTTAATGGCGCAAGGGCCAGGTTTGGTCAAAGAGCGCCATGACAGGTGGTAATGTTGACGATGTGTTGGTGACGTGCACAATGAACTCATCATGGTAGATGAGATATGGCTGTAAAAGGGCCTAAAAACTTCCGCTGTAAGTGGAGTAGAATACATAGGTGCTAAAATAATGACGATGACTAGGGTTTGAGATGGGCTATGGCTATGGACTTTCGTTAAAACATGATGCAATAAAACTTAACATTGACAAGAGAGTTTCAAGAGAGCCCTTGAATGCAGGGCTGTTAGTCGTGTGCTAAAAGTTACCAGGCCAGATGATTTTCAGGGTGTCCGTTTCAGCTAAAAACTCTAAGACTGTTTGCAGATTAAAAAGCGGTTCATCGCTAAGAAAAAATGCAGGGTGAAGGGGTAAATTGTCGCGATATGCAGCAGGGAAAAACTTTTTCCTGTCTGTTTCTATTGCAGGGCACTGAATAAGAACATGGAGGACAGTGAGATTGTTGCCGCACCTAACACAAGTTGGAGGATCGCCCCCATTCAAGAGATGAGAGTGGGTACCGTATGTGCGGCCTATCCTTAAACGGCAAAGAAGTACTTCCTTGTACCTTGCTATTTTACCATTTACCCAGTTCCCCAGTTTTGGTTTTATTATGTGAAGCTTATTCATTGCTTGTTTATCCCATTCGCCTTGCCAATGATTCCGCAATTTACTGCGTAGAAAAGGCTTTAGGTCTGTGGCAGGGATGGGGATATTGGAATCTGCATCGCTAAAAGTTACTGACCCAGCGCTTTCGTCAGCAGCTTCGTTGCCTTTAATACCTTTGTGACCAGGTACCCAGCATATCACAGTCACTTGATTGCACATATATAGGGAGCACAACAGACTATACAGCTCACTAAAAACTGAGTTTTTATATTTTCTTGGTTTAAGTAGGGCTCTGACTACACTTAATGAGTGTAAATACAATAGCCCTAGCCAGTTTTGTGAGCCTTATGTTTTGAACAGCCGAGAGTATAGCGTAGGCTTCAGCTGTAAATATACTTGTGTGTGGATTTAGTGCTCCGGATACTGAAAATGAAGGTCCCAGAGCTGCGTAGGAAACACCTTTAGAGGATCTGGAAGCGTCTGTATAATATTCTTTACAGGAGTACTTCTCCTGAAGTTCACGAAAATGGAATTGTATATGTGCTTCTGGCGCCCTCTTAGATACTTCTACAAAAGAGACGTCGCATTCAATGGTCTGCCATTCCCATGGTGGGAGCAGGCGGGTGGGTGCCATTAGGACATTCTCTGGGACTAAGACACCTGTTTCTTCTGCCAGTGTTGTCAAACGAAGGCTCAACGGAGGTCTAATAGCTGGGCGGTTACGAAATAATCTGGCTGTAGACTCTTCATGAATAAGTGAGTGACATGGATGCTGAACGTCTGATTTGACCTTGAGAGCATAGGAGAAGGTTAAATATGTCCTTTGGAGATGTAATGACCATTCATTACACTCCACATACAGGCTTTCTACGGGACTTGTCCGAAAAGCGCCTGTAGCCAGGCGTATACCCAAGTGGTGAATGGGATCTAGCATCTTTAAAGCACTAGGTGCAGCGGAGCTATATACTATTGCTCCATAGTCGAGACACGACCGTATAAGGCTTTTGTAGAGGCTCAAAAGGCATCTCCTGTCACTTCCCCAAGATGTGCGGGACAAGAGCTTTAGCAAATTCATTGTCTTCAGACATCTCGCTCTCAGATATTTAAGGTGAGGGACAAATGTTAGTTTAGAGTCTAAGATGATTCCTAAAAATTTATGTTCGTGGCTGACAGATAGCCGTTGTCCATTAAGATAGATAGCAGGGTCAGGTAATATACCTCTCTTTTTCGAAAATAGAAGGCATGTGCTTTTTTGGGGGTTTAACTTGAATCCATTCTCGTCAGCCCACTTAGATATTTTGTTTAGGCCAAGCTGTATATGTCGCTCACAGATAGAAATGTTGCATGATTTAAATCCTATCTGTACGTCATCCACGTACACTGAATAAAACATTGTTCGTGGTATGACGCTATAGAGGGAATTCATTTTTACGATGAAGAGCGTGCAGCTCAGTACACCTCCTTGTGGCACACCTGTTTCCTGTGTAAATTGACGAGATAGCACTTTACCAACCCTCACACGGAATGTACGATTAGAGAGGTAGCTTTGGATCAGATTCAAGAGATTGCCTCTGACACCCATACAAGCCAGATCACGAAGAATTCCATAACGCCAGGTTGTGTCGTATGCCTTTTCCATATCTAAAAATACGGCTAATAGAAACTGCTTGTGCACGAAGGCATCTCGGATATTCGCCTCCATACGGACAAGGTGATCTGTCGTACATCTACCCTCCCTAAAACCACACTGCAAGGGGTCTAATATATTATTACTTTCAAGATAATGGATTAGCCGTCTGTTTACCATTTTCTCAAAGAGTTTGCATAGGCAGCTTGTCAGGGCTATAGGCCTGTAGCTGCAGACCGAAGTTGGATCCTTGCCCTCTTTAAGAATAGGAATGACGACTGCTTGCTTCCAAGCAGATGGAATGTAACTGGCAGAGAATATGGAATTAAAGAGTGATAGTAGTGTTTTATGTGTTTCGGCGTGTAGGTGTTCTATCATCTCATAAACTATTCGATCGCCTCCAGAAGCTGATTTATTGCAACAGTTCAATGCAGCCTGAAATTCCACCATGTTAAATGGCCGGTTGTAGGGTTCATTTTTATTTCCTTTCCGGTTCAGAGGCTGTCGTTCCGCTTGTCGCTGATATCTCAGAAATGTATCTGAGTAATGCGATGAACTAGAAATGTACTGGAAATGTGCCCCTAGCGAATCAGCCTGGTCCTCAATAGTGTCTCCTTGTGTGTTTACTAAAGGTAGAGGGTGAGTTTGGCGGCCTTTTATTTTGTTGACCCTATTCCAGGCTTTCCGTTCGTCTGTATATGAACTGATGCTACTGGTGTAGTTTTGCCAACTTTCCCGTTTGGCCCGGCGGCGTGTTCTTCTACCTAGTGACTTTATTTTCTTGAAATTGATCAGATTCTCGGTAGTTGGAGATTCGCGAAGGTGACTCCAAGCCTTATTTTGATTTTTACGAGCTTCTTTGCACTCCGCATTCCACCAGGGAACACGTCGCCTAGTGGATGATCCATTTGATTCAGGGATACAGAGTGACGCTGCATCAACAATAAATGCGGTCAGATATGCCACGGCGTCATCAATAGAAAGTGCAGATATGTCTTCCCAAGTCATGCGGGTGAGTTCTTCATAACGCTTCCAGTCGGCTGACTCGACTATCCAGTGGGGGACGCATGGGGAGCATTGATCCTTTTTTGTTGATTTTATGAGAATTGGAAAATGATCGCTCCCATATGGATTTTTAAGCACGTTCCACTCTAGATACGGTACGAGTGTACCAGATGCAATGCTCAAATCGATCGATGAAAATGTTTTGTTTGCCACGCTATAGAATGTAGGCTCTTTATTATTTAGTAAGCATGCACCTGTAGTGAAGAGGAGGCTTTCTACTAAGCGTCCCCTGGCATCACAACGACAACCTCCCCAAAGGGTGTTGTGTGCATTGAAATCTGCGACGACAATATAAGGTTCGTGCAGTTCATTAATGAAGCTTTGCAATTCCGTTTTTGAAAGATGGCAGTTCGGGGGGATATATAGTGAGCAAATTGTTACTAGTTTATTAAACAATATCGCACGGACTGCAACTGCCTCTAGGGGTGTTTTAAGCTGTAATTGCCGGCATGCAACACCCTTATCTACAATTATTGCCCCACCGCCAGACGAGGCGAAGGCGTCGTTGCGGTCTTTCCGGAAAATGGCATACTGTCGGAGAAAGTTTGTTTGTGAAGGTTTAAGATGTGTTTCCTGGACACACAGCACCTTTGGGGTGTACCTATGTAAAAGTTCCTTAATGTCGTCTAGGTTGTGGAGTAAACCCCTCACATTCCATTGTATTATCTGTGTATCCATAATGTATGTGTTTTGTGCTGTGTGCCTAAGAAATATAGCTTAGCTCACGAGGCCTTTCCAGGCCCCTTGATGCGAGCTCTCTCTTCCCGGCGCGCTCGAGGGAGCCGCGCCGTTCCTTGGGCGTCTGAGACGCCGGATTTGTGCTCGTATCAATTACCTCATCTGAGGCGGTGGATACTGCCCGCGGAGCGGGGATTTTCGCGGGAGTGGTGGGCCGATCTGCACGAGCAGTGGCCCTGGGTTCAACAGGCCCGAGGGTCTGCTGTTCCTTGTTTGCGGGGGCTGGAACAGCGCTGGCTGTTCCGGCCGGGGGGGGGGGGGGGGGGGGCTGATGGCGTGACCGCCCTCACACTCCGTGTGACTTCGGCGGCCGCCGAATGATGTAGCGCTGCCCCCCGGCGCGCCACATCAGTGTAGGACGGACTACATTGGTTCAACGAGAAGCGCTTGCGCGCCTCTTGGAAGGAAAGGTTATGTTTGACTTTGATTTCGATTATTTGGTTTTCTTTTTTCCATGATGGGCAAGAACGAGAGTATGCGGGGTGGTCCCCTTCACAGTTAGCGCAACGTGTGGCGGAAGTGCAAGTGTCGGACGAGTGTTCGTTTGATGCACATTTTGCACATGTAGTGCGCCCTCGGCAACTTTGCGAACCGTGCCCGAACCGCTGACACTTGAAGCATCGGCGTGGGTTGGGAATGTATGGCCTTACCCGCAGTTTGCAGTATCCTGTTTCTATTGAATCTGGTAAGTTGCTGGTTCCAAATGTGATGATTATGTGCCTGGTTGGTATTTCTTTGTCATCTCGCCTTATTTTTATCCTTTGTACCTTGACGACGTTCTGTTCTTGCCATCCTTCTAGTAATTCACTTTCGGAAAGTTCGATAAGGTCATCTTCTGAGATGACACCGCGCACTGTGTTCATCGACCTGTGTGGTCCTACAGAAACGGGGATGTCCCCAAAAGCTACAAGTTTTGTTAGTTTGTCATATTGTGGCTTGTCGCGAACTTCTAGTAGAAGATCGCCACTTCCCATCTTCGTAACTTTATAACCTGGGCCTATTGCTTCTGTGATAGATTTAGCTACAAGAAATGGTGATATCATTCGGACAGTCTTGGTTTCGTGCTGGCTGTGGACAACGTGGTATTTAGGGAAGGACACTTTCGGTTGCATGAAAAAGTTGAACTGTTCATCGGTGCGCCCCCTCTTCAGGGAGCGATCAGGTAATGGGGAAAAAGCTTCTGCCATAAAAAATTGGAAAATTCGGCGGCGATGGTGGCCACCCACCACGGAGCCCAACAAGGGGACGCTACAGGATTGGAAGCCTGAAGACGCCAGCCATGCATCGCCACTATAACCTACTATAAAATACCCAAGGTTGGATAATTACACCAGGTTAACCCTTGCCGCCAGGAATACGGAAGTAATTAGAAGTGAAGAGAAGACAGGAAAGATGGAAAAGTGGGAGAGAAAGACGAAGATTGGAGAGGAGGACAGGAAAAGGCGACTGCCGATTTCCCCCGGGTGGGTCAGTCCGGGGGTGCCGTCTATGTCAAGCAGAGGCCAAAGGGGTTGTTGCCTCCGTCGGGGGGCCTTAAAGGTCCAAACACCCAGCATCGGCTCAACCCCCAGGATCCCCTTTTCCCCAGACACGGCTAAGCCGCGCACGGCTACACGCGGGAGGGTCCAACCCTCGTGTGCTCGGGTCCGTGGTGTCGCCACACACCAAACGCCTGCTGACGCAGACGCCCCTGCGGGGGGTTAGGCGCATTAAGCGATGCTCAAGGTGTGGGACATGCATTTCGACGCTAAGCTCTTTCACACACAGCGAGAAAGGCTGTCTTATAGAGGGACGACTGCTGAAAAGTGTAGCACACGTCATATAGGTAAGGGTATTAAAACATGGATGTTCAAGATTAGAGTGCACTTTAAGGAAATATGTAAAGCTGATGTTTGATCTCTCTAGGTGGAGCGACCACTCATTCGATCGGGCTTGTTCTGAAAGCGCAAGTGGTTAAGCGGATATCTAGATGGTGAACAGGATCCAGCATCCTTAGCGCGCTGGGGGCGGCAGGCGGCAGACGGCAGGGGACGGCACCATAATCCAATCGTGACCGAATTAGGCTCTTGTAGAGATTCATAAGACACTTCCAGTCGCTACCCCATGTAGTGTGGTATAAAAGATTCATTATGTTCATTGTTTTAAGATATCTTTCTTTTAGATATTTGATGTTTGGAATGAAAGCGAGTCTGTAGTCAAGTATAATACCTAGGGATTTGTGCTCTTTGTTGATACGTATTTGTTGTCCACACAGTTCTAAGCAAGGATCCGGGACCAGGCCTCTCTTTCTTGTAAAAATAACAAAAGAACTTTCGTTAGGATTGATTTTAAATTCATTTTTCTCTGCCCACATTGCCACTTCGTTCAAGCCATGCTGTGCCTGTCTCTCGCACACTGCGAGGTTACAGGATTTGAAAGCCATTTGAATGTCGTCCACGTAGACAGAGTAAAAAGTTGCCGGTGGTAATGAAGCACGAAGCGTGTTCATCTTCACGATGAAGAGCGTGCAACTGAGCACGCCTCCCTGGGGTAGACCAGTTTCTTGCGTCAAAGGACGTGGCAGTACATAGCCGACTTTTACCCGCAAGGTACGACTGGACAAATAGCTTTCTATTAGGTTTAGCATATTACCATGGATGCCCATTTCTGACAAGTCTCTTAGGATTCCGTAACGCCACGTTGTGTCACACGCATTATCCATATCGAGGAATATGGATAAGAAAAACTGTTTGTGTACAAATGCGTTACGGATATTTCCTTCAATACGTACAAGATGATCAGTTGTGGAGCACCCTTCTCTGAAGCCACAGTGATAGGAATAAATTATTTTGCTCAGTTCAAGGAAATGAATGAGCCGCCGATTAATTATTTTTTTCAAATACCTTACAAAGGCAACAAGTGAGGGCTATCGGGCGGTAACTTGCCACCGAGGAAGGGTCCTTGTGTTGCTTCAAAACAGGGACCACAATAGCTTTTTTCCATGCAGTTGGAAGGTATCCTGCAGCCCAAATGGTGTTGAAAATTTTGAGTAGTGTAACTTGGGTGTCATTGCTTAAGTTTTTGATTATTTCATACATGATTCTTTCAAATCCCGGTGCAGAGCTCTGGTATGCGCTCAAGGCAGCTCTTAACTCGGTAATACTAAAATGACAGTTGTGCGGTTCATTCTGTCGACATTTTCTTATGTGTGGCTTACATTCTTCTATTTGTTTATATTTCAAAAAGGATTGCGAATAATGGTTTGAGCTTGACACGCTCTCAAATTGCTCCCCAAGTGAGTCTGCCTGATCTTGCAGAGTATCGTCCTGTGTATTTACCAGAGGGGGTGAATATGTTTGTCGCCCTCTTATCTTATTAACCCTGTTCCAGACTTTGGCCTGATCTGTATACGAGTTGGTACTCGATAAAAACTTCTGCAAACTTTCTCTTCTGGCCTGTTGGCGGGTTCTCCTGCCTTATGATTTTACTTTCCTAAAGTCGATATGATTCTCTGCAGTGGGAAAAGCGCGTAGCGACCCCGATGCTTTATTCTGTTTCTTACGAGCGATCCTACATTCGTCGTTCCACCACGGGACACGCCGTATGCATGCCAAGCCACTTACTTCAGATATGCATTTAGTTGCGCATCTATAATGAAGGCTGTAAAATACTGCACAGCAGCATCAATTCCTAAAGAAGACATGTCATCCCAGATACTAGTGAGAGTTCGAAATTTCTCCCAGTCGGCTGTATCAATCTTCCACTTAGGAACCTGTGGTGGATATTCGTTTTCTTTAGATGTTCTTAGCAGTATATTATGGGGAAGTGATCGCTCCCGTAAGGATTATTGGCAACTTCCCATTCAAGTTCAGGCAGTATAGACAGGGAGACTATGCTTAGATCAACTGAAGAAAACGTTCTGTTTGCAAGACAGTATTATGTGGGTTCCTTCTTATTCAGAAGGCACGCACCAGAAGAGAAAAGGAACTGTTCAACAAGACGACATCGCGCATATATAGGCGAGTCGCCCCAGAGGCAGCTAGCTGTGGGCATTGAAATCGCCAAGAACAACACAAGGTTCTGGCAATCATCTATAAAGAACTGAAATTCATGTTTATTTAATTTGTAATGTGGGGCTATGTAAAGCGAGAAAATGGTGATGAGTTTGTTTAGGATAACAGCTCGAACCACCACTACTTCAAAAGGCGTTTGTAGCTGTAAAAGTTGACATGCAATGATTTTATGAATAACAACGGCAACACCACCCGATGATGCGACATCTTCATCGCGATCTTTGCGAAACGTAACATAATGTCGGGGAAAGTTTGTGTGTTTTGACTTTAGATGTGTTTCCTGTAAACACAGCACTTTTGGATTGTGTTCGTGGATGAGTTCTTGCACATCATCAATCAAGGTTTTTAAGAAGACCTGTGACGTTCCATTGAAAAATTTGTGCATCCATATTGCAAGCAAATAGGTGCTGTGTGTACAGAAACAGAAGTAGTAATTGCAGAGAACAGAGATTAGATTACAGAGCTCTTTGGAGGCCCTGTAACTGAGGTTTTGTCCTTTCTGGAGCGTTCGAGGGCGCCTCGCCGCTGCTTAGGCGCTTGGTGTGCCGTGAGGATAGGTGTAGTGTCCATTGCCTCTTGTGAGGCTCCGGACACGCGCTCTTGCGAGCGAGAAGTTTTTCGGGAGAGTCTCACCTCGGAAGGCAAGACCCCTGCGCCCACCAGCCCGGAGGTCGATGGGGCTCCCTGTAAAATTTGGCTGCGCCGGCTGTTGCCAGCGCTGGAAGGGGCCGGGGAGATTGGGGCAGCTTTGGATGCGCCCACCTTCAGGGTCGATGGTCCCTTCTGCTGGGTTGGTGGAGCAGCGCTAGCTGCAACCGTCGCGGGGGCAGATGGCGTAACTACCGACTCACTACTTGTGGGCAGGACAGCCGCCGCAAGCCTTTGTGTCGATGCTCCCTGACGCGTCACATCGGCGAAGGTTTTCTTGGGCAGGTATGAAACCCGCCTGCGTGCCTCCTTGAAAGATATATTCTCTTTTACTTTAATCGTTACAATTTCTTTTTCTTTTTTCCAGGATGGGCACGACCGCGAGTACGCGGCCTGCTCCCCATCGCAGTTTACACAGTCGAGAGCGTTCTCACAAGCTTCAGAGGTGTGTTCATGGGCACAGCATTTCGCAAAAGTTTGGCGGCCTCGGCAGCTCTGCGAACTGTGGGCAGAACGCTGGAATTTGAAATATCGGAGTGGATTTGGCAAGTACGGCCTAACACGGAGCTTTATGTACCCGGCCTCAATTGACCCGGGCAGGGCACTTGAATTGAAGGTGAGTGTTAGGTGTTTGGTCGCAATTTATTTACCATCTCGCCTCATCTTTATTCTTTTCACATTAACGACATTATGCTCATTGAAGCCCTGCAGGAGCTCTGCCTCTGTCACTTGAAGCAAATCATCGTCTGAGACAACGCCGCGGGTAGTGTTCATAGTGCGGTGCGGAGTCACTGTCACTTGAACGTCCCCGAATGACACTAGACTGGGTAACTTTTCGAATTGTTTCAGATCATGGAGCTCCAAGAGGAGATCTCCACTTGCCATCCTTGATGCCTTGTAACCTGGACCAAGAGCCTCAGTTAAAGACTTTAAAACTAGAAATGGGGAGATTGTGGGTACTTGTGTATCTGATTCTTCCGAGTGAATGACGTGAAATCGTGGGAAGTTGGGTCTTTGACACCCAAAGAACTGAAATAAATATTCGGTGCGCACTGTTTTCTGAGGGCGATCAGGGAGGGAAGGGAAGAAGCTTGCCATAGAAGAATGTTTTTTCGGCAAGAACGCCAGCCACCCGCCATGCAGTCCTACAAGGGGACGCTGCAGGACCTGTGACACACGGCCTGCAGACGCCAGATATACATTACCACTATAACCAAATATGACATAACCTAGGTTGGTTATTCACACAAGGTGAACCCTTGCTGCCTGGAAACATTTGAAGGGGAAGCCAGAAGAAGACAGTAAAAGTGGAAAGTAAGGGAAAGACGAAGGTTGTAGGGAGAGAGAGACAGGAAAAGGCAACTACCGATTTCCCTCGGGTGGGTCAGACCGGGGTTGCCGTCTACGTGAAGCAGAGGCCAAAGAGGTGTGTTGCCTCCGCCGGGGTGCCTTAAATATCCGGACACCCGGCATCGGCTCAACCCCAGGATCCCCTTTCCCCGGACACGGCTAAGCCGCGCACGGCTACACGCGGGAGGGTTCAACCCTCGTGTGCTCGAGTAGGTGGTGTCTCAACACACCAAGCGCCTGCTGACGCAGACGCCCCTGCGGGGACAAATGGGGATATTGTACGGACGCGCACGCGCATGGAGCCACGTCACCCACAGAAAAAATACCCGGTTGTCCTCAACGAGCCGCAGCGGCCGAGCGCCAGCAGACGATAGTCGTCTTCTTCAGAAATACGCTCGGAGATTTCCACGTATTTCAGTCTGTTTATATATAGTAAACTGCGTCAATAAATGTTCACTGTACCAGCTGGAAGAAGCGCACTAATGCAAACACGCTTCTTGATTGATGTCCGCTATCGGCCAGTGGAAGCGCTGCATGGCAATCTGCCTGCTGACGTGAGGAGACAGTCAATGGGTAGGCGTTCAAGCCGACCTCGGCCTCGAAAAGGCAAGACTGATTTTGTAGATCAGTAAACTTGGAAGGTCCCAGAAGGAACGTCGGTAACATCAAGCGCACCAACCACACGGGAGGCATATACGGTAAAAAAAAAAGAAAAAAAAGAAGAAGGCAACACCCCGTGTACATCGTGCAAAGCCCTACCCAAGCCACTGTCATCGTCCATGGATGATAAATAAAGTCTTCGAAAGCTGTCAACAGAAGGCTACGAAAGCAAGAAAGTGAAGGCGCCTCGCCAATTTTGAAAGCGTAGTCGTTTCCTCGCGAGATGTATCTGTGGATATACGCCCTTACAGAAAGCATGGTGCACCGAACACGTGCTGGCTGCCTGGCCTACTAGACAACCTTGGAAATGGGATGTACGTACCCATTCTTGGCCAATCTGCCACACTTGATATGCTGCGGAGACACAACGCGCGCGAAACCTTAAATGTAGCTAGATATGTGACATACTTCTCTGCGCATATACCTCTAATCGATGTTCATGCCTCTGTAGCGTTATACACTGCACTCATCCTAGTAAAACAGACAGCTAGCAGCTACATGCGACAAGGCTGTAACCGTGGCCATCCGCTACTGATGCTACACCTTGCTAACTGAAAAACGCTTCGCGTCATATAGATTTTCAACGTTACGCGCTGAATCTGCGTGTGTTATTCTACTGCGCGTCCTAGCACGTGTGTCTCTAGGTTATAGTCCACCGTCTACACTTGCTTCATCAAGCGCGAAACTCATACGCGAAATTCTGGTGAGCACAACACACTCGAGCCACAATGGAGAGCAGTGTTATTTATTCCCTTCCTTCTGGTGCAGCTCGTGTGAGTGTTAACAAAGGCGGACGTTGTACTATTTCGTGCAGTAGAGAGAAATATCGCAAACCACAGTGACGGTAGAATTTTAAAAATCTCCTCTTACAAATAGCATAATTGTACTCCTTCAGGCGAAATAGTAGATGTCGGTATTACTTGCGCGAGAGATCGGATTGTATAATCAATTAAGTCTCAAAAATTCCCAATACCCTTTGTATTTAGTCAGGTTACAGCCCGTATTGCAATTTACGAATTGTAACCGGTGAGTTTCGTTTCTAAACTTTCTGTATGGTCTAAAGAGAAAATTCCCGCACATATTCGCTGCAATAATGCGAATGTCTTGAGTAAGCGTCTGCGTTGTCTCCCGTCCTGTTGCGTTACCTCGAACTCTGGTGGAGAATTTCAAATCGAATTTCATAGGGACCGGGAGGAATTAGCGCGCAAGGACTCACGCCGATGGCGGTGTTGAGCGCGGTCATCTTGCCGGCGTCCATGTAGTCGGCGACCGGTATGCCGCGCACCTCGATGCCGTCGAAGTGGCGCTTGAAGCGCGAGGGCACGTTGGCCATAAAGGTGTTCAGGCTGCGGCCGAACCCGTCGGTGTTGGACGTGACCACGGCGTAGTCGACGGACACGAGCGCCTGGGCCCCGTCCACCGCCCGCAGCCGTTCCACGCTCAGGGCTGAGCCTGGGTCGATCGATCGATCAATCAATCAATCAATCAATCAATCAATCAATCAATCAATCAATCAATCAATCAATCAATCAATCAATCAATCAATCTGTTTGTCTATCCATCAGTCTGTTTGGCCATCTCTCTATCCATCAGTCTCTGTCTGTCTGTCTGTCTGTCTGTCTGTCTGTCTGTCTGTCTGTCTGTCTGTCTGTCTTGTTTCGTTATCGTGATGACATCGTCGTTTCCTTGCCTGGATATATATCAGGATATGCCACGTGATCCCATGAATGGCATTGCATGACATGACATAAATGACATGACATGCATATCACGATCTGCCCTCTTACGCTGTCATGGCCGCTCTTTAACTGGATATATATCGTGACATGCATGCGATGCCAAGATATGTTTGACGTGATATGCATGACATGAGAAACCTTTCTTTTTGTCGTCTCGCTGAAACTCACGTAACCCGCACAACTGTTTATGCAAACACGTTTGCCCATCTGGTGACCGACGAGCACCGAACGATGCTGGATAACCAGCTGCCCGTAATATGATTTGCACAACATCGATTCCCCAGAGTAAGTGGCATCTGCGCAATTCCTTTCTTCTGTCACTCCTAAAATGCCGAAGAGCATTTCAGCGATAACAAGGTGCTTTAAATGGGGGAACATTAATAGGAACCTTCACCTCAGGGCGAACTCCGATTTTAGTGTTCGAAATGCACGTGAAACACAGAAATGCCTTGATGAGACAACCGCTGGGGCAACTTGAATGGAGAAACTCGAACTGTACTAAAGAGAGCGGACTTTTTATTCAGGAGATTGTAGGCCTTACAAAAATTGCCGTAAATCGGCCAGTTTCAAGAAGAAAATATAGAAGCACGGCGTTTACAAATACTTCCACGAAAACATATATCGCAGTTGTGTAAACGGCATTTATCAGAGTCTCGAGCAGACAAACTTGGCTTATAATATTACTGCTTACGTGCAAATATTATAACCTTCACAAATGTATTGTATAACTGTTACTCATAATTTAGGGCAATATTTGAAAGTGGTGCATTGCTTTTGTTTTCATATTTGCAGCAATGCTCATAGCTTCTTCTACTCGCTATTTTGTATTCTATAGAAATATTTGGTTGTGGTTATTTTTTCAACCTTGTAGCTCTATATCCTACCTGTAATACGTCTTCTCAGTGCTATAAGTATAAATAAATAAATAAATAAATAAATAAATAAATAAATAAATAAATAAATAAATTTTGCCAACCTTATATTTATTATTACGACCATTTTACAGAGTTTTGATGTCCTTTCTTATTGATGAGTTAGTTCTATGCTTGACAGTTAAGTTTTCTAGAAGTTTGAAAATTTTAAATGCGCAAATAATTCGCAACCTAAATAAAACAATTTAGTTACTGGAAAGAATGGACATTGTTTTCTTTTTTTGAATGAAACAAACCTGATCAATATCGCTGCCGTAGTTCCCGAGAAAAAAAAAAACGATTTCTCCATTCCCATGCATTTAGGTAGGTGGCACCGAGCTAAAGCTTCCACTTGGGCGACGGGCAGATATTCGTAGTAAATCTAAGCCGCGGACGCAAGAATCTCCAAGAACGAGTGAGCGCAAAAAAAAAAAATCATTTTCCGTTTTCCGTTCGAACCGCAGTCTACGGACAGTTAATGCGTTAGCAGTAGCAGTGTCAAAGTGGAATATATAAATGTTTAGTGCAACTGATGGCGGTGCGCTCCTGACCACCGTCAGCTGCACTTCGCTCCTCGAAGAAGCAGGACGAATATCCAGTGAGCTCCTGAAGAACACTTTCCAATGCGCAGAGCGCGGTTTGAGACATGGATCCGGGACCTCACAGAGGTGCAACGTAATGCTACCGCATTTCTTACGCATTTACTGCTAACTCGCCACTGCATTTTCGGACAAGTTCTTCATCGGTCTAAAAAAAAGTGTGTAACCCTTCCAAAGCTTTCAACAGATACGTATCATTGACAGCAAAGAGGTATGTCGCAGACTCTAGTGGTGGCACGCTGGTAATCACATCGACATCGAAACGACCTCCTGGGCTGACTTTATCATGCAAGCCTGGAATGCTGTCACTAACAATTCGAGCGGGCTACAGCTGGTAAACGAATGGGTGGGGCGGAGAACAGGCCTACAAGAACGAGAGAAGAAATGCCTGAAAGAAAGAAAAGATTTATTTTCAAGTTTGTTTCGCAAAAGCAACGAAAAGACCACAGTGGTGCGAGGGCGAAAACTCGGGATTCCGAGCGAGAACTATCAAGTGTCTATTGTTCGGAAACTACAGAACACGTGGCCTAATCCCAACAGCGGAACACGCCCTCCCATCAGGCTTGCCGAAGTCATTGATTGTCGCCAAATGAGCTAATTTCTTTCTTGCTTGAAGCTCTCAGAACTATGGAAGGTGCGCTAGAGGGGGTGGGGGGAGGCATGCTTGCCATGAAAATAAATCTTACTGACATGAGCTTGTATAAGTGCTCGAAGTCTTGTGTATGCGCACTCGCTGCATAACAACCCGCTGTCGAGTTTCCGGTTGGGTTCATTGCTTCAGCTATTCGTTCTTCCATTGCTGTTCACGCTGCACAGAAGTATTACGACAAAAGAACAAGCAGGTGGGTGTGCCCGGGGCAATCATTCGCTGCGTTTATTACTGCGACAACTGTGGATACAGTACACTCAGTATTCTTTTACTTCGTTGTTGGTTTAACTCGTTGCTAAAGATAAAAACTAATAAGGTAAAACCATAAGGTAATCCTGCAAAAAAATTTTCGCTAATTTTGATTACTTCAAGAAAAAATTAAGACAAAACATTCCTTTTTTGAATTTCGTGCCGGAATCCCAGCGCCGGTAGATAAGTGTTGGCGTTATATGTTTTTCGAGTTTGATTTTTATCGTTTTGGGGTCGTGGTGGAGCAGTAAGAATCTTTGAAGCTTACTAAGTTCAGTAAGGCTCTTTTAGTATGTAGAATGGTACATCTGTACCGATTAAATAATTACACCCGAGTAGATGCCGTCAAAATATGTGACGTCACGGCCTGCTGTAGTGGGAACTACAAGTTGACTCCGAACAATGTTTTGTTTCCAAATATTCTTTAGCTTATAAAACCTCCTGTCACGGTAAGGGTGGCATTTCTTTTTTGAGGAGGGATGGGGGGAGGAAGGAGCAGTCTGGAAACGTAACTTGAAAATAGTATTTCCTGTATTGTGTCGCAACCCACGACGGGTGCCCCGTGACTTATTGTTACTTTCAGTGCCCCAGCTTTGCTGACGTCACAGCACCTTCGACTGCAGCGTCAGCTCTCGGAAGTGAAGGCCACGTCTAAATTTAACATCGGTTCGACACTGGTCGCGGTGCTGTACATCATAGAGCAAATTAAATTCTGGTGTTTGACGCGCCAAAAAGCACGATATGATTACGAGGCACGCCGTAGTGGGGGAGGACCCCGGAATAATTTTGACCACCTGGCGTTCTTCAACGTGCACCCAATCGACGGTACACGAGCGCTTATGCCCTATTGCCTTACGATTAGAGAAAAACAAGCGAAGATTTAGGCGACCCCACTGGTCAGCAAGGGCGAGTACCTTCCCGGACGCTGCCATCGGACTGCGTCAGACCCAGGGCGACGAAGATGTGGCAGACGCCCTCGGGCAGGCGCACCCACAGGTTCTGGGAGCTGTCCTGGCGCACCGAGCAGATGACCATCTTGCCGTGCAAGAGACCTGCGTGTCAACGGGGCAGACAGCGCGTGTGCGAAATTCTGCGAGTGCTACGTTATACGTGTTGTGGAAGAGCGGAACAATCAAGGTGATCCGCTGAATTAGGAGCGCAAATTGAGCTAGTTGGATGGGCCTTATGGTTACAAACAAAGACTCAGCGCTAGGAAAAAGGACAAAGCAATAAGTGCACGAACAGCTGTCGTGTCGTGCATGTTCTTTTATTTTTTTGTCGTCCCTTATCTTAGCGCTGAGTTTTGTACGCAATCAACGTTATCTAGGCATCTCACCGGGAGCACCACAGGGGTAGCCTTTTGTTTATTCTCAAAAACCGTTTCTCTCTCTCTTTTTGTCTGAAGTCGGTTTCCGAGCCCTTCGCGTTAACCGTAGCGAAGGTGGCCAGCAAAACGTTTTCTTGAGCAAGTTGGTCACATAACTGAGAAGGAAAAAAACAGCAGCGCGAAAGAAACAAGGACGAGACCAGTACACAAGACTAGTCAGAAGAATGTTACTCGTCTCCTGCTTGTTTATTTCGTACTACTGTTTTTCCTTCTCAGCTATATGTGGTCAACCGGACTATTGTAGTGGGGATTTGTTACACACGGCGCCGATAGCAGTTGTAATATTGTAGTGCATACAGACGAGCATGCAAGAAGGCACATGAAAAACATAGACATGGCGCTGTCTCTGTAATATTGCGTCATAGTTGGTATGTGCGCTACAGTAATATTCCAAGATGCCATGCCAACAAGTCCGCATTGCAAAATAGCATTTGTGTCAGCAAATTCACTTTGGTTATTGCGATCGACGATATGCGCCGCGCTGGGGAAGCAATGCGAAAAAAAAAAAAGAAACGAGACCAGCACTAAGCGCAGACTTGCAACACAGTCTAATGCTAGGGGAAGTAGATGAATGCAAAAACCAAGGATCGTGCGCATCAGCAGAAACCCTAGGGCTTACAGAAGAAAAACAAAACAAAGGAACACACAATCCTGTGATAAGGCAAAATAAAGACGAGGCAGGAAATGAAACCAAGCCGAAGTGTCTGAGTTGAGGAGTTACCGCCTTGTTACCGCCCTGAAAGCCACGCCGCGGCGCACGATTCAAAATTCTGGAAGGCGACTCAGCCTCTTGCGGAAATCGATCAAAGACGATTATTTTTCTGAGCGAATTGCGGCTGAGAATAGCGCGGAGTCACTGTCCACGGCACTCTGTCGCATCACCTCTCGGTTAGTTGGACGCCTACCGGGGTGAGGGAAGCAGAAGGAGCGTCAGAATGCGAAATGTTTTGCATTGCATTACCTTCGGGATCGGCCCACGAAAAATGCTAGGAACGTAGATACCCGATACGGGAAACTGGAGGTAACTCGCTAAAGAAGGAGTCTGCTTCAATAACGCAAGCTCATTACCGGGCATTGTCAGACGTTTGAGCAGCATTGTTTGCTGTGTACTCCACATCCACGGAGAGCAGCAGGAAGCAAAGCACTCGTGTTCCAGAACACTGTCACACGCTCTAGATGAAGTGCACGCACTACACCATCCGGGGATTCTTGGCAGCAGCGCGCCGATTGGCTGTCGCTGCTGGTCGACCTGTCATTTAATAAAGTTTGGGAACTGACTTAACCTCACGCCCATAGCCACAAATGCGGGACGTAGCGTCAGTGGGCATCGGCTCCGTGCGGTAAAGCTGACTGAGCTTCAGAAAAAAAAAAAACGATGTATTTGGGAACATCTCCGGGAAATTGCAGCTATGCGGTAATAAAACTCCGGGGTCGTGAGCAGCTAAGATTGCATGAATAGGTGAAGCATTCAAATTACACTACCCAAGCGTTAGCGCTTATACGGTATAAACGGTATCTCAGGTAACTAGATGCATCAAAACGTCGCCTATATGTAGGCATATGCACGGTCTTACTTTTTCGAGGTGACCATTTATTGAACCTAAACGTCTTTTGTGAAGCGTTCGTTATCTGCGGATTGATTTGCTCCACACGAGAATAAAAAAGCAAGGAAGGAATCTATTTATTGACGACAAAAATAAGGCAAGTGGTGAGCAATTATGTCCTGTGCCTAGAAATGTTGCGTGTAGGGTCACTAAGAATGTCTTCAGGGATACTAGATATTTAGACCAGCTGCCATCCACTTCGCTTAGATGTCAGTACCCTCATAGAAATTGTACGAATTATGTTGTCTTTGCATTGAATTTTCGTTGCGTTCAATATACTTTCTGTTGAGATGCCATTGTGTGTCGTGCATCAATTTTCCGAGGTCACAGTAGTGGCGCAGCGCATCCAGAGCGGAAAGTGCGTCCTGAAGCGCCGGCCATGGAAGCCGCTTGACGGCGCTGGCAGCGTGAGGCCCGTGAGGCCCGTAGGCCCACGGGCCACGTGAGGCCCGTAGCTAACGCACAACTTCCACACGCACTTGTCAACGGAAGCATCATCCGGTCAGCAGTCGAGATAGGGAGACATTTAGAGTATTGGTGAGAAGAAAAACAAACAGGGTAGAGGTTGATACGACTCTATCCGTTACATCTAGGCATAGGTAACCGTAACAAGGTAGAGAAGTTTTAACGGAAGGGAGAAAAAAAAAACATTAAGGAGATGTATACGAAAGTGCTAGAATAAAAAGTATGTGTAGCATACCTGATTAACTCAAGCAGGCTAGGTGACTATTTGTCCCTGCCTCGTTTCAAAGGGGATGCAAAAAAAAATCATCATCACCGCCAAATTCGACATATCCAATGTCCAATTCATTTTATGGGGAAGTTACTTCACATGAGCATGGGGCAGCAAATTGTGCTTGCTCGATGTGGAGAATTCGTTGTCTCCAAGTCCTACTGTAAACATTGGGCGATGTGCATAAGGAGGTAAAACGAGGCAAACAATGCGACCCAAGAATTTGCGCAAGTACGCGTTAGTGGAGAGCAGACATCCACGCGGACAAAAAAAAAAAAAGTGCAATTCACTCACTCGGTTTGCCGCCGTCGGCTGTACCAGGGCCTACGTGCGAGAAGCAAAAAAAAAAAAAAGACATCGTGCATCGATCTCGAATGACTCGACCGCATACTTCGCGCAGAATAGAAATGTGGATTAAATGCAGTAATAAAAGGTACAGCAATTCAGTGCAGCATTACTCACAACAAACGCTTTGTACAAAGGAATAGGATATTTCAATCCATTTTGAATCTCACGGACACTACCAAATGCCAGTTATTTTTCAACGATGCTACAAGTAGGGACGTCTACATTGCGTATGTTGCCGAATTTTTATTACCCTGACGAGACGGTTGGACAGCCTATTGTTCGTGTTTTTAAAATGCTGTGCTGGTAAGCACCCAAAGCAGTCACACGGATGCACTAGTCAATCCAACCGCTTAATTAAAATGGAAAATTATTGGAGGGAAAATAGCTAGAGGAGCGCAGTATTGAACCGCAGTATCGCAAAACAATTACGTGAACTGACTACAGTTTCTTTGATTTCTTTCTTTAAGTCCATAGGAATTCCTTAAGAAAACGCATAAAATATTATGCGTACCTTAAAGCTCCTTTCGGCTAGGTGCTTGCAAGCAGCTGTTTAAGCCTGACCCGCGGTGCTGGCATAGCAGCTATGATGTTGCGCTGCTAAGCCCGAGTTCGCCGCATAATTTCTCGGCCGCGGGGACCGCATTTCTATGAGGGCGAAATGCAAAAACGGCCGTGGATCGGGCTCACGTAGAAGAACCTTAGGTGGTCAACATTAAATTCGGAGTCCTCCACAAGGGCGTGCCTTGTCATATCGTGGTGGTGGCACATAAAACACCAGAACTTATTTTTAAAGTTGTTTGTGTCGTGTCGCCTGTATTTCTTTCTAAAGGAGGGAAAGCGCCAAAGCGGTATACATTAGACGATGGCTGAATAAAATATACTTAGCAGTCAAGGCCACCAATCTAACCTAGGTCCACTGAATGGAAGGTTAAGCATACAGTGCAACTCTCCTTATGAGGAAGTCTCACACGACACGAAGACAACCTCATTATACTTTACAGTCGTTAGAAGCGTATATTCACCACACACTTAAATATATGAGAGACAGGGAAGACTTAGTCAAATCAAGGTTTATTTTTGTGCAGTTGAGACAGAGAAAGAAGGATTGTGTTTCCAATAAAGCTGCTTCTTTGAACAGCTTGACTGGTTCAGAGCCGGGTATACAGAAAAATTTGGTGACATAAAGCCACTTCGTTGTGTAGGACAATTCCTTATATCCGTGCTCATTATGCTGTGATTCCGCATTTGCGCTTATCCAGCAGCCA
Organism: Dermacentor albipictus; assembly: GCF_038994185.2. Lineage (NCBI taxonomy): Eukaryota > Metazoa > Arthropoda > Arachnida > Ixodida > Ixodidae > Dermacentor > Dermacentor albipictus. The sequence continues at coordinate 52,541,151 of NC_091825.1, forward strand.
GAGAGACAGACTAGTATTGCTCCATAGTAATATTTGATGTTGCCCGGGCAATGTAAAGGGAAGCTAAATACAGGAACTTTAAGCTGCATTCGAACATTAGGCTTTCGCAAAAGCAAGCACGAGCAACCTCTGAGGACGACGCTCGGTTAGCCAGAAAAGGCGTAGAAACAAAAGAAGGGTGGTAACGCCGCCCCAAGGTTACTGCACCAGAATGCGGTGACGTCATGAAGTTTTACAACGCATACTCGCGCCTAGTTAAGTGCTGATCAGTAAAGAGAGCCTACGCTGCATTTTAAAAGGAGCATCGGACTCAGCCGAGCTGCGAGTTCCCCTGACATTTATTCAGCCAAAAAAGAAAAGACGAAAATAGAAGTGCCTTGAAATATGTGACGTCACAACGACGCGGTGGCGGTGTACGCTTTTTGGCCGTGGCACACAACGTAGGTATAGAGTGGCCCGCGATTGAAACGCGATGCTCGGACAGCAAGGCAGCCGGCGCTTTGTGCGCCACCGGTAAGCGCTGCGTGATCGCTGAAGGGGCCAAGTGGAGTCGCAATGTATCACATTGACCCCCGTGTTCATGCATTTCATGCCATGTAAAACATGCACGAGCTCGGCGTCCCCCAGCGCCCACCGAGAGCGCGAACAGTGCCGGCACCAAGTTCTCTGGATGTCGTGTTTCAATCACTCTGCACTGCACATTTGACCTTCAGTGAAAAAAAAAAATTGTCCCGCCTGATGAACGAAAATGTAGTTCTAGTGGGCATACTGGAGCACTCTCAACTGAATCATCATTTAGCGTCTTATTCAAATCCGCACATTTCTGAAGGTGTGCGTAGCTCGATCATGCTGTGAAGGGACAAAGAGTTTATTGATTGGAAGTACCTTACAGGCCCGTAGGGCATTGTGTAAGGGGGGGGGGGGCGAATAATCCCAAGAGTGCATACACAACCCGATGAAAAAAAAAAGTACAGTTCATGGTAAATAAATTTGTTGACATAATAGCAGTAAAGGAGACTAAGCAACGCGGAGATAACGAGAAGAAATATTGTACATAGTTTAAAGCACACGATAACATAAAAAAGCGGATGGCGCATGAATAAGTGCGCAATTCATCGAGCTTGAGATAGCAAAAAACGAAATGCTTAACTTCAGCATATGAACTGACACATGAATATGAAACATTAATAAACATGAACTAAAACATGAATATGAAACATGCTAAACGACGGCTTCAGTGAAATGTGTAATAAGTTGGTGATGGAATGTATCAGGACTAGGCATAGATGCGATGCTGTCTCGTAGATTATTCTATAATCTGACGGCCCGTGGAAGTGCTGATGAAATGAAATCTAAAGTGTCACCATAGATCAGTGCAAGACTGAAATGATTGTGCAATCGTTTGGACGGGCGGGATGGGACATCGAGGTGAAAGGAACATGATCTATTGGAGTGTACATACTTGTGAAATACTGTTAGTAGAGCAATGTCACGGCGTGTGCCTAAAGATTAGCGAAAGATCAGTTTTGATCTCAGTGATGCTTGAATGGTAGTTGTAATTTCTTGAGATGAGTCGTGCGGCCCTATTTTGGATGGATTCAAAAGTGGTCACCATGTTGTTATGATAAGGAGACCAAATGGAGGAAGCAAACTCAAGTTGTGGGCGAACAAAAGTAAGGTAGGATAGTTTGCGAATATTAGCAGGGGAATTTGAGGTTACGGCGTAGGTACCCTAGAGACTTGGAAGCGACGGCGCATATGACTGTGATATGAAATGACCATGAAAGATCTGATGCAAGGTTAACACCGAGATATTTGTAATGGGAGACGTGAGACAGTGTCATCTTGAATACGGTATGTATAACTAGATTTGTTATGTTTGCGGCTAAATTGTTGCCCTTAACATTTCTATACGTTAAGGGCCATTAGCCACGTTTTGCACCACTCTTTGATAAGATAAAGATTGGATTGGAGTGCCAGGTGGTCATTAGCAGATTTCATGGGGCGGTTGATGATACAATCATCCGCGAAAATTCGCATACAGGAAGAAATGTTATAAGGTAAATCATTTATATAAATAAGAAATAATAATGGACCGACAACGCTGCCCTGCGGCACACCGGAGGTAACTGGGGAAAGATTAGACAACAGATTATTAACAAGTATGCACTGTTGGCGATGCGAAAGGAAGTTACGAAGCCATGATAAAGTTAACGAGTCTAGGGGGAGTGATGATAATTTTGAAATCATGCGGCAGTGAGCAACACGGTCGAAGGCTTTGGCGAAGTCAAGAAATATGCAAACACTTTGTAGGTTATCGTTCATGTTAAAATGTAAGTCAGTCATTAGTTCATATAGCTGTGTTTCGCAGGAATGATTCTTTCTAAACCCATATTGATTAGCGTAAAAAATTATTGTCCTCGAGATGACTGAAAACATTAGATGCGATTATATGTTCTAGCATTTTGCAGCAAATGCACGTAAGAGATATAGGACGGTAATTTTCAGCTGAGGTTCTGTTTCCTGTTTCAAATATAGGTATTACTTCAGCTGTCTTCCAGTCAGAGGGAAATATTCCAGTAGTTAAGGATTGCTCAAAAATGCGAAATAAAAATTTACTAGACACTGACATTGTGTATTTTAATATTTTGGAATTATTGCCATCAAGACCGGCTGAAGTAGGTACTTTAAGGTTATTTATGAGGCACTCGATGTCTTCTTCAGTTATTTCAATGGGTGTCACGTAGTGGTAATCAAGAGCGGAAACTTTAGGAAGATTAAAGTGAACTTCTGAAGTAAAAACAGATGAGAAGAAGGTGTTCAATATTGCGGAGCACTCATTGTCTGGTATGGGAGTGCTCTTACTTTGTAGGGAACTAGGTGTAGGGAAACTAGGTGTCACGATCAGGGCATGATTGCTTGCACAACTTTTTAGGATTAGTTTTCATAAGTGAGGGAAAATCATGTGCAGAGCATTTATCTTTCGCAGCGGATAAGGCAGAGCAATAGGATTTTCGACAGACATTGTGTCTGTCCCAAACTGAATGGGTACCCGCACGCTTGGCAGTCTGGTGTAACCGGTTTTGTTGTTCCTTAGTTGCTTAAGCTTCCTAGTGAACAAAGGGTTAGATGTATATTTAGTTATTGGGATTAGAGGGACGTACTGGCTGACCAAACAGCAAACCCTATCTCTAAAGAGTGTCTAGTTTTAATCAATGCCTCGATTGTTAAATGAAGATAGAAATTCATCGTAAAAGAAGGTTTCAAGTTCTGTGTAGATATCTGTGAAATTAGCATTATTTTATTCGTAAATTGTCTTCTTCACATAGGCCATAAACGAAACCAGAGTGTCTAAATTTAGCTGAAGTAAATGATGATCACTGAGTCCATCCAAGTGTGTTATCTCTTTTATCGTTTCTGATGCTGTTGTAAGTATATTAATTAGATCTAATATATTGGTCTCAGGGGTAGGTTGGTTAATGACTTGAGTGAGGTTGTAATCGAGTGTCAAGTTACAGATCGAATCCTGTTGAAATATGTCAAGATGGTGATAGTTGAGCCCACTTGATTAAGGGGTAATTAATACATCCGACGAGATAGATGCCATTAGTAGGACATAGCTCAGTTGCCTTAGTAATACGGATGCGCAGCTCCTCAACGAACGAATGACCAGAATCTGGCGGACGGTAACAAGCGCCTATCAAGAGCTTAACGGAAGATATTAAACAGGCTGCTCACACAATTTCGAGATTTTAATCGGTGTTAACTGAGTAAGAAGTTATTGCCCTCTTGATTCCTAGAAGGACGCCACCGCCTCTTTTATCAGTACGATCACGCCTGTGTATGTTATATGAATGCGTACCGGGAAGGATTTCATCGTCTGTAATGTTAGGATTCAACCATGTTTCTGTAAGAATGACTACGTGCGATTCACTATCGTCTAGGAACGAAGAGAACAAATGGCGTTTTCGCACGAGGCTGCGGATGTTTGCATATGACAATGATAGTGAATGATGACTGATACGCGCACTCGACTCGTGGGGATCATTTGCACATTTACCGTGGCCTAGCTGTCTGCTTGTCAGCACAACACTGTCTGAGATGGTGTCATAAACGAAGGTCTTAGCTGCCACGTGCAGTTTATTAAACGACAACCTGAAATGCTTGTGTTGCGCCTTCGCAAATGCGTGTAGTTTCTTTCTTATTATTCTCGTTTCGAGCGAGAAATCTTCCCCCATGGAAAAGGAAGTACCCTCCAGTTTACGTGCACATGAAAGAATATGAACCTTTTCCTTGAAGTACGTTAACTTCGCTATAATTGGTCTACGTTTCTTATCATCATACTACCCTAGTCTGTGTACTCGCTCAAACTGTGTGCTTGTGTTCTAGCTATGCCGAGCTTTTCTGGACAAAATTGGATGATTTTTCGCTCAGATGCTGCCCAGTCTTCGTTGCGATCGCCCACCATTCCAAAGAACATTGCACCATCGCAAGCGATTATCCGTGTTATCGCACCTGGGTGTTATTAATGAAAGTTGGTGCAAGACAGAACCAACAACATGTGTGCCGACCTCATCAGAACGTTGATTGGCGATTGATGTTCCCAGCGTCGCTACCCTTTCATGCAAACGGTTTACCTCACTCGCTGAAACCGCCTCCTGTTCTTTCGCAGTTTTACCTTCCGCCTCCTCAGTCTTGCGCCTCTCCGATGCGGCCACTCTTTCACTTAAGTGCTTAATTGCTTTCTCAGCTGCAGCCTCCCTCTTTTTGAAACAACTGAGCCCCCCTAAGAAAGTACCTCGGACTTCTTCCAGCTTTAGAGTTGCTTCGAGCACGGATGCATACGCTCCATCTAATTTCTGCAATCTTTCTAAGGCAACGGCTAATGACTCAGCTTCAGCCTTCGTCATGGGACCGGGATTAGACTCGATGTCATCCGAAAGCATCAGAAGTACACAGATAGCGATCGCCACAAACAAATATGCAGACCGAGTAACCACTTCGACGCATCAAGAAACTTTAATGAGAAAAGTTTAATGCTTAAAAGTTTAGTGAGAGCTAGAGGTGTTAGCCCAGAAAAAGGCCTTGCACGCTACACCGCATAAAGGTGAAAGATAAAGTAAACGTCAACAACACCTAATGAACGGAAGAACAAAAAGAATAACTAACAAGTACTCGGTAAATAAAAGAGTAAACAAAATAAAAATGCGTTATTTATTAAAGAAAAATAAATTTAAAAAACGAGTAAGATGCAAACACTCTAACAGAAACAATAAATTACTGTATTAGTGTTTGCGATCATGCTTGCTTCGCTGCATCTTGATACCCACGAAAGGGACTGTAACATTCCTGCGTTCGCTACCAAATGGCGGCTGGCAGAATTGAATAAATAAAATAAAAATAAAAACAAGCAAACATGGTAAATACTACAATACTTGATTAAGGCTGCCAAGTCGGGACTTGGCAGCCGGAAGCAGGAACATCTGCGTTGCAAAAAAAAAAAAAACAATTCTGAGGTTTTATGTGCCAAAACCCCGATCCAATCATAACGCACGCCCTAATGGAGGACTCCAGATTAATGTTGATCCCCCCGTAGCTATAGAAACGCGCCTAAATCGAATCGCACAAGCGTTCCTTGCATACCGCCCCCATCGGGACGTGGCCGCCGCGGCCGGCATCCTACCCGCGACCTCGAGTGGAGCAACGCAACGCTAGCCACTGGACTACTGCGGCCGGTACACGTGCTTTTGTACGCATGCTTACAAACTGGGACGGCGACAACACTGTCGTCTTCAGCGGTCGTCTTCCCTGCTCCTGTTCAGAAGAGAGAGAGAGAAAAGAGCACTCCATACAAGTGACGAAGGCTGCAGGAGGACTCGAACGGTTGTCCTCGTGGTAGCGTTACAAAGGTGTAAAAGGAAAAACGAAGAAAAAAATATTCGCAAGTTAATTTTTTAAAGCGTGATTAGTATACCAAGTCCACTTCCCCCACTTTGTAGTGCTGCTACAGTATGCGCTTTCTAGCCCTAAAACGTCGCTAGCACTCGTGGAACAGACACACACAAGCACGCACGCACGAACGCACGCGCACACACACACACACACACACACACACACACACACACACACACACACACACACACACACACACACACACGCACGCACGCACGCACGCACGCACGCACATGCACGCACGCACGCACGCACACACACAGAGACACAGAGGACATTTTTATGCATGACGGATAGTTTCGAAATGCGGCTCCCTCAGCTTAGCAGGCCGATGCTCGACCCATTGCATAATATACTTCACCCCGCCCCTTCTTTACAGTCATTTAGACCACACATCCCGGGTAACACCTTTGCCAGGTAACACCTTAGCGAACTTCAATCGTGATGAGCCAGCGCTTCTATAGACGCTTGGCACGTGAAATGCGTCGCGCGGCAACCATTTACTCGTTAACGCGAGAACGCGCGCTCTTCTAACAGTGAAAATTCAAGTTTTACACTTCAAAGAAGTACGATATATGCAATTTGGACCATAGTTCCTTCGAAGTCGCATATGCTGGACCCTAATTCCACAGCACCGACGGGAGAAAACCGGCTGCAGTTGGAAGCCCGCGCGTATAGTAATGCTTTAGTTATAAGGCGCCCGCTCAAAACCTAAGCAATTGAAATTTCAGAACGAGAACTGCAGACTGTAAATGACTGTTTTTTCAACGACACGGTGTGTCGCTAGCTTGCTTGAATGCTAAGGGCATTAGTGTTGGCAGACATCCTGAGATGGGTTCTGCAGAATTTTTTTATTGTTGTAGTGAGCAATAACATGAGTAAGACGGGAATTCTGCGAAACTGTGTGCATGTATTAAGTTGATTTACACTTGAGAAACAGATTTAAATAATTGACTATCAGTGGCGTCGTACGGAAAATATACCACTAGGTACATTCAAGTGTTGTCTTATACATCGTTAGAAAGAATCATCTGCAGCAAATACACAACACTATTCCAGTTCAGCCTAACATCGAGTAAACTGAAACAGCAACGTCGAGCAATTCATTAAATTGCATAGTGATAATCATTGACAAAGGGTACAGTTCTCGGTGACCTATGGCGACCAGTTGTGGCTTTTTCTACGCCGCATTTAAATGGAGTTGCTACTTGGAACGAGGTCACCAGATATGCTGCCTCAAGGAATTTGACGTAACTAAGTGTCATATTTGACACTGACTAAGCTAATATTGTTTTCGGAGGCGGAAACAAAAACTTAATTTATTAATTCTGAGCTTTTACGTGCCAAAACCGCAATGATCCGTAGTGGGAGGCCTCCAGATTTATCTTGGCCACCTAGGCTTCTTAAACGTGCACCCAGTGTGCGGTACACGAGCATTTTCGCCTTCGGCCTGCATCGAAACGCGACCGCCGCAGTCGAGGCCGAACCCCCGACCTTATGGCTCAGCAACGCACAGGCGGCGACAACGGCGCAGCTGAGCGCGCGGGACCGGGGAGTACTTGCTTTCGCCAGCAGACAGGAGGAGTTCTACTTTCATCGGCTCTGCCAGGTGTACTGTGAGAAATCGCCGACGTCATGTGGGGGTCCTGTCCCCGTATTGTCAAACCGTACTCGACTCGAAAGTTCGTCCTCCACTGCATCGGGGTGGGTATACTACAGCACCATGCGTCGACTGAAGAACGCTTCGCAAAAATTGACGCGGAGTGCCGATAAAGCGCGACCACGTTTCTCTCGACGAGCAGCGCTGCCGTCACCTTTCTTGAATCGAGATGGAGCGTTGAGTGGAGGTACGTTTTAGAAAACCGGGGTGGGGTGGGGGGGGGGGGGTGCAGCATCGAGACTCCCGTATGCGAATGCCAAATTAGCAACCTAGGCATCAATTTTCATTGTTAATATATCGGCAGAGAAAGCGGTCTGGCAGTATCAAATAAAATGGAGCTTTCTTACAATACGAGTGCCTTCAACTTTCCATTATGAACGTTCTTTACGTGTGGAGAAACAGAGGAAAATACTATTTGCAGTGCACTTACAATACACTGTGACGTTACCACAGGATGCCTTAAACTTGAAGTCAGAAAGGGTATTTAACAGCCTTTCGTTCATAATACGTGCCTGTTGCCTGTAGGACAAATCTCTCTCTCCCAGAGTGCATGAAGTTGCTGTGTGACTATTCTCTGCGCAGTGAGCCCAGCCTTTTTATTAAAATTGCTGACACTCTGCCTTTCAAAACCATGTGTACGTTTACGTGCTAAGGTCTCTCGTTCATTTGTTGTTTTGCTGGCGCTTGCTGGTAACACGGTAATGGTACGGTATGTAATGTACCGTATGTAGTGAACCATACGCGTAATGTACCATATGTAACACCGTATTGGTGATCGGTAACGTAGCGTATATAATACCGCATTGCTACTCTACGCAATTTCGCGTAAGGATGTCTCAGTAACGATATACTTCTCGGCTGTTTGCCCTTGTCCAATCGGTAAGTTTTCTCTCTCTTTTTTTTTCTTATGGCGGCCTATTTGGTAACCCACTCGCTTAACCGTAAGTAAATCAGAGCGCATTAAAGACAAAGACAGACCGCCAAAAAATAGAATCACATGGCTCTGGAGTTTCAACTGAAAGCGCTGAGATACGCGTTCGCGTTCTTCAAGCAAAGCATACATTGCTTCAGATGCGCTAAAAGAAGTGTCGCAGGACGAAGCCGCATCAACCACTCTCACCGCGACGACGAAAGTAAGGGCTAACACTGCAGATGCTGCAATGACTCACCCCGCTTGCCGTAGATGAAGTAGAGGGCGCCGATGACGACCCAGAAGGCGCAGATGAGGAAGACGATAGTCAGCAGGTACTGCATCATTCCGCCAGTCTCCTGGGTCCTGCGGTTGCGCGCGGAGATATACGTTTGTGCGCGCGTGTGACGTCACAAACGCCAAATAGTGCGCGCCCGCAAATATAAAATATGACTACGGCACCATGCGCATGCGCAGTGTTGGCCCCACTTTTAGTGCTGCCACGTCGCGCTGTAATAACGCTCCGTACACACCTCGCATCCGGATAAAGATCGACGGCATCGCAAGCACAACACTGCTTCTTTGCGATGTTCTCGCCGCGCCCGCGACAATGCGATGTTCATACGACTTACTGAAATAAAAAACAAACCTGGGGATCTACGTGTTAAAACTACGACCTCATTATGAGGCACGCCGTAGTGAGCGGCTCGTAATTAATTTTTACAACCTGTGGTTCTTTCCCGTGTATCTCATATACGGTTCACAAGCTGTTTTTCTTTTTTTGTTTTGCGTTCCGCCCTCTCCGGAATGCGACCGCTGCAGTCGGGTTCCAACCCGTGGACCTCTGCGCCGCAACGCCTTTGCCACTGAGCTACCACGACGGGCGACTTCCTGAATTATTGCGGTTATCAGGCGGCTCCGCTCGGAACCAACGCCGGGAGGCAGAACGTTCCGTTATTCGTCTGCGCTCCTCCCTCCTACAGAGTAACTGAACCATGGCGCACTTCGCAGCTCAACGCAGACCGCTGGTCGGTTTTATCAGCGGAAGGCGAGGCTCGACACCAATTTGCGAGTGGATCAATCCCAATTGTTACTGTGACAAACGTGGAACAAAATGTGAAGCCCTGTTTCGCCACTGTGCCAGCGAGCCCACAACGTATACAGTATCAACGCAAAACTGAACGCTGAGAAATTTCATGAAAATTTCGAAGAAAAAAAAAGGCTTATCCGATTTCTCCACTCATTCGGGAAAAGTGACGGAATGCGGGGCAAATGCGACGCTTTCCTGACCACTGTTGTCAGGTGGCACACAAAGGTCACATGATCAGCAGCGTGGCTGACCCCTTTGCCTGCCATGCTTCTCCTGGAGTCCCGCGCGCGTTTTCGTGCCCTTTCGATTGTTTTCAACGTCGCACAAGGTAGCAAAGAATATCTTAACCTCGGTAATCCCTGCAGTACGCCTTATGCGCAGCACTTGCTTAAGATAACACATTGCATAGGGCGAGACTTCTTAACTAATTGAATGGACAAGTTACGATATCCTTCGACGCTTTAGCGCTGCAGTATAAAGGCTGCCACGTCACGAAATGCTCGCTTTATTCCTCAAGCCGCGTCTACGGGAATGTCACATTAGCATCCAATTTTTTCCAAGGCATCAGGAAGCTATGCTACTGGTCAGCGTTTGCACGTGGTGCCCCATCCGTCGCTCGGCAGTGTCCAAAGAAAGCTGAAACCTGCTCCCAGAGGGCGCATTTCGGCCACGCCAGAACCGTGTTGCCTTTTCCCTCCCCCTTGTTCTGGCGTCTGGCGTGTGAGTGCGCTTCGCCCTCCTAAGCGTATGTCCGCCGTTAAGACATGCGATTCCGAAATGTAGAACTGCGTGAGAGCGCTACTATGGCGCTGCAAGCAAAATGACTTGCAACTCACAATCTTAAACCCTTCTTGGGGGTATGGGTGTGAGGTTTACAGCGACTTACAACCTTATTCACTGTTGATGTTGCAGGTCATTTCACAGTGTACCAGCAGAAGCGTGCGCAGCTGGTGCGAGTTTTCACGCGAGATATTTTCTTCGTGGCGGCTTCAGAGTGTGGCTGTGTGATGCAAGTTTTCTGGCTCTTCTAACCGACGCGCAATTGCTCCAAGCGACTTACGCCGGCCGGATGACGACGGAGCGCTGCGACATCGCGCGCGACAACATCATCGAGCGTTGTTGCTCCATCTTGGCGGCCCGGTGCTCGGCTCTGGTCTCCGAAGCTGTGAAGTGACAAGGAATGGTAAGAAGAGGTGTGACAATACGTCACTGCCCATTCAAAGTGCCAAGAAAAAACAAAAACTAAGGGACAACATACAAATATGGGAGCCACACGCCACGAATAAAGTTTCCGGGATACAGCGATTCCTAGGTAATTCGAATCTACCGAGATGGAAAAACGGAACGGTTCAAGCATGTGTGATTAGTCGTTTCGTCTTTTGTAGACCAGTTATCCACATTTTTAACGCATTTCAATCATTTCAAACACTAACTCGGCATTACGCTGGCGAATTGCATGAGTTCCTCTACACTTTCAACCGAATGTAGCTGGGAGATGTAGGCATAGAACACATTGACTGGTTAAGTATAAATCATCTCGAGGCTGGAAGAAAAAAGTAAGGTGAACGAATATAAGTGAACGGGAATGTGATGCATGAGGTCATACACAGAAAGGGAACCAAGAAAAACGTGCCTGTGGTGGGCAAAGTTTTAGTCAGGGTAACCGCAGCAACTGGAGAAGAAAAGTTACGCATAGCTGAGGAACGAAATTTCACTGACCCTTTTTCTTAAAGGCCCAACCACATGGGGCTAATCCTACACGTCTGCGTACGTCTCTCGCGTCTGCGAAGTCTTCTAATTTTCAGCGTACGCGATTGAAGTACTTGAAGAAAAGAGCGCTACCAAACCAACTCGCCCATATCAAGCTTCTGCTGCGATTGAAGTAGACGCTTGTGCACCGAAATCAAACGACCGGCACATAAATTTCCTGCGAGGGTGTTGAAAAAGGTTGTTGTGGTATTTTTAATATTTTGTCATTCGGCTTTTATCTTTACACCGTAAAAAATGCGATAATGCGCAATGGAAGATGTCTACGCTGTTTCAGGCACGTCAAACGAGTGAAGCAGATGGTTCCACTTGACAAGTGAACCATCAAAAGTGAACCATCAAAAGTGAACCAGCAAAAGCCGCGAATATAGAAATAAGAAAGCAGGATGGGCGGGGGGGGGGGGTTGGAGGTTTCTGAAGTACAGTTTTCTAAACGATCCGTCGCACTTAGGAGACGACACTTCCGAAACGCCTAAATTGCGCGTTCACTCCGGAAACTGAAAAACAAAAATGTCAGCGCTACAACGTCTTGCTGTCGGCAAATTCTGGACTGGGCAAAAGCTCGATACTCACGGTTTGTCGGGGAGAACCAGAAGCTGCGTCAGGTCGGCTGGTAGCGGGTGCTCCTCCGAGGTACTGATGGCGCCCCTCGTGCTGTGCGTCGGGCGATTCTTGCGGTAGCCGTCGGATTTCTCGAGGAGACGTCTGCCGCGGAACGCGTTCGTTCTTCTTGGCTCGTGCGCGCGTGCCTGCACGGGCTGTTGCTGGTAACTTCTCGTTCTTCTTCCTTTAAGCACGCACTCTCGAAGAAGGACGAAATAGGGTATCGAGGTTACACCTTTTGGGGAATAACTTGCCTGCCACAACCATTCGTCCTTTTAGTAACTTTTTTTTAGTAACTGCGGGGGGATTAACGGTTACTCCCCGTGCGGTTACTCCTTCATGGAATAGCAGTTGCTCCTTTCCGACGCTCCACAAAGGAGTAACGGTCATTCTTTCCGAGGCTCCGCAAAAACGGACTTAACGAAATTAGCCGTTTATACTCTGATTTAAAAAGTTTATTGAGGTGCAAGAAAAAAAAAAAGTGCCCCAGAGCAGGATTTGAACTCACCTCCTCACGGTCGCAAACCAGATACTCAAACCACTACATCTTGGTAGCTTTACTTTTATATATTGCATGGTATTATGAGTAGTCTCATGCAAAAATTAGTTACTATACATTTATACCCACATGAAAAACAAGTGTGCACATACTACCCAGCCAAACGAAAGCTCAGAAATCGATAGTCACCTTAGCATACGCCAAAAAGGGTAAAGGCGATAGCCTGCGCACTCAAGGGATATCCATTAAATTATCTGAAATTCTCATTCTAATGTGTTGTTACTTATTATCACTTTTTTTTTCTCACACAAAAGATTGTGCCTTCGAGTGCCTTACTTAAAGCTATTCTAATTCACTGTGCCTTTATAAGCTTCCCCTAATTAGCAACAAAGGTCGAGGGTTTGACTCCCACCGATGGTAGCGGGTACCAGTGCATTTATTACCTCTATAATAATTAACCGTGCATTTTTTGACTTGGTTGGCCGCATCGATTTGGCAGCAATGTAGAAGAAGCGGACGACGAACGCGCGAGCTATGGCACGAGCGCACCGATTTCTTGTTCTTCACAACGGGGCCTTGAGAAATATAGATTTATGGCTTTCGCTTTAAAAAGGGCAAATAACCACAAACGTACCGATGCGAAATCCACTCAGGAACAGAATGAAAGGCTCCAACCACATTGTATACGCATTTGAGCCTCCCCTTCCCAAAGAGACGGACCTTATCGAGTGAGGTGGCTTGGCATGTCTGTCGATCATGCAGCTTCTCCATAATGAATAGAGTCCTATAACCTAAACAAATGATAACCTCTAATACTGATCGTGTTTCTGAAAGGAAGGAACCGGATACCATGGCAGCTCGGTTGACGAGTCCACAGGATACTGAGACAAGGTTAGGCGTGTGAACGCAGGTGCGGCAATACAGAAGAGACTCGGCATTTTGTGCACGCATAAAATAAAGCTGCCCGATTATTCTTAGGATGATTTAAACTGAGACACATTGCGCAGTGCTGGGCAGTATCGAAGATATATGTATCTTAGATGCTATCTTAGGTACTCTTTGGGTATCTTGTATCTGTATCCTGATACATATGGCAAGACGTGTATCAGTATCTGTACTTCCGATGCATGAAAGAATGTATCGTGCATCTTATGATAAACGATACTGGGGGAGGGGGGGGGGGGCTGTCGAAACATCACCATGCGAAACTATAATAGTTGGCTGAACTCCGCTTCTCAAGCAGATACTTGCTCTCAAGCCATATGAACAAAATCACAGACTTTCGTACAATAATTACCTACTAGAGCACACTCTTGAACCCCATGTCTTGAGCGAAGCTGATGGCGGAAAACTTTGCCCTAACAATGGTTTCACGGCAGCGCAGCATGTGCTGCAGCGAAGCCACACTTCGAGGTAAACTGTGCGCTGCCGCGAAGCTACACGGTAAAGCGTCGCCTATATGAATGCGTCGGCGTCGGCTCGCGTCGATTGTGCAAAAGGCAACTATTATTTCTGAGCAAAACGCTTCTGCAAGCGAGGGACCTTGTACAATATTTGTTTGTCTTTGTCTCTTTTGCCGAGGTGTTACGCGATGGACAACGCGCGAATGGCGTCCACATCTGTAGCTGCTAGATATCGGCGTACGCATCTATAGGATGGTGAGAGAACGGAATGTCAGCGATCTGTCCACTTCAATAACTTCTGCGCAGTGGATCTATCCATATAATAAAGGCACACCTCGGGTCCGAAGGGGATGGTCGCGAAGCCACTACGCGACAGTCATGCAAGTATAACCTTGGGATCGTGTGTATCCTGAGATATAAGTTGTTAGGATTCTTTTCTCCTGCTGCGGAGTGATCTTAATGCCCCATCGTTCACATTTCGTGGTATCACAAATGTTGTTAAATGATCAACGTGTCGCGACAAGTAATCGATAAAGCGCTACATTCAAGTATCGCAGCGGCCATTTCATTTGTAAAACGACAGCAAAGCTATATTGTGATGTGCTTGAAATACAATGCGGAAAATAATGTTGACTTGACTATGACCGACGCACGGCGCAGCGATCACACATCGCGCGCTCAACACATGCAGTCACTGATTTTATTACCGCGCAAAAATTGCAACGCAAGGCCAAACAAATCGTCAGAAAAATGACCAGCCTTTACCAACAATCTACAACAAAGGAACAAACATACTTTAAAATATACGCACAACGTATGCGAACATGTAAACGCGTAGTAGGTAACAGAAGACGTGACGTGCACACAACACTGCGCGTAGTTCAGTTAGTATCCGCCAGGTGACGACTCTGCTTAATCTCGCGGCCAATAAAGACTCGCTGACAAGGCTCCCTCCCAGTTGGCTGCTGCATCTGATGTCAGCGCTTCCGCGGCCTTTATGGTTAAAGAGTTGAGCCTTCGCCGTTACGAAAGCGCCAGGGCTCCACTGACTCTTCGAAAGTCAACAAAGATACGTTCACACCCTCGATAGTCGTGGGAAGAGTTGCATGTTTAAGTTCCAGTACAGGCACTATTGGTTCACCAAACGTCCAGCAACGCTACTGCAACTGTAACTACACAAGACCAGAAGGCATGAATGAACACGCCACCCGCCTCAGAAGCCTCGCACCGAGGGAGTTTGCCAAGGAAATCATCAGCAAGAACGCCAATGTAAGCTACCGCTGCGTTTTGTCGTTACTTAAACCTCAGACTCGTTAACACGTTTCGTGGCACCCATCCGAAGTTCGGACATATGACGTTCACTCGAATGCGCTGCTTTTCAAAGCCATGGAACAGTACCGAGAGGTGCTTGCATTACGAGAGGAGGCATCGGTGCGGCCAGGACAGTGCTGCGCATGCGGAGAGCGATACTTTCCAACGCTGCTTCTCCATCATTCCGTAGGGATTCGGGTGCCCTGTGGGCATGAAAAGGCCAACAGAGGTGCGACCTACGAAAACGCGTGGGCCCGTATTCGCAGAGCGTTTCGTTCGGTTGCTTTTTTTTTTTCTCTTGCCATTCGTTGTCCGTCCTCGCTAGTTCAGCATCATGATTGGCAAGAAATTGCTCTCGCGAACTATTCTAGTGACGTTTTTATGCACGCAGTGCTTTTAGCTCCCGTTGTCGGCGACCCTCAGGAGTCCACCGAGTCAAAAGCCAGAGTATTCGGACACTCAAACGAGAACATAAGTTGCATAAGTTGCAAGAACAAAACGAGATTGTCTGGGGAACCAGTCAAAACTTAAGTAAATGCGGTCTTTGGCCCCCAACCCGTTCTGCAGGACCACATTACATATGCTAGTTACTGCTCAAACAAATTACAAAAATATAGCTTCCGAGGTCATGTTAATGTTCGTTCACAATATCACTCACGTTGTAACTTCTAGTACGCTCAAGCTTTATTTGTCATTTCCAATAGCGACGTTCATATAGCAGATACAGGGATCGATACACCTCATGGTCATCTTTTGGCGCTGCGACAGGGTTGCCTGTGCTCTTTTGAACGCCAGCGATCTGAGAGTTGCGCGGCGTGGGTTTTGAATTGCCTCCTTCATGCGCTTTTCTTCAAACTGAGCAGCGTTCATATGGACCAGTGCACAG
The DNA here is from genome assembly GCF_038994185.2 of Dermacentor albipictus. Classification (NCBI taxonomy): domain Eukaryota; kingdom Metazoa; phylum Arthropoda; class Arachnida; order Ixodida; family Ixodidae; genus Dermacentor; species Dermacentor albipictus. The sequence continues at coordinate 52,557,232 of NC_091825.1, forward strand.
TATGGCGTGGTGCGGTGGGGTGTGTCGTTACGAACATGCACTACACCCGTTTTAAGATTGTGTCTAGTATCATCTCCAACCAATCTGCTTCGCCGGTTGCCATTTAATGCTCACATTACTCTCGATTACGGGGGAGCCCGTAATTCTTGTGGGTACGGGTCCTGAAGGCTCTTCGGAGTTGAAATCAGCGTCACAGACAGCCTAGCGAGCGGATTAAACAAAATCGAAGAGCCGTGATTGGGCATTTGCGATGACGCTTATCGCGACACACGGATCGCCCTCGAACTTGGCAGTAGGAGCAATCGTAAACTTTGGCTTTGGGCCGGCGCCAAGTTCGGCGTTTAAATCTCAGACAAGCGTCTCTTGAGGTTTGCAAGGTCGTGTCATTCATCGCAGCATTATACTGGCTCATAGCGACAGTGATACGATAAGTGAGGGTCGTAGTGTCCTCTGGCTGGTACAACAAGCCTATAATATTTGGGTTAACGGCACGCGAAGATACATGTATATAGTCTTCATTGAGCTTGCGGTGCAGGCACGCACGCACGCAGCTACATCTACAAGACTGCGGGTCAGGCGTGTGATATTTGACCGGATAACTATGTGCGATTTCCCGTGAAAAAGAGCTTTCTTTTTTAGGGCTGAACAGACCTCTTTCTGGGAAGCAGCCGTACAATGACGATGAAATTGCACGCCATCACGACAATACAATTCGTCTCTTGGTTTTCGTAGTTTCATTCTCACTCGCGCCGAAGTCGCAAAGATAACACGAGCGCGATAAGCCACAATGGTCAATCTTGGTATACAGCTATACAGCGGCAACAATGTGATAAAACCCCGAAAGCGGAACGCGGTTCTCTATTGTGGACTGGTGCCTGTGCGTGACCTGTGCCTGCACTTATCGCAGCTGTTAAGATAAAGAGTGCGTAACGGTAATCGCTAGGTGCAATGACCTGTTTTGTTGTCTCACCTGGTACAAAAAGCGAGTCACTGCTGCGAAATGGATCCTGTTGCTCCTTCCAATGTCGCAGCAGGAAAACAAAATGAAGCGAAACGCGCCGAGATGCATACAACCAGCCCTAAGTGCGCACACGAATTCCGGAAAACAGTTGAAACATCCAAACGGTTGCAGTTCCGTGCACTGAACCATGCGAGACGATATATAATGCGAAAATGCATTACTTGCGAATGAAGCGTAGCATTTTATACGGACAATCGAGGCGAATTGTCGTCTTCGCCGTCGGATTCCGCCTATATTTAGAAATATGCATACTCTGTTTATGCATGCCGTATACGCAAAGCAGATTGCTATACTATTCAACCACCAAAGCTGCTCAAACCAGCTCTCGCGTTCTTCGCTAAACTATTCCTCAGAATGAGGAATGGCAGCCCACCAACAAATATCGTGAACCATCTTTCACGGTGCATGACTTTTATATTAAATCTTCTCAGACTAATAAATATTGAAAGTGCAGAGCAATGTTAGTGCTGACAGGTGACAGTGATGTAATTTTACTGACGCGGCTCTTTACAGGCCGCGCTGTAGCGTATGGACGATGACATTACACGCCCTACGCAGCGTATTAAAGGCAGAAATTTTGACGCACCCGCCTATGTCACTCCTGCGTTATTGAGACCCGCGGCTGTGAGAGACCCTGTAATGGGGGGCTCCGGATTAATTAGACCACCTGGGCTTCTCTAGCCTGCGGCTATGTCTCAGCGCACCAACGTTTTTTTGCACTCCGACCCTATCAGAATACGGCAGCCGCGGTTGGAAATCGAATCCTCGGAATAGAGATTAGGAGCAGAAAGCCATAGCAACTGAACTATCGCGGCGGGTTCACTTGGAAAGATTTTTAGGGAAGCAGAGAAGGGCAAGAAGACGCAGACACCAGGATGCTCTCATTAGAATTCACTACAACTTTTGCTTTTCGTTACTGAAGATACACACACACGCACACACACAAAGCTGCAAATTAATTTCCTTAACGACCTTGTAGAAGTGACCAGCTTTCACGCATCCAAAACAAGGAATTCAAGGTGGCGTGATACCGTGTTTTGAACGGCACAATTTTTATGAGTGACCTAACGCTTGCAGTGGGAAAACCTGGCTGCCTATGTGCGAATTCACATTAACGGTAGCGAACTCTCGCACGGTTATGTCTCAGCAAAGAAAAGGAAGAAAACCTAAAGTAACCCGCCACGAGTATTCAGAGCATTGCTGCAGTTGTCGATTTTATTTTTACAGGACGGCATAGAAAACCCATTTTTCGTCGTAGACGTCGATGACCTGTTCTACAAGGTCGAGCTTTTGCTGAAGCATTTCCCACGAGTGAAGCCATTTTATGGTGAGTTCGCTCGCTTTTCCATTACGTTTCTTTAAATAAAAACTTTAGGCTTGTTCCACTGCACTGACCTTCGGATAAGCTCCCTTTTATGCTACACGGATATGCATTTGCAGCACACTTTTAAGTTCAGTTAAGTATCTTTATTTATGGATACTGACGTGTGCTCAAAATAACAAAAGCGAAGTTATGCTGCGATTTGTGTACTTTGTTGATGTTCCGTCTTTTTTGACGCTATGTTATGCTTTAGAGCTTGCGCGGGCTAAGAACCACGGCTAGTGCGGTACAGTGTCCGTTCTTTAATCCTTGTCCTTTTACGCTAGTAATCATGTGTTATTATGCTAAGGTTCCCTTTTTATTATCATTATTGTTTCCATGTCTAATTTTTCTTTGTATAATTTTCAAGTTAAACTTATTCTTTGTGCATAAATGAAATGCAGCAGCCGTAGGTTTACTGTTTCCAGGCCTTGCTTCACTCTCCCCACTTCTTTAGGAAACTTGAGCGTAGCAATATTTTAGTAGCTCCGTAGTGAAACAACCATAAGTGGATGGCTACAGCTAGTAAAGGCACAAAATCATAGGACTTTCCTGCATTCGTTAACTAAAGCTTTCAGGCATTTCAACTGCACTAACCTTTGGAAAAGTCGCTTACTAAGTTACAGCGAGATGCAATTGGCAGGGCATGCAAAATACATGAGTATGTTGCACTTAATTTAATAGCCCTGTGGTGAAACAACCACAAGCCTAAGCTAGTTTCGCAAACGCATGAAATCATGCGGTTTCTCTCTCGAAGGTGGTCCATTATAAAGCCATTCCTACCGGTATGCGCAGTCTAAAAACTCCCACCGTTATGCGCAGTCTAAAGATATGATGATATGATAGTATTTCTTGTCTACATATGCCGACAGAAACGGCTGTAGACTGCAGTACCTTAGGGATCGGCTCATATCTTTAGACTGCGCATACCGGTGGGAGTGGCTTTAGAATGGCCCACCTTCGGGGTCGGCCCACATTTCTTGACTGCACATGCCCGCAGGAACGGCTATAGACTGCAGTACCTTCGCGATCGTCTCATATCTTTAGACTGCGCATACCGGTAGGAATGGCTCTAGAATGGACCACCTTCGGGGTCGGCCCACATTTCTTGACTACACATACCCGCAGGATCGGCTTTAGAGTGCAGTACCTTCAGGATCGGTTCATATTTTTAGACTGCGCATATCAGTGGGAATGGGTTTAGACTGGACCCCCTTCGGGATCGGCCCACATTTCTTGACTGTACATGCCCGCAGAAACGGCTGTAGACTGCAGTACCTACGGGATCGGCTCACGTCTTTAGACTGCGCATACCGGTGGGAGTGGCTTTAGAATGGACCACCTTCGGGGTCGACCCACATTTCTTGACTGCACATGCCCGCAGGAACGGCTATAGACTGCAGTACCTTCGCGATCGTCTCATATCTTTAGACTGCGCATACCGGTAGGAATGGCTCTAGAATGGACCACCTTCGGGGTCGGCCCACATTTCTTGACTACACATACCCGCAGGATCGGCTTTAGAGTGCAGTACCTTCAGGATCGGTTCATATTTTTAGACTGCGCATATCAGTGGGAATGGCTTTAGACTGGAACCCCTTCGGGATCGGCCCACATTTCTTGACTGTACATGCCCGCAGAAACGGCTGTAGACTGCAGTACCTACGGGATCGGCTCATGTCTTTAGACTGCGCATACCGGTGGGAGTTTTTAGACTGCGCATACCGGTGTGAATGGCTTTAGAATGGACCACCTTCGGGGTCGGCCCACATTTCTTGACTGCACATGCCCGCAGGAACGGCTATAGACTGCAGTACCTTCGCGATCGTCTCATATCTTTAGACTGCGCATACCGGTGGGAGTGGCTTTAGAATGGCCCACCTTCGGGGTCGGCCCACATTTCTTGACTGCACATGCCCGCAGGAACGGCTATAGACTGCAGTACCTTCGCGATCGTCTCATATCTTTAGACTGCGCATACCGGTAGGAATGGCTCTAGAATGGACCACCTTCGGGGTCGGCCCGCATTTCTTGACTACACATACCCGCAGGATCGGCTTTAGAGTGCAGTACCTTCAGGATCGGTTCATATTTTTAGACTGCGCATATCAGTGGGAATGGCTTTAGACTGGACTCCCTTCGGGATCGGCCCACATTTCTTGACTGTACATGCCCGCAGAAACGGCTGTAGACTGCAGTACCTACGGGATCGGCTCATGTCTTTAGACTGCGCATACCAGTGGGAGTGGCTTTAGAATGGACCACCTTCGGGGTCGGCCCACATTTCTTGACTGCACATGCCCGCAGGAACGGCTATAGACTGCAGTACCTTCGCGATCGTCTCATATCTTTAGACTGCGCATACCGGTAGGAATGGCTCTAGAATGGACCACCTTCGGGGTCGGCCCACATTTCTTGACTACACATACCCGCAGGATCGGCTTTAGAGTGCAGTACCTTCAGGATCGGTTCATATTTTTAGACTGCGCATATCAGTGGGAATGGCTTTAGACTGGACCCCCTTCGGGATCGGCCCACATTTCTTGACTGTACATGCCCGCAGAAACGGCTGTAGACTGCAGTACCTACGGGATCGGCTCATGTCTTTAGACTGCGCATACCGGTGGGAGTTTTTAGACTGCGCATACCGGTGTGAATGGATTTAGAATGGACCACCTTCGGGGTCGGCCCACATTTCTTGACTGCACATGCCCGCAGGAACGGCTATAGACTGCAGTACCTTCGCGATCGTCTCATATCTTTAGACTGCGCATACCGGTGGGAGTGGCTTTAGAATGGCCCATCTTCGGGGTCGGCCCACATTTCTTGACTGCACATGCCCGCAGGAACGGCTATAGACTGCAGTACCTTTGCGATCGTCTCATATCTTTAGACTGCGCATACCGGTAGGAATGGCTCTAGAAGGGACCACCTTCGGGGTCGGCCCACATTTCTTGACTACACATACCCGCAGGATCGGCTTTAGAGTGCAGTACCTTCAGGATCGGTTCATATTTTTAGACTGCGCATATCAGTGGGAATGGCTTTAGACTGGACCCCCTTCGGGATCGGCCCACATTTCTTGACTGTACATGCCCGCAGAAACGGCTGTAGACTGCAGTACCTACGGGATCGGCTCATGTCTTTAGACTGCGCATACCGGTGGGAGTTTTTAGACTGCGCATAACGGTGTGAATGGCTTTAGAATGGACCACCTTCGGGGTCGGCCCACATTTCTTGACTGCACATGCCCGCAGGAACGGCTATAGACTGCAGTACCTTCGCGATCGTCTCATATCTTCTGACTGCGCATACCGGTGGGAGTGGCTTTAGAATGGCCCACCTTCGGGGTCGGCCCACATTTCTTGACTGCACATGCCCGCAGGAACGGCTATAGACTGCAGTACCTTCGCGATCGTCTCATATCTTTAGACTGCGCATACCGGTAGGAATGGCTCTAGAATGGACCACCTTCGGGGTCGGCCCACATTTCTTGACTACACATACCCGCAGGATCGGCTTTAGAGTGCAGTACCTTCAGGATCGGTTCATATTTTTAGACTGCGCATATCAGTGGGAATGGCTTTAGACTGGACCCCCTTCGGGATCGGCCCACATTTCTTGACTGTACATGCCCGCAGAAACGGCTGTAGACTGCAGTACCTACGGGATCGGCTCATGTCTTTAGACTGCGCATACCGGTGGGAGTGGCTTTAGAATGGACCACCTTCGGGGTCGGCCCACATTTCTTGACTGCACATGCCCGCAGGAACGGCTATAGACTGCAGTACCTTCGCGATCGTCTCATATCTTTAGACTGCGCATACCGGTAGGAATGGCTCTAGAATGGACCACCTTCGGGGTCGGCCCACATTTCTTGACTACACATACCCACAGGATCGGCTTTAGAGTGCAGTACCTTCGGGATCGGTTCATATTTTTAGACTGCGCATATCAGTGGGAATGGCTTTAGACTGGACCCCCTTCGGGATCGGCCCACATTTCTTGACTGTACATGCCGGCAGAAACGGCTGTAGACTGCAGTACCTACGGGATCGGCTCATGTCTTTAGACTGCGCATACCGGTGGTAGTTTTTAGACTGCGCATACCGGTGTGAATGGCTTTAGAATGGACCACCTTCGGGGTCGGCCCACATTTCTTGACTATACATGCCCGCAGGAACGGCTGTAGACTGCAGTACCTTCGGGATAGGCTTTCCCACCGGTACGCGCAGTCTAAAAATATTAGCCGATCCTGAAGGTACTGCAGTCTAAAGCCGTTCCCGCGGGTATGTTCAGTCGAGAAATGTGGGCCGATCCCGAAGGTCGTCCAGTGGAAAGTCCGGTGATTCTGACCCATTTTCAACCACAACTCGCTCAGGAAGACATTGTCTTTGGTCTGGGTCAGTCAGAGGCTGAATCGCCTTCTACCTTTTTTTTCACCTGGAACATTGCGTGGAAGAGAAATTGGTGTGCCGCTCTCTACACATGCAGCCGTCAAGTGCAACGATAACCCTGTCGTGCTGGAAGTCCTTGCGGCTCTTGATGTGGGATTTGACTGCGCCAGTATCGCCGAGATCGAAGCCATCATCTCACTTCGCGTGGACCCGTCACGTATCATCTACGCTCACACTCAGAAGCATGTCAGCTATCTTCACCGTGCTTGGAAGCTGGGAGTCGACCTTATGACCTTCGACAGCGCCGATGAACTTTACAAGGTAAATACGGTATAACGAGAACTACTGGAGTGACTGGGGCGCTCCTGTGGAAACTGCCCCCACCAATGTGACGTTTCAATCTTTATGGAAGCGATCTATGAACAACACCTCCCTTAACGCTGCTTTTAACAACCTTCAGGCGTTGCATATTGTCATCTTGACCTTCGTACACTGCTAGATCTCGATTACAACGTCCTTGAAGCATAAAGAAAATCACCATATATGGCAACGTTTAGCAAGAAGCACGTAACTAACGTATGTCAGAATTGAGAGATCGTGACTCCAATAAAATCATGGATATGTAGCTGACAATCTTACGTGGTGCTCCAGGTGTCGGTGTAAAATGTGATACAACGATTAGAGGGACATAGCAACGCCACCTGCACCAACGTACGTCCTATTGAAACGTACCGTATGCCATTCAAGTTACTCCACGTGTTTCAGCATAATTCTTGCGGAATCGGTATGAAATTCCTATAACAAAATTTCCATAAGAAGCGTACGGAAAACAAACGGAGTTATTGGAATGCATAAGGAGCATTTCGACAGGAACTGACACGCAAACACGCACTATGTCAACCTATTCACACAGTGCCAGTGACATGTTCACCTCTGTTAAATACTAGAAGCGCCGTCGGGCCTGCAACATGCAGACGGCGCTTCGCCACTGGCGGAGAATGTCCCCCCACCCCAACCTCGAATTTCAGGACATAGTTCAGTGCGGCCTTCACTTCGTCTGTCTAACAACGTAACTAAGGGTGGCAGTCTTATAGCATATGTCACACTTCCTCGGGAACGTTGCATTCGGAACACATTGGCAAATCTCAGCACAAAATGCATACTTACGCAAACTAGTTGAATAAGTTTGTGCCACATTAAATGTAGTTCGCCAAGCCTGAGAAGGCAGGAGCGCGTCCCTTTCACTGAATCGCGCTCAATGTGGCATAGCAACAGGAACGTTTGACACAACTTATGTATACTTGCCAAAACTAGTGCTCGAGAGGGTAAGTATGAGGGTAAGACTTAATCGATATGTCGCTTGTGCAATCACTACTTTTCTCTGATAAGAGATGCCTCCGTTTGTCCGAGTAAAATTTGAGTTGGGCTCTTGCCAATAGTCTTTGTCTTGTGGAATCGTGTATCAGATGTACAATGTGCAGTTCCTGTAAAAACTGAAGTGGTCCACATCCGCAGGTTATTACTTCTGTGTGTATGTTTACATTTATGGCAGTTGGTTGCTTGCAACGCCAGACTGTCTAATAGCCGCAATGGTAGAAAAGCACTGCTAACCTTACCAATTCTGCGTCTTACTGCGTGCGTGCCAAGAGGCCATGTGTTTCTAACTCAGCCTAATCGCAATAAAATAGCAAAGACCCAGTGTTGCGTTCACATCTGAGAATTACAGTTTGCATTCGGATATTCGCTTTATTGATTCTTCCACACTGCCAAAGTTCCTTTTGCCTCCTTAACTGGAAACTACAGCAAATCCCTTGAGGTTTTCTACTATATTTCTTTCGTTCATTCTTGGCGTCACGCTTATTACCAGAACAAGTAAGGAGTCATTTCTCCGAATCGCACCGTGTTTGACTACGACGTCGCCCTCACCACTAAAGCATTCAAACTACTATGACGCATCTTCAAGAAAACAACAGTGGCCGAGCGAGAAACGTCTCAGGCTGTAGCCAGCGCCTACACAAGGGCACAAGCCCTCGAGACAAGCAACCTGACTACGCGCTGACTACATTCTGAGACGTTTCTTGTTCGACTGCTGTTGATCGCCGCAAGTTTCCATGTTGCATTGTGTTTAAGTTAGTCTTGTGTAGGATATTGGTGCTGACCAGCTTTGAATTCGAGGATTAGCGAAAGCTGATGACCAGAGCTGAAAGGGCTGCCACCGCAGCTGGGGCCCTGGACTGAAGGCTCTACCCACCACGGCGATCTTCCCCTATTCGTGCAGCATCAAAAAAAAGTTATCTCTTTCTCTCCGCTTGTTTGAATGTTGATCGGCTGCTTCGCGACGCTTTTTATAGCGAAGCTGTATATGACTAGCCGATTCGTCCATCCACCCGTCTGTTGCCTGTACGCCACAAACTCCTCCGGCCCATCCCCATGCGCATGCACAAAAAAAAAAACTAGGAAGAGGCGCGCGATTGGCTGCGCCAGTGGTGACGTCGTTGCTCTCCTTCGCAGGCGAATGCGCGCGCAGCAGTTTCTCTCCGGCTCCGAAATGGGTAGGCCACACGTTATATGTAGCCCCGAGGAGCAGGCAGCTTTCAGCCAGCAACGCCGCGAGCAGAACCGGAAGAACGCCGTGCCGATGGTGCAGCCCGGGCAGAAGAACAGACTCGTGCAGCCGAGCACAAATAGCAACTGCGTACCGAGGATCCGGCAGCCTACCAAGCCGTCGTTTAATGAACCATCAGGATTAACCCAGTGATAAATACCAGTATTGCACGTTTCAGGTTCGCTTGGTAACCATATGTACGGAGTGCTTGGGCGGTGATTTTTTTTTTAATATTGAAAAATGCCGAGTCATTTTAGGCTCTCTTCAGGCTACCAAGACCTTGGTCTTTCCATTTTGTGCGCTGCAGTTTTATCACTGCGACAAGAGTTGAGGCGACTTCTCTTTCTCGCGCTTGGTGGACCGCTACCCAGTTAGTTACAGTGGAGCAGGCGTGCGCCCTCGATCTGTCTTGGGCTAAACCTTTGCCCACAAGCGCCGTGACTGTCACACTGTGTGGCAATTTGGGTTTATATCATCATCATCATCATCAGCCTGGTTACGCCCACTGCAGGGCAAAGGCCTCTCCCATATTTCTCCAACAACCCCGGTCATGTACTAATTGTGGCCATGCCGTCCCTGCAAATTTCTTAATCTCATCCGCCCACCTAACTTTCTGCCGTCCCCTGCTACACTTCCCTTCCCTTGGAATCCAGTCCGTAACCCTTAATGACCATCGGTTTATATACCTGTGTTTATTGACGTTCTGACTGTGGAGCCTTCTCTGCAACAGGTCGGTGAATCAACGAACCCTGCCGTAGCGAATTTGTGCGTTGTGGAGTGGAAGGGGGTCGTGCGGCTTCGATACCGTCGCTCGGAGGGTGAGCCTCACGCAAACCCATGCCACTAATATATATATATATATATATATATATATATATATATATATATATATATATATATATATATATATATATATATATATATATATATATATATATATATATGTATATATATATGTATGTATATATATATGTATACGCAAGCAACACTTTCGCTTCCTAACGTTTGGCCTTGGCAGGGCCTTCGCCGAGTATGAGCATACAGGGAATATAGCACTTCAAAGGGCTATTACATTGGCATTATTAAGTAACAAATTACGAATGAGAAAGTAAACTTCGCCTTCAGAAACTATTTCGATAACACCTTTTCGAGTGTTTACATTACCCCACCGGATAAAATATGCGTAAAATGTCCCTGAATGAAAGTACAGCGGTCAATATGGTGGCTATAAAGAAAAAGAAACAGAAGAATAGCAGTAATACTTGGAAGATCCATGGCACACGCAAACTTAAAAAAATTTAAAAAATGTATATATATATATATATATATATATATATATATATATATATATATATATATATATATATATATATATATATATATATATATAATCTCTTTGGAAGCCAGCCCCTTGTGATATATATGTGTCCACGTCTACCGCGCTGTGCTCGTTTCAGAACTGCGACACCTGCGATAGTTCATATCTACACTGCCATTATCCAATAACTTAGGCTTGCGATTTGTGCAGCTTAGTGTTAGTAGTGTCGTAGTCGTGTTGCTTTCATTTCTCTCTGTTTTCCGGCCACAGATAAAAGGGCACTATCCACGCGCGCGCCTGGTGTTGAGACTGAAGGTTCAGAACAAGAAAGCTTGGTTCCGCTTGGGAGACAAGTTCGGCTGTTCCGAGGGCGAGGCTGTCGAACTGCTTCACCTGGCCAAAAGCCTCGACCTGGCCGTCGTGGGCGTGTGGTAAGCATGAGAGCGTCATCATCGCAGAGCTGCATTTAGGCGGCAGGCGAAATTTACGGTAGCAATATTTGTACGGTGCACAGTAACGTCTTCAAGGACACGGGGAGGAAGCCGGTATTCCTAATTGATAGACAAATTGACAGCTTGGAAATTTAGCAGTGGTACATGACGCGCACAGCCCGAAAAACGACGATCTACGAAGCCGTGATAGAGCGTGTAAGCGCGGCTGAACGGCGACGTACAAAGAAAGACACAGAGACAGCGCTACTGTCAATTATGGATTTTATTTTCGCACGCATCATTAAATATGTACCGCACAAGCGGAAACAAACGAGTCAGCAAAAAAGAACATTCAATGGTGCATGGGTGCATGTCGATGAACCGTACACGCGTGCAAGGTGTGGTCAAAACATACATTGCAATAGTTACAACGATAAACGGAGTAATCGTACCTCTTTTTTCAGATAGCCACACTGATGGCTTGCTCACGTGTTGCTCGATACTGCGAAAGAGCAGAGTTGCAATCAGACGTGCGCCCGCTGTGCCACCCCTGCTGCCGAAGCACGTACTACTGTGAAATAAATAAATAAATAAATAAATAAATAAATAAATAAATAAATAAATAAATAAATAAAGTAAGTGAGTAAAAAAGTAAATAAATGAGTAAATAAATAAATACGTAAATAAATAAGCAAATAAATAATCAGAAGTTCAGGTCTCATTTTTAACAAGGCACTTCTGTCTATATTTAATGGCAGCTTCCACGTCGGAGGAGGTAACGAGGATGCCAGCGCTTTTGCAACAGCTATTGCAGCCGCGAGGCGGACCTTCGACGCCGGCCGAGACATCGGTTTCGACGTTACCTTGCTGGACATCGGCGGCGGCTATCCGAGAGAGAAAGGATGCCCGCCACTTTTCTTGGAGGTAAGCGTGGCCACCGTGCACACGGCCCGTCCTCTTAGCCGGAGAATGAGAAACGAAACGGAAACTGCCCGACACGCGGAGACGACTGATGCTACTGCAGTAATGCCCCAGCTGCGAGTTTTTACCATGTAACCTTTGCGCTAATGCGGCCTTAAATTTACAGCCATAGATATATCTATCATTTAGTCATCTGAAATAATTCAGTGCGCACTGTGACAAGGATCAGTGGACGAAGGAATGCGTAATTACCCAGAAATAACTTGAATCGCGCAGCAATACCACTCACACAGGTGTATAAACATGTTGGCATGGAAACGGCAGGGCGAAAGGAAGAGACGGTAGGGATAATACTCTGAAAGACATATGTCTCGCTATCCTATAGGCTGAGGAAGGAAAAAATGGCTGTGGCTTAGGTAAGGTTAAGCCCAGGATGCGAAGCATACTAGCCTTTATTTTAGTTGTTGAACCACTGTTTAGCCTGGTGAACTGCTGTTGCTTGGCTATATTTGGTTCGGCTAGACGAAGAAACAACTCATGCATTACTTCTTCGCCTTCAAGAGTGGAACGCGACAGCGTTCCCGTCGACCCGCCAAGGGGTGTAAGACAATGGGCTACAGGGCAGCGACTACGCGCCCCGCATTGGACGCGGTGAGCGTCGAGCAAAGCAGCGTTCGGCGCGGCAACGAAATGTGCGCCTGAGCAAGAGACGCACGCCTTAGAAACAGCTCGTTTCTAAGACAACACCGCATTCACTAGAGGCGCTTTTGTACCGCTTTGAAGCATCGTACTCGTGGCTCAGTGGTAGCGTCTCCGTCCCACACTCCGGAGACCCTGGTTCGATTCCCACCCAGCCCGTCTTGCAAGAGTTGAGCCAAAGCCACTTCTCCTCTGTCGTGACGTCACGGTGTCACGTGATTTCATGGCGACACCGCCGCGCCTGAGGAGCTGGATTGAGCTCTCGTAATATGCTTCGCATAAAAGGGGGATTTAAAATATGAGACAAAGGGAAAAAAGAAGCGGTGAATACTTGCACGCGCACGCGCAGCGCCAGGCTGTCACTGGCATGGGACAGTAGTCCTGAAAAGTAAAAACGGAACAAAAAGAAGTTACCTCTATTGCCATGCAGACCGACGAGCGATGGGCATGGTGTGGCGTCTGCAGTAAACGATCGTCCAGTAATTCCAATTCTGAACATCTTGGAAAGTAATTGCCTCTGTAAGCCAAATCACGGAAAATCACCCAACGAGTCAGCGATGTTCTCCTCGCTGGGCTCGGATATGTCATGTATAGCACCGTGAGCCACTACAATGCATGTTGAATAACCTTTCATGAAGGGTACTCCTAAAGGTGTATCCAGACGACGGACTACATCCCTGGTTTGGCCCGCGGACCAGGCGTCACGTGAGGTCTAGCTTCCGGTCTACGAGGTCCGCGCAAAGGTGGTGGCCCGGCCCGCGCGAGAAATGCCTGGGAATTTTTTCTGCCGGGGGCCCAGGGGCTCTTTAGCGCATTTGCACACAGAAAGCCTGGAAACTACACTGCACTGGCCTTTTTGGCAGTCTAATCACCACCGTCATCATACTGTGGACGAAACGACACAGCAGAAGGGGTCGTGTGTGTTACCATGTCAACGTGGTCGGACGACGCAACGTTTTACCTCTTAGCCTTAGTGCAACTGTTCCCGACGCTGTCGGACAGCAACGGGGATGATTATCACCGATGCCCCAACAAGGAATTGTGGCAAACTATTTGCAAGCAAATGTCGCAGAGGCATCCAGAGCATGGCCATGCTATAGTGCCTTCTAGGCACTGTAGCCATACAACGTGGGTACGTAAGCAATTTGTTTACCGAACTTCACACGTATTTAGTCTGTTTATAGCATGCTTACCCCCATATTTAGAAATGACTCTGGACTTGAAGCCCATGCTTGACTTGATATAAGTGACGCCTTAAATGCGTAGGCGCCCAAGACGCTCATAGCGTTTTCTTTGTACGTTCACGACAGGCGTCACTAAACCAAGCGCGGGCCTAAAATTAAGATGCATTTCTGAACACGGGTGTTAGCAGCCACTTTATTCCAGGAATGAAAACATATTATACGCTTCAGCTTGTTTCATTTGAGATTTGCGCTTTTGTAAAGCTAAAATCACGACTGGCGTCGCAATGTTCACGTGAAAGATCTCTGCTTAACAAAACACTTTGCGGGGCTAGTTGCTACTGCATAGTTCTCGAAAATCTTACCGGCGCTAGCATAACGGATGAAACGAAAACGCAGCGCCCGTTTTGTCATATGTGTATGAGTTTTGTCTGTTATATTAGCGCTGTAAATCTGGAAAACTTAAGCTTGCTACAGACCCTTTCCAAAACTCGGCAAGTCAGCTCCTCTGCACAACAAAAACCCCTTCACCGTGGTGGCTAAACCAGCGTGGGGGCATAAATTGGGCCCTGCGCTAGACACGTCTATTGTCAGAATAATGCCGCGCCGATTTCCTGCACGCCTCCGCATCGTATTGCTGTCACGATTACGGCATTAAGAAGGGCTCTGTCAAGCCCTCGCTTCACAGCTGCCGATCCCCCTAGCCGCGTAGAAATGGCGAAGGAATGCTAATGACCGGTCTTGTGGACGACTTGAATCTTGAAATGGAAGTTTCCATCGCTGCACCGGGCTTCTGCCCTAATGACGGGCCGCCATAATAAAGTGGCTTTTTCTATGCAAGAAAGCTGACTTACGGAGTTTTGCAAAAAAAAGTCTGACAAAATCCACGTGGTGTGTGCTATAGTTTTATTTCGATTACAGAAATGCTGAAAACAGCTTTCGCCGACAAGCGGCGGACGTACCGCAAAGAGAGAGAGAGAGCGAAAAAAAGCGGAGGACCGCAAAAATGGACAAGCCCAGGAAGATGGTACAACACCAAATGGAAATTATTTAGATGCATGAAGTTCTTGGACGTCGTGCGACTCCCGACGCACCGTCAGGCCACGGAAGCGCATGGGGGAGAAGGCGACACGGTAAGCTTCACTTATTTATCTAGTTACTTGCATGTGTTGCAGTGACGGAGGGGATGACACAAAGCCATGGACAAAAATAAGTACAGCATGAACACTTAAAATACAAGCAATAGTGCATAACTCAAAAATAAACACCGAGCTGCACCACTTCTTTTTCAACACAATAAGGGGCTATATGGCTTTGATTTTCTATTCAGCAGGTAACCTTTACACTCTTTGCCTATATTACAGCCTGCAGACTCAAGTTCAAGCACACCCGAGGCTGATGAAGCGCTGTTGCTTGGTGAGCAAAGCAGCATAGATAACTTTGCGCCGGACTACAGTGGCGGGATGTCTCGCTCACCACCTGCAAAACGACTTCGGCCCGGCCGAACAGCTGTTGCTGAGAGGCAAACTGCGCTGGAGATATTGGCTCAGTCTGCACAGAGGCAGACTGAGCCAATATGATGAGCCAGCGTTGAATTTTGCAAATTGTGCTTGCAGCCCGATGAGAAAAATCGTCCCTTCGATGCAAATCAAATGCCAAAAAGAAATTATAGGGACACTTGAGCGCTACCTAGAAATTAGTGAATAAAGGAAAAAAGACAGCTGTGGGAATGTGTTCTTTTTTTCACAGCACTCCGTCCGTTGTGTGGCTGTTCAGACAGGCGAAGTCTTGCTGCCATGGCACAGCACCTCTGTCCTTAAAATATACGCACATATCTTTACACGCACTGCATCCCCAAACGCATTGGGGCGTCCACGTGGAGCCTTGAGCGAATCAAAAATGAGTTGTCGCCAGACTGCTCTAGTTCAGGAGTAACTTGCATGTCGTTGCTCAGAAAATTATGCAGAGCACATGCTGAAAGGACTACAGGTACCACCCTCTCAAGCCTTGGTTCAATGACGGTGTGTAGGCACCCCAAACGGTTAGCCAGTATCCCGGACACGCTCCCACACACTCTCCGAGCTCTGGACAGCCTGCACAGTGAAATATACCCAAATAATTAAAGAAGGTCATGCTAGTCACTCGCAGAACACAATGCAGCATAGACACACATTGCCTGTGATATGCTAAAGATGAACCATTTCACACATGTGCAAGAAATTATATCATTATCAGAATCAAAAAGCAAGTGACAGTAACCTTGCAAAGGCATGTTCACTTCATTACATGTTTAACGAAAAAATATGTACTGCACATATTCTCATCACAGCTGTCTGGAATACGCAATACTGCCAGCAGTAAGCTAGACACTTTGGACAGTTTTCAAAATTGTAACAGATGATAAGGTTTCACAGTATCATGTTATGCTGCAAAGCTGGCGAATTATGAGGAATGAGTTGCAATATAGTCTATGGCACAAGATTATACTGCACCAAAAATTATGACAAGATATATCTTTGACATCTCACCTGTAATTGAAAACTCTTTGGTCATATGAGAGATTGCTGCCTCCTTACGGTTTCATAAGGTGCTTTCCAATAGGGAACGCGTCATGTCCGACGAACACAGGCGGCAGTAGTAAATCTGGTGCAGTAGCCACCTTTACTACTTCGGGCAATTTCGCCTTGTTAGTTTTCAAGGCATGTTGCAATGGCGTTGCTTGCCAGACTCCAGCATCTCCGTCGGATCTGGGTGATCCTACGTCAAGGTAGATGAACCGGTATGCAGAATCTATGACAGCAAACAGGACGATGCTGTAGGCCTTCTTGTAATTACAAGATATCGACCGTGAGGGCGCAGGCTTTTTAATCGCCACATGCTTGCCGTCTATGGCACCTATGCAGTTAGGAAATTGCAATCTTTCTCTAAATTTACTGTTGATTTCTTCGCAGTTTTCATTTGTTTTCGGCTTCTTCAGATAATCCTTCTTCAGTTCTTCATATAATGCGGTGCATCTTTCCGGTATGATGTCGTTTGCATTAGAATGGCCCACCCGGAATTGCCGACACAGTGATTAGTGACTTTCTCCTGGAAAACAAAAAGACATTTATTAAAGAATGTACGCGAGACCTACACTTAAAGCTCCTTTAAATAAAGCGCCCTACTTCTCATTGCTCCAATCCACCTATCAGTTGTCGGTGTAGTATATCTAGACATACGAAAGAAAAAGGTTTGACCTTTGTGTTACAAAAACTGTATGCAGCTGATACTGATCTGGTGTGAAAAGATACATGCAAGAGGTCTTAGCTGCTGCCCTAGCTAGAAGCACACAGCCAAGAGTTTGGCGCCTATCAGTGTGCAAGGACGTTTTTAGCAACATACAATTAAAGCTATAAACTTGTCATATGCTGCAACAGAACTGCTTGTTGGCATTGTTGGTGCTTGCTAAAAGACATGTTTCTTGCAGCAAGTTAGAATACACACAAAAGGAAGACACATAGACGACAACACGGGCGCCACCTCTAACTGATTTAGTTTGGCCGGTGACCCAGGAATATAAATACACACATACACGCATGTGCAGGCTGTTCACGAACCTTTGTTATCCAGCTGTCGAACAATCTTGTTTCTAATTTGTAGAACAAGACAGAAGTATCGGCAACTTGAACCTTTCTTTTTTATATAATATGCTTCCATTAACTCACGTGCTGTTTGATTTCTGCTTCTACCAAGAATCTTGATCTCATAAAAACGTGGTTTGCATGGTTTGCATGGTTGTAGTCTTCTGTGTGTCTTCCTTTTGTGTGTATTTTAACTTGCGGCAAAAAACGTCTTTTGCCATATGCTGTTTAAAGCCTGCGTGCGCGTAGATGTTCTAACTGCTCGCGTGGATTCTAATTAAGGATCAATACAAGCAACCTTACTCACCGGAGGCAAGGTAGCGCAGGGTGATCTGTAGCCTCAGCGTCGTTTCCTGTGGCGAAACCCTCGGTGCGGCGTACGCCAGGAGTTGTGAAAACTGCTCCGGGGTAACGCGAAGAAGTCGCCGGTATTCGCCTGGGTCAGACAAAACCAGTTCCTTATACAACTGATTTTGAATGCCTAACTCCTTGCGGTACACCCAGTCCTTCTGCCCACATTTTCTTTTTGAGGGAATGAAAATATTCTTCTACTTTAATGCATGTAACAAGAGCGACCTCAGCAGAACTGCGCTTCCAATCGGCGTCCATTTTGGATAACCGTAAACCTAGAGGAGCGCAGCTGTAAGAGGACCACGGAGCTTTAACGTCGGGAGTATATCACGTGGCCCGCCTCGTCGTCTGCTCTTTCGGTCCGTCGTGTGGGTGCTGCCACTGGCCACGCCCGACCGGGCCACGCGCGGTCAACCTCACGTGATCGGTCCGCGGCCCGGTCCGTGGTCCGTCGTCTGGATACACCTTAACCAGAGCCGACGCGGAAGAGACGTCTCACATCGGTGCACTCTGGGTAGGGGGCATTGGCGTAGCCAGGGTGGCAATTCGGGGGGTCGAAGCCCCTCCCCTCCTTCCCCCCCCCCCCCGCGAAATTTTCTGACGATCACCTCGGAGCCATTCCCTCGTTTCCCAAAGAACAAAGTTTCAGGAGGTGGGTTCCGCAAGAGCGGCATGGATGAAAGGGAAAGCTTGAATGTGAAAGCAAAGCGAGAGCTTGTGGCAGTCCGAAGAGGTGGGGGGGGGGAGGGCAGGGTGCAGAGCTGTCTCCAATGCGCCCACCATTCGGTTCCGCTCATCGCGCGGGAGATTAGCGCTAAAAATTCCAGACACAGATAAAGGTGAGACGAGCGCGTGCAAAAAAATTTAAAGAATGTTGCTCCAGACCGGGCCTTCGTGTAGCCGAAGAGCTTTTCATTTCTGATACTTGACCGTAAATGAAATCCTTAAATGATATTTTTAATATCATCATTTTTAAAAATAGCATACGGAAGATAGCATAATTGATGCGAAGTGGCTGCACGCCTTGGCAATGAAAAACATTTGTGAAGAGTTAAGCAAAGTGTTGCATCAGTAACGCATAAATGTGAATCCTCGATGTTAAAGCCGTGTTGTACGGGGAGTTCTACGAGTTTGTCTTTGCATGGTGTACAACCTCCATATATATATATATAAGGAAAACCCCTTCGGAAATAAATTTCCGGCTATGCCACTCGTAGGGGGTCACAGTTGCAGCGAGGGGATTATTTCGTGCAGTCTAGTGCGCCTTATTAGGTAAGTATATAGTGAAATCCGCTAACGACACTGAATCACTCTGACAGTGTGAGGTAAAAGCGAGTGCTTGAAGCATTGAAGGCCAGGGCTTTCCTTCATTTACAGCGAAGAGCACGTGTATTTGCAAGTTGTAACATCACTCTCTGCACTCTGTATCGCGAGTTAAGTGCATGTTAAAGAACCAGAGGTGGTCAAAATCAATCTGGAGTCCTTTCTCCCCCCCCCCCCCCCCTTCACGTCGTGTCTCATAATGATATCATGGTATTGGCATGTAATATCCCATATAAGTAATTTTAGCCCTCGCGCTTATAAGGGCCGATTTGCTCAGACCTCTGCGACCTTATATTATTGTAGGGCATCGCTTTCAGGCGTCGAAATTGATGTCATTGCTTTCAGTTGCCGGAATATAGCGTCAATCTGCCAGCTCACGAAAATCGAGAACTTCGCAACACTGGATGAAGTTATAAAGCTTCATGCAGTGTAACCCACAAACTGCTGATGATGTGTCGTGCTTTTTTCCATACACGGAATTAAATATCGTGTTTTCTTAACCTGCAGTAACGCTGCTATTTCCTATTACGCGATTAGCATCTGCAACAATACCCGATGATTTGGTGCCCCAATGTCACTTTGCTTCCTTTTTTTATGTACGTGTCTGTGTATCAAATGTCACGAATATGTACCTCTTTCTAGTGAGCCAGCCATCATGCCATCACGGGAAGCAATCAACTCTCTTACAAATTTCGCTTCACACAAGCGTGCATTCAAGGCTTTGAATGAGCTCTCCAGACACGAACGCGTACATAGACGCATCCTACAGCCTGTTCTCATCATCACTTCCCATGCCGCTCTTTCTCTCCCCTTCCCTCTGAGCAGAGTCGCAGGCTAGAGGACTGTCACATCACGACACGGTGCGAAAACGCGTACGCAACGAAAGCGAAAGATTGCGTGCGGACATGCGTGCAGACACACAGTCGGTCGCTGCGAACACGTGCTATCGCTGCATTGAGGCTTCGTCCTGTTATGCTCGATTTGGTTATACAGACAGCCCACTATAAGAACATATTTCACATAGTTTGCTCGCAGCCTTTGTCTACCTTTCACGCAAGGAACCGTTTCGGGAGACTCCATCGCGGCGACCGCGCGCGGTGGCGCTCACTGTACATATTCGGTAAAGAGAGAGCATGTGTAAACGATTCTGTGCTTTCAGTTTGCCAAAGATAATTACTTCGTCAGTAAAAATTTTCCCTCGTTTTGAGAGTACTCACAGAAATGTCCATGAAGGCTGCCGCGTGGTGTTCCTATTGAGCACCGTAAGCCAAACTTATGGGGAGCGCGCCGCGTTATCCCTCATAATACGCAATGGAGGCGCTTCCGACAGGTGACGACTCCATAAGACCTCGCCCCCAATACTGCTGCGTTTAGGTGCAGCGCGCATGGGTGGGGGCGACCAGGAGCAGATGCTGAAATGACATAAGGTTACAGAAGCGGCACTATATTGCGAGCGACGAATCAGGCGGGAAACAGGGGAGCGGCGGGGCATAACTGCGGGAGGTTTGGTTGGCCTAAGCGACGGGCTCAATTTCCGGCCATATGAACAACCGCGCATTTTTAGTAGTACAAGCAATCGATAAGAGAAGCAAGCAATGTTGCTTCCTCTCTATATATCATTAGATTTCAACAGCTCGGCATTCTTCACGCAAAACCACCACTCTGCGTATCGAGCCGTGTAGCACAGCCGTGGCTAGAAAGCGTACACATACTTTGGGCGCGAAGACGGCGAGAACGCACCAATGCCTATAATGTCGGATTCCTGCTTTCGTAAAGTAATGTTTGGCATTTGAAACGCCGGGCCAGTCTGTGCCTTCTGTGGTTGCATGGCGCACGCGCGCGGGTATTGTGTCGCCTTGCATTGTGCGAGAAGTTGCAAACTATAATGTCTTGCCTTAAGACCGCAGACATCGTCAACGAGTGCCTGGAGAAACACTTTCCTGAAAGCTACGGTGTAACCGTAATCAGCGAGCCTGGCGGTTTCGTCGTTTCATCAGCCCTCTCCATCTACACAAAGATCATCGGCAAGCGCATGAGCGAGGGCAGCGACGGTGAGCACACGACGCATTAATGAAAAAAAAAGCACTGCTACTTTAGGTTAGATTACTTACGCACGTTAACTTCTTCGTATAAGGTGTCGCACGTTCTTTTCGTCATTGTCTTCTCACAGTGGTGGCTTAGCGGCTGTAGTGTTGCGCTGCTAAGCACGAGGTCGCGGGGTGAGACCCCGCCTCGCCGCCCACATTTCGATGGGGACGAAACGCGAGAACGCCCGTGTCCCATTCATTGGGTGCACGGTAAAGATCCCCTAGTGATCAAAATTAATCCGAAGTCCCCCACAGTGGCGTGTCTCATAATCAAATCGCTGTTTTGGAACGTTAAACCCCAGATTACAATATCTATTTGACCGATGAGCAGTAGCTCCCACTCGTCCCACATTACTCAAAACTATATGTAGTCCCGCAAAAGTATCGCGAAAAGAAAGTTCGCATCCGTAGATAGAGGTTCCGCGACGACTCAACGTAGGTACAGTCAACCACAAAATTTCACGGAACTTGAGATCTGAGAAAAGGCTGAATATCTGCGCAGCCTCGCGACTCAGACTAGTATTCGCATTTAGAGCCTCTGCTAATATATGTGAACAACATTGTGATGCCCGGTTTTGCCGACTACTGTTACAGGCTGCTCGGAAATTGAACGTTTTCCGAGAACTCGTGGGCCGTAAGCTTTTGCGGCCGAGTGTGGATATACAGCTCTCAAATCAGGTGCACGGCTGTTTCCTTTTCGTAAAACATCCTGCGCCATGAAGATGACCTCATAAATTATTTCATGCCAAACCATTTGCTGACCGCGTTACTGCTTCCTTCAGAGAAAAGCGCTTGCGATTAAGCCCAGGAATCTAGAAAGAGCCGTTGAAATGTATTTGACACTGCAATATACTCATACCTACATATCAGCTCCGACATATCTATGTGCAAAGAATATTCATTTCTCAACTGCATCGGCTAGGGCGTTCCTCTAGAGAACGGGAGACCGTGAGATCGATTCTCGGCAACGGCGCTCGCATTCATATTAGTTCATCCCATTTATGTAGCTTTGGGAGAGTACAAGGCATTGCCCGCGAGTCAGGGCAAAAGGAATTAAATACGCTCCTGCCCTTAGCAGGCTGTGAGACCGGGCTAGTTGGCATTCCACGCTGAAGTGACTAGCGCAAGAGTGGACACGGGACACTAAAAGGGCGACAAGGACAAGCGCAAATTGACTACCTCCCTCCTTAGTGTTCAACGCAATTTCACGCCCAATGTAACTATATTTTTGGGAAAACTCGAATATGTTGGCTCGACATTGTCACATAGACGTGGTTTAATCTGGCTACACGTGATGGAAATTAATTAGACATAAATAGCAAAAACACCCTCGGCTTTCATGCGGAGTGTGCAGAACTGAAATAAATTAAACAACAATTACACCTTCACATTCTCACACCGTTAACAGATGATTGTTACTGCGATCTATCCTATCATCACCCACCTATCGTTCGCGCTTCGCTTTGGAATGCGAAAAAAAAAACGCTTGTAACCGCGAATGACTTCTAACGAAGCATGAACTCAACATTATAGCCCTGGGATTCCTACAACTTCCTTTAGTTGTAATTTCGAGCTTGAGTGTATTCGCTATGGCCAATGGCAGCGCTATCAGCATGCGCTGAACACACCAGTTGAATTTGTTTTGTAAAATTTGTGGTGGTCTTTATTTTTACCGCAGGCACCAATCCAAGTGTATGCATGTACTACATCAACGAATCCATGTACAAGTCCTTCATCATGTCCTTCTACAATGAAGATGTTATTCATCCGGAGCCACTTAAGGTGAGCTTCAGCTGAAACAATACGATGCTGCATGTAAACCGTTTTGATTTGCACTTCTCTCCGCTAATATAATCCAAATATTAATAATCACAAACATCAACCAATAATACTGTGAAGATAATATTGCAGACAGTGAGCCGCTGGCATTCGCTAATACAAGTATCCATGCCTAAGCTGGTGGCCGAGAACTTCCGCGGAGTGTGACGGTCACGTGATGGGGCATGTGGCTGGCACCACCTTCGCGGAAACGCCGAGTAACTTGCGTATAGAAAATGCACTGTAGAGTCGCTGCTTTCTTGCTGCTGATGTTTAGACTACCTCGATCCTTCCACCTCCACGTGAACATGTGATAGCCCAGACCCTCAAGGATAGGGCATCCTTCGGTCGGAATAATGTGTTTCAGGGCCTCTGTTCATGCTGGTTTCAAAGCGAATAGCTTTCATTGAGTCTTTTGATTTTTTTCGTGGTTTGTCGGTGTTCCCGATAGTCGATGGTCAGACTCGACAAGAAAAAATCTATCTATCTATCTATCTATCTATCTATCTATCTATCTATCTATCTATCTATCTATCTATCTATCTATCTATCTATCTATCTATCTATCTATCTATCTATCTATCTATCTATCTATCTATCTATCTATCTATCTATCTATCTATCTATCTATCTATCTATCTATCTATCTATCTATCTATCTATCTATCTATCTATCTATCTATCTATCTATCTATCTATCTATCTATCTATCTATCTATCTATCTATCTATCTATCTATCTATCTATCTATCTATCTATCTATCTATCTATCTCATTCGCTCATTTGTTCATTCCCTCTCGCTCGCGATCACTCTCTCTTGTTCGCTCGTTCGTTCACTCGCTCATTCGTTCGCACTGTTTGGGAGATCCACGGTTGTATACCGAAGCGGTAGACACGAAGACAAGACACCGTTAGGTAATATCTCTTTAAGTAACGTCACTGACACGTTTCAGAACCTTGTACGGTCGAAAATAGCGGCGTAAAAGTTTTTCAGACAAGCCTTGGCGTCGAATAGAGGTCCACATTCAGAGTCGGTCGCCGGGCTGTTAGGCGACGTCTCGACAGCGGGCGTTGTAACTTCGTGCATCGGCATCTTGTAGGTAACTGATGCTTACGCGAGCCAGTTGATGGGTTTCTCCGACATACTGAGTGTGTTGCCCGGCGTCTGGAGCAAGTTCATTGTTTTTGTTGCACGGAAGCATAGCGTCAAGCATGATTTGCACGTTGCGTCCGTAAACAAGATGGAAAGGCGAAAATCGCGTTTCCTGCATTGCCGTATGGTATACATCACCTTCTTCACTAACGATAGTCCGCAAAGGAATATCTAGTTTGTGGGTCTTGGCTGTAAAAAATGCGTTTAGGCCAGGCACGTACCCAGGATTTTTTTTCTGGGGGGGCCCACCACCTCCATCATCACCATCATCATCATCATCATCATCATCATGTTTTATGTCCACTGCAGGACGAAGCCTCCCCCTGCGATCTCCAATTACCCCTGTCCTGCGCCAACCGATTCCAACGAGCGCTCGCGAATTTCCTAATTTCATCGCTTCACCTAGTGTTTTGTCGTCCTCGATGCGTTTTCCTTATCTTGGTGCCCATTCTGTAACCCTAATGGTCCAACATTTATCTAACCGGCGCATTACATGACCTGCCCAGCTACATTTCTTCCTCTTGATGTCAATTAGAATATCGTCTATACCCGTTCGCTCTCTGATCCAAACCGCTCTCTTTCTCTCTCTTAACGTTATGCCTAGCAATCTTCGTTCGATCGCTCTTTGCGCGGACCTTAACTTGCTCTCAAGTCTCTACTACCCCATATGTCAGCACTGGCAAAATGCACTGATTGCATGCACACTTAACTTTTCAGTAATAATGGTAAGCTTCCAGTCAGAAGCTGGCAATGTCTGCCGTATGCGATCCAACTTATTTTTATTCTTCTGTGAATTTCCTCCTCATGATCAGCGTTCCCTGTGATTAATTGACCTAGGTAAACGTACTCCTTCACAGTCTCTTGTGGCCGACTGGCGATCCTGATCTCTTGTTCCTTTGCCCGGCTATTTATCGTTATCTTCATCTTCTGCATATTAATATCCAACCCAACTCTTACACTTTCACTGTTAGGGTCTCCAATCATTTGTCGTAACTCGTCTGCATTGTTCTTGAATAGAACAATGTCATCGGCAAACCGAAGGTTGCTGAGATATTTGTCGTCGATCTTTACTCCTAAGCCTTCCCAGTTCAATAGCTTGAATTCTTCTAAGCACGCCGTGAATAGCTTTGGAGAAATTGTGTCTCCCGTTTGACCCCTTTCTCTATAGGTATCTCCCTGCTTTTCTTGTGTAGAGTTAAGGTAGCTGTAGAACCTCTGCAGATATTCTTATGCGAAGGACGAGTCAGTCAGACGAGAAACTATTTACAGATTATATTTACAACAACGGTAGCAGCGAAGACCGGCCAGATTCACAGCGCGAGCCCAGTTCGTTCTTCCTCCTCTTTTCTGGAGTGATGGCGCCCAAGCACCTCGTTCAAACAAACAAATACCATACGCATGTAGCAATATTTTCCAAGCTTTTTACGTGAGCGTTCTGTACTCCTCGAATACGTAGTGCCTCTATGACTGCTGGTATCTCTACTGAATCAAATGCATTTTTGTAATCTATATAAGCCACATAGAGTGGCTTATTGTACTCTGCAGATTTCACGACAACCTGATTGATGACATGGATGTGATCCATTGTAAAGTATCTCTTCCTGAAGCCAGCCTGTTCCCTTGGTTGAAAAATCGAGTGTTGCCCTTATTCTATTGGAGATTATTTTGGTAAATATTTTATATAATACTGGGAGCAAGCTAATGGTCCTATAATTTTTTAATTCTTTAACGTTTCCTTTTTGGGGGATTAGTATCATGTCTACATTCTTCCAGTTTTCTGGGACCCTTGCAGTCGATAGACACTTCGTATAAAGAGCCGCCAGTTTTCCAAGCATTATGTCGCCTCAATCTTTGATTAAATGGATGTTATTCCACCTTCTCCTCCCGCTCTTCATCGTTTCATGTCTTGCAGGGCCCTTCTGACCTCATCGCTAGTTATAGGAGAGTTTCTGTATCCTTTTCATTACTGTTTCTAAGTGAGGTATCGTGACTCCTCTGGGTACTATATACAGGTCAGCTTAGAATTTTTCCGCTGCTTTTTTCTATATCTTCGACACTGCTGATGATATTATCCTTCTTATCTTTTAGTGCATACATCATGGTTTGTCCTATGCCAGGTTTCTTTTTTACTGATTTCAGGCTGCGTTCATTTTTTACGACTTCTTAAGACTTTCTCATGTTATAGTTTCGAATATCAGTTATTTTCGCCTTGTTGATCAGTTTTGACAGTTCCGAGAATTACGTAACGTTGTGCGGCCGCCAGTCCCATACAACTGCGTAGAGCGCAGGACTCTGCGATTCTAGACGTTCTGCGCTCACCGCGAAAGGTTAGAAAAACACCCACATAAGCACAGCAGAGAAGTGGCTACGTGAGGCGGTTCGACGGATAACTGTAGAAGCGTCATTCAAAACAAGTAATTGTTCTCCACTTCCGGCGGCGTTTTCTGTACTTACTTTCTAAATAAAAAGATGTTGATCCATAAATATTCTCATAAACAACGGTTAACTTTCTTATTATTCACTTTTGCTTGCAGTTTGGTTGTTGCGTTGGCTCTCTCCCTAAGTAGATCGCTTAATTTCTCAACTCCTTGCGATTTTCGCTTCCAGTTCCCAATTTGGCACGAAAAGTGCTATAGAATTAGGGAAAAACAGACGAGGTAACGGGTGACAGTCATCTTGCTTATGGGTTTAAGGGTTATTGCAGGGCTTCATGATGGACGCTCTTTCACATTATTTTATTTCCCACCTTATCGAACCCATATCACGTGTATATGGTTCCGGGCATCTGCCAGCGTCGCGGCGAGCCGTAACTCAAGGAAAGAATGAAGCAAAGGGAAAAGTGAAACGCAATTGGCGTTTTCTCCGGCCACAACTCGTTCCATGGGAGTACAGACCAGCTGAGTAACAGCCGCATCCCTCTCCTGGTCCCAGGATCAGCCTAAACAAAGAAGGTTGAACTAACAAAAGCAACAGCTATGCGCGTGATGGTTGAATAGACGGTGACAACTGAACGCATCTCGAGTTAATTGCGCGGGTGCGGAATCTATGAGATAACTGTCCTGCACATTACAAGAGATGCCGATAACTAGCGCCATCTAAAAGGAGTGAAAAAGGCAGCATAATGCTGACCGATGAACAGCTGCTATGCAGCTGCCAAGTCTCAACATTGATCTGGCGGCGCTTTAGGAATGAGTGAGGCGTGGTGGCGTGGATGAGAAGGGGGGGGGGGGTATGCCACATGATTTCGGGGGGGGCCCGGGCCCCCCCGGGCCCCCCCCTGGGTACGTGCCTGGTTTAGGCTATTACCTCTGCTATTAGCAATATCCCTCGCAAGTTTGTCAATTCCCTGCAGAAGTTAATAAACTTGGTCTTGACCCTAACGGCACTCTTCTTAATAGGCTCAAAATTCTTAGTGATTGCCACTTGCGCTTTTTCATTGTGCATCTCCTTTGGTAGAACAACAAACCCTGACTCTTTGTCTGCTTGAACAAGCATAAGGTTATTTCTTTTAAACAAAGAAACCACACCATTTAACACATTTCTATGATTCTGCGCGTTTTTTTACAGGCAAGACCCACAAACCAGATATTCCATTCCGGACTATCGTTAGTAAAGAAGGTTCGTGGCAAATAAACGTTAGTCAGTTTCTGCAAAAGCATCTCAAAACGCTTGCTTTGGATGATCCGTTCCTAACAAAGAAATCTACGGATGTCGCGCTGTTTCTTGAGAGCACCGACAACATTGGCTTGGGTTTTTCCGTAGATGTACAAGACTTGTTTTATTCTGTGCCTCAAGATCAGCTTTTGTTGGCTGTTAGAGAATGCGTAGAAGCAAACAGCGAAATGTCATTCCGGAATTCAACAGGCTTGTCAGTGGATAATTTTATATCGTTATTGCAGTTTTACCTCAAATCTACCTTTATTGTTTATGACAACCTGCCTTTTTTGCAGCGCAACGGTATCTGCATTGGGTCCTGCGTGGCTCCAATTCTTTGCGATATTTTTTTTAGCAAAAGTAGATAAATTTTTAGATAGGTCTTTTTTGGTGGGGTTCGTTTTAAAGGTTGTTAGGTACGTAGATGCCTTTTTAGTGCTTTCCTTCACCTACCTCGCTACAGTAGGTGAAGTTTTAAACGCATTTGACAAGCATGCACTTGGGCTAAATTTTTCCCACGAACTACCTGACGCAGATGTCTTACAGTTCTTAGACCTGAGACTAACCTTTCATGAACCCCGCAGGGACGTCTGCGCAAGCAGGCGTTTGGTGTGTTGCGCCACCACATACCCGAGCACACGAGGGTTGGACCCTCCCGCGTGTAGCCGTGCGCGGCTTAGCCGTGTCCGGGGAAAAGGGGATCCTGGGGATTGAGCCGATGCTGAGTGTCAGGACCTTTAAGGCCCCTCAGCGGAGGCAACACATCCCTTTGGCCTCGGCTTCACGTAGACGGCACCCCCGGACTGACCCACCCGGGGGAAATCGGTAGTTGCCTTTTCCTGTCTCTCACTCCCTCCAGTCTTCGTCTTTTTCTTACTTTTCATCTTTCCTGTCTTCTCCTAGCTTCCGTTTACTTCCAAGTTTTCCAGGCAGCAAGGGTTAACCTTGTGTGAATAACCAACCTAGGTTATCTCATATTTGGTTATAGTGATAACGTACAACTGGCGTTTGCAGGACCTGTTCTTACAGTCCTTGTAACGTCCCCTTGTAGGGCTCCACGGTGGGTGGTTGGCGTTATTGCCGAAAATTAAATTATTCTATGGCTAGTTCCTTCCCTACCCTCCCAGATCGCCCTCAGAAAAGAGGGCGCACCGAAGACGTATTTCAGTTTTTTGGACGACAAAGACCCAACTTCCCACGATTTCACGTAATTCATTCGGAAAAGTCAGATAAGCAAGTACGCACGATCTTCCCATTTCTAGTTTCGAAGTCTTTAACTGAGGTTCTTGGCCCAGGTTACAAGGCCTCAAGGATGGCAAGTGGAGATCTCCTTTTGGAGCTCCGTGACCTGAAACAATACGAAAACCTACCTAATCTAGTGTCTTTTGGAGACTTTCAAGTGACAGTGACTCCGCACCGCACTATGAACACTACACGCGGCGTTGTCTCAGATGATGACCTACTTCAGTTGACAGAGGCAGAGCTCCTAGAGGGCTTCAATGAGCAAAACGTTGTTAATGTGAAAAGAATAAAGATGAGGCGCGATGGTAAGGAAATTGCGACCAAACACCTAATTCTCACATTCAATTCAAGTGTCCTGCCCGAATCAATCGAGGCCGGGTACATAAAGCTCCGTGTCAGGCCTTACGTTCCCAATCCACTCCGTTGTTTCAAATGTCAGCGCTTCGGCCACAGCTCGCAGAGCTGTCGCGGCCGCCAAACTTGTGCTAAATGCAGTGCCACAGAACACACCACTGAAACTTGTGAGAACGCTCTCCAGTGTGTAAACTGTGATGGGGAGCACGCCGCGTACTCACGGTCGTGCCCATCCTGGAAGAAAGAAAAAGAAATAGTAACGATCAAAGTGAAAGAAAATATCTCATTCAAGGAGGCACGCAGGCGGGTTGCATACCTGCCAAAGAAAAGCTTTGCCGAAGTGGCGCGTCAGGGGGCAGCGTCACAACGGCGTCCGGCGCCTGTCCGACCCACAAACGGTGAGTCGGCAGTTACGCCGTCTGCCCCACGGTGGTTGCAGCTAGCGCTGCTCCGCCAACCGAGCAGAAGGGACCTTCTACCTCGAAGTTGGGCGCAGCTAAGGCTGCTCCAACCACCCCGGCCCCTTCCAGCGCTGGCAGCAGCCGGCGCAGCCAAATTCCCCAGGGAGCCCCATCGACCTCCGGGCCGGTGGGCGCAGCGGTCTTGGAATCCAAGGCGGGACTCTCCCTGATAACTTCTCGCTCGCAAGAGCACGTGTCCGGCGCCTCACAACAGGCAATGGACACAACACCTATCCTCAAGGCGCCCCAAGCGCCTAAGGAGCGGCGAGGATCCCTCGAACGCTCCAGAAAGGGCAAAACTCCCGTTACAGGGCCTCGAAAGGGCTCTGTAGTTTAATTTCTGTAATTTCGATAATCACTACTTCTGTACACACAGCACCTACTGACCTCCAATATGGATACACAAATAATTCAATGGAACATCAGAGGTCTTCTTAGGAACCTTGATGATGTGCAAGAGCTTATCCAAACACACAATCCACTAGTGCTGTGTCTACAGGAAACACACCTAAAACCACAACATACAAACTTTCTCCGACCGTATATTAAGTTTCGCAAAGATCGCGATGATGCTGTCGTATCATCAGGCGGCGTTGCCATTTTTATTCATAAAAGTGTTTCCTGTCAGCGTTTACAGCTACAAACGCCCCTTGAAGCAGTGGCGGTTCGAGCTGTTCTTCTGGATAAACTCGTCACCATTTGCGCGATCTACGTACCCCCACACTACAAATTAAACAAACATGAATTTCAGTCATTTATAGACGAGTTGCCAGAACCCTATGTTGTTCTTGGCGATTTCAATGCGCACAGCTCCCTGTGGGGCGACACTCGTACAGACGCGCGAGGTCGTCTTGTTGAACAGTTCCTTTTTTCTTCAGGTGCGTGCTTGCTCAAAAAGAAGGAACCCACGTATTACTCCCTAGCAAACAGAACCTTTTCTTCAACAGATCTTACCATACTTTGCCCGTCCATACTGCCCGAACTCGAATGGGAAGTCACGAACAATCCTTACGGGAGCGACCACTTCCCTATACTGATAAGAACATCTAAAGAAAACGAATATCCTCCGCAAGCTCCTAGGTGGAAGATAGACACAGCTGACTGGGAGAAATTTCGAACTCTCACTAACATCTCATGGGCCGACATGTCTTCTCTAGAAATTGATGCTGCTGTGGAGTATCTTACATTATTCATAATAGATGCCGCATCAAAATGCATATCCGAAGTAAGTGGTTTGGCATGCAAACGACGTGTACCGTGGTGGAACAGCGAATGTAGGATCGCTCGTAAGAATCAGAACAAGGCGTGGGGGTTTCTGCGCGCCTCCCCCACTGCGGAGAATCTTATCAATTTTAAAAAAGTAAAATCCCAAGGCAGGCGAACCCGCCGACAAGCCAGAAGAGAAAGCTGGCACAAGTTTTTATCGAGCATTAACTCGTTTAGGGATGAGGCCAAAGCCTGGAACAGAGTTAATAGGATTAGAGGGCGCGAAACACATTCACTCCCCCTGGTAAACACACAGGGCGATACACTGCAAGACCAGGCAGACTCACTTGGGGAATATTTTGAGAGCGTGTCAAGTCAAACAAACTATACACAATCCTTTCTCAAATACAAACAAACAGAAGAACGTAAGCCATTAACAAGAAAAGGTCGAGAGAATGAGCCTTACAACCGTCCTTTTTGTATTGCCGAATTGAGAGCTGCCTTGAGCGCATGGAACAGCTCCGCACCAGGATCTGATAGAATCATGTATGAAATGCTCAAACACTTACACAATGACACGCAGGTTACACTACTCACACTTTTCAACACCATTTGGGATGCAGGGTACCTTCCAGCTGCATGGAAGGAAGCCATTGTGATCCCTGTTTTGAAACAAGGCAAGGACCCTTCCTCAGTGGCAAGCTACCGCCCGATAGCCCTCACAAGTTGCATTTGTAAGGTGTTCGAAAAAATGATGAATCGGCGACTCATCTTTTTCCTTGAACAGAGCAAAATGCTTGATCCTTATCAGTGCGGCTTCCGAGAAGGACGCTCCACAAATGACCACCTTGTACGTGTAGAAGCAAATATCCGGGACGCATTTGTTCACAAACAATTCTTCTTATCCATATTCCTCGATATGGAGAAGGCGTACAATACGACGTGGCGTTACGGAATCTTAAGAGACTTGTCAGAAATGGGCATCCACGGTAATATGCATAATATAATAGAAAGCTATCTGTCAAATCGTACCTTCCGAGTAAAAGTCGGTAATGCACTCTCACGCCCTTTTACGCAAGAAACGGGCGTACCCCAAGGAGGCGTGCTCAGCTGCACGCTCTTTATAGTGAAGATGAACACGCTTCGTGCTTCATTACCACCCGCCATCTTTTACTCTGTCTACGTGGACGACATTCAAATAGCTTTCAAATCTTGTAACCTCGCAGTCTGCGAGAGACAGGTACAGCATGGCCTCAACAAAGTCTCAGTGTGGGCAGACAAGAATGGATTTAAGATCAATCCTAACAAAAGCTCTTGCGTTCTTTTTACAAGAAAGAGAGGCCTTGTTCCGGATCCTTCCTTAGAACAGTGTGGACAACGAATACCTATCAGCAAAGAGCACAATTCCTAGGTATCATACTTGACTACAGACTCACTTTCGTCTCCCACATTAAACATCTTAGAGAAAAATGTCTGAAAACAATGAACATAATGAAACTTCTATCCCAGACTACGTGGGGTAGTGACAGGAAGTATTTAATGAATCTATATAAAAGCCTCATTCGATCGCGACTCGACTATGGTGCTGTGATTTATCACTCTGCCGCCCCGAGCGCACTAAAGATGC
This sequence comes from Dermacentor albipictus, assembly GCF_038994185.2. Lineage (NCBI taxonomy): Eukaryota > Metazoa > Arthropoda > Arachnida > Ixodida > Ixodidae > Dermacentor > Dermacentor albipictus. Next base: position 52,590,062 of record NC_091825.1, read on the forward strand.
TAGACCCAGTGCACCATCTAGGAATACGACTGACCACTGGCGCTTCTAGAACGAGTCCCATACAAAGTCTATATGTAGAATCAAATGAATGGTCTCTCCACCTACAGAGATCATACATCAGCTTTACATATTTCCTTAAAATACGCTCCAATCCTGAACATCCATGTTTTCATAACGTTACCGATATGACGTGCGCTACACTTTTTAGCAATCGTCCCTCCATAAGACAGCCTTTCTCGCTGCGTGTGAAGGAGCTTAGCGATGAAATGCATGTCCCACTCCTCGAGCATCGATTAATGCATCTAACCAAGCTCTTACCTCCTTGGGAATGGCAGATGATACAGTGTGACATATCCTTTAAAAAAGTTACAAAGCACGCTCCTGAGGCCGAAATCCGAATGCATTTCCTAGAGCTCCAGCACAAGCACTCCTGCGCAGAGGTTTACACAGATGCTTCGAAGTCAAATGTCGGGGTATCCTATGCAGCCGTCGGCCCATCGTTTTCGGAATCCGATGTACTGCATTCGGAAACAAGTATCTTTACGGCCGAGGCCTACGCATTACTCTCTGCTGTAAAGCACATAAGAAAATCGAAACTTCCAAAAGCAGCGATCTATACAGACTCTCTCAGCGTCGTGAAGGCCTTAATGTCACTCAGCAAACATAAAAATCCCGTATTTAATTAACTATATTCGGTCTTGTGCAAAGCGTACTCATCTAACCAGAATATCATAATATGCTGGGTCCCTGGCCATAGGGGAATCAAAGGTAACGTTCTGGCGGACGAGATGGCCACGTCAATCACATTGCTAGCTGTTAACCCTACCGCTGCAGTGCCTGTCACAGATCTGAGGCCTTTCTTGCGAAGGAGGCTGCGAGATCACTGGCAACACATGTGGGATGCGGAAACGGATAATAAGCTCCACCTGATAAAACCACAGTTAGGATTTTGGCCGTCTACTACAAAATCGCGCCGAACAGATGTCCTATTCTGTCGTCTCAGAATAGGACACACGTTTGGCACCCATAATTTCCTACTCACCGGAAGTGAGCCTCCAGCCTGTGGGAGATGCGGAGAGAGGCTGACCGTCCTCCATGTCCTCCTGGAGTGTCGGAAAGCCGAATCTGACAGAAAGAAACATTTTCCGTTAGCATACCGGCAGCATATTCCCCTTCATCCTGTAATGTTACTCGGCCCAGAACCGCTCTTCGACACTAACGCAGTCCTAAGTTATCTGAAAGATGTTGTGTTGCATGTTATTAGCCCCACATGTTCGTAGCGTCTCCTCTTTTCAGAGGATGGCGCTGTGATAGTTCTTTCGTGTAGCACCTGCCTCTAGGCCCTTGTGTTTCAAGGGCTCTGGCGAGGCAACAGTGCTCCAGACATTTTTACCATCTCATATATTTTCTATTCTGCATCATTCTTTTACGATGGATTTTAATGTTCATAGTATTCGTCATCTGTCATCGCCATAATTTTATAGCAAGTAGATTTTACGCACTCTACAGCGACTATTTTTAGGCCAATATACAGCCAAGTTACATCTTCCACAATACATCGTCAACATCACCACTTGTCATGGCGCTCTTTGGCCAAGCCTGGCCCTTGCGCCACAAAACACCACATATCATCATCATCATCATAACCTTTCATGAAAAGCACGTTTGCTGGGGCTACTTGCCTCGCGCAAAAAAGGACTTGCTGCCATATGATTCAGCGCATTCCAAAACTGTAAAAAGAGCTATAGCGTCGCACTGTTTGGAATCGCCTCTTCAGAAGTCGTGCCCGCACCTGATGCAGAAAAGTTTTGAGAATCAGGCCAGCCGACTTGTGGCGGCGGGGTTCCCCCATTCGGTCTTGATTGCGGTGTCCGAGACCCTCCTTCAGAAGCTAAAACTGGAACACGAGGAAAAGATGACCGTCGGAAGACCGACAAGCCTTTGGTTGTGCCGTACCTGCACAAGACTTCGCACAGTCTTAAGAAGGTAGCCAACAGGCATGGTGTTTCCGTTGTTTTTTCGGCACCCAACAAGCTGGCACAGTTATGCCCACGCATCTGCAACTCTAAAAAAAGAGGTTGCCAGCTAAAACATGAGAAGCCGTTCATCAAGTGTTCCACAGGAGTGGTCTACGCCATTCCCTTGTAGTGTGGAAACGCTTATGTCGGCCAAACCGGCCGCTGCATTAATGAACGCTTGGGGGAACATAGCCGAAATTTAAGCTACTTAAAGGACAAGTAAGCACATTTGGTCGCGCACGTAATTGGATGCACAGGATGCGAGGCTCGTTTGGGAGAGACGAAGATTCTCGGCAAGAGTGCCGACGCGACGGCGCGCGTCAGTTTGGAAGCGTTCCACATACACAAATATGGCAGCAAGTGCGTAAGCACCCCTTCTGTACCGCTTTTTGCGGCAGAGCTTCATTTTTTGGAAGCGACTGCTTACTGATTTCATTGTATCTTAATATCCCTCGCCTTTTGCTAGTGTTTTTCTAGTTTTTTCGTTTTCTTGTTTTTCGCGCCTGATTACGTTGACTGCTGGCACGTTCGTTCATCGATGCGCATTGTCATTTTCCCGATTGTATCACTCCCTTCCCCCTTCACTTCTGCCTTTCCCGTTATATAAGGTATCCGTCTTCCGTTAATAAAAGTTAGTTGACAGTCAGCGCTTGTGTCCTGTCCCTTATACTTTGTGTTTGCATGTGTTTGCGCTGTAACAGTTTTTATGTAAAGTATGCACCAACTCGCCCAGAAAGAAGTTTTAATGACTCTGCTCGATCTCGTGGCCAATATACTCGATGCTTTCTGAACCTGTGTGTTGTTCACTGCTTTTCATTTTTTTCCAGCGCATAGTTGAAAGCCATTTGGTGCCACTATCACCAAGAGACGTGTGCGCGCTCATGCTTCTTACCATGCAGGAGGTGACGGGTCCCATGCAGCCAAGCATGGTGTGGGGCATCACGTGCGATGGCTCGGACAGAATAAAAAGCGCCTGCGGGCTCCCTGACATGGACGTGGGTGACTGGTTATGCTTCGAGAACATGGGCGCATACAGCATCACCATTACCTCCCCCTTCAATGGGTTCCCCAACGCAGATATCCATTACCGAGCCAGCAAGTTTGTGCAGTGAGTGCAAATGTGAATCAATGAGTACTCTTTGAAAACCATGATTGTGAGTGCGTGTACGACCTTAGTGGTACCATAGCTTGGGCCGTGTCGGCTCAATCGCTGTGGTTTTCATCCAGTCCGCATGGTGTGGTCGCTTCGATTACTCCAGTCAATTCTGACAGGCGCGTGACGCAACGATGCGCGTGTGCATGTTAGATTCGTGTGCATGTTAAAGAACTGCCGGCCGTTGAAAACTAGACCCCCCCACCAAAACAAAGGATTCCACATGGGTGTCTCGCATAAATCGAACTTTGCGTTAGGACACAAAAGGTAAGAAATCACCAAATTCGAGCAGTCTGATCAGTACGCGTCCTGTGATTATGTAATACTTTGTCAGATAAGGGCACAAAGCTCGTGCAACGAGTCCTCGTATATTAAACTCAGATGCCGCTATACGTGACTATAATAAGCACAGTGACCACCTTTTGATGCGAGAGGGGGGGGGGGCATTTATTTGAACGAAGGCAAACAGCTAGGTCGGCCTGAACTAGCGCGCTCTAGCCTGCTACTCTGCATGGGGGGAAGGGTAAGCGGGGACAATAATGTGTGATAAGGGGTGATGACATAGAAATAGGGATGCGCAACGGTAAAAGCAAGTTAAACATTCTGCTGATAAACATTCAGAAATGTCATCTATGAAACTACCAGCGGGTGCCAGATCTCGGTGGTCACTAGTTCAAATGAACCTACAAAAAGAGACGCTAAGACAAAGTTAGTATGTGGGCTTCTGCATGAGCAGCACAGGTGCCAAGCAACACTTTTACAAAATGCAAAGAGCTGCGATAAGTGGCTTCAGTACAGCTAGCCCCTGCAGGGCACATTTAGCGGCCAGATTCTGGAGACCGCAGAGAATCACGCGCATTGACTATACCAGCTGCTTCAGCACTTGCTGAACGCTTTCCTTTTCATTATATCCATCTCCACGCTTGCCTCTTCTATAACCGGTTTTAATGCGCCTATCATTCTTAGCTTCTTGGCGCAGACGACCACTATACGGCCCGCTGTCATGGCAGTGGGTTTAGAGGGCAGCAAAGGACATTCCGTGTCTGTATCAACCAGTGAAGACGAATAATCACCGTACCCGCCTTGGTTGCTCAGTGGCTATGGTGTTGGGCTGCTGAGCACGAAGTCGCGGGATCGTATCCCGGCCACGGCGGCCGCATTTCGATGGGGGCGAAATGCGAAAACACCCGTGTACTTAGATTTAGGTGCACGTTAGAGAAACCCAGGTGGTCGAAATTTCCGGAGTCCTCCACTACGGTGTGCCTCATAATCAGAAAGTGGTTTTGGCACGTTAAACCCCATAGTTTAATTTTTTTTAAATAATCACCATGTGCTCTCACGGACCTTGAATGAGCTATAGGTGTGGTTACTGTCCTCGATGCATTTCTGAAGTGGCTTGTTACAGCTTCGCGCACGCTTAAGTGCAAATTAGTTTACAGTGTACCGCATCGCGGCCCACGTTAGAGGCCGTGGTTCCACCACAAAGCTCGCCTTTGTGCATAACGTTCGAGGCAAGCACTTCCAGGTAAAGATTACGGTTACATACGCTCCAGCTGCTGGGAAGCGCGTGAAGCAGTCAGGCATATTTGAATGCTATCATGTTCCACTCTTAAAGGCGAAGCTTCAGCGTTCTCCAAGTTTTTTGGACGTCGGGTGGCGGGCGGCCGTCGCCGACTGGCTGACGCCGAAAGTTCGTTGCTTCTCGTTTCATGGAGGGTGGCCGGACGTTATCGGCTTAAAGATCGTCACATTCAGTTGGATAGCGAGCAAAGCTCTACGGATTGCGCTTGTACTTTGTGGTTTTAATGTGTACGTCAGGATGTGCAATTAAAACCAGGCAGTAACGAATTTGTTACTATTTAACAGCATCATGTCCGAGATATACGCACCCTGAGTGTGCACATTGGTGCTTCTGTTGATACTTTGCAGGCAGTCTCCATCGGGCATTACGAGACAAAAACAGCTATAAGATCGGCATATCTTGTGGCTGATTTTAGGGACGAATGTATCGAAACGAAAGGTCATTATTTTCTCGGAGGACACACGTTGAGCCAAGCATAGGCTCAAAGTGTTGCCCTGGAGCAGCAACACTTTCTTTGAAGTAATAACAGATAACAATAATTGAAATTTAGTTAATAAGATCATAAGTGACTATCGCGTACTTCTATGATATCTGGTACTGCTATGAATGCTACCCAAAAACATTTTTTACCTTGAATGCCCGAGTTTTAACCATGGGAAACAGCCATGACTGAAACATCGCCGTGTACGCGTAACTAATAAAATATTTAACGTTTATTGTATTTTTTATTGCTTGCTGACTCTATCAGGTCTGAACCGTGTTATTACAGACCGTGGCACTGACTTTCTATTTGGACTATCCATATCCCAAATGTTCGGGTAAATTGACTGGAGAGACGTACGGATGGCTGGAGTATCTCAGTATACGCCTGTAGGATAAAACGAAACCTTAGTTATCATTGCGCAAACTGTTGTGTGGTAGCGCTTGCAGAAATAAACACGGAAGGCACATGTTTGTCACTCAGTAGGCACTCCAAAAGAGGTGCAGTCCCGTTAATTCCGAGGCAATGGCACCGCATCAGGTTGGTTCGGCAGTTAATACAGAGTAAACCTGCACACAGTGGCATGTACACTTGCTAGACACCCATATCAACCTCCGACATATAACAGGGACATCTTTTCTTATGTTCAACAACACAGAGGCATAAATAGCACTATCCCTTCTATTCAGATTATTAAACGATAATAGGTAGCTGTCGGCATTTGTCAAGCTGCCTCTACGAAGAGATTTTACCTATAGCTTCCTTCGTCAGTGTGATGATGAAAATAAACATTAATATTATGGTAAACACTATATCATCCATGCCCGACAATATGATGTTTAGCATGCATCGACTCCGAAGCCACAGTACCTTCTCGCATAACTTTAACGGGGCTAGGCCTCATTTTTGAATCTTCATGTGGTCTATTCGATCTTTTTAATGTTCATCTATACTTTCACATCTACTTACTCGTTCGCATGCTACCAAATTGTGAATTACTGCAGACTGCCCGTGAAAAAAATGATATGCGCGGTAGTTATAAAAGTGCAGACATTGTCAACCTTCTCTTGCTTATCGTGTGCGCGAATATTGGCACCCTCCTAATAAGAAAGTGCACAAAACCTCAACTACACTTTACAGGGACGAAAGGTTCCTTGTAATCTCTTGGTGACATGTTCCATCTTGAGACATGGCATGCATGTTATAGTTTTTCATAGTTCCCTGGTTGGGTCACTTTGAAGTTGAACTGACATTTAGTAGGCTTGCCTAGTCACCCATAAGGTTAAAAGAAAGTTTATTGCCTGCCCTTTTCTTTTTATTTCAGAGAACTCCTGCGCCGAAAGCAAATTGTTTCCTTCCTGGATACTGCTTGATAAGGCCCATACACTATTTTACCTCGTGGCACATTTTGTGGTAAATTGCTGGAAGGTCACATGTCCCCGACACCGTGACTATGGTTTAAGGTATCTTCAGTAGGAGATGCAATTAGAACTTACATGCTTAGTTAACCTCAAGTAGGACAACCTGTGGACATCCTTATGGATGCGTATACCCACTGGACCACAGCGAGCTGCAAGTACATGTAGGCATATTCGTATAAAGTAGGTAAACGCCCTTCTATATATATATCCCCGACAGTGTAGTATGCTGTCAAGGGCTCCCTACCTCCTGCGAGTAACTATATTTGTGAGATGTGATAACGGATTGTACTGTTTTCTGCGTCGATTTCATTGAATTCGTTTATCAGCGTTCCCACATTCCAACATGATGGCTTTTGTTAATTGAGATATTTTTTCTTTGAGAATTTGTGAAGTAAGCTCCGCCGTCATGACAGTGACGGCCTGATGTCTCAGCTAGCAACGGACGAGCGGATGCAGATTCTTTAGCGCTGGAACTATAAAACAAAACGTTGGAACGAACACAGATAGCCCAAATCGCGCTAACAAATGCGACGCATGTATGTTTCCTGCCCTTGACGAAAGGTATGGATGCAAACAACTTTATTGCAAATCCGGCAAAGTTTAACGACGCAGGCTCAGGTCTCTCATGAAGGGACTTCGAGGCCTTGCCTCGTCGCCGTCTCTTGGGCCCGCTGGACTGCCCACTCTAGCATTTTGAGGTTGGAGCTGCGCACAGCGGCGGCCCAATTCGACGCAAGAGCCTCGGGAGCTGCTGCCATTTTATATGATATAACAGGAATTTCCACAAGATGTGCGAGAGCGTCGCTCTAGTTGCCTGACATAACTTGCAAAGAGCACTCGGGTATTTTGCGGGGAAAATCTGCCGCAATCGCACCGGGCTGGGGAAGGTATTTGTCTACAGTTGTCGCCAGGCGACTACCTGGCGGCATTTCAGTTTGGGGTGAGGTGTGGGCAATATCCCGCCTGCGTAGGGTGCGTGCGCAAAGCGGACATAATAAAGTTTTCACCCTAAAAACAACAAAACATGCTGGGCGCTTTCAGCTGGCAGCTCAATGGGCTTGAATTTGCGCAGCCAACGTCTTGCTTTTGCGCCTTACAGCATCATTCATGTACAGAAGGCGCGTTTCTTCAATGCGATTGGGCGGCGGCGGCTTTCGGTTGGTAGAAAAGGTGGTTTCTAGTAAAAGTACTTAATTTCTTCGACAGAAACTCATGTTCCAGTTACGGTTCAATATGTTAGGTATCTCAAGGCTTCTAGGCCCCAATTATGCTCCACAAGTTTTGATGAACTTAGCTCGGATGCAGCAACGAATGTCAAAGGAAAACATTTTTTGGGTGGTTTACGTGCCGAAAGCACTGTTTGATTCTGAAGCGCACCGTCGTGGGGGACGCCGGATTGATTCTGACCACATGCGGTTCTTTAACATGTGTCCAGCGCATGTGGTGCACGGTCTTTTTTTGCAATTCGCTCCCATCGCAATGCGGTCACCGCCGCCTTCATGATTCGATACCACGCCTTTGAGCTTAGCAGCACAGCATTAAATCCACTACGCCACCATGGCAGGTAGAAAGGAATGTGCCGCTTTAGCACAACAAAACTACCCACTTTCGGTTGAGGTTGCACAACGCAATTAAGAGCAACACGTGGAGTGCCAAGTTCTCTTGCCACTCAGTGCACTTCAGAGCTTGCAGTCAGCCTCATAACACGCGGGACGCATGACCAGTTGCTCTATGTAAGAGTTCTCCGTCAAGCCCTTTCTAGGGACATAACATCACCCAATGGCTGCCGTGGCACTGTGGCGTCGTTCGCAACCAACTTGCTGCATATGCTATCCAGTCAGTTCATAAATAATATGGATACTTCTCACACATTTGTGAAGAACTGACTCTGCGAGAGTTCTTCATTTGCTCGCTCACACCAGGACACAAATTTGTTTCAAGAAACACCCACAGCCACTCTAATTATCTCCAGACTTCGTTACAGCCGCAACTTCCATCTCAGTTCTCACTCGCCGCAGTGGCCCAGTGGCCATGGCGTTAGCATCCCGAATTCGATTTAGGCCACTGCGGCCACGTTTAAATTGTGGGCGAAATGCAAAAACGCTCAATTACCATGTATTGAGTGCACGTTAAAGAGCCCCAGTGGACGAAAATTACCCTGGAGTTTCATACTAAAGAGTGCGTGATAACCAGATCATGGTTGTGGCGCGTAAAGCTCTGGAATTTGATGTTTTAATCGCCCTTCTCCCATCGTGACACAACCTTTATGGGCCGCCTCTAATTAGGGGTGTTTTTATTAATTCCTCATTAGAGCGCCAGGCACACCCATTTTTCACCAGTGCAACTGTGAAGAGGCAATGGCGCACTTTTGTGCGTTTTTCTTTTTTTTTAAAACACGGTAAGCTTTACGGGCTCCTTCCAATAGCCGTTTCGGTTGGCGATGGTGTCCGCCGCCGGTGCCCGTGGTCCGCAGCAGCTATCACCGGAAATCAAAAAAACAATTCACAACTCCCTCCGGGATCAAAGCCGGGCCCGCTGCGCGGGAGTCAGCTATTCTACCACTGAGCCACGCCAGCGCTCGCTAGCACGCAGCGGAAAAGTGCCCTATAAGAGCGCCCTAAAGCGCGAGGAGACATGAGGTGTGACAAGTGAGCCGCTTAACGTCGATGCGTGCACATTTTGCATTGCAGTTGCATGCCACCAGGTAGAACCCCACGTAGCAGATGCAAAGGTAAAAATTAAATTATGGAGTTTTACATGCCAAAACCACTTTCTGATTATGAGGCACGCCGTAGTGGAGGACTCCGGAAATTTCGACCACCTGGGGTTCTTTAACGCGCACCTAAATCCAAGTACACGGGTATTTTCGCATTTCGCCCCCATCGAAATGCGGCCGCCGTGGCCGGGACAGATGCAAAGGTCCACAAGGCAGATAAAGAAGGTTTGAGGAAGAGAAATTTTTCGGAGATGTATACACGAATCATAGAAAAAATATGTACTATGTAGGTGATTAAATAAAGCTGGCTAGGTGACTATGTCACCGTCGAATTTCAAAGGGGATGTCGATAAACTACCATCATTACATCGTATCGCGCCACTTGTCAAAGAAAGCTTGCTAGCTGACTATGTGGCCGCTGCGTTTCAAAATAAACGCCAATCAATCATCATCATCATCCTTAGCATGGTATCGTGCAATTTGTCTTGCAGTGTGAGATGAGCACCGCGCATGCAGCACCTATGCGTGCGCCTCTTGCATTGCCGTTGCATATTAATACACCAGGTTGCACGCCATGTAGCAGTTGCACAAGCGGTACAAGGTAGACAGATGTCTTAAGGAATAAAAAGACGGCTATGGAGATGCACAAATATTGACGTAATGAAAAACATGTATGGCCTACCGGATTAATTCAAGCAGGCTAGGTGACTGTCACCGTCCGGTTTCAAAGGAAATGCCATTAAATCATTGCCATTATCATTAGCATAGTATCGTGCCGTTTAATTTGCGATGTTACATGAGCGCCGCGTATCGTCGATATGTACAAAGTTTGCATTGCAGTTCCGTTATACTCCACCAGGTGTCCCGACATGTAGCAGTTGCATGCTGCATGTAGCTGGACCTGGTTAACTCAAGCAGGCAAGGTGAATATTTCTTACCACTACGTTTCGAAGAGGATGCCAATAAACCATCGTTGTCATCACCATCAACAGCAGCGTACCGTGCCAAGGGTCAAATGATGTGACACGTGCGACACGTAGTCTGGACCAGTGGCGTAGCCAGAAATTTCGTTCGGGGGGGGCTCACTTTGCAGCTCGGCCTGATATATATATATATATATATATATATATATATATATATATATATATATATATATATATATATATATATATATATATATATATATATATATATATATATATATATATATATATATAATTCAACAACCTTGTTTACATTTTTGTACATATGCAACGACCAGGGGAAAGTCTCAATGACGCTTTCCTTTGTTAGAATGTATTGCGCAGGAGCAGCTGTCACCGGTTGTGCATTGCGAGTACTTGCTCCTAAATTATAGTCGCAACAGAGAGCACATATAAAAAGCAGGAGTTCTGCAACATATACGAGGGCGAGTCAAATGAAAGTGAGCCAATGCGAATATTTGACAAACGAGGTACTTTATTTAAAAGTAGTCACCATGAGTATTTAGATACTTGTCCTACTAACGAGTCGCGTAATTCCCGTCTCATAAAACTCCTTGGGTTGCTGCCTCAAAAATCTGTAAATGACTACACATCATCTCCCGACACGAATCTGGTTCCCTTGAGCAGTTTCTTCAAATTTCACCAAATGTGGAAGACGCAAGGCAACAGGTCTGGGCTGCATGAGGGATGTTGCAGCGTTTCCCACTTGAACTTTGCCAGTTTTGTATTAACCACAGCAGCGACGTGGGAACGGGCAATGTCGTGAAGCAAGATGTCCCCAATGCTCAATTTTCCACGTCGTTTGTTCTTAATTGCGACACGTAGCCGATCCGATCTTTCACAATATCTGAAACGATTTAGAGTCTCTCCAGGTTTAGAAAATTCGATCAATAGTGGCCCCTAACGATCTAAAAAGAAGTCAACGCTTTTCCGGCATAAATGACGGCCTTTGTTTTCCTTGGGAGTGGTGAATTCAAATGTTTCCACTGTAAGATTTACCGTAGTGTTTCAGGCTAGTAGTAGCGGCACCATGAGTCATCCCCGGTCACAATTGCAGACAAAAGTCGTCACCCTCATCTGGGGTTCTTTGACGTGCACTTAAATCTAAGTACACGGGTGTTTTCGCCCCCATCGAAATGCAGCCGCCGTGACCGGGATTCGATCCCGCGACGTCGTGCTCAGCAGCCGAACACCATAGCCACTGAGCAACCACGGCCTTTTCAATTGTTTTGGGGGTGATTGCACGGTGGCTTTGGCCCGGCCATGTATCGTCTTTGTAACTTTCATGTGCTTCTTTGAACAGTTTGCTACAACGCTTCTTAGGCGACAATGAAACGTAATGTTCAACGCATACGGCAGCCATATTGCGAATAATTTCTTTTTGGGAAACATCTTCATTTGTCAAAAACCTCACGACACCAAGCTGTTCAACTTTTGAAGTGTCCATTATGTCACGCAACCATGTTCAACCCCGTGTATGAGAGCATTAAAGAACATTTAACCTCACCACTGCATGTCACTTGTAAATGAGATGCGTATGTGCTATGCGCATGCCTCGAAAATAATGAACCAAACCATTATTGCGCGGGGCGGGTTGTCTCACTTTCATTTGACTCGCTTTCGTACATTAGAAATGCGAAGATACAATGGAATATACAAATGTGAAGATACAGCTTGATACAGGGCAAAAAATTGTCACTGGAAACAATGTTCACTGCGCATATGCACAAAACCTCGCAACAAGATATTTAAATATACGCATAAGTCACCAATATATCTACGTACCTAAGAAAAAGTCACTATATATAATGCGTCAAACAAGGCAAATAAATAGGTTGCGCAACCACAGATTCACAAATCACAGCACCCCACCCCCTTCCCTCCACTCCAAAAATGTATCGGGTGCGACGGAAGGCGGCGCGCTTCCTCCCCGCTTTTCTCCCTTGCGCACACCAGACTCAGCCACCATCGTCGGCTCAACCCCTCCCCTTCCCCCCCGCACGCTTTCACTCGCACATAGAGCATGCGGCGCGCGGTCACGATGTTATCGCCCTTGGCCTTTATTTATACGGAACATGAGGGCAACGACAGGAATGCGCCTGGAGTCTTCATAGAGCTGCCATCGCAATAATAAAATAGTATCCGGAAACTGAAGCGTCCCGTCGCCCATTACTTTCCGCAAAAGAAGTAACAAAATCGTACTTTCCCCATGCAAAAATTCGCTGCGCCGCAACAATGTCTTCTTTTTTTGTGTGTGTGGGCGGGGGGCGGCGAAATAGAATAACGCAAAAGAAAGCATGTTGGTTACAATCGAATGCGTACTTTGGGCACCTAGTGTGGCTACCGAAGGAATATCGAAGAAAACGTGTGACGCTTGGTCCACAGAAAACCATACGCGTACTGCTCGGTATCATACAACGGCGAGACAAAATTTTCCGGAGAGGTTGCGCTCAAGCGGACGCGTTGCAATCCATCGAGTCCCCGCAGTGCTGGCGGCGAGCGACTATGCATTGTTTCTTTTTCTCGTCTGCTAGCCAGAAAGCGTCCAAAACTCTGCCAGGCGAAAATGCAGTCGGCCAGAGAAAAACAAACGCGCAGCCAAGTGCGCCGCGCGGTTATCGATGCAGCACGAGAAAAACGCATGCGCTCTGGCTGGATCGGCAGCCCGCGGGTTGCGAGAACAAAAAAAAAATTAAGAAGAAATGAGAAAGAGGCTCAATATATCCTCGCGAATAAAAGTCTAGGTAGAAAAATAAATAAGAACTTAGTTACAATGGTGGCTTTAGTGTCTTGACATGGATGCTTTGGCGCAGGTGAAAAAAATGTGTATATTCTTTTCTGTGACCTGACGGCACAAATGAACCACCACAACGCTTTGTCTCATCGGACCTCGCTGCGTGCTTTGTCGACTTGTCTGATAGTATGTTGATTTGGCTTGTCTCGATGTATAGCCCGATGTACGACTTTAGAAAAGTCGATGCACCTTTGGCGTCAAATGTTTACAACAGCATTAAACCCAAAAAGTTCCGGAATCGAAAATCTAAAGCACGACTTTGAAAATGTCAATGGACCTTTCGCATCAAAATGTTATGAGAACTTTATACCCACAACGTTTCAGAATCGAAATCCAAGCGCTCCGTAGATTCCGCGGCTTCCTCGAGATGCCGCGACGAGCCCGCTCGCCTTCAAAACGCCCTTGAAATTTTGTGCCCGGTGGGGCTCTTTGCGTTACGATATGTGACTCCTGATGCATGGACATTGCCCAGAAATCCAGCCCGATTTGGCAATGTTCGCGCTCAAATGTCTTTTCGAGCGTGAATTAAGGACATTCTAGACAAAATCGAGCATGATTTCTGGCGCCGGGAGTTGCTTTGGTCGGCGGCACATGACAGCACGAAAAAATTTCGGAGGGGGGCTGAAGCCCCATAAGCCCCCCCCCTGGCTACGCCCCTGGTCTCGACCCCTGTTTACTCTTCGGTACCCGTTATGGCGCCTCGGCGCAATTACTAACCGCTGCTGAAGAAGCGAATCGCAGAGCTACGCGCGCGGCTTGAAACAGGCAACATCGGGTTCAGCAGGCCGCTGTGCAGAGAACAGAAAAAGCCACAGCTTGCCTCGACGCAAGACGGACAGTTCAGATCGTTCTCGGAAAAACGACGCGAGGACCCTGTAGTGACGGGTGCCGAAAGTAGAGCTCCTATATACGAAGCCGCTCCTCCAGCTTACGCTCTGACTATGCTGCGTGTGCCGCGCAGGCGTGTGTCTTTTTGTAGGGTCACTAACTCGAGTTAGAAGGTCAAACACACACACACACACACACACACACACACACACACACACACACACACACACACACACACACACACACACACACACACACGCGCGCGCGCACTAAATAGAGTTTATAATAATGGTAGTATCGTTTAATGAGGCATAAATGTTATGGAGCGTTTACAGCGATATGTACCAAAAATGTCCGGCCCTTCTGGCACCCTGGCCGAAAGCTTTGCCATACAACTAGTGCTTGCCGATGCCACTTCTTCACATAGCAGACATGAGGGAATCGCAAAAGGTGCACTATGTCTCTCTGAAAGCCTTTTCAGCAAGTGACCGCTGTAAGTTTGAAAAAAAAGAGCACTCAACAAGCAATGGTGTAACGTGGTAGTGACGGTCAAGAACAGAGTAGCAAAACTGTGAATGAGGAAACTTTTTATTGGGCGAACCGCTGCCAAGAAAAACAGGCTACACTCAAAGCACAACGATAGCGGCGGACACAGTCGGTGATTGTCGGAAATTTGATCAGCGGGTCAAGCGCGTCGGATTTTGTAATCATTCATCGAAAGTTCCAGAGTAATCGCTGGTGCCCGCGTGCCTTCAAGAAAGTACTACGCAATATGCGTCGCACATACAATCACAAGAGACAAAAAAATAGAACCATCGATAACATTCGAGATACTTCCGATACATGCAGGCGCTTCCTGCGCCGAGCGATAACGTTTAACATTTGTTAGCCGGTGAAAAGCGGTCACCCGAGAAAATAAAACAAGTACACGTGTCAATAGCATCCTTGACTTCCTGTATACTTGAGCAAACTCAAGTACCTGGTCTACAGTACCTGGTCATTGCAACATAGTTTGCAAACGTCTTTACAAAAAACGCTTCAAGAGACTGCTCGTGTAGACAATGCGCTAGTGTAATCGAGCGGGCGTTAAATCAAAATAATTTCGCACAACACATTGTTAGTAATTATCGCAAAGGCTCAATGGCAGAGCATGCCTCATTATTCCGCTAAACCAACATTTCTCCGACTTTCTTTAATATTTCTTTTTAACGCGCGAAAACACAAATGAGGTCAATATTGTCCTGTGTAAGCCGCTACGACGAAAACTCCCAGCGAACTGCCCTGCCCACAACGTCTTAATCAACGAAGATATTTAATTTATATTCTGTTTATAAAGTGTCTTTTTGATCAAAATAAATGTTATGAATATTGTGCTGTGCTTGTTGGTCGATAGCTATTCGTTTAAGTAAAAACGCAAGGAAAAAAGAAACAAGGCAGCAGGAGCACCAACTTGCAACTAAATTAATTTCAGAGGCAACACCAAACATTTAAGCGGATCTAAGACGCGCAGAACAAAATTACAAGCGATGCATGCAGACACGCCTTTACAGAGCAGTATGTAAAAAATGAAAGAAAAATGAAATTGAATTATCGGGTTTTACGTGCCAGAACCACGATCTGATTGTGAGGCATGCCGTGGTGGGGGACTCCGGAAATTTGGACCAGCTGGGGTTCTTTAACGCGCTCCTAAATCTAAGTACGCGGATTACGGAAAATGAAATTCACTCCACTGAGGAGAAGCTGAAGCAACACCAATGCCCTAATCACTGTTTTTCTTTATGTAGACATGCTTCGAGCAACACTCGAGTCAGCAACCCAGCAACTCTCGGGTTCTTCCTATCACATGCCGAAAAGTGCGGTACCCTGCTGCATGAGGCACATTAGACGGGCAGGTGTCGGGGTTGCAAGTTAACCAAAGATCGGTGTGCGGTTGGCTTTGGGAGCCTACGGTAAATGCACAAATGAGGTATTGCAGGATGACATGGATTGAGCCTCTTTTGATGTCAGAGAAGCACAGAGCAAAATTAGTTTTGAAGAAGTACTCAGAAACATTGATCAAAGTAAATGGGCGGCTAAGGTGCACAAGTATCTGTACCTAAAATGCGTGAACAGAGAATGGAGGAATAGGTCAAGAAAGTTGGCAGACAAGTAAAGGGTGATTGAAACAGTAGATAGACAACCAGGAGTAATCAGAAAGAAAGTGAGAGAAACAGGGACAGCGAATTGAATGCAAAGGATGGAAACAAAAGTGACCATAGATATTTGCAAGAATGAAACAAAAAGAAATTAGAAGGGAAAATATGTACAGTAACATGAAGGAAAGGGCCCCACTATTTGAGACTCGAGCTGGTTGGTTATAAAAACATACCGGAGTAAATATTCGCAATTAGATGAGGCATGTGCATGCTGCAGCGAAAATCCTGCGACCACTCAGCACATTCTGGTGGAATGCAAAGGGATTTACCGAGCGAGACTAGCACTTGGATTAAATGTAGACCGCAGTATTAACCGGTCAGCAGTCAAGAGTCAGCAAAAAGGAGACTGATGGATCGGATTCATTGCAGGCATAACAGCGGTACAAGTTAGAGACGATCAAAGAGATGTATGCAAAAATGCTAGAAGGAAAATCATTCACAGCATACCTGAGTAACTCAAGCAGGCTAAGCAACGCTTTGTCCCCACCCCGCTTAAGGGAGGCTGCCAATAAATCATCATCATCATCATCATCATCATCATCACCACCACCACCATCATGTGATTCGGCACCCTCCGCCACGCCGTCGAATAAAATAAATTTCATTCGGCAGGGGCGTTTGCGCATCCATTACATCGCTGTCGATGAAACCGTGCTCTGCAATGTAATAAAATTCACAGTTGTGCATTGGCCAATAAGGGAGGCAATGTTTGTGAGCAGTAGAAGCCGTGAGCACGCCCAGACGATCCCAATATTCAGTCAGGTATGCCTTGAGCCTAGAAATTGTTTTGTGAACACTCTTTATGTGCTCTGCGGGAATGGGCTCGACCACCTTAGACAGAAGTGTAGATACCTGTACGGGTCTGTGTTTCCGTTTCGTGTGTAAAACTTCCACGCGCGCTTGCCTATGACCGCAGCAGCATGCCTCGGAATAATATAGACCTCGTGGAGTTCTTTAACGAGGAGCGAAATGAGTTACACAAACGTTTCTTCGACCTTCATCGAAATTCGGTTCGCGCAGCAGGTCATCGAAGCCAAAAGGGGCGAGGGGGGTGAGGGATCGCAATCACTCAAAGCAAGCGCCATATACAAGAACTGCAGTAAAATGTCGATGGCAGGGATAACGAGCATTTCGCCCGATACTATCAATCACACGGCACGGCGATGTTCAAACTAGTGACCCTAAATCTTCGGTTTCCAAATAGCGGTCACGTTGATATCCACAGATTACCGTTTCGCCGTGCCTCGACCTCCTCTGTTTATTGCCGTGTCCCTTACCTAGTTCACTTTCCTTATCTCTGTTTCAAGCTCCACGACAGCTACAGCGACGCGAAACTCGCGGTTTCGGTTCCCTGAAGAAGCCGCAGCTGCAGCGAAAAAGCGACCACCTGCAGCGAATATAGGATTTTAGAGCATCGCGTCATTGCCCGTAGACCATATGTTGCAGGGAGGCGTACGTGTACAAGAACACATTCAATTACGTTGTGGGGTTTGGTACGCTCACAATGCACATCTGCCACACACTGCAACATCGTTGCTCTGCAAGGTGCCAAAGGTCTGTGCGCTTCCGTATATTCCTTCCGTGTAAACAATGCTCCTTAGTTTTCTCTACAATAACAAGCTCCTGCGTGCAGGCCTCGTATCGACGACCTTGTCTTTCAGAGAACTCCTTTCACGTCTCTTCAATTCCTTTCAAACAACGTTTGCTACATATACCTTCTCTCGCAAAACTGTACCTGGCTCACAATATCAACACCTCATGATTGCCACCTCCCCCCATTTTTCCCTCTCCCTTTTGTTCTAGTTATCCTTCACCTTTTCGATATACTGCATTTGTCCCTGAAGAGAAGCACGGCCAAGCAGGCTTGCTCACGCCGAAATCTCTTTGGTCGTCCTGTAACTTCCACCTTTCCATTGCTTTATCAGTTCCGCCAGAGCGAAATTATGTCTTCAATTTAAAAAATAAACCTGCCAGGCGCTACGCGCTCGGCGTACAGTTACCACGTCGTCTTTGTATCATTTCTGTTATAGCATAAAAGAGGCGGGAGCTGGAACGGTGAAATTTAAGAGAAAAGCACTGCCGCATCTGAAACAAAGAACGTTGAGCAGCTCGTCCCGTTTCCGCGATGGTGGGGTAGGAAGTAGACGGGACAATTCACTCTTGGATATCCCATGTCCTAGCGGGCACACCACTCCATGGTGGTGTCCATGGAGTGGTGCTCGTGGTGCTCCTCGACGCTCAAGATCCTCAAACAAATATGTGCTCTTCCGAAGTTCTTAAAGGGGCCCTGAGCCACCCCTCGGGCTTAGTGAAATAACATAATCCGCGGGTAGCATACGCTCTTGTGAGCATCTCAGCCAAGTTCTGCTGTCGTACACGGTCCGTGGAGCTCGCAAGCGGAGCGCGAAGTCACTTTTTTTCTCAAACGCTCTCGTTTCAAAAACCCCATGCTTCTCGTTTCAAAAACCCCATGCTCCTCGCTCTTTTATGTGTGCTCTATTTCGTCATAAAGCACACTCCAATACGCGGCTGCTATTCGTCGCTGCTCTCGGCTACACCGCGGCCGCCGCGAGGTGCGGCCACGAGTCCAGTGGCTAAGCGCACTGCGGCTCCCTGAGGACAGCCGCGTTTGGCTTACATTTAGCGCGGCATAGGCACCAAACCAGAAATTTGAATTGCGCGCCATGGTAACGTCTCCGCCGTAGCCTTCGCAGTGCAAGGCACTGGTGGAGGAGAAAGGGGAGCACCGCTAAGGCCATGTTTGATTGCCGATAACTCCGCTTCTACTGAACGCATTGAAGTACTTTTTGCGGCAAAGTGGTTCTGAAATAGCCTATCTTCACTTCAAATGTCTTTCTCTACTTCGATAAAAAGTAGTTCAGGGCCCCTCTCAGCAACGCGCTGTTTGAATGTAAATGTCAACGCTTAGCACACTACTTTCAGGACGTTCCGTCGGGGGTGGACAAGCTCACGCGGAACCTTGCCCTGGACGGCTCGCAACTGCGGCCTCAAGGTCGTGTTCTACCTCGCCGCGCGCATCTTGTTCAGCTGGCTCACGCTATGCTTGAGGATGACGATGCACTGGAAAACTATAACCTTTGCGTTTCTTAAACTACGTTAAAATGTGGTCGCTCGGACGGAGTTATTGCCGGCAATGCTCTCTAAGATAAATCGGCTTGCTCTTAACAAGAATTATCCTCCTCCTCCAACAAGCGTCCCTTGCTCTGCGTGAAGTAACCATCCAAACTATCAGTGGTCGAGGCTCATGTCCAGCACCCAACATCTGCTGGCATGCTATCAGCACGCATGCGTAATAATTCTAGAAAACAGGCTTTATGAGGAACATATGTTCACTAATACCCACACCACATGCAGATCACGGTATGTATATATATATATATATATATATATATATATATATATATATATATATATATATATATATATATATATATATATATATATATATATATATATATATATATACAGTGAAAGCTCGTTAATTCGAACTTCAATAATTCGAATTTATGGATAATTCGAACTGTACGATTTGGTCCGGCCAAGCTCCACACAAGTCTATGTATAAAAAAGTCCGTTAATTCGAACGCGAGAAGGTTCCCTCACGGATAATTCGAACTACGCTCACCTGGCACACGGCCAGAGAAACGCGCCTACTGCCTACACACAAGGCTGTATTGCCTCCGAAACGGAGAGAACGGCGAGAGAAGGCAAAATCGGAAAAAATCTAATCAACGCGGGGTCAGCCAGAAGGCAGCGGCGGCTGCCGCCTCTCCGTTCTACGTAACCTCCGAGACTTCTTGCCCGTTGCGAATCTCGGAGGCTTTCCAAATCTTGTACAGCTGCTAATGTTGTGCGGAGATGGCACGGCAAGCTCCAAAACACAGCGAATCTAGTACGTCGCAGCTGCGCTTGCAATCAAGAACCAACGAAACAGGGCCTTCGCCACCTTGACATGTTCAGCGTCTTTGTCTCAGCAGTCTTCATCGGTTGTGCACCTCTGTTTTCAGCTTAGGAGGTATCGGCCGTCGCGATTCATTGTGATGGTGTTAAGCCTCGGCTAACTTTCGTTTCAGTGGACATCGGTGGTGTGGCACAGTCGGACTCAGTGCTTCGACTTGAAGATGGCGTGTGCCCGCGGCACACGCCACCACTTTCTGACACGCCAAATTTCTGACATGCCCTACTGCTTCCAAATCACAGTGTACTGTTGCCCTCCTTCACTTTCGTTAGTTCGAACTTTCGTTAATTCGAACTGAAGCGGCTTCCCCTTGCGGTTCGAATTAACGAGCTTTTACTGTATATATAGTGATATGATTTTAAATTCTAGCGCTTCAACCTCTATTATTGAATCTTGGCTACCAGAATTTTTTTCTTGCTGAGTTTTGGTGTAAAGTATGAACTTTCCGGCCAAATGCCTTCGGGCGACGCTGATTGACAGGCAGCAAGGCTCATTTGTTCGCTTAGAGTGGGAACACGGGACGAAAAACGATGAGTTTGGCAAGCGACTAGCTTTGCTTTGAATGCACGCACATAGGAGACAGACCGATGGAAAATCTCCGGCTGCAATTGTGTCAGCCACGGGATGTAAAGGAAATGAAATAAGCACTCATGGTTCACATATGATGAAAGCTGTCTACCTATCAAACTACAGCTTGCATACGACGCCATAGGTGGCTTGGGGTGAAGTCCAGTTTCAGTTTTCTGCTTGGTGCTTACCTCCTGTTGCTGAGAGAGCTCTAGAACAAAAAGGAGAGGAAGAAAATAAACGTTATAAAAAGAATGGTTCGGCAGTTTTGGTTGTGGTGACCTCAGGTGGCGGCTCGAAGTCCTTGGACTTCGAGCATCTTCGGCTTGCCCGACGGCCCAGGGATGCTCTTCCATTTCCGAACTTTTGAGAGCAGCTTACAGAGCTCTAGCAAAATATTATCTTTTAAAAAAAATTTTGTTCTACATGCTAATATCGATCTGTATTGCGCACTTAGATCGAACATAAGAACTTTTTGAGTATCTATATGCGTTGTCATGTAATGGTTCATTTCCTCAAACACGACTGCGGCTTGACGAGGGACAGCGAAGTGATGGGTTGCTGAACAAGTTTTGACCACTGAAAGTCCTGCACCCGAAACACGGTACACCAGGGCACGATATTATCATATAAGTATTTTTGCACTCTGTTTCTCATCGAAATGTGAGAAGCACAGCGCCTTAGCCAAAGAGCGTTCGCGCCATGTATGCGAAAAAGAACAGTTCTGCGAAATTTCCGTTTGAAAACCGGCGACCGTAGAAACTGCAACATAGAATCGCAGTGCGTTACCCCGCACTAAGATAGCCGAGAACGAAGCATTGTTTCGTTGAAGTGCGGCAAGTCAAGCTGCTTGCTTAATCTGCAGCTTTTTTACCTTTCTTTGTACCTGACATAATGCACACGTTACGTTTCGAACAAAAAAAAGTAAATATTTCCATCTTTCTGGATTCCCTTCTTCAGTCTCTGTCATTGAACCAATGTCCGAAAAAAAAAGCATTCTTATTTCCACAAAATGCGCCAAGATATTAAACAATATTTTCAGGCAGCCGTACAAAAATAATCTCTTGACTAGCGTAAGACGCCGCCTCCCCTGTAAGCAGACCGTCCACGTAGTTAGCCGAGATTTTAACATCTAAGAGACGAGGAGCAGCGGTGGCGGTTGGCCCGCATTACTCGTAAGAATTGGCGCTGGCTGATATAGAAGTCAGCGGGAACGATACCGGCACCTGTTGTTGACGTGCAACGTCAACAACGGTAGGGCGCAAAGGGCAACTACGGCAGAATAACGCCTGCAGGACCGTCGGCACGTATAGCGGTTATCAAAAGTGCCTGAAAAGGATAAGCACAGGATTATGCACAAGCAATCGCAGCAAGCGGCTCATAGTTGCAAGGGGCTCCTACTTATGAGGTTTCGTTGCAACACAGCGATTGTAGCTTCCTGGGGCGCAACCGGAGATCGTTGATCGAAACGCGCGTTCAATTTGCGTTCAGTTTCGCCTCACGCGAATCGCCCAAGCAGTGCCGACTCCGCCAGGCGCGCCAGTCGGCCCGACCGAGGGCGCTCGCGTGGGGCTAAACTGAACGCAAACTGAACGCGCGTTTCGAAGAGCGATCTCTGATCCAGACCCTGCTCTGCCTGCTGCAACGAAATATTTTAGCACACGTGCTACGCGAAGAAAAACAAAACGAAAATCCCACTGTTCTCGACGATGACGGCAGAAAAGCAAAAAAAAAAAAAATGACCGCACATGTCAGGTAATATTTGTCAGTTTCGTTTTTTGTATTTTTAATGTGCGCCCACAAAGCAACTGCGGTGTTACTTCAGTAGTACACCGCGTCAGCTCACCTTTTGATTAGTATCGTAGAAAAGGGTCTATCAGTTTCGTATCATACCAAATCAGATTGTGGTTCTGGCACGTAAAACCCCATAAATGAATTTTAACGACAATTATATCACATAAACAAAAGGCGAGAAGAAAATAAACATGTCCTAGTCTGGAATAGTCTGGCGCGTCCCTTTCTGTTATTCAGACATAGGCTCACGTTTCTCAAAAATGTCTGCAAGCCTCATCTGGCATTCTTTAAAAAATATATTTCCGGTATATTCTTTCGTTCTTTACGTTGGTGCTCACTTGCATAAGTTTTTTCTAGCTTATATGATATGCGCCATCGTCGTCACCGGACCACTCGCTGAAACATTTTATGTTCCTTTGAAAGACAATAAAGCACAAGAGGGTTCTTGTATAACGACTTTACTAGTCCGCTGCGCTGACAGTTCACGCGCTTTGTTTATTATTTAACGAAATAATTGTACGATAGGCAATGTCAGCTTAGGCCGCGCACCCTGTAAGTGTAATGACTTGTGCTTTACAGTTATTTATTGAGGAATTTGTCGCAACTACACGAGAGGCGCGCTGTTCGCTTGGCTGCGAAACATTTAAACTTGTGGAATCATCATCGCGTTCCGCTTACGTGCGGTTCCACTTATAGCGGACTTCATGGCGCAGCCTAGGAAACGTTTAGCTTGGCGCAACAGCCATGAACATAGAGCGGGCAGGCAGTACTTTCACCACCATGGATCAATGCATAGCTGGAAAGGCTGCAAGCGTGTGGCCGGGGTCGTATTGCAAAGACATAACTTAAAACGCCTCCTTGAGTCCTGCAGTGCCTCATTTACTATGGCACTCTACTGCCAAGCACAACGTCAAGGCGTAGGAGGAATGCAAAATCTCTTGCGTGTTGCCATGTTGGAGTACGTTAAACAAAACTCAGTGTGGTCAAAGTTGACCGGGAGCCCTAGAGTTTGTCGTCACTTCATATAGTCCCGTTTTGCTGTCGGAAGTTCATCTCCAATCATGCAGTATTGGAAGATAACGGCCGCGCAGCCTCCTTACAAAAATACTGTACACATAAAACGACGCCCTCATTAATTGCCTATTGAATGCAAGACTCGAGCCTTCTTCAATGCAAAAGCTGGCACTACGAGAAAATATGGCCGCGGTGAGCGATAAGGGCTTCACTCTTGCAGCTCACGATTCGATTATTCCAATCGTGCGTGTATTGCGCATATTATTCACAGTGAAGAGGCTACAGCAAATGAGTGAATACATATAGAGATAAGGAAGACGCTACTTCATTTCATTTCATTTCATTTTATTACCTTAAAGACCCCATTCGGGGTATTACATAAGGGGTGGTTAACATGTGAACATAGGAAAAGGCAGGTGTTACATTGAAATACAAGTTTCAACAGTTTCTAGAAATTGTGAATGACATGTGATGGCAGCCACATTAATGGGTAGGTCGTTCCATTCCTTGGCAGCTCGAGGGAAAAATGATGATTGAAAAGTGACAGTTCGTGTTCGAGGAGGAGAAACTTGGAGTTGATGGCTAGTGCGCTGTGACATGCGTGAAGATGATGGCGTGACGTAAGGCGGGCGGCTTAGTGAGCTGTAAAAAATTTGTGATAAAGAGAGAGCGTGGCGATGCGACGACGAAAAGCAAGAGATGCCAAGCTAGATTGTGCCTTTAAGTGTGAAACGCTGATGTTATATAAATATGAAGAATGGATGAATCTAGTCGCACGATTCTGAACCGACTCGAGTGAATTGATGATATATGTTTGATGAGGGTTCCAGATGGCGGCGGCATATTCCAGTTGTGGCCTGACAAATGATTTGTATGCGAGTAGTTTGACGTGCTGTGAAGCATGACGAAGATGACGCCTCATGAACCCAAGGGAGTTGTTTGCTGACGAGATTACGTTAGTAGCATGCGCATTCCAGGAAAGGTCGTGGGACAAGGTTACGCCTAAGTACTTATAGGTTAGAACTGATTCTAGTGGGACGTTTGCAATTGTGTAAGTAGACAGATAAGGATTACGACGGCGGGAAATTGAAATAAATTTGCACTTGTTAGGGTTCAAGGCCATTTGCCAATGGTTGCACCAGTCCTGCACGTTATTAAGGTCATTCTGGAGAGATGCTTGGTCAGAGATGTTAGTCACAGTACGATAAATCACACAGTCTTCAGCGAACATACGAATAGGACAAGATACATGCAGCGGAAGATCGTTAATGTATATTAGGAAAAGAAGCGGTCCTAAGACTGAGCCTTGAGGGACACCTGAAGTGACAGGGAGGGGTTCGGGGGAGACGTTATTGACAAAGACGAACTGGGAACGATTAGTAAGGAATTCTTTTATCCATTGTACTACAAGAGGATCCAAGTTCAATCTAGATAATTTTATTAGCAAGCGGTTATGAGGCACTGTGTCAAAAGCTTTAGAGTAGTCTAGAAAGATTGCATCGGTTTGAACGTTGTTATCAAGATTAACGTGGAGATCATTAAGGAAGATAGCTAGTTGTGTTTCACATGAAAGCCCTTTACGAAAACCATGTTGTGAAGGATGAAAGAAGTTTTCCGAGTCTAAAAAGTTCATGATATGCGAGTATATGACATGTTCCATGATTTTGCATGGAACACTAGTTAATGAAATGGGGCGGTAGTTTAAGGGGGAGTCTTTGCTACCTGCTTTGAATACTGGAACGACCTTTCCCACTTTCCAATCATCCGGTAAAGTACCTGTAGACAATGATTGCGTGAACAACAGAGTGAAACATGCCGCGGATATATGCTTAGTATTCATTAGGATCTTTGAGTTAATTTCGTCTACACCAGAAGAAGTACATAATTTGTTTTTTTCAATGATTGATAGTATACCATCTACCGAAAATACAATGGGTGGCATATGTGATGTTATGTTAGTAGGCAGTGGAGAGTCTGGAGTGGTAGTTTCTTTTGTAAACACGGAAAAAAATGCTGTGTTGAATATATCGGCGCACTCGGCGTCCGTGGCGGTGTCGCCTGCTGCATTTGTCACGCTGATGGTACGAGCTTCTTGGGGATTTAAAATGCGCCAGAACTGCCGACGATATTGAGTAAGTAGCTTGGGCAGGTCGACGTTATAAAAAGATTTTTTAGCAGTGCGAAGGGCACTCAGGTAGGCGTTCTCTGCCGTGTAGTATTTCGACCAAGCCTCGGTGCTTCCAAGACGCGTGGCTAGCCGGAAGCGACGTTTCTTTTGGTTTTCAAGCTTCTTTAAAGCTCTGGTGAACCATGGCTTATTTTGATTAGTGTGCATAGTTATTCTTGGTATATGTTTGTTTACGAGCTCATTAATTTTATTTTTAAATAGTGTCCAGTTTTCTTGAGGCGAGCGCATATGGAATAATGTTTCAAAAGTAGAAAAGAAGTCACCTAACTCGTAATTAATAGCTTCGTAGTTCCCTTTATCATATAGGCATATAGTTTTGTTATATAGGTTGAAAGTTGAAGGTGGCATGGATTACTTTATGATCATTTACCTCACGGAGGTAAGTTATGGATGATAGACTGTCAGGATGGCTGCTTAGTATAAGGTCGAGTACATTAGATGTGTCTTTTGTAACCCGCGTAGGCTCTAGCACAAGTTGAGTTAGACTGAAATTAAGACACACATTAACAAATTCTTTAGCAGCCTCATTGCCTATGATTAAAGCACTATTGTTAGTCCAGTTGATTTCCGGAAAATTAAAGTCACCGAAAAGCAGGATTTCTGCGTTAGGGTGTTTTTCCCTATGTTTGCTCAAGATGTTATTAAGTTTATGCGAAAAATCAGGAGTGTTATGCGGTGGTCTGTAAAAAACGCCCAAGAGAACAGTCTGTGGTGAAGCGCGGCAGATTAGCCATATTATTTCCAAGTCAGTCTCAATGGTTGCAAGCGTGCACGATAAATGGTGATGCGCGGCGATTAGCACACCACCACCTCGTGAGATTTCGCGGTCTTTCCGGAAACGGCAGAAATTCGGCAAGTCAGCAAGAACCTCAGTATCGGTAATATCGTCAGTGAGCCAGGTTTCAGTTATTATCAGCAAATTACTGTTAGACGACAACACGAGGTTAGACAGAATATCGCGTTTAGGAAGGAAGCTGCGTGCGTTGGCAAAGATTACGAAAAGGTAGAGGTTAGCTCGTGTCGATACCGTAGGGCGTTTCCCGCGTCCAGTTGGCTGCTATTGCAATTCTTTCACACTCTGTGTGCGTTCATCGAAAACATAGCGCTTATTACCCATAAACAGAGTTTTAAAGTGCAGGGAGTAAGGTGCTGAGTTGCTTTTTGCGAATGAAAGAAGGTGTCTGCGGGCCAATTGAACAGGACGTGTAAAATCCTCGCCAACACTGAAGTTTGTTCCTTTAAATTTAGGGCCGTTAGAGAGAACAAGATCTTTTGTTTTATGAAAGGTGAACTTCACTATTATGGGGCGGTTACGATTAGCTGCACGATTGCCCAAGCGGTGCGCGCGCTCGATGTCTTTTGGGTCAAGAGTGATGCTCATAAGTTTGCGACAGTGGTCAATGATTATGTGCTCGGATTACGCGAACGACTCTGACCCTGAAGATTCATCAATACCATAAAAAATTTGATTGTTGCGCCGAGAATGATTCTAGGCATCATCAAGACGCGCTTCCAACCTCTGAATTGCGTGTGCTGCACGGGCAGCATCACTCTTCACGCTTTCTATATCAGAACGCAAGGGGATTAGGTTTTGGTAGTGGGTCTCCAGGTTCGTCATGTGCACGCTCAGATCGGATATTGCTTTGTCAGTTGTTAGTAACTGAGACTTGAGGCCTTGAATCTCGGTGATCAGTCGCGATTGACCTGCGGTTAGGTTCTTAAGTTCCTTTAGTACGGCTTGACTATCAGGTCCAGGGTTAGTTTCGATGTCACCCGCCAGCAACAATAAAGAGCGAATAACATCACAACACTGAACAAAAATGGAAAGGCAGCAATGTGGGCCCGGCAGCTGCAGTAGAAAGTAATTACTTGAATGCTTCGTGAAAAGACTGTATGATTTACTAACCTGCATGTAGAAGATCAGCGTATTAACGTGCTGTGTTGATGCACAGCAGCCGGGCCCACAAAACGCCTCCGTGCGCGCCTGCTCTTTTATATCTGATGGGCGAATTGATGTTGGTGGCGATAGGTATTCCGGCCGCAAGTCGAGTGACGCTGCCGGGAACAGTGGCGCTGCCGGACACACGGACTGTGTCAACGGTCTGGAAGTCATGCTGGCATTCATTGGGTGGTAGAAAGCAGTTGTGTCGTAGTCGACATGCCAGGCAGGATGCGGTTGGGGTGCGTCTAGAAAAACCATAACCAGGGCAGGGAATAGAACGTAGATCATCGTGGGACATGACACCTGCATGTAGAAGATCAGCGGATTAGCGTGCTGTGTTGAAGCACAGCAGCCGGGCAGTCTGACTGACAGGCAGACTGACAAGGCAGTCTAAGACTGCCTTGTCAGTCAGTCCGTCGGTCGGTCGGTCGGTTGGTCGGTCAAAAACTTTATTGAAGTCCTGAGGAGTTTCAATCCCTTGGAGATCCCACGCGGGGAACTCCTCCGGCAGAAACCGTAGGCGACGCCCAAGTCGGGACGGGAACGTGGTGACGCTCCGCCAGTTCTTGGGCCCTCTGAACGGCCTTGAGTTGGAGTTTGAGGTCCGGGCTTTTGAGGGCTTCTTCCCATTCGGGTTCACTGGAGAGAGGGCCCTTTGGTAACGCGGTACATAGCCATAGCATGTGCGAGAGTGAGCAATAAAGTTCTGGGCAGTCTGGGCAATTTGCCGGGATTTCTGAGTTATAGTGACTTAGTAGGCCTCGTGACGGATACGAGACCGTTTGTAGCATTCGAAACGCGGCCGCCTGCGCGCGTTCGAGTTTGGCGTGTGGAAGCGGGAATTTGGTTCTGCCTTTCCGATAGTGGGACGTGATTTCTTGTAGGTGACTGCCTTGTAAAATATTTATTTACAAACCAAAACAGAAAACAAAATGAAGGCGCTGCCGACAATTGCCTGCGACTAGCTCCTCGCATGCCGTACTTGTCGCAGTTATTGGGCTCAATAAACAAATGTCTCAAAAAGAAAACACACACACCAGGTTGATCCTTTATTGTAAGCAAAGCTTTTTTATATATCCACCACACCGAAGTCCCTTTCGATGTAGCCACAGAAGACTTCTTATCACCAATTACTCCAGATAAGAGTCGAGGCCTAGGCGAATTCTGTTCTATTTTCCTTTTTGCCATCTGTGCAGGCACTGGGAATTCTGTTGAGAAGTTGTTTACGCTAGGATGGACTGCCTGAGATATCTTATCTCACGCTGACACATCCGATATCCTGTATATAAGGCGGCAAAAAAGTCCTCGCGGCACCATTTCCTGCGTGGTACGGTCGCAGACAGCTTGAAAAACCGGCTCTGTGAGACAAGGATCGCAATGCCTGCGCCGTCCGCTCAGAAAACCGACTCTCAGTCAGTTTTGGATGTGGAAGGCTACAACTACTTTGAACGCCACACGATAAAGGAAGACATCGAAGCCCTGAACAGAATACGGTTCCACGTAAAGCCACGCGACGGCCATCGACACTTGGACATAGGGTGCGGGCCGGGGACCTTCACGACAGACTACCTCGTTCCCGTGTCTTCGCCGTGCAAAACGATTCTGGCCATTGACAAATCGCCTTCGATGATCGACTTCGCGAAGAGAAACTCCGCGCACGAGAACGTAGAGTACCGTGTGTTCGACTTCGGCGGCACTGACGTCGCGGAGCTGCTGAACGCGTACGGTCACTTTGATCGCGTCTATTCGCTCCTGTGCTTCCATTACGTCAAAGATCAGCCTAAATCCTTCAGAGATATCGCGCGGCTGCTGACACCGAAATCCGGAGAGTGCCTCTTGAAGTCCGCACTCGCCTGTGAGCCAGTGGATGCTTGGCTCCAAACGCACCTGATGGAACGCTGGAGAGATGCGACTCCCGTGAGTATCAGACGACTTCGTATGCGTGCGCCACTTCAGAATCACTGTACTCACGCATGCGCAGTATTTGCAAATTAAAATGGCCTTTATGCTATGGTGCTTACTGCATTTTAGGTCAAAATAACGAGTGCTCGTTCCCGCGCAAATATGCCTGATTTTCATGGGGAACTAACAAAAATTTATAGGGTTGTTGAATTTGAGTACATTGTTCGCTCGAACGCTCATCAAGCCGACGTACACCCATCTTAGTATTGAAGACTCCGTCCATATTGAGAGAGAGAGAGAGAGTGTGAGAATGGAGCAAGTAAAGGCATGAGGGTTAACCAGACGGGCATCCGGTTTCTTACCCTACACGAGGGAGAGGGGATGAGGATTAAACAAAACAATAGGGGAAGGCGAACGAGAGATTGTTCACTCGCAGACTAGTAGACACAGAGTGTCTATAAGCGTCTTTTCAGGTGCGTTGACTTTGAAAATGTCAGCAAGCCTAGCGTTCGGGGTTGACGATGGATGAGGCTAAGCATACAGGATATTTGCCTCTGTAAGGGAATTCAGCAATACTATTGGGCCTTGAAATCAGTGTCGACAAAATCAAAGTACTCATTGCTGAAACTAGCCGAACCATCTCGTTATATGCATGTATTTCTTACCTTAAATACGGTGCGCCCTCCTCGTAGTAAGAGACACAACTTAAGGCCGTCCAGCAGGTCTCGGCTGCTCTAGAGAGGCAGCGACCGCGCGAAACCGAGGAGAAGGGGGGCAGCAGCCCCAGGAAGGGGGCGGGGGCCCTCTCGGACCCGCGGAAGTAGCGAGGAACCAAGACCTCGAGGAGCACAACGCACGAGACTGACGTTGTGGCCGCGTCGCGGTAAAAGCTCGTCCTCCCTGCGTGGAGGTAGCCTAACCGACTCCGCAGGCATATTCAATAAAGTCGTTCTCTCTCTCTCGTAGTAAGAAAGCAATGCAGTAAGTAAGACCCCATATTCAGACCACAGTTGTAAGATGTATGTTCTTGCTATTACCTGAGCAGATAATAAGCTACAAGAATTTCTTTCTAAATATGTTATGTGACATAGGAATGATGCCGCAAGTAGCCACAGTCGGATGCGGTAAAAGCAGTATCTGCTTTCCGACCGATCCCTGGAGAAAAAGAAGGTAGAACATACATTCAAGGTCCACTTTTCCTTGTTGTTTTTCTTTCGCACAGAAATGCGCTCAGGTAATGTTTGAACGTTCCCCTTATGTAGCCGTTAAGGTATTGTCAAGTAATTTCTCTAAAGGAGTAATTTACGAAAGGAACGAACTACGTACATTGACATGGTCAAAGGAATGGGTACAAATGTTCACCTTGCTAGTGCGTTCTAGTTCAATGCGCGTTCAATGTACGCTACCAAGCAAACGTCGCGTGGCAAAGTGAGGTACCACTCATTGTAAGCGTTAAGGAGTTCGAAAAAAAAATGAGTAAGAGACGAAAACACGACGAGAAGTTGAGTACGCTGTTTGAACACAATGTGCCGTCGTTCGAATCCCGCATGGCGAAGACGGCCGACGCTCCACGGCTTTAGCAGAAATCGAGGCAACGCAACCGAGGGAATGCGTACACAGCGCCGCTGTGCAACCGTGGTGGTTCGCATTCAGCGCACACCTATTGCTAACGTTTCGCTTGCTGAACTGCAGTCGGGAGCAAGGTGCATCATTCATGGCTGCATTGCTTGATCGCGAAGCTGAGCATTTCTCTCATTTCTCTAGTAGTAAAAATATGATATCCATGCCGTAAGAAGGGACGGGATGCACCGCTTGGATTATGGAAAATGGAAATCAGTTGCCTCCTTGGCTACCGACTATGAACCACTTGTAACACATTACGCCACTCGTATACAGTCAGCCAGACCCAACGAACCCTACATAAAATGGAACGCGCACCCTCCGAAGCTTGACGTCGCGCTTGACGGTAAGCGGCGTGCAACTCGTTGAAAAGCTTGCTTAGGAAACAAGATGATCGAGGGATCGGCTTCGTCGTCTGACGTGGCGTCACGGCTCGGAGCGCGCACGATGAACTTTAAGAGGTATTGTGAAGGGTAGAAAAAACCCGGATATATCGAACACAAAAGAATGTTTCGGATCCCGTACGAGGACCTTGCCCACGACTGAAAACGAAAAGATGTCCGCTCACAGATGTGAGCAAGGCCACCGCGTGGGAGCCGAAGCGCCTTTTTCTCTTACGTCTATACTTTGGTTGGCATAGTCAGCTGGGTTTTTACTACCCTTCGCAATGTTTCATCCCTACCGGACGATTTGCCGTCAAACCTTCAACTGATTTGAGGTATTGTACACACCGGCCAGGGAGCTGCATTCGTATGAATAGCGAGAGTTTTGAGAAAGCGCAAAAAAGAAGCGCCAGTCAGGAGAAATTAGTTGCTGAGACGGCCAGCAACTAATTGAAAGTGAAAAAAGGCGTCTTTCTCGGGGGGTCACTGCTATAAAATACCCACTGATAGAGCAGTCCCAGCGTGCTGATCCCAACAATGCTATCGCGCGTATGTCCTTTAATTTAAGAGGAAGCTTTAGCTCGGGTGCGCCTATCTAAATATATGTAAAAGGAGAATTCGCTTTTCTCGGCAACCAAAGCACCAAACTTGACAAGGTTTGTTGCCTTCAAAAGAAAAGCTTAAAATCCAGTGACTGCTGGTTTCGAATTGTTGAGTTAGATCGTAAATTTTTAATAAAAATTGGCAAAAATTGAACATTTTCAAAAACGAATCAAGTTTACAACTCTGTACCTCAACAACAAAAAATTATAATATAATTCTGTACATCTGTACATGTACATGTACATGTACTATGTAGATGTACATGTACTATGTACAGATGTACTATGTACAGATGTACTATGTACATCTGTACATAGTACATCTACGGCGGACAAAATTGGTATGTTACACATGAATACAAAAACAATTTAATAACATGGAAATACACCTTTTGCAGAACCCTTGTAACCAATGTAACAAATTCACGTAAGTTGTAATATGACACATCGGATTTATCCGCTTTGAATGATTTAATGGATGCCGTTTACAGAACCGCGATATCTGTTCTTGATGCAGAGCTATGAATCTGTAAACTTCGTGTTTCTATTTTTTACAGACTTTCCAATTTTTGAAAATTTTTTTAACAAAATTCAAGCCCTAAATCGAAATTCCGCTTCCAACAGTCACTAGAATAGAAATTTTTCTCTCAAATGTAACAAAAATCATTAAAATTAGTGCAGGGGTTATCTCACAAAAACGTTTTTGCGTTTTACATGTATTTGAATAGGCCGCGGTGGAGTTGGGCCCGAGCTAAAGCTTCCTCTTAATGCTTGTGTGGCGCAGAGCCGACGACCGCCAAACGACCTTAGATAACACAAAGCGCTTACGCTCTCAGACACACGAGCATGCACTTCTACCATGCGACTTCTGCGCAGCGATAAGGGATATACTTTTACGGTGATTAAACGACTGTTGGCTTATACGCCAACAGATGTGTGAAAGAAAATCAGTCATTGCAGTAAAAAGACACGTGCTTCACTTTGCAGGGTGTTCAAAGATTTCATGTTATCAGAGCCATGCGGCTAGCACGTCTCGTCTATACCTAGTGAAACACGTAAAGAAACTGGCTTCCCGGCAGGGCTGCAGACGTGTGATATCAGTCAGTGCGATTTATCTATTCCTATTTGCGCGGAACTCCTTGCGCTCCCCCGGATCTACTGTCTCGATTTTTATCACTGTCGAGTGCGTTCAAACATTTCAGAGAATTCTGACAATGCATAACTGTTTTTCAGGACCCGAGGTTAGTGTACTCAAATCAATTCAAGTTTGACTTCGACAAGAACACGTCTGCCGCCGAAACGGAAATGCGATCTGTGGTCGCCGAAGCCGGGCTGACTTGCCTTGAATGCTACGTTTACGAAACAGAATGGCCGTTTCCTGACGTCAAAAGTTGTGTCGGTAAGTGTCAAAGAGCGTTACGTATGAAACACTTGTCGAAGAATGATTTCTTTGTATACGTGATCGTTTTGGTGCTACTTATATTTTCTACAGGTGCGAAAAGTTACGTTTCACGATTTCTACACTCACATATGCATTGCATGTTGGAGGTATCGGCCAGAATAATGGACGTTTTTACTCAAACAGTGATTAAGATCACGTGATAGCTCATAAGCAGAGACTGTGGCTGAAGCATGAGCAGTTCTTTACGTCTTGCGGATTAGGAAAACCTACAGATGCCGCTAATAAGCGCAAAATGCGCTAATTATGTACCGTTAGCTTATGCTCTCTTTAATCAAACAGCTGCTTCAGCTTGTTGGTTCGTGCACATGTGCTAACTCGCACACAGCACCAATGAACAACCGATAAAGGAAAGGAAGAACATGCGCCGGCGAACTGCGCCTACGTGTCAAGCCGAAAACGTATCTGGAAACAGTGGGTGCGCTGTGTGCACCTGCGCCTGTTTTCCCCGATTGGGTGTTATTTTCACCATCCGGTGTGGCTTTCCCCCATTCCTGCCAAACGACACGACACGTACTGGCGTTGTCATTTGAACCAAGTAGAGCTGTGGATAAAAAAAGAAAAAGAAAAAAAACGACCATGTAGCGCGCATGGGGATGCGTATCGCTTGTCTCCTGTTCACTAATAGACAGTCTTCTTTATTCTGAAAATACCGTCCGGGCTTTTCTCGCACAACTTGTGAATATGCGCAACAAAGACAACTTGCCATCATAATATGCAGAACTGCCTTCGTCGAGTTTGGTTCGACCATTCCATCATCTCTTCTTCGTCTACCTTTTTATAATATTCTTGCCAGCTGCATCGAGCCACTATGCGAAGAGCAGTCCGCTGTATCGCTGGTGCTGAATGATCCTCGCTCACGAAATGTTATTTCGTTAACTACGACCTTGTGTCCATACACGGGGCGTATTCAGTAAAGTCGGGAAAAAGGTACGAGGAAGATCTTCAGGGGATCAAATACGCAAGTGACGCAAGAGGAACATTTCAAACGTTATATTTTGCGGTCTTAGCCTTCGTAAGAAAATGTTAAAACACACTATTACCAGTGTTGGTCAATGAACTCCAAGGCAATAGAACAAAACTTAAGAAGATGATTTCTGAAGTGAAGGCGCTAAAATGACGGAGGACAAAGAAGAAACACACACACACACACACACACAGGGCGCCCTGTGTGTGTGTGTTTCTTCTTTGTCCTCCGTCATTTTAGCGCCTTCACTTCAGAAATCATGCTTAACCAACACGCCCAACTATCCATCCTAATGAGAAGATGAGTAACAGAATGCTCGCTTGTATTTCTTTTGTTTTTTTTTTGTTACACTAGGGTGACACTGTCACTCCCTATAATTTTGTTTCTTAGTGTTTCTTGGCACTTAACTCTTACTGTTTGTAGTATAGCACCGAACACTGTAGCATAATAACGTTCTATCATGTACAACATGACAAAGTTATGTAACGTATCCCTTTATAAATATTAATTGACTGTATTTATGCACTTTACACTCAAACTACTTTAGCATTTAATGAATACATTGTTGCGCCAAAAAAGGAAAAATAAAGACTTGAGAGGGAGAGTACGAAACGACAGATTGAGCGCTGAACTTCAACTGATTTTATTCTTACAGCAGGGCAGGGAGAATGAACAAGTGCGCATGCGTACATCAGTGCTGCCTAGAGCGATTACCGTGATGTTTTTAAAGGTTGTAACTCGTTTTCAAACAGAAAAACAGACGCATCACTAATACAACTCGTGCCTCTCTCTTTTATGTCATATACCTCCAAAAGTTCTCTTGCTAACGTATCACCACTCCTGCCAAGTATCTTTATCTCACGCAGTAGTGGCTGTCATCTTCTACTTCAGCATTATGGTGGCTGTCAAGTATACGGAGGCTTTGAGCTCTTCAAGTGGATACGTTCCTTCCTGGACTAGGCGTGGCAGATTCTGCTGGCTGCTGCTGGGTGGGCCGGCATATCGGCGGATATACTTGTGAATAGACATGCGAAACTCATATGTGCATCGTACGCAAGTACTAGCGAACGGGCTTATGTAACCCCTGCATGGCTGACCGACGAAGAAGTGCCAGTAAACGTGCCTCTGTCCTCAGAAAAAAAGAAAAAGGATTCCTACATAAAACGTAAACATATGATGTCGGCTCATCGGTATCTCTAACATGAAGCAACGCTACACCTTTAAAAGAAATAGCGCAATTTATTTAAACTATCATTTCACTTACTTGATTTTTTTTCTTTGGTTGGGCCTTACTCTATATGCCACCTCGGTATGTTCCCGTTCTTGGTCAGTCCTCCAAAATGGGTATGTGCCGCTGTGGCACTAGAGATACAGAATACTTAAATGTTGCCACATATGTGTCGCCCTTCTCTGGGCCTACACATGTCGTTACCATGCCTCCCTCGAGAAGCATCACACATCGCATTCGTCCTCGTGATGATCGCTGCGCAGATGTCTCCCAGTGTACTGATTTGGTGCTTGAATTGCGGCATTGCTTGCGAGCGGTGTGTTGTACGAACATAAAGATTCCATGGTTATTATGTTGTATCCTTTGAGGTGGCTAAACGCAAACATTGCATAAGGACACGCTTTGCCGAGGACAAACGTAAACACAATATTAAGTGTCGCGCTTAGGTGCATAGCATTTATTTAATTGCATTGCTAACGCTTTGCTTCCCCCACATGCCAATATGTGCGATGGATCCGCAGAAGTTTTTTTTAGCCCTTGCCTAGCCCTTTGGTTTGTAATCGACAGAATAATATTTCCCTTGATTTTATTGATAATCTATCGACTCAACTCCGCGCAGACCTCAAAGGTATTTTATCGCAAAATGCACTTAATTCTTGTTTTTTTTTCTGCGACCAATATAGGCCGACAGAACGCACGTGTTTAGTAAATTTTGAAGCGTTTTCACTAAGGTAAAGGCAGCGTGTAACGCACCATTTCAAAACGCTTAATCATTTTGTTTGAATATACTTGATTAAGAGGGAAATAATTACCTCGCCTATTGCATTTATTTTTAAGCTCAAAGAATCTTTAACTAGCAGAGACGCTTACACTGCCTTCCGTGACGAGGTGCATTCGTGGTTTGCTGTGCACTGTGAATGAGTGAATAAACATTATTTCGGAGACCAAGCTTTTCATGCCCGAAGGTGGGTGGCCACCCTATTCCAGGTAGCCGTGGCCCTGTGCTGATAGCGTGGATGTGTTCACCAGCCGAAGTTGGTCCTCAGGTTTTGGGCTCGTCAGCAGTGCCTCCCCCTGGTCTTCTGTTGCTGCTTGGATACGCGTTTTCCGCGGATTCTTTGCATTCCTAGACCACGTGGTAAAGGGCGTTTGGTGTATTGCAGAATTAGCAGCGTCTTGTAAATGTTGAGGGGTACATTTCGTGTAGTAGAGTGCCGTGATGGTAATTTTCCACCTGAAGTCGGCCTATTATGACGGCTTCTTCTCTGCTGAGCTGGATGTGTGTTGTCAGGTATTCCCTCCTGTTCTTCTTTTAATGTTCTAGAACGTTGTAGTGTTTTATTTGTATCGTTTCGTCTTGCTCTGACGGTGGACGATGTTCTGCTGGGGTTGTAAGGCGTACATCTTCTCGGGTGGCTGCGCGAGCCGCTTGGTTCCCCCCCCCCCCCCACCCCGGCATTCGTGTCCCGGAGTCCAGGCAATGTACTTTTCAGGGATGTCTTAGTTATTGATGATGTTGAGTGCATTGTTGCTAATGCTTCTTGTGCGAAAATGGCGAAAGACTGCCGGCGAGTCTGTGACGACGGTGACCGGCACGTCACATCGGCAGGTCCGTATAGCCGTTGCTATGGCGAATTTTGGCTACCGCAATGT
Organism: Dermacentor albipictus; assembly: GCF_038994185.2. NCBI lineage: Eukaryota > Metazoa > Arthropoda > Arachnida > Ixodida > Ixodidae > Dermacentor > Dermacentor albipictus. The sequence continues at coordinate 52,627,531 of NC_091825.1, forward strand.
CCCTAGCAATTACTAATGCTGATAATTTTTTTTGCAGACGCCTTTTTTGACGCGTTCGAATTATTCAAGAGCGTTCCATCCTCGGATATCACCGACTTCAAGAAGGACTGGACGCGCATCCTTGATCACCGCTCGGGACAAGGGCCTGGAGCGTTCGCCATGAAGATAACGTGGTGCTGCGTTCATGCGCAATCGCCGTCTACGTGAATGGACTGTTCATGAAGCACAACATCAGCTGAAAAATTGCAGCTTATAAATAATGTTTACTTGCGTTTATATTGTTCTGTTCTTTCTCCCTCATCACCCACAAGGATTCATTAGCAATTTACAAAACGTATAAGGATCGCTGGTATATATATGACAAGATGAGTAGCAGCTATAGCCTAATATTAGGAGAAAGATGTAGCAGCGAGAAGAAACCACGTACATATATCTGTTCTCTGGTCTTGTGTCTATGTCATGTCTTTGTCTACAGAGATAGAGACAAGAATTTTAATCGTATGAGGAGAGATTAGCTTATAATGACTGGCCTAGCGTGTGACGCAAGGTGAAGTTGTGACGTCTGAAAGAATGTGGGCGAGATAAAAGCAAAAACGGAACGCACAGGTACACATCAACACATACGCTATCAGTAATTCACTAACACAATAGCTCTGGTTTCATTTATCCCTACGTTTGAGCTTTTCATTGCATAACACAACGCAAGAGTTAGGCATCAGCAGGCTTCGCTCCAACGCTTCTGTATGATGAAGCACAACGTTGATTTTTGTTTTTCTTTGTTATGAAATTATTCTAAAGGAGGGGGTCGCGGGGCTGTTCGAATTGGAATTACCGTGCAAAGACCTTTCCCAAACCTGGTGTCTTGGAGAGGACGTTGAAAGCACCCTGGGTGAGAAGCAGCGCCACGGGTGTGGACAGTACAGACCTCTCTCTGTTCGCAGACGTGACGTCACGGCGAATGACCCTCCCATCTGCAGAACCTTCGAAGTGGGCGCTGCTTGGGAGAAAACATTCATGAGACCTGTTCTCTCTGCTTGTACATCAACTGCTGCCGCCGTAATTACGACATATTGCTTATTTTTGAAGTGACAGCATCTACGAACTGTACCTAAAAAGTTTAAGCGTCCCCGTTTTACAGGCACAACAACGTAGCGTTATTGCCGAGTGTATGGCTCCCTTAAGTCAGGAGGTAGTGATATTGTAACAGTGTGCCTATTCGGTAGGCCAACGGCCACAAATATGTATTGCCCTTCGAAAGCGAACATTTTAACACAGACGATGCACATCTTCAGTGTACCAAAATTATACTACGCCTAAACGACTGGTCTTCGGACAAAAATTTGCATAGCATTGGCGTGAAAGTACGCATTTGAGCTACATTTACGCCGTAGCTTTAAATAACGTACAAGAAGAACTTCGTCTAGAGCTATCAGCCATACTCGTCACGGCGGATTAGTGGAGCCGTACCATATGGCGGCGTCCAAATTGAGATGAAGGACCAATATGCAGAACCATAAAGCACGGTAAGAAACCCCAGGTGGTCAAAATTAATCTGGAGCCTTTCCTTACTGCGATCCGCATAAGGCGCTGTACAGCTTAGGGATGTTAAACACCAGAATTTAATTTTAATTATTATTCATGTGCATGTGAATGTACAAAGCACAAGTGTACTTAAGTACATCATCCGTTGCGTGGTATTGAAGTGGGAATGCCGACGCTGCGCAAAACGCCGGGTCTCGATTGGCTGCTCCGTTCAGTGCAGTACCCACTTCAATGTAATCTCGCACAGCAGCACCACTATCAGTTTGCTCAGGAAGACTCGGAAGCTGCAACCACCAATCTAAGAACCGCCAGGGTCACGCCTATTTTTCGTGAATGTTTACTCCTCCGACTCCTCTAGCAGAACTGATTCGTCTTACAGCTTGCAGCGAACTTTATCTTTGTCTGCGATTGAAAGGGAGTGCAGCTTTCCCTCATGTTTTAAAGTGAAGCTTTCTTTGCGTCTTTCTTCGACTTTTCAACTGCTGCTGCTGCCATTGCTGTGTTGCACGCCGCGTACGAAGATGGTTGAGAACATGTGCAATGTATATGGTACAGGCGCGGAGGGGAGTCTATGATATGTTTCCACAAAAACGCTGTGCGCGTTGCGACAACTCCTTCTAGAGTGCCTCAATGTTGCCACAATGCTCTCTGAAACTGCCTGACCATCCACACAGTGCCTCTGGACAGGCCGTAATTACTCCTAGGCTGCCGCAAAAGCATTGCAGAAGCTGCAGCGCTTTCCTTTGTACTCAAGCGCAAACAGCCAGGAGGGCAAACAGAATGGTAGAAAAAGGAGATAAAGCAGGCATAAGAGCAATGCCGTGAGGAAAAGTGAATAAAATCTTTGCCATTCTTGACTCGTGGCGGCTTGTATATCGTATACATGGGAGCATCGCGGGAGAAGGAAAAGGCGCCGTAGAAAGCATACTTCGTTTGGGGTCTCTTCAATAAAAGAAACACTACTACTAGACCTGACAACAGTTGCTGACAAAATGTTAAATATGTAATTCAAGGTGCTCTAAGGTATGGTTTTGATATTATATCTGAGAAGTAAGCGCCATGCGTGTTTGTCCATGCGGACAACTGACGCATGGCACACAGTTTCAAAGCTGCATAAAAGCACCATACGCTGTCAGGATTGGGGGCTCAATCCCGTCGCTCGTGATCCGTTGTCAAGATTGGAGTCGGGCATAAATTAGAAGGTAGCTGGCCCATGCCATCGTCCAATTTATCCACGCTGAGGACGTTGATGAAGGGAAGGACTGCTTCTCGTCCAGAACGAGGAACATGGGTATATTTACAATATTTATATAAGTCTAACATGACTGTTTGAGAAAGTAAATCAGTCTAACATGACTGCTTGAGAGAGAGTGTCAGTCCAACATGACTGCTCAAGAGAAGTGTGTCGAGCATCCGCACAACAGCAGTTTTTAAACACTCGGTCCGCCGGCGATACAAGGCAGCGAATGTTCGTTTCGTCATCGCAAAACTAGCCGCCTCCCGCAGGACGGCCTACGCACACAAAGACACACACGTTCCAATGCCCGGAGCCGACGTCAGAGGGGCCCCGTAGAACTTGGAGCCGTTCTGGGTAGCGCGTTGGGGAGTTTGGGAACAATAGTTGGCCCGCCGAACTCATTCCGTCACAAAGTCGATTTATACCCCAGTCACACGGGCACTTTCAAAGTCCTTGGAACCGAAAATCCTTCACTTCAAAGGAGAATGCGCACTGTCACATAGGCACAGTGAAGGAGCCCTACTGGAAGGGAGCTTTGAGTCAAAGGAGTGCGCGTTCGTCATTTGAAACCTCAAGGGAATACTCTCGAGCCTAGAGGGCGTTTAGGCTCGAGAGTATTCTCTAAAAAAATCTCTAAAGATATGGCAGTTCAATTTTTACCACTTCAGAACCAGCTTATAAGTACTGAATACTGTTGCTAAAGTACTAAACACTTTTGGGACACCCGCAATCTCCATCATCGAGGCGCCGGTACAGCAGCGCTGGTACGGCCTGTCGTCAGTAGCAACATCGACACAACACGGGTGCCATGTGCGATTTGGTTCTTTGATTAGAGGCTGCTAGGCATCCCAGTGCCTCCTGGGCTTTTTTCTGCGCGTCTGCTTTTCTCGTCACTATTGTTTTGCAAGGGCAGCAACGAATGATCGACGCCAACATGCGGTGTGCGAAGCGGTACACATTGTGGCCATCATTACAATAAATACATCTGTATTTGGTAAAGTAATGCCTTTAATACGCGTGCATTTTGTTTTGATGTTTCTGTGTATTAGGAAAAATAAATATTGCTGAAGAAGATATGACAAATTTATTATAAGACGCATTTGGGTCATATTTTTTATTATACTTTCGAGGCGATTGCAGCGCTAAGGATACGTTGCGGTTTCTGTTAAAATCTTCAACGGAGACCATCTGGAGACCGTGTAGCACCGACACATATCCCTTGAACTATTGTCCCTTTGAAAGCTCAATGCTCCTTAACTTCAAAGCACCTTTGGCATGCTCGTGTGACTGGGGTATTAGTCACGCTGTGGCTAGAAGTTGGCGGCGAAGCTCCCGGTAGCGTATTTGGAACATCCAGAAGGGACAACGCATGGCAACCGCAGCGCCACGCTGTTGGCTGCCGGCTGCGGGGACGCGCCGTGGCGTCACGCTTAACAACGTACTCTCATCACCAGCGGTTTCGCGTAGCTTGTTGTGGGTCGTGGCCAACGCCGTGGCCAATGTTTTGTCGTGGCTGGCACGCAGACGCGGCTACGTGAAACTGGCGTAACTGTGTGCTGGCGCGGTCGCGAGCCGAGGGTGACGGGACTTTCCGTCTCATCCATCGAAGCGCCCTCTCCGCCCTGCCGATTGATAGAAATCGGGACCTACGCCGGTGCGACAGTTTACGCTGCGAGGATCGCTGTGCGAAACCCATGCCGACAAGATCGGAACCTCTGAGATGGAGTAGTATTCCGCCACTACTACTAATGATACGCAGCGCGATGCCCTCAAGAGGAAACAAAACGCCCTTGCGATTACTGTGCTGCTCACGTCCTGTTAATGCAATTCGGCATACATCGACACGGCGTGAAAGCACTGAATAGTGTTTTAACGTATGTGCGCTGGCACAAAACGTTATAAACAGTCCCGAAAGAGCCTATATTGTGTTGGATGTTAAAGTTCACTCTAGATATCAATAAATGTTGCAGGTATGTGCCAATTTCTTCACTTAATTGCAGAGAACTCTTTCGGGCCGTTATTGCATTTTTATGGCTTCCTCCATGTCCCAATATGCTGAATTTCAAGTACATTGAAGTTGTTGCAGATGGGAAATGCACTTTTATGATGTATTTGGTTCGCCTTTTAAATATAGTTTAAAAAGTCCCGTTCAGAAAGAAATTCCCATCTGTTTACAACTGTGATAAAAAATGTTATAGGTGGAAAGCTGTTATAATGGCATTGTGCAAGCTAATACTTTAATTTAAGAGCACTGCTTTAAGTGAATTTCTAAAGCACAGCAATTTTGCTTGCCTTTTTCTGTTTTATGAACTAAAATGTACATCTTTGAAAGGCAGCCTGACCCTCTTTAAATTCGACATATTGAACACAGACTGCGAACACTGCTTTCCAATACACTTGCTGAAACTGCCATATCAGAACACCCTAGTACACAGTGCAGATCCATTAAGAAGTGACAAGACAGTTTGACAATTTTAATCATCGAAATACTTAACGAAACCTTTTTGGGTTGTTTTTTCTTGCTTTCAGACGCTGCACATTGCCTTTTAAAGCATGTTTTCAGTGTTTCTGTTTTTTATGGGGAGGGCATGTTAACATCTTTTACACCATGTCAATTATGTGGTGCCATAAAGTGTTTCTGGAAGGAGTCTTGCCCTTTCATTCAGTAGAATATAATGTAGTTTTTTTGTGTCATAGGCCTTTTTACATTTGAGTATGAGTGTAGCATTTTTCTAAGTTTTGCCTCTGTCACCCAAGCTTGCAAGTTTGCTACCCACTGCTGGTGACATGTGACACATATGACTTTTGTTCAATAAAAGGAAGTCTGTCACTTATCCTGTGCACGGGTTGTCTTCTTGAATTACAATTTGTTGCCTATACTAGTTCTTTTGTTGCATCTCAGGTTAGCAATGGCTATCATAGTTCACATCATTTAACCATATTGCACACAATGTGGATATGTACTTGCAATATATGGCCCCCATAACTATAACTAGAAGTTAATAATTCAAGGATAGTGCCTTTGCATGGTGGGACAGCCATGAATTGTAGCTATAAGGTACCAGCGCTACAAGTAGCACTGTTTGTGCAGAATATAGTTCAACTCTACTACTTTCAAACATCATTGTTTTTGTCTGCATTTGTATAGCTCCAATTCCTGTGAACAACACACATCTGGTGGAAGAGTGGCTTGCACCTGCAGTTGGGCCCAATAAATAGCCAAATTTCTGCCCGTTTTCATGCTATTAGCATATTAGTAGAGGCGGTCGTTCTTATAGTAACCTGTTTGCCCAGTGTAGAAGCCACTGCGGGTGTCAGGACGTTGTACATATCTTCGGCTTTGCAGGGGACACAGTATCTGGCTCATAGTTTGTCACAGGCCATGTATTCGGGGCAAGTTGAGTTCACTCACTAGCAAAGGGAGGACCAAGATTGTTGTATATGAAGTAAACTGCCTGTATACTCAGTGGCCTCCTTCATTTCGTGTGACATATGTGGTTATGGCGACCCTTGTTTTAAGCACTTCTTGTCCAGCAGCGGTAGTTCGCTTTTGAAACACTCAGGATAGCTTTCAGCAAGCTGGATAGGAATAACGCTGAAAAACCAGCAGATGTTAATTCTCGCACTTATCATGCGAAGCTTCGCACAGTATGATGAGGGCGTAAATAATTGAGGGTGTTTCCCAAGGCCTTGTAGCACATGTCACGAGTTTGGAGCAACATGATGTATAGCACTTTTCTGATCGCATGCTATAGGTTTAGCAGGTGTAGCCATGGTTGAAGTGCAGTGCAAGGTCAAGAAAACAGATATCTATGAGCAGCACGCTGGTAAAGGAGACTCTGGGAAAACTAGTGGGAAGCCTGTTGAACATCTGGTTGACCCACTTGCTGGCTCCATCAGGCGAAGTATGATAAAGAGAAGGAAGTCATCAACACAGAAGGTTTTTACATATAAACACTGTGCTAAGATCATAACATGCCAACAAGTCTTAGTGCGCAGGCTATGCACGACCAACTACATATGCCTTCTCTTTGGACAAAGAACACTGCTCATTGTAACTGGATGAAGATGGAATGGACAGAAATAAACGGCAGCTCTATTAATCTGGTTTCACTGGCATTAACACTGATTTGTAAGTCCGCATCGCCATACTCCGCAATGCCTTCTTGGGTGACATCAACAAGGACCAGCTTGAGGCAAGGGGTAATAGATCTTTACAAGCTAAAAATGCATGCATGCATTGAGAGCACTTTGTGTCCAAAAAGTAGGCACTTCCACAGGGGCACTGGAAAAGAAACATATTGCTACTGGATAGTATTTCCAATGACGAAGAGCCGAGCAGTAAGAAGACAATGACGAGGATTGGAAGCTAGCGCGGGCTGTTGCCTCTTGGCCAACTGCGGCGTATTGCCTTGTAAATATACTTGTAAATAGCTTTTCGTCGGTGTCTTCCTACGTAACAATATTATTGACAGTGGGCAAACACAAGCTTCTCTGCTACTAAACATCCAGCATTGTTGCCATGTAACGACATCTGAAACAATCCCTCTCAAAGAGGAAATCATCTTTGTGTATCCATAAAGAGGGCAACAGGCAAAGCCCCTTCAGCAATGATGCCAGCTTCAAAAGGCCCACTTGCACATCGTGAATGCTTCCTTAGACTTTGCTGGGTGCAAGCATTCTACTATCCAAAAGTTGTTATTGAGAGGACTGTTCGTTTGGTTGCAATACAGTTCAGAAGTGATTGCAACAAATTTCCCTTCCTAGTTGGTCTGGAGGCTCACGGTGCTCAAGAAGCAACACCATGAGATAAGCAAGGTGACTGGATGCCTCCAAGCCCTTGTTCGTTTATCACACTGTTTTGTTAGTAACAACCATGAGATCTGAGACCAACAAGCTCTTGTTCGGCACTCTAATGGTTACTGTGGAGGATCCATAATAAAAAGTACAAAACAGAAAACTCAACGGAAAGGATAAGGCACCATTTAACACTTAGTATTGCTGCAGCCCACCCCCTTTTATGTTGTCTGGTCATGCTACATTTCTTTCTATAGATAGGCATGAACTTATCCTGTGCGCAGCTTACTGCAGAGAGCATAGGTGATGTTCCGAATCGGCGTCCGATTTTTATACACACTATGTGCTGGCTCGAAGAGGCTCGAAACACTGCAATGGAAGCTTCTAATAGAAAAGGTACCTGGAAGAAAAAAAACTGTGCTACAACCACCTTGGCAACATCTTGTCCCCTTAATAAAAATTGTGCTTCCGTATCAACTTCAGCCCTCCAGTTTAGAGTAAGTACCAGTGCATTTATGAACAATGAATCAATTCTCAAAGAGCACGTGCAGTCCAGCCAGAAGCATAGGCATGAATCCGCATTGTGACCTGCATTGAAAGTGAATAATGCATTACAATATGGCGAATGTGCCTTAGAAAGCTTCCCGGCAATATGAATTTGTAATGTACAAAGAATAGTCAATAAAGCTTACCAAGAGGACAGGTGCACTTGCAAATTATATCACAATTGAAAATAATGAGTAAACCTATGTGCCCTTTCCATTCTTAGTATGCTTTACTGCACGATGCTACACCGCTGTATTGCGGTGTAGCAAGCTACGAAAGAAACGTTGCATAATTGAGCTTTTTAAAATTACCTTTTTCGCAATACACTTCTGTACTGCGGTGAAGCATACTAAAAGTGGAAAGGGGCAACTGTCACTGAACATAAAAAGAGTTCTTTAATTATACGCTCGCGCAACCGCCGCCTCTCAGGTCGCCTGAATGGACATACTATGCTGGGTGATAGCGGTCCCCTCCCACTTTTAGTATCCTTCAGCGCGTAACTAAAATGTACTGCGGCGAAGAAGCAGTACATTTGTATTGGGTGAATAAACAAATGGTTTTTACAACAGTACAGAAATAAACGCGCACCATGCATCAGTCTACCACATGGTAGAGCGTCGCAACAAAAGGTAGCCGATTCACACAAGCTGTGTAGCCCGCTTATCAGTCGTAAAGGCTATTATGGGAAATTCAAAATTTCAGACACACAGAAATATGTTTATATGTTTACGTTCGTACTCCTTGCGTAATAAGACTGCCAGAACTTCCACAATAGGAAGTAATTTACAACACACAAATTCAAACAACACAGACATATGCATTTTTTTCAACTCGGTCGTCATGCAAATAACATATAGCACGGAAAAACGTGAACATGCTGTGTGTTAGCATCGTAAACTTCATACTAGGCAAGGAGCACACCACAATCCCGCGACAGCCGCTAATGAGACCAAAACTGGAGCGCATATCTGTGAACGTGCAAATGGAGACCCCTAAGCCACTCTGCTCCTCCACCACCCCCCACTGCACGGCTGCACCACTCGTTTCAAGCATAGCACACCTAACACACATTCAGCGCTGAACAGTGCATGGGCGGTCGACGCAGTCGCATTTACAAGACCTTTAGCGAGCAGCACATCCCTCGATATCCGTTAAGCAAAGTCGGACACGGCGACGCCACATAGCGTTTCGCAGAACTTCGCTGCCGAGGCGCTAGGCCAGTTCGACATTTCAATTGTCAAGGAAGGAAGCACGAGTCACACAACGCAGAATCTTTACTGCCAGAGCTCACCGATGCGAAAGTCGCACTGCCGCATCACTACTACTCGCGGCTTTCCGCCAAGTAACACAGAACCTACCACCAACACACAAGCAACGCAAGCACGATCACATAAGCAAACTTGAACAACGCGCGGTCCGCGCGAGCCAGAGAACGATCACGCCGAGAACGAACACGGCACGGCGTCGCTCTGCGCCACCATCATGCCTTCTCAAAAATCCCTAAACGATCCTATCCGTAGGCACCTAGGATCAGGTCACGTGAGGGCTTTTTGTACGACAATTAGACGCATGCAAGCCTGCGACGTCTGGAACACGGTGTAGTCTAGTCAGGTCTAGTCAACAGGAGTGCACCGGGAACGAGAGTTATCGCTTGGCGCCGTTGCTAGGAGTGACATCACGGCGTCCCGCAGGCTCGTAAGCCAATAGCGTGGTGCTGCGGTTGCCATGCGTTGTACTTTCTGGATATTCCAAATACGCCTCCCGGTATGTTGGCCGTCATAGTCGTAAGCGGGTGGCAATCTTGCACTGCAGCCAGCCATTCTTAACAGCGCCGGGAGGTTGCCGTCATTGTCGTAAGTGGCTGGCAATCCTGCACGGCAGCTGGGCATTCTTAACAACGCAAGCTGTCGCACAGCAATCCACATTTAAGCCAAAATGCGACGTGTTGTGTTAGAGAACGACGGTGCTAATATTCTCGCAGGCTATGAGAAGTGGCGCACAGCAACGGCTCGCAAAAAGAAGCACACCTCACCGTGTGTTCTAATTACTACGTAGATCTTTAAAAAAAGTGATGCTCGCAAGGGAGCATTTAAAATCACATCGCGACTTTCTTATGCCGTCAACATCACAGCTAAATGTCGCCAACGAAATACAGATACAGCAGGCACGTACCCAGGATTTTTATTTGGGGGGGGGGGGGCAAATCAAGGTAACTTTCCATGCAAATGAGGGGGGTGGAGGAGGTACTTTTACTAGCACAAATGTGAATAACGCCCACCCATTCACCATAAAGACCCGTAAACCCGCGAAAGAGAATTGAAATGAGGTGTACCTCACAGGTAGGACTGTGAGATATACTCCCTTTTACTTGCCAAACAAGAAACCACATCAAATGGACTCCTGCATGAAAGAAACGTAGGAGGAGCACTACCAAGAACAAGTAAACAAGCTAAAGTGTAAAATAAGTATTTCTGGTAGCGCTTTTTTAATTAGCTGTGGAAGAATAGAAAAATATATACTTGTGGAACAATTACAGTGCTTTTGGATCCCTCATTTACTGCTCTACCAAGTGGCAAAACCGACTCGCGTTATTATTTGGGAAGTTGCGTAATGATGCGTGGTCAGCAGTCCCGTACAACCACGTAGAGAGCAGGACGCTGCGGTTCTAGACATACTGCGCCTGCCGCGGAAGTTAGGTAAACAACCACATTAGCACAGCAGAGAAGTAGCTACATCAGGACGCTCGACTGATAACTGTGAGAAGCGCCATTCAAGATACGCAGAATTATTCTCCTCTTCCGGCGGTGTTTCCTCTTCTTTCTATTTAAATGAAAAGATGTTGATCGATAAATATTTTCAAAAAACAACGGTTAAGTTTGTTAATTTTCACTTTTCCTCCCTGTTTATCTGTTGCCTTGGCTCTCTGCAGATCGCCTAGTTTTTTTCAACTCCTTGCGACTCTTGTTTCCAGTTGTCAATTTTGCACGAAAAGAGTTGTGCAATTAGGGGAAAGCCAGACGAGGTAACAGGTGACAGTCATATTGCTTATGGGTTTAACGGGTATTGCTGGGTCTGATGATGGACGCTGTTTCGCATTATTTTATTTTCCACCTTATCTAAACCATATCATGGGTATACGGTTTCGAGGATCTTCCAGCGTCGCGGCGAGCCGTCACTCGAGGAAGTAATGAAGCAAAATGAAAAGTTAAACGCAACTGGCGTTTTCTCCGGCCGCAACTCGTTCCACGAGCATACAGACTAGCTGACTACGAACCGAATCCCTTTCCTGTTCCCTGGATCAGTCTAAACATAGAAGATTGAACTGACGAAGCAACAGTGATGCGCGTGGTCGTTGAATAGATGGTGACAACTGAACTCATCTCGAGATAATCACGCGGGAACCGAATCGACGAGAAAACTGGCCTTCACACCCCAGGAGATGCCGATAACCACCGCCATCCAAAAGAAGTGAAAAAATTGACAACCATTCCACTCTGTGAACACAAAATGACAACGAAAACTGACTACAGTCAAAGCTCTCAAGCGAAAAGCAAAGTGTTTCACCTCCGCCGGGGTCGGCCCGAAGATGGGACACCAGGCCGACCCCCGGTGAAGGTGAAGCAGGCGTAAAACACTCCCAATATCTGGGCCGATCCCGACGGTTGTGCGATGTCGGGCCAACCCACGGCAATGGTGAAGGAGGCGTTAAGCACTCCTCATATGTGGGCCGATCCCGAAGATAGTGCAATAGCGGGCACACCTGCGACGGAGATGAAGCAGGCGTTAAGCGCTCCTCACACGTGGGTCCATCCCGAAGATCCCGAAGGACGCGTTACAGGTTCCTGATTCTACAGGTGAATTTCGCATTGAGCGTAGACCCTTTCAGCACTATCACCGGTAGCGGCCCACATGATATTTTTCTGTTGACGGACGCCGAAAAAACTACGGTAGGTTAGTCATACACAACTTTCGCTGTAAAGTGCCTCAAAATGTTTACCGCCGAATACATTGATTTGTCGGCGCTTTAGGAATGTGTGTGAGGAGTGGTGACGTGGGCGGGGACAGGTGGGAGGGGGCCGACACCCCCGCCCCCCTGGGCACGTGCCTGACACACAGGTTTGCGCACATTGGTTGCCACTGTACGTAGGATCTGCATAATTTTAATTAGCATTCTGTGATTAGTGCAACCTGCCGTAATTTTTCTAAAACGAAGCTTTCCTTTCCCCTTCCTTCGACTTTTCCGCTGCTGCTGCTATCGCTTTCTTGCACGCCGGGGCTGAAGGTCGTTCACAACGTGTATATATGGCACATGGAACTGGGGCACGTGCCGTGCAAGTCGCTACTTTCGCACCAGCAGCCTCTGCTGAGAGGACGTGCTAAGAATCTCACGGGGGGCTTATGACGCGCACTAAAGGAACATCTTTTGTGATTTACGCTTAAAAATGGTTCTAGTCCAAGAAACAATACCGGATAAAGGGGAATATAGTAGGAATGTACTACAAGAAACTTGTTTTTCTTCAGCTGCTCCTTCCCGACACTCCACCAAGAGGCAGCCTTTCACATATACCACAGAGGGGTCGCGTACCACCAGTCTGCAGGTAATGGACACCAAAGTGGCAGGTATCAGGCACTTTGACTGTGGGAAATACAAAAGACTGCCATGTATCATTTTCTCAAAAACCTCACATATGCAGCTTGTGAGCGCTATCGGTTGGTAGCTTGATACCAAGGATGGGTCTTTATCATGCTTCAAAACGACCACGCATTACCAAAGAGGCAACGTACGCGACCAGTGAGCAGGGTAATGAGTACCGCATGCATGTCCTATTCTCCGTCGACAGAACATGACGTCAGCTTGTCACGCTCTTGTTATCGAATGCCAATTTCGCAGATACGGATTGATTGCAATTTATTCGAGGTTTTAGCGTCCTAGATGGATTGCCAAAAGTTTCTCAGCTGTTTGAGCAAGAAAGGATTCAAATCTTTGGGAGCTACGGTAGAGTTACAGGCTCCAGTTTTTATGGACGTTGCGAGTTTTTCTGCAAGCCTCCTATACCTCTGTTTCCTGGCCCCAAACGTGCTGCAATATGTTGATTACACGCATACACAGTACACAGGTCACTGAGTACTGGATACTTATGTTTCCATAGAGACAGTAAAGCTCTTACTACGCTTAGAGAATATGTAAATATAACAAACTTTTGTAGTTTTCATGTATTCATGTGCTTTACACCGAGACTAATGCATAAGCCTCTGCATTAAAGGTGTTCGTCTCTGCATGCAGAAAATTGCTTTCTCAAAAGGATGGCCCGACCACCGCGCAAGATGAGCCATTATGTGAGTTTGATGGTCGGTATAAAATTCGACTGGAGTTCCAGAAAGTGCATACGGGTGTGCATATCTAGGGCCCTGCTTAGTGACTTCGACAAATGACAGCAATGGTGACAACAGCCTTGGGGCCATCAGTAGATGTACCTGAAGTGGTACATTCATTTTTTCGCTCGACTTCCTCACATGTAGTCAGAAAAGCTTTCTGATTCAACGTCAATTTTGAAATAATGTTGTATAACATCGGTGTTCAAGATTTTAGTGCACTTTGCGGAAATATTTGAAGCTTGTATATGTTCTTCGCAGGTGGAGTGACCACTGATGGAGTGCTACGTACAAGTCTGCGTAGGACTTCTGCTTAAGGCATCTGTGGCCAGGCAAGCACTTATATCGTGAACGGAATCCAAAATCTTCAATCCAATCGCAGCGATCGAGTCATGCACAGCGCGGAACCATAATACAGAAGTGACCGTACGAGGCTCCTGCACAGGTTCATTAAGCAACCGCTGTCACTGCCTCATGTCGTGTGCGCATAAATGTTAATTGTCATTGTTTTTGAACATTTGGCTTTCAGATACTTAATATGTGCAATGAATGTAAATTTAAAGTAAAGCATGACACCTAGAATTTTCTGCTGTTTGTTCAAAGGTGAGCGCTGACCATGGAGCTGGATACTCAGCTCTGGGACAAGGTTACTCATACATGTAAAGAGGACGCATGAGCTTTTCTGGAGGACGCAGAAGCCCGTTTCCTTGATTGTTACGCGAGGGCAGCGGATGCTGTTGCTGCCCCCTTTATCCGTCTGTGCGCATTCCACACTTTTGTTTTCTGGGTATATGAATTGATTCTTGAAACAAAAATCTCACAGCTTGCTCACTTAACCCACCCCAACATGCGCCTTCCCTGTGAGCGGGCGGGCTTGAATTCAGCAAGGTTTTTTGCAGCTGCGTATCGGCGCAGCATGCCCCATGCTTTTTCTTTTTTTCCAGCTTACCTGCAAAAACCTTTCCACCAGGGAATTTGTCTTCCACTTGAACAACCTTTCGTTTGAGAATTGAACTTTTCTGCTACGTCAATAATAAAAGCGGTAAAAGAAGTTAGTGCATCATCTATAGTAATATCGCTATAAGATCTCGTGATAAGGAAGTTGATTCTTTAAAGTGATCCCAATCGGCGGAGGCTAGTTTGCACCTTGGAGCACGTGGAGGAAATTCGTGTTGCCGTATTAAGTTTAACATTACCCGAGAGTGGTCATCTGCAAAACAATTTCTCATTACACTCCATTCTAAATAAGGTAGAAGGACCGCATAGCCAATTGCTAAATCTGTTGAAGAATATTAATCATGATAGACGCTGCATCAATTGCTCTTTCTTAATAAAGAGGCACGCACCTGATGTTACTAGAAGGTTTTCAACTATTCCGTACCTCGTGTGGCACCGCGAGTGTCCTCAGAGGTTGTTATGGGCGTTAACGACACTGGAGATAATGAAAGGATCTGGGAGCTGGTGAATTGGCGGCTGTTAAATTTCGTTTTACTGAGTTGATATTTGGGCAGAATGTAAATGGAGCAAACGGTTATCAGCTGGTTAAACAAAACTGCTCGCACAGATAGAATCTTTAAGGGCGTCCGAAGGGCAAACTGCTGGCAAGCAACAGACTTATAGCTACGATTCAGGACAAGGCAGAAGCGTGGTCACGGTCTTTACGGAAAATGGCATACTGCGTGAGAAAGTTCGACCGTGTAGGTTTTGTGTGTTTCTTGGACAAAGCACCTTCGCACGTCATGCTTCAGTACCAGTCGTCATCATCGTCGATCCGGTCCTCATCCTCGACGTCTGACCGTCGTCGTGGTCGTTGGCATTGGGGAAGGCTTCGCGAAACACTTGCAAACTTGCAAGGCAGAACTCTTCTGTTCAAAGTTCCGCGCCGAGCTCACCGCGGAGAGATTCACGTCGAACCAGAGCCGGTCACAGAGGCGGCAGCTGTGCCCGAACTGTGTACCGAAGAATGCGCACTGGAAGCGGCCGTTCGCACCTTCCATAGATTTTCGGGCACGGCGTTGGAAATTCTCGGTGACGCGCAGGCCTGGAACCGGTTCGCGGCGGCGCCGAGCATTCAGTCGGCAGCGTTCGTTGTCTCTGGCCCGAAACTCGGGATCCTCGACTCGGTAACACCGTTTGTCGGCGGCGGCCTCGGCGCGATGGGCAGGATCCTTCGTGGATCGTATAGTCCCGCTGAGCCGCGCGACGCGCTTCTTTGTATGTCACAGGCGTGACAGCTATGCCCAATTTCTATGCCCGGAAATTCGCGCTGGAATCGGCCGTTCGCACGTCCCGTGTCTCGGCGGGCTTGACGCTGGAAGTTTTCGAGCAGTCGCAGGCCGGGATCGCTTTCTCGGTGACGTCGAGCGTTCAGGCGCTGACCCTGGCTTTCCCTGGGCTGAAACTCGGGACCCTCCATTCGGCGTCACCTCTTCTCAGCCGCAGCTTCGGCGCGGTGTTGCGGATCAGCTCGGCGGCGACGCATCGCTTCTCGCTTGGCAGTACGGCGCTCTTCCTAGTAAGCCGCTTCTTCTTCGGGCATCCGGACTTCGGTCTTCCCATGGCAGCAGCATGTACGCACGGAGTGGAGGAGGCGAGAGGTGTGTTGCCGCGCCGGCTGTTCCGAGCTTTTGCTCGCCTGTGAGGTCCCGACTCCGCCCAACCAAAGCCATCTAGAACAAAATATAGTTTTTTCTAGGTGGCTTTGGCCCAACGCGCGTGGGGTGCGAGGAGGTTACGTGGCTCGGTGCTCTCGGAGATGGTTGCTATGCAACGCGAGGTGGCGCACAGGTGGGCTGAGTTTTCTGGTAACGCTCCACGGCGGAACTAAAGGTTTAAACAGATCCGCTGTTAAAACAGGCCGGCCTGCGGGCGCTGGAAATTCTGGTTGATGATGATGATGTGTGGTTTTTTGTGGCGCAAGGGCCAGGTTTGGCCAAAGAGCGCCATGACAAGTTGTAATGTTGACGATGTATTATGGAAGATGTGACTTGGCTGTAAAGTGGCCTAAAAATATTCGCTGTAGAGTGCGTAAAATTAACTTGTTATAAAATTATGGCGATGACAGATGACGAATACTATGAACACTAAAATCCATCGTGAAAGAATGATGCAGAATAGAAAATATATGAGATGGTAAAAATGCCTGGAGCACTGTTGCCTCGCCAGAGCCCTTCAAACACAAGGGCCTAGAGGCACGTGCTACACGAAAGAACTATCGCAGCGCCATCCTCTGAAGAGAGGAGACGCTACGAACATGTTGGGCTAACAACATGCAACACAACATCTTTCAGATAACTTAGGACTGCGTTAGTGTCGAAGAGCGGTTCTGGGCCGAGTAACATTACAGGATGAAGGGGAATATGCTGCCGGTATGCTAACGGAAAATGTTTCTTTCTGTCAGATTCGGCTTTCCGACACTCCAGGAGGACATGGAGGACGGTCAGCCTCTCCCCGCATCTACCGCAAGTTGGAGGATCATTTTCAGTGAGTAAGAAGTTGTGTGTACCAAATGTGTGTCCTATTCTGAGGCGACAGAATAGGACATCTGTTCGCCGTGATTTTGTTACGGAGGGCCAAGAACCTAACTGTGGCTTTATCACGTGCAGTTTGTTATTTACTTCTACGTCCCACTTACGTTGCCAGTGGTTTCGCAGTTTCCTTCTTAAGAAAGGCTTCAGGTCCGTGACAGGGACCGAAGCAGTAGGACTGACTGTATGCAATGAAATTGATGTGGCCATCTGGTCTGCTAGAACGTTACCCTCGATGCCCCTATGTCCAGGCACCCAGCATATAATGACATGCTGGTTAGACATATACGCTCTACAGAGGACGGAATAGAGCTCAATAATTACGGGGTTTCTGTGTTTACAGTGTGACTTCAAGGCTTTTACCACGCTTAAGGAGTCTGTAAATAAAATTGTTTTTTGAACATTTGATTTTCTGATATGTTTCATAGCCGACAGTAGTGCATAGGCCTCAGCCGTAAATATGCTTGTTTCAGGGTGCAGTACACCGGATTCCGAGAAGGATGGGCCAATGGCTGCGTAGGACACCCCGGCATGCGACTTAGAAGCGTCCGCATAAAACTCTGTGCACGAGTACTTGTACTGGAGCTCTAAGAAGTGCATTTTGATATGTGTCTCTGACGCATGTTTAGTGACCTGTACAAAGGATGTGTCACATTCTATCAGCTGCCACTCCCAGGGTGGTACTAGCTTAGCTGGAGGCATTAGGCGTTGGTCGAGAACTGGGACATCCATTTCCGTGCTAAGTTCTCTTGCACGCAGTGAGAAAGGACGTCTCACAGAGGGTCTGTTATGAAAAAGTGTTTCACATGTCAAGTCGTTAACGGTTGTGAAACACGGATGTTCCTTATTAGAGCGCACTTTCAGAAAATAGTTGAAGCTGATGTAAGTTCTCCGAAAATGGAGTGACCACTCATCGGACTCAACATACAAACTTTCAACAGGGCTTGTTCTAAATGCCCCAGTGGCCAGACGGATTCCCAGATGGTGTACGGGGTCTAACATCTTTAGCGCGCTCGGGGCGGCAGAGTGATACACTGCGGCTCCATAGTCTATTCGCGACCGAACTAGGCTCCTGTAAAGATTCAACAGGCACTGCCTGTCACTACCCCATGTTGTGTATGATAGGATTTTAAGTAGGTTCATTGTTTTTAGACATTTTTCTTTAACATGTTTTATGTGAGGAATGAAAGTGAGCCTAGAGTCAAGAATAACACCAAGGAATTTGTGTTCTTTGCTGACAGGAATTTGGTGTCCGCCCAGTTCTACACAAGGATCTAGGACCAGGCCTCTCTTTCTTGTGAAGAGAACACAAGCACTTTTGTGGGGGTTGACCTTAAATCCGTTTTCGTCTGCCCACTTGGAAACCTTGTTCAAGCCCTGCTGTACCTGTCTTTCGCATACTGTAAGGTTGCAGGATTTGAAGCCTATTTGTATATCATCTACGTATACGGAATAAAAAATGGCAGGTGGTAGTGAAGCACGTAGCGTGTTCATTCTGGTCTATACCAGCTAGTGGCGGACGCCGACTGAAGTAGTTATTCGAAGAATTGTGCAGTCTATCAGCACCCGTTGTCGCCGCCCAAACTGCTTTGTGCCGTACCTGTAACTGGCAATTATTTTTCGGTTCAGGCTCGGTTCGCACTCAGGTACGTTACGAGAATACTGCTTCGGGTTCAGTTACGGTCAAAATTTCGGTGGAGGTACGTTTTCTGTTATCGTACGGGTTGAGTGCGACACCCTCTTTACCACATTTCTTGCATCTTCAGAATCATGAAAAGCGTAGAGCTTCAGAACTAATTCAGTTTTCCGAACTTCAGTGTGTTTCATCAAGTTCACAGAGTGTAATTAACTTCGCATGAGAACTCTCTACAGGAATGTCAAGTAGCAGAAACTCATTCATGTCTGGTATACGTGGAAGGAACTTATCTTGCCACATGAACAATTGCCTGATGTACAACATTGGGGGAAAGAAATTAAAAATTAAATTATGGGGTTTTACGCGCCAAAACCACTTTCTGAAAATGAGGCACGCCGTAGTGGGGGACACCGGAAATTTCGACCACCTGGGGTTCTTTAACGTGCACCTAAATCTAAGTACACGGGTGTTTTCGCATTTCGCCCCCATCGAAATGCGGCCGCCGTAGCCGGGATTCGATGCCGCGACCTCGTGCTCAGCACCCCAACACCATAGCCACTGAGCAACCACGGCGGGTGGAACATTGGGGGAAAAGAGTCGCAGTTTCGCCATAATAGCGAAGCATCGATTGCGATAGCAAAATAGTGGACACGATCTAAGTGGATAATAACTAAGGATAGTAGATTTATCTACCGTATAAGGTTGTAAACATAGGCATACTAACTAAACTATCAAAGATTGTATAACGCGCGCACGAAGAAATATCACAAGCACATCTCACTCGATGACTGCGGAAACTCGCCGTCAGAGTGCTGGAGTTAGGAAGCTCGGCAGCAGCAGTGAGCGAACTGACCTTCCTGCTGCGTCTCACGTCAACGGGAACTAACCCCCGTATTCAGACATGCAATTTAAGTTGAAGCCCATAGTAAAGTTTCGTTCGTTCTCCGTCCTCGCTTCACCGTTGGAACTTGAAGCTTATCGGACGATGATCGGCAGTTGTTGGTCAAACGCAGGCAGGAAACGATGAGGTCAGATGTACAAGAAATATTTATAGGCAAACTTTTCTATATACATGGCAGGTAAAACAAATACATTACAAACTTGAACAATTGAGAAACAGTCTCACTCTTCTACTGTCTCAATGACTGTTAGAGCCCAGACTCGTTTTAACGTACATAGTACGGAGGCTCACTGATCTATCAGCAATCCTGATTTCAGCCAAGTCTCAGGGACAGCATGTCGTCCCGATTTTTATAGCCCAAATATACAAAGAAAAAAGGCGGTAGGGCCGTTGGCCCGTCCCACAGGTTCAGTTGCCAATCAGAGTCAACCGTTTGTTAAGCCACAACCCACAGGGATGGGCTTACTCTTAAAAATAAACATATTGGAAAACAAAGCTCTTTTCCTTCTTCGCCAAAACTCCGTTGCCCTCTCATTTCTCCGTAGTGAGTGACCGGCTCAGCAAAACACGCCAGGCCCGAACAAGTTATCGCTAGACCGTTTCAAATCCCAACGGCGTCTAGGCTCCAAATGTCTCGGAAGCAGGGGCACCGGCACCACGAAGTGCCGCTGTACTCAAAGTTTGGCCGTCTGGGAGACGGATGACCCTCCTTGTCCTTCAAACTTATTGTCTACAAGACAAAGTTCTTTGAGTGCGTGTTTCCAAGACGCCGTCGTGCGAATGCACTCTTTACGTGTGCACCGCATTCCTACAGCGTGCACGGTAAGCTGGTCTTCGACACCACGCAGGCAGTCGCACCCAACAACAAAGCTGGCGATTACGTTCCGGACGCGTAGAGGATTAGGTCCATGCTCACTGCATGCGGCACGGAGTCAGAGTTGCTAAGTCCTTCTTAACCTCGGCGGCGCCTCCAATTAGTCAGGGACTCGGGGGCCAGACCCACAATACCTTTTGTACAGCGGTTCGTTTCAAGGCTGGTCTGTGTGACCCGTCGGCGGACTGCCAACATCGTGCGCACAATACCGACTTCCAGGAATCGGCACTCGCCCGCCTGGCACCTGCCGCGACGCGTCACCTAACCCTGCGCATTGCCTGTGACCCCACATAACACAGCAACTGTCGCCCCGCTGACATGGGGGGAAGTGAACCCCCTCTCTATACACAAAGCACGAGGCCGATTCGTGAGACTTAAGAACCCGAACAATCAGAGCGACCTTACACGTCCCTCCTAAAGAGTATACTGGGCTTACAATGTTCCCAGCTATACTACAAGAGCCAAAGGGCGCTGTATCATAAGATTCAGGCTCTGAAGGTTCCGTCGTCAAAGAAAATTGACATACGCTGCCCAACACGGGTGCTGCGGAGTCCGTAAGGAACAGGAAAATTAACTGAAAGGACCACGGAGAAAAAACAATTTTCTCACAGCGACAAAAGAAAAGGGCGAAAGCTCAACACATTCATGACAGTGAGCATGCAAAAGAAACACTCATGTATGTACAGGAACACTCCAACGCACTGCACGGCACAACAGTAGCAAAGTAACATATGCAGGTTATATACATAGTATGTCCATAGTCTTATAACCCTCATACACATAGACGACAACAGCCACAGAAAGTTCCACCAAGGCTGAACTGTCCCACGCGCACATCCTTCGGGTGAACGGGAACATTCACGCCTGTCCCAGCTGGCATGGCTGTTTCTGTCTATCCTTTCTTTTCCGCTCTTTACTCGATTGGCTCCCATGAACGATTCGAAAGCCTTGACAATGCATCGGCATTGGCGTTACATGTTCCTTTCCGGTGACGCACCGTTACATTGTAGCGCTGTAGTGAAAGCGCCCATCTTGCTAACTTGGCCCCTTGCGGGGTGCTAGTTGTCAAATATGACAATGGGTTATGATCAGAGACAACATTCACCACTGCTCCGAAAAGCCAGTAGTCAAATTTCTTGAGTGCCCAAATAATGGCAAAGGCTTCTCTCTCTATAGTCGACCAGCGCGCCTGTGTCGGGTTAAAGCGGTGGCTAGCAAAAGCGATCGGCTTTTCTTCTCTGTCCGCTGACATTTGAGCTAAACAGGCACCGGCCGCCGTCGCTGACGCATCAGTGAATAGCCAGTACGGCTGATGAGGCTCAGGCGTGTTCATGGCGACAGCCTGACAGAGAGCTAATTTCAGACTTTCGAACGCGCACTGCGCTTCTTCCGACCATGGAATTGAATTAGGAACCCCTCGCCTTGTCAAAGCTGTAAGCGGGCTCGCCACGTCGGCGTAGTTTGGGACATAGTCCCGATAATGCCCACAAAGCCCCAACAGACTTCGCAACTCTTTCTTTGTGTGAGGTGGCACAAGACCTTCTATGGCAGCTATCTTGGTTGCCCAACCTGTGTCAAAGAGGAGTACTTGGTCCCCGACATTAAATTCTTTAGTCCGTGCCCTCCTATTGTAAACTAGAGCATGTTTGCTCTGGCACTCGGTGCCTGTCAACTCAGCTACACTCTCGGCTAGTTCTAGCTCCCGCTGACTGGGCACCCCAGTGACATCTTGTATGAAACTATTCTCTTGCAACTTAGGCATTTGCTCTGTCGTTTCCTCGAAACTTAGACCGCAGTCCGGCTCAGTGTTATCGACCATTTCGACTGATTGGACCCCTGCCCGCGGAATATTTTCCTCTCCAAACTCCTCTTTTTCCTGCGCCCGTAGTAGTTCCCAATCTTCCTTTGACAGCAGGCAGTCAACCCCGTTTGCAAGTTCGTCGGTAACCGCGCACACCAGATCGACCCTCTGCGGTTGTATCACAGCCCCCGGGCGATGCATGCCTACGGGCAGCGTAGCTAGCTTAGCTCGAATGGTGTTTCCGAATGCCGACTCAAGTCTTACTGTTCGTGATGGCTCCTGTAAATCGATGGGCAACATACTTTTACGGACTACCGTTATCTCACTACCTGTGTCCAACACAGCTTCCGTTGCTATATCCCCGCACATGATAGGGATTAGGTCCAGCTTCGACCTCCCCGAGCTAGCATTTTGAGCTACGACATGTACTCTAGCGCTTAGCACCCTTTCTTGCTCTGGTGGAGGTTCTTCACTTACAACAGCAACCTTCTGTACCCTTTGTTTTTGCACAGTCAGTGGCTTCCCCTGCGGTTCTTTATCTGAAGCTTTTGGGCACTCTCTGGCTAGGTGACCCTGTATATGACACACGTGGCATCTTAAATTTGTCCTCTGCGGGCCAGCTAGTTTTGCGCGCTGCGGTAATGAGGCTGTTGCGGCTGGCTTAGTTGCTCGTCCTTTCCCTTTAGCTTGCTCGAAAGTCTCGAGTACTTTTGCCACCTCCACTGGCTTAAACCAATCTTCGCCTTCCCGCAAAAGAACATATTCTAGGGCTTCTGAGCTTAGACTAGTTTCATACGGTCAGCGACCATAAGCTCCGTCATAGCTTCTTTGGTGTTTGCAGTGCGAGACTGAAGGTAATAGGCCAAATAGGTTCTAGCGCGGGACGCGAACAGAGCCCAAGTTTCCTCCTTTCGTTTAGATGCCTTCTCAAACCTCTCCAAGTATTTAGCTGGCGTGAGCTTAAGTTCATCTAATACTGCCTTCTTTACAGTCTCATAATCTGTACATTCCTCGTCATTGAGGCCACGCAACAGATAACGAACCCGCTCGGCCAGCGCCGGCATGATCAAATGTACACGGCTGTGTTCTGGTACTTGAAAAGATGAAAACAACTTTTCGACCTCATCAAACCATATCGGAACGTCAGCGTCACACGGCAATCGGTATGCCTTAAGCACTTTAGCACATTGTGCTATTCCATCCGTGATGGCACCGCGCCGATCGCTTCCTTCCGACACCGAAGGCGGCCTGCCCGACTGCTCGAGCTCCACTCTCCGTAGAGCAATGCGCTCGCACTCTAGCTGTAGGCGCACCTTTTCCAGCTCCAGCTCCAGGCGTCTCACCGCCATGGCTTCTGGATCCATCGTGCTCGGAGCCTGCGCAGCGCCTTGCGCCTCACTATCCATTTCAGTATCCGACGTCTCAGACTCGGTCTCTACGACGCGTTGTAGTTCCTGCCGTCTCTGACCCTCTCTTTGTTCAGATGCCGTATCAATGTTTACGTTAGCCTCACTCGCATTTGCTGTTCTGCGCGTGAACACCATTAACCTCACTGAACAACAGCCATGCCAACCTAGACAAAACGCAAGGAATCCCGCTCACCCGTTGCTGCTGGGGGCGCCGCCTGACGTCCTTGTCCAGATGAATTGCACCCCTTGCGGAATTCGCTGGTGGCCCTCTGATTCCGTGCGCCTGGCTCGCTGCTCGTTGCTCGTTGTGGGGCTTGCCGATCCTGTCGTGCTGCGCCAGTAAAGTTTCGTTCGTTCTCCGTCCTCGCTTCACCGTTGGAACTTGAAGCTTATCGGACGATGATCGGCAGTTGTTGGTCAAACGCAGGCAGGAAACGATGAGGTCAGATGTACAAGAAATATTTATAGGCAAACTTTTCTATATACATGGCAGGTAAAACAAATACATTACAAACTTGAACAATTGAGAAACAGTCTCACTCTTCTACTGTCTCAATAACTGTTAGAGCCCAGACTCGTTTTAACGTACATAGTACGGAGGCTCACTGATCTATCAGCAATCCTGATTTCAGCCAAGTCTCAGGGACAGCATGTCGTCCCGATTTTTATAGCCCAAATATACAAAGAAAAAAGGCGGTAGGGCCGTTGGCCCGTCCCACAGGTTCAGTTGCCAATCAGAGTCAACCGTTTGTTAAGCCACAACCCACAGGGATGGGCTTACTCTTAAAAATAAACATATTGGAAAACAAAGCTCTTTTCCTTCTTCGCCAAAACTCCGTTGCCCTCTCATTTCTCCGTAGTGAGTGACCGGCTCAGCAAAACACGCCAGGCCCGAACAAGTTATCGCTAGACCGTTTCAAATCCCAACGGCGTCTAGGCTCCAAATGTCTCGGAAGCAGGGGCACCGGCACCACGAAGTGCCGCTGTACTAAAAGTTTGGCCGTCTGGGAGACGGATGACCCTCCTTGTCCTTCAAACTTATTGTCTACAAGACAAAGTTCTTTGAGTGCGTGTTTCCAAGACGCCGTCGTGCGAATTCACTCTTTACGTGTGCACCGCATTCCTACAGCGTGCACGGTAAGCTGGTCTTCGACACCACGCAGGCAGTCGCACCCAACAACAAAGCTG
The DNA here is from genome assembly GCF_038994185.2 of Dermacentor albipictus. Taxonomy (NCBI): domain Eukaryota; kingdom Metazoa; phylum Arthropoda; class Arachnida; order Ixodida; family Ixodidae; genus Dermacentor; species Dermacentor albipictus. The sequence goes on from NC_091825.1 coordinate 52,652,362, forward strand.
GCGATTACGTTCCGGACGCGTAGAGGATTAGGTCCATGCTCACTGCATGCGGCACGGAGTCAGAGTTGCTAAGTCCTTCTTAACCTCGGCGGCGCCTCCAATTAGTCAGGGACTCGGGCGCCAGACCCACAATACCTTTTGTACAGCGGTTCGTTTCAAGGCTGGTCTGTGTGACCCGTCGGCGGACTGCCAACATCGTGCGCACAATACCGACTTCCAGGAATCGGCACTCGCCCGCCTGGCACCTGCCGCGACGCGTCACCTAACCCTGCGCATTGCCTGTGACCCCACATAACACAGCAACTGTCGCCCCGCTGACATGGGGGGAAGTGAACCCCCTCTCTATACACAAAGCACGAGGCCGATTCGTGAGACTTAAGAACCCGAACAATCAGAGCGACCTTACACGTCCCTCCTAAAGAGTATACTGGGCTTACAATGTTCCCAGCTATACTACAAGAGCCAAAGGGCGCTGTATCATAAGATTCAGGCTCTGAAGGTTCCGTCGTCAAAGAAAATTGACATACGCTGCCCAACACGGGTGCTGCGGAGTCCGTAAGGAACAGGAAAATTAACTGAAAGGACCACGGAGAAAAAACAATTTTCTCACAGCGACAAAAGAAAAGGGCGAAAGCTCAACACATTCATGACAGTGAGCATGCAAAAGAAACACTCATGTATGTACAGGAACACTCCAACGCACTGCACGGCACAACAGTAGCAAAGTAACATAAAACAGAGTGCATGGTGCACTCTGTCCCCGTCGCAGATTGCGTTCAAGATGCAGCGGCCCGGGCGGGCGCGCGCGGCCGCCCAGGCCGCCCGGAGCAGAACGCGCCCCCCTCCCGTCGCGCGGGACCTTACATGCGACGTTAGACGGCGCGCCTCCTCCCCGCTTTCCTCGCTTGTATGCGCAAGATTAGGTTGAGATCGCCGGCTCATGCTCGCACGCTTTCACTTGCAGATACAGTACACGGCGCGCGGCAACCATTGTATCGCCCTTGGACTTCACGCCGAAACTCACGGCGACGGCAGAAATGCGCTTGAGGTGTCCACGTAATTGCCATCGCAATAAAACAAAGTGAACTCTATAATGACGACATACTGGCACGGCAAGAAATCACCCCCACCGTCTACCTTTACTGAAATGTACCACGCGTATTGAAACTAGCGCAGGTTCAACCAGAAGTACTCAAAATATATGTGACATGTGTTAAATATCACTTTCTTCAACCTTTTTCCTTTTGATGCAATCCTTTGGCATGAACAACTGTGCATACAGTGCCTGAGAAGGATATGAAACAAGTGGGGGAAATACGGAAGGCACTATACTGATCTATGATAAACGATTGCGAACTTCCGACAGGTGCGCTATGTATCAGCGAACATGTTTTATTGTCGCAAAAGAAGAGTTTCGACGCGTCAAAAAAGGTTGGCACTTCTCGCGCGGCGTCAGTGGTGAGCTTGAACTGCAGTGAAAGGCTGCTGAAAACCCTCCCACGTGTTTCGCAATCGAATTGCAATTCATATGATCCCACCCGGAGTTCTTCGAGCATAACAAACGGCAAAAGGTCATAAAAAAGACTTTTTCATCTGTTAGTTCACTGCTGAGGTTACGGTGAAAACTATTCTCAAGGCGCTGCAGGAAGAGTGAGTGCGCGATCTCTAGGCCCGCCACTGTAGATAGCAATGATGAACCAATGCACTTCTGTTTTTCGATGAGCGCCTTCATGGACGCTACAGAAAGCCATGACCCGGTTTCTTTTACACTGCCGTTAGAATGGACAGGCTGCTTAGGCTTGTCAAATGCACGGAGAAGGAGAGTAGCGAACAGTGAGCCCAGACCTCCGAAGAGCATGCCTGGTGTACCGCGTGTCGAATACACAGGGTTCGCGAGCACCGCCATGACAAGTTCGGCAGAGGGTTCGAACGAGTCATACGTAAAAGGGTATGGGGTGAAGTTTGGGGCCATTGCAGACAAGTATCGTCGGTGCTCTCCCATCAGGAGGTCACTCAGACACTCACGCACTGCCAACCAGAGCCGCATAAAAGATGCTTCGCTTCGAGGACAGTGAATGTAGAGGGTTTCGACCTTTTGGGCGTCATCGAACAGATCAGCTGGCCACAGGCGAACCACGGTAGATTCGAGCCGCTGTGCGAAAAACTGCCTGCTCTCGAGGTCGAGCCACGACAGCTGGTTGACGGCATCCACAGCGCCTTGCGTCACAGTCTGGAAGAGCGCGCTGACATGTTTCCTGCCCATCGACGTGAGACGCGAACGAACGTAGAGAGCTGCCAGGATAGGGTTGTAGACAGCGTCGAGTTCTCTCGCGCACAGCAGAGTGATAACAGACGATGCCTGCTGCTTGTCCCTCAAAATGTCTTCGAGAAGCGTCCTGTCGAGCATCAATGAGTACATTTGAACGACCTGCCATGATATGTCCGCTAGCACTTTTTCGTCGCCACTGCCCGGGATGAACGTTCTGAGCACATCTAAGAGGTCTGTGTTTGCGATCAGTACGTCGTCCAAAGGCGACAATGGCTCCAGAGGGAAGAGGTTCTCGCTGAGACTTTTCACCCAATGACCTCCTCTCTCGTTCCATGTCTGTTCGCTGATGTTTGAAATGCGGAATATCGACGGCGTCACGTAACCAGTGAATATAAATCTAAAAAGCATGGCGACGCTGTTGCCTTGCGCTTCGGCGCTCGATTTGATGAGATCTGAGACGTCATGGCGTGGCTGCTGGCCCTTAACGAAGGAGTAGATGAGACGCCAGTACCTGCGAGTGAGTTAAGTGTCACTGCATTAATTCTTGGTGTGACCAAGACATAACTACAACAACGGAGCCTAAATTGTACCAAATACTTTAGACACGAGTTATGCATCCAACTGCAGAAACTTTCGAACTACTTTTCACATTACCATACACGGCAATGTCAGAGGCTGCAGATTTACTTCTCCCGATGAAACACGGCTTTAGACCGTAGTATACGGTAGATAATTATCGGTGGGAAAAATATAAAGAAATTGGCTGAAGGCTTAGCTTGGTTAAGCCTGGAAGATTGCGAAAGCAATACCCTTGGCTGCGCCTTGGTTCGGCTGATAGTGTGGACATGGTTGCCCTTTGTTAAACTTATGGCTATACATTGTTTTGCTTGGTTTCTGCTATTGATATCCGTGGTACACTTATAACTTATCTATGTTATGCATAGCTATACATGGATTCACAGTGGCGCGCTAGGCTTCGCCTCCGCCATCGATGCCGCGAGCTGGGGCCCCGTCTCTCGGTCTGGCGTGACATCACACCAGCGAGCGCCCTCTCTCGGTAGCCCCGCAGCAGCGGCGCGCAAGGCTTCGCCTCCACCATCGATGCCGCGAGCTGGGGCCCGGTCTCTCGGTCTGGCGTGACGTCACACCAGCGAGCGCCCTCTCTCGGTAGCGCCGCAGCAGCGGCGCGGAAGGCTTCGCCTCCGCCATCGATGCCGCGAGCTGGGGCCCCGTCTCCCGGTCTGGCGTGACGTCACACGGTCACGTGACGCGCAGCTGTGTAAGGAGGCGCCACGACCACCGATGGGCCGAAAGTGCGAGCAGTATTGTTTTCGCAATAAAAGAAATTCTAGGGTCTTGCGTGCCATAACCGCGATCTAATTATGAGGCACGGCACTGCGGAGGGGCTCCGGATGAATTTCGACCATCTCTGCGGGGTCCTTAATGTGGCCATAATGAATGGCACATGGGCAATATTGCATCTCGCCCTCACTGCAGTACGGTCGCCGCGGCCTGTACCGACGCTACGACACCGTGCTTAGCTGCGCAACGCCGTACCGTTTCGGCGAATGCAAGACAATGAAGTTCCGTCATATAAACGAAAAGTTTAAGAAGCTGTGCGTTCTTGTTCATACCGTCACGTGGTGGTGACGGTGAAGAAAACAGCAGAACTGTGATTGGCGATACTAGCGTTTTATCGAGCGAACCTGTGCCCTAACAAGCACGTTACCGTTAAAGCACAATTTTAGCGGCGAACACGGTGGGCTAACGTCGAAAATCCGATCAGCGGGTCAAGCACGTCGGCTTTTATACATCAGTCGTCGAATTTTCCAGAACAATCGCTGGGACCCGCGTGCCTTCCACAAAGTTCTACAGCATTCGCGTCGCGCATACATGCACTCAGATTACACAAGCTTCGGGGACAGACAGCGGTTGGAACCATCGATAACATTCCAGAAACTTCCGATACATGCAGGCGCGTCCGGCACTGCTAATAACATTTGCTAGGCGGTGAAACGTGATCGCCCGATAAAGATAAGCAAGCAGACGTGTCGATACCTAGGCATACATTGTGTACAAAGGCTCTTAAAGTAAAGGCACAATCTTAGAAAAAATTTACACCCTTTGGGGCGTATCTTGTCCCACAACAATAATCGTCATCCGTGCTGCCCGCGTTTCCTTTCTTTAACGCTGCGAGCCCGGTACTTCCCAGTCACGAACGGCATGCGCCTTATCAGTGTGACGCAGCATTCTCGACAGGAAAGTAGCGAGCGCCGTGTTTCCAGAAAGGAAACGCAAGGCAGATGACAATTATTGTTGTGGGACAAATATACACCCCAAAGGGTGCAACCATTTTAAGAGTGTATAGCGCACTGGAAGCTATTTTCTTTACGTATAAATAATATATTTTACCCAGTATAAATGTTGTTTTAGCAAAATTTAATTGAATAGAATATTAAGAACTACACTGTCGAAACAACCCGCCATGGTTGCTCAGTGGCTATGGTGTTGGGCTGCTGAGCACGAGGTCGCGGGATCGAATCGCGGCCACGGCGGCTGCATTTCGATGACGGCGAAATGCGAAGACACCCGTGGTACTTAGATTTAAGGGCACGTTAAAGAAAGCCAGGTGGTCGAAATTTCCGGAATACTCCACTGCGGCATGCCTCGTAATCAGAAAGTGGTTTTGGCACGTAAAACCCCATAATTTAATTTTACACCGTGGAAAAAAATTTTGGCGACGATTGCGATATTCACCGACAAAAATTTTGGGCACAGCTGTTTAGGTCCTTTCAATAGCGATATGTTGTGGCAAAGATTTTGATTCTGAACGAAAGCGGCGGCGCTGAGCCTGTGCTTGGGAAGCTCCTTCAGCAGCAGCGGCAGGCGAAGCATTGAACACGGGAACGCGGGACCCGCGCGGCGCGCATTCTTTAGCGGCGCCGGCGGCGGCACCGCAGGCGAAGTGCGCGCGCGGTGGGTTCGAAGCACATGCAGTGCTTTGTTTACACTAGAATGTACTTGACTATCTAGTTTCCACGCTGGCCGCACGCTTGGTCGCCGCCGACCATGGAGGAAGGAGCCCTATCCCATCCACGCCCTAGGAGAAAAGTGTGGAGGAAATACCGCAGTAGGTTTTCTTCTTTTTTGCTGTTTTTTTTTCGTTTAGCTGTAGCGGCCATGCTTTCGGGCCACAATGGCGGCTTTATTATGGTTCTGCTTATTTTGTGCGCTCACACGTGTTGCTCCGTAGGATGTTGCGCTCTCTTATCTGGATCGTACTCTCCCAGACATTGCTGCGGCCAGGTAGGACAGGAGGAACTAAAGCTCGTGAAATGAACGCGCATGCAACGCTGCAAGCAATGTAGCGCGCCACGGCAATGACAACGGACGAAGGAATATCGGCGGGAAATTTTGCCCTCCTCCGCGGAATCATGATAACGCCCCATCGCAGGCCGAAACCGATGCGTCTCAGAATCTGCACAATGAACGCCTTGGAGGTCAGTGATTCCTGCTTTTGACAGCGCATGGTGCATTTGCCGCACGTAGGGCGTACGTTACGCAAGAATGCATAGTCCTGGTTTTAGAGCATTCGTGTTCAGTAACAACTTGCTTTTGTGCAGGCATTAAAACACATGTTGCTCAACTGTTGCTTGTTCCTCGCGATACTTGCGACAGCACGAAGTCTTTTAAGCAGAGCGCGTTCGAGGTTCATGCACACCTGCGCAGGTGTACCACAATACAAGCGCTGATAGAGCGTTACGCAGAATTTGTGCATTTTGCTGCCCTCGGCACCGTGCGCCTGCCAGCCGACGCTTCATCCTGAAAGATGGGATAGAAGCGGCTGCTTTGACTTCAGGAACGAATCCTCCCTACCGCAGGCGTATCTTATCTGTGCGCACGAGAAGCGCAGGGAAGTGAAGGTTTGCGGATGAGCTGAAAGAGTGAACAAGGCTCGACACAACGTACGCCTGCGAACACATCAAACGGTTGTTCCATGGTCACACGTAGGACGGTGTTACGCGCGCACTGCTCTGCGCCATGCGCCGGCGATCGCAACACTTTGGTTCCGTGAAGCTGCACTTACCGTGGGAAGAAAGCACATCAGGTCGCAGTCAATGAATCTAAACGCGGAGTCAGAAATTACATTCTGCCTCCTCGCCGACGCGCTGTCATAGTGATGCGCGACCACCCGAAATTTGTTCAATAAAGCACGACTATTCCTCACACCAAAGCGAGAATATGTGCTTGTGCTCATATACACATGGATCGCAAATGGGTCGATGTGTCGTACGCGTCTGCAGTGCACTGTTGCAGTGCAATGAGAATGCGTACATTCCTTTCCTATCACCAGACGCCTGGCTCGCAAGACCTTCTGAGAGCCCCAGGAAGCCCAAGCAGAGAAAAGTAAGTAGAAGGCAGCGATAAAGGTGACCTTTAAAAAAAAATACGGAAGAACTTGGCAGCGGCCTGTACCTGTGGTTGATGAGAACAGCTCAGTTGGGTGGCCTTATAAATAATAATATAATATTTGGGGTTTTACGTGCCAAAACCACTTTCTGATTATGAGGCACGCCGTAGTGGAGGACTCCGGAAATTTTGACCACCTGGGGTTCTTTAACGTGCACCTAAATCTAAGCACACGGGTGTTTTCGTATTACGCCCCCATCGAAATGCGGCCGCCGTGGCCGGGATTCGATCCCGCGACCTAGTGCTCAGCAGCCCAACACCATAGCCACTGAGAGGCCTTATAAAGCATGTTTATTTTCATAAAAGCCGGTCAGAGTGGCCCATTCCACCTCACGGCCCAATTTGCCAAGTTCGTCACGAACTTATTTCAGGATAACTTCGGCGATGGTAATGCGATGAGGCATCGTGATTACATCCTTTGGTTTAGGATTGCTGCGGAGCGAGCGCGTCTGAGCAGCCCGGTTGCGCGCAGCGCGGCGTGGCTTCGCGAGCAATGTAAACCAGAGAGAACTTGCCGGTACGATTAAAACCCCTTAAACTTCGTAAAGTAGCGACGCTTTCCTCTTCCGCCCTCACTCCTCTTTTCTCTTCTCTTTCACGCCCTCTCCACGACCGTGGCGCCGCCTACACTGCTCGAGCATAGCAACGGCGCCAACATGCGCTCCACGCCACTCCGTAAACGCTTCTCGAGCAAAAATGGTGCTAATGCACGGCGCGAGGGCCGACGTGATGCTATTAAGGCCTGTTCACACTACTACAAAACTTCGGCGAGCGAAGGGGATTCGCTCGCCGGAAAAAAGAGAGCGTGTTCTCATCTGTTGACGCGTGCATCGGCGGATCCACCGCTGCCGCTTCTGGGTTTTCCGCGACGACAGCGAGATCGCGCGGCAGTTTCTTTTTTAGTTTCGCGACTGCGTCCCATAGCTTCTCTTTGTAGGCAATGTCCTTGAAATTGAAGTGTCTTTTGTCGTACAATATGGGGTGCTGTTTAATTGCATCGACGAGCATTTCCACGGAGAAGGCCGGTCGCTCAGACATGCTGGCCGCCATGCTGATATTAGAAGGGTTGTGACGTCAAAAACGCCACTTCCGGCGGCGGCGAAAGCGGTAAAAATTGGTCCTGGACCGATTGCCTTCACCGCGCCACTTTCCGCCCTCCTCGACGTCAAAAGCGGCCGAATCCGCTTCGCTCGCCGGATATTTCGTGTAGTGTGAACGGGCCTTTAGGCCAATAGCGACGCAGCGTCGGCCTCGGTCAGAGCGCGCGAGGATGAGGCGGCATTCTTCAAAGCATGGTACTACTATACGAAGTTTAAGGCGCTTTAGGTACGATGGTGACGTAATGCCAGCTTCCGGCTTCACTTATGCTATCTTCGGCTGGTCGCTTCCATCCCCCGAAGCAGAGTCGGGCAGATCCGGCGTTCCCCGAGCTCAGAGGTAGAGGACGAGCGCGCAAGCCAAACGTGCGACTCGCTCTCGGAGGAGGCAATGGCAGATGCTAAACCACGTGACTACTACCAACGTCCGATGTTTCGCTTGTCGAAAGCTCCCGGCGCTGCCGGGAAAACCGGCGGACGCGCCGGCGGGACGAGCGTGCGTCGCAGTGGCCTAGGTTGCCTAGGTTTACGTGGGCCGTCGCCAACAGCAGCAACGCGGCTCTGCGATGACGTTTCAATTTCGACGACTGCTCCGACGACAGGGCTCGGAGCGCCTCAGAGCGCTCGAAGGTGGAGGAGAGCAATCGAGAAGAACCAGCCGAACGCAGGGCGAGCACCCTCTTTCAACCAGCCGAAGACAACGCCGCTCGCGAGAGCGCTCCAGAGCGCTCAGAAACGACCAGTCGAAGATGGCATTAGTGAGTGATGTCAGGGCCCCTCCTCAGTTTTCCTTCATGCCGCCGACGGTCCGCTACCTCCTCACCTGTTCGCCGTAACCTCCTCCGCATTCCGCCTCACGGTTCTGCTGCACCCTCCCCTCCACTTTCCTTCTCGCCCCTCTTTGCTTCGCAGATTTTTTTCATCCCCCACTGCGCACCGCGTTCGCTTTCATGTTTCGCTGTGCTCGGTCGCTCGGTTACAAAGTGACGCCGGTGCTCGCCGCGGGAACGGGCGCCTAGGAGCTGCGCTCTAAAAAGGTCGTTGTAGTCACTATCTAGTTGGCATAGCACTGACTACCTTGGTATATCTGCTGTTGGTAACGGCAAAGTAGCATTACTGCGTAAAATATAGTCACTGCTAGTACTCAGCTCCCAATATGAAACACAGTTATCACCACAACATACAACGTTGCTATGCTGCAACGCATTTATCGGACTTGCTGACATAATCCATGGTGGGTTTGATAAATGTGTTATAAGCTGGAAACCTTATGTCTGGTGGTGATCAATGCGGTTAAAATTGGTAGTTCAGACCCATTAATAATAACCAACACTGGCGAGTCGTGAACGGTTGATGATAAGGTATCGAATTGAGCGAAATGAATCCGTACCTTACACTGGCCCAGGACTCGAAGAGCGCTTTATGATTTTTTTTCGACTACATTACTTGCGTAGTGTGTAAGCATGGTAAAGTACTCTCGAAATTAAGAAACAGGTCGACATGTTCCCTTACCCAACCCGATTTTGAGATTCTGAACGAGATCTGCCTCAAAATGATAGAGTCGGCATTAGCGCCAAAGTGGCCTCAATTGTGTTTTACCCGCGGCATCGCGTAACCTTGAAGTGCTCGTACAGTGCTCAGCGATTCGAAGGCTTTGATCGAACCGCACGGCGGCCAGCGTTTCTTGTACCACGGGTGAGCTGCGTTTGGCTGGCTGGCCAAATGCAGAGAGTGAACTTTGGATATCATTGAACATGCTAGACTCCAGCTGATTTTCGAAAGTGAAGATCCTTGGGCTATGGCCGTACGCGTCGATGGCGCATAAGCCCAGAAAGTGTTATTGCACTACCTCAATCCGACAGGTCTTGGCGACCATCTATAGACTCGGTGCGCAAAACTGCTGTCTCTCTCGCGTCTCCCTCTTATCATCCCTGTATAGCCTTTCGCCAGATTAGGGTAGCGAACCAAACGTGCGTCTTGTTATCCTTGTTGCCTTTCCTCTCTTGTGTGTCTCTTTCTCTGAAACCGCACATCAGAGGCCTAATAATCATGCCAAGCATTCAGCTGAGTGTATTCAAGGTATTGGATTAGGATCTGTGGATCTTCTGAAAGCAGACAGCGAAGATTTAGTTGACGCTATATGCCTTGCCATAGATTGTGGCCTTTCGTAATGGTGCATTTCGTCGTCCTCCATCACACCAAAACGCATCTTTGAATAATAATAATAATAATAATAATAATAATAATAATAATAATAATAATAATAATAATAATAATAATAGCGCCTTTATTTTCCATCCCAAGGATGTGAGAGGCCGAGAGAAAAAGCTAGGTTTCCAGCTTGACGGGCTGTCGCCTCCCCGATACAAATGCATGACATTTAGAAAAGAAGGCAAACAGTACAAGCATATGAACACACACAATGAGGAATATCAGAATGCACGAACAAACGACAATTTTTACACAAATGCACAAATCCATGACAACAAAGTGTGTGCGTAATATCATGTCACACTTTCAAAAAATAATCATCATGATGATTATTACTGTTATTAGTATAACTATTTTTATTAGCTACATTCAGTTCGTGGATTTCCATAATTACGTTTGCATATTCACTGTCCATTCGTGTACTAGTGTGGCGCGTTTTGTTTGACCATGACATGTTGCCACTTTGTCGCTTTAATTTGTGCGTTTCCTTGTAGTTTGTCTTTGTACGTGCTATTCAAAATGGTGGTGAGGTTTACTTTATATTTTGAAGCATTAGTTATGCTCTAGAACATGTCAATTTGATTTTTCCGCGACTGTCAGGTCTTTGCAATACAAGTACTCGGAAGGCTTCGGAAGACGTGGCAGAAAAATACACGTGCCTAAGAACTCGCGATAATGGTTATTATTATCATTATTCCAACTTCACCTTCTCGCCCCACATATATCACTAAGCGCGGCTTGCGCACCGTGGGAAGCAAATCGAATCTCAAGGGAATTCAGAAATGCAGGCGTACTTCTTAAGTTGTACACATTCCTATGCCTGGCCATTGCTAGAAGAGATCGCTGTCGCCTGGAACAGCACTTGCCAATCTAACAAAGATCGTGTGGACAGAGTTGAGAATAATTTTGCCTCCACACAGCGATATCGGTGATCGAGGCAGGTTGGCCGTGAACAACAGCCTTGCTCTGAGTCCATGTTCGGTCTGAAAACCGGGACTGCAGACGCATCAAAGCTGACTTGACCTCCTCATTCAAGCTTCTAAATGGTTTCATTGATTGTGAAGAAATATTAAATTATATTACTATAACAATTACGCGCAACATAACTATGATGTCTAGCACATTAAAGAACCCCAGGAGGTCGAAATTTCCGGAGTCCTCCACTACGGCGTGCCTCATAATCAGAAAGTGGTTTTGGCACGTAAAACCCCATAATTTAACTATGATGACTAGACTTTCCCTCGTACTACTTCTAGTGTCTCAAGGAATCCTTCGGGCAGGATTCTCACAGACACTTGCCCGCTTTTGAAGCAGCACTCGACTCTGTTTTATAACTTTTTCGCAGGCGTTACAATCAATGTTATTTTCGAATATTGTACTGGACACCGCTATCGTATAAAACGAGTACATTTTATTCATATCTATTGACGTACACCGGATGTCCCACGTAACAGGAGTCAAAGTTTAAAAATATGCAAATGCCACAGCTGAACAGGACCGATGTAATGTTGTTTGCCTTTGCTTAAAGATAGATACTATTTTGCATCCGGCCTAATCAAATAATTAGGCTCAATTAATTAATCACCTTCGTATAATAATATAGTTAGTTGAAAAGTGTCAATGAGAAATTTGTAGAGCCACATGAAAAGCTCCCGATACAACTTTCTGTTGCATTTGACGTTCACCTAGCCTGGTATTACGAGGGAACTTAGAATACTGCTTTGTTGTGTATCTTCCTAGTGTATGCCTATCCTTGCCCGGAATAAGCCGCAGTTGCTTCGATCGAACGATGCTAGTTCATGTGCCCAGAGAGAGATAAAAAGTTTTAAAGAGAGGAAGGTGGAGAAATTCATGTAACTCGGCAAATATTGCGCGATTGGCGTTTTACTGGCTGTGTACGCATACATTATACTCATTTTTAACGTGCGCCAGTACCAAGATGAGTAGGTTGTTTCTGGGCATGTTAATAAGATTGATTGGTTGATTGATTATTTGTAATATCACTGTGCGATGCAAAGAGAATGATGGAAATGAAGTATTAGTGTACCTCGGATACTGGTCAGTCGCCATGACGTATTCGTGCATCGCGACGAACAGTCTCGCCTCGCTCTTACGACCCGGCAGTAGCAGGAACCGACGGCCGCCGGGCACGAAAGGGTGCTTCAGAACACGGATGCGCAACCACAGCGACATCTGCCAGTGGAGCGCCAAGTTGACTATCACGCTCGAGGCACTAATGTAGTTCGGCGGCGGTTCGGGCCACGACAATCCGCAGTCCGAGAGAAACCGCCGGAACAGGTTCCAGTCTTCTGCACTTGCTCCGCTGTTGTTGACGCAGGCTCGGTACATGTCCAACGGTTTCTCCGCCACGGGCATGTGGAAAACGCTTTCGTGCAGCAGTTCCTCCAGGTCGTTCAGCCATCGAATGCTGAGGTCGTCGAGCGCAGTGCGGAGAACCGACGCGAACCGGGGGTTGGGTTCCCACGTGGAGCAGACGTAGTCGTGGAAGTCTTCGCACGGGTCAATGCTCCGGTTCAGGCCATGCGTGAGTAGCGTCGCATGGCGGCGACACTCACTGGTGTCGCACCACCCCGACAGCGCCCCGAGCAGCTTGGTTTCAGGCAAGAAGAAGGACAGGATCGTGCAGGCGAGCACCAGGGTAAGCGCGAGTATAGCTATGATGGCGAGTCTTCCTCGGTCGTCGTACCTCTGGCCATCGTGGAGGGGACCGCTTGAGCCGAGATCTTGCGTGTCCTATAAAGGACAAGAAGAGTCTTTCGCACACCCTCCTTGTGCGCGGTACTCGTACTGCTCAAAGAAGAAGCGCATTCTGGTAAAGTCTTCGCCGACTTTTCATCAACGTTTTCAACAAAAATGGCGTCATCGATGGCGGCGAGTTGAATCAGTGTAAGAAAGCAATAAAACTGCCAAGAGCTACAACAACCGCTCCATTACCGTGAAGCAGCTAATTGAAATTGTGTCACTGCCAAGAGCTACAACAACCGCTCCATTACCGTGAAGCAGCTAATTGAAATTGTGTCAATTGAATTTTTTGATTATTTTGTCGTCCACGTTCTCTAGACTAATGCATCGCGCGCGATGCGATTTTTATTCACGTTTAATTAAGAGACAGGTTACTTCTTAGCTCAGCAATTTAAATCTTGATCCTAACCTATTCTCATGGCTCGAGCATTTGCTTATTAACCTTGCCCAGTTCGTTGTATCTAAGAATCACGTTTCTCCCCTACTCTGGTGAACTCTGGTGCCCCCAGGGATGAGTATTAGGCCATTTTATTTTTCTGATATTCAATACTGGTTTGCCTAACCATGTTTCTTCCAACGTTCTATACCTTTTCCCGACTACTGCGTTAGTTTTGAAAAATTAGCGATGAATCGAACGTTACAGTCTAAAAAACCTTACACCCTTTGGGGTGCATCTCTGCCACACAACGATAATCGTCATGTGCCTTGCTCGCGTTTCGTTTCTTGAAAACGCCTCGCCCGCTACTTTCCTGTCGATAATGCTATGTCATGCTGATAACGCGAATGTCGTTCGTTACTGGGAAGTACTGGGCTCGCAGCGTTAAAGGAAGGAAATGCGGACAAGACCGATGACAGTTTATTGTTGTGTGGCAAGATACGACTCAAAGGGTGTAAACTTTTCTTAGAGTGTATTATCCTGCAAGATGATGTTCATGCAATTTTTACACATCTTAATGCAAGCGTATGTATGCTATCCTATTTGTATCTTCTGCTACATCCTACCATATTAACAATAGTAGTCTAGCGTCTGCGCCATCTTACACTTATAGGTGCTCATATAACCTGGACACTTTCTTTGTCTGCACTATTAGTAGCGTAATTAAAGGGACACTAAAGGCAAATACTAGGTCAATGTGCACTGTGAAAACACCGTGATTTGTGAAGTTACTGCAAAGAACACACGGAACGAAATCTTGATTCAGCAACTGGCCTACACCCACACTCGTCTAAGTGAAAATACCACTGCATAAGAGTCGGAGCGCTTGCTTCGTGCCAAGGAAAGACTTAGTTAACACTTCGTGCCAAGGAAAGACTTAGTTAACGCAAAACTTGTGTCTGAAGGGTCCGCATACCTTTAGCGCAATTCCAATCGCCTGCACCGGAGGCGGCCGTGATGATGTTGAATACACCATCACCACCTTTTAGTGTCCTCATTGAGTAAAACGGCGCCCGACAGACGGCGCTACGATTTTATGCGCAAAACGCAAACGCATGGTCATGGAGGAGCCGAGCCAAGACGGAGTGTAGGATTCGCCGCTGCAGCTGCGCACGGTCAAGTGGCGAGTACCGTTAGGGAATACCACGACATGGCATGGACGCGGCGTTATCTGCTAACTTCTATTTGTTTCAGTTACGCAAGCCAGCAGAACCAGCGCAGCACTACGCTATAACGAAACTACTGAAATGCGCTAGTGCGGGCGGCGCAGAGTTGAGAAAACAAAACCTTTCGATCGACCGCCCGCATTATTGCCAAGGGTAGCGTAAACGGTAGGTAAACGAGTTTTTTTTTAATGAAATAGAACTGGATAAGCAGCCCTTTCTTTCGTCTTATAATGCAATACAATGATCTTTTCAGTAGGAGTCGTTCAGTACTGGTGACAGTAGTATAATGAGGAGTGCCTTCGACATCGGGCTGATACTTCAATGTCCCGAAGGAGTCCCTATTCTTGTCCTGTATTTACCTCGATCTCTCGATTATTAAATCTCTGTTGGCAATAATATTGATGCCTTAGACGTTCTCGAGCACTAATCTATTACTTTAGATTCAATTGACATTTGCCTTTAGTATCGCATCAACAACGATACCCTGTTAGGTTGCCTTCGACGAAACTTTTCTGCGGCTGCCTGTGTCGTGAAGTTACTTTTGTAGAAATATATAGTTTGCCGTAAAATGAAACGTATGGCATCTGTTTGGGATTCCTACTTCATCGTGGTCATTGAACTGCCTGACATTTTTCCAAGTAACGTTACACAACTGATTCCCAACGATCACAATCTCCAGAGCGAGCGTCACACTACTCAAAAGGTTTTTTGCAACCTCACGTCTTTCCTGTCGCCATAAATGGTAGCGCCCAGCGCCGTACCATAATTACCAGAATTCACAACTATATATGTATAATAAACGACGTGGCCCTGAAGCTATGGTGTTGTACTGGTAAGCACGAGGTGGCGCGATGAAATCGCGGCCGCATTTCGATGGGGATTAAATGCAATTATGCGCGTGTCCCGTGCATTGGGGACAGGTTAACGATTCCCTGGTGGCCAAAATTAAACCGGAGTCCCCCACTACCGCCTTCCTCATAATGAAATCGTGATTTTGGCACTTGCAACCTCACAATTCATGAGAGTCGAGTTTATTTCGTTCACTAATAGTACGTGGGATAAAAAAATTCACCGACGAGTACGATAATCCCTAAATGCAAAATTCGAGCGCAGCCCTATAGGTGTTTTCATTTCGCGATATATTGGTGAGCGCGGATAATCTATCTCGTGCAGCCCTTTGCAAACAGACCGGAGTGTAACGCGACTGCCTCGCTAGTAGGGAGATTGCGAGAAGCAGCACGTGGGTGCCGTGTGGGTGCGATTCACAGCACGCGTCGCTAAAGCGCCCGACATACTGCAGCGTTTTCGGCGCATCGCACGCTCCATGTCGGCCGAAGCTATAGCTACGTCTCATCGGCGAAGGTGAACTGGGCAAACGTTCGACACTCCATACTACAAACGGCGGTAACTGGGCAGACGTTTCGCGTTGCTGTGCAAACGCGTCGCACATGCGCAGAGAGCCGCGGCGGCGGACCCGGCTTTCGCTGCAGGCCGCCATTGCGGCTATGGGGAAGGAAAAAGACAAGAGGGAGCATGCCGCAACGTGATTGAAGCCAAACCTGGTGACCCAACGCATGATCGCACGTCGGATTGCGCGGTTGGTTTTAGTCTTCCCGCTCTGCACGTTGCAGTTGGTTATATTAACTCTATGGCAGTCAGAGCCACGGCAGGGCTACTGAAAACAAAACCCACCAAACGTCTCAGCAAATCTTCGTTCTTGATCTGTGATCTCGACACAAGAGTTCACGTGTTGGGCCACCACAGTGGCTTCACGGGTCGCTCGCTGCGTGACGTAATGCTCCCTCCTATCTTCTTCCTTCCTTCATGATTGCCTTTCTGCCCGCGCCGCGCGAGCTATGCTGGGATGCGTAGTCGACGTGGTTCGGCGCCGTGGGCGAAAGCGCCAGCAACGTTGGAACGCGCCCGACGGCGCCACACACGCCGGTTCCGACGTGTCGTTGGTAAATAGACGCCAATTGTTCGCCACTATGACGTCGAGCAGTCTGACGTGCGCGCGCACACTCGTTACGTCGGAGTACATCCAGGCCCCGTACACTCTCAAGTTCAACTAATGGCCACAGAGGGGGAAAAAATCGACCGCGCGCCGCTGCTAACAAAGCCAACCTAGTAGCATCACCTCGGGATGCGTTCGTTAGTTCCAACATTTCCCGGTAGAGGCGTCGTAATAAGCGCAATTTTATCTTACAAACTTTCTCTTACAATTACCGAAGCATTTTCTTTTACATAAAAACAGGGCAAAATTATCATTGCTAATTAGATATTGTACTCTTTGTTAGTAAGTTTATTGTTTCTTCGCCATTATGAACGCAAATAGCGTTCAGCATCATCGATCTTTCACGTGACCTCTGGCCTGGATTTAAAATTTTTACCGGTATTTCCGAGTGCACGGCGGCACGGATTCATTCGTTCGTACACTCAAGACTGGTTGCTTCTTTGTTTCTAAAACTAGTTTCTTGCGCTTCTATGTAACTTGGGGTGAAGTTACGTGTTTGCAAGCGGACATGTAAGCCCGGCAGTTGGGTTTCGGTCGTGAGCCATTCGGAACAGGTCTGCATCGAAACGGGAGCTGGATTTTGCTGCGGCTGACAACGGCAATAACGGTGAGTCGTTTAACACCGCTGCTTCAATCGTTATATAATATCCGTCTCATTACCTTCCAGGCGGGCACAAGTTAACGAACTAGATCCTGCATTACATATGGGCAGTGAGGATCTCAGTTGCTGTTTCCTAAATAAACCTTTACTTGCGAGGCTGTCGTTTGGTTTACACACACAACCAGGAAAGAAAGAGCGATATCGGAACGCGCGTCTCATTTTTCATGTTATTGTAGCCGTGGTTGTAGGTGACTGAGTAGCCATATCAATATACATATTAAACTTTTTTTTCGAGTCGGCCGGCAACGTCTTTCGTCCACAAAACCGAATAATCCTTTGGTAAAATGAAGTGAAAGTACAGAATTTAATGTATTAAACAGTTGCAAGCATGATAATTCACCCATATTTCGTACTTGTTGGTTCCAAATGTTCTTGCTGTTCAGATTGGTTTACCGTAGGGCATTTATTTTTGCAGTAGTGAAGCGGTACATCACGTTCGTGGAGAAAAATAATGCATCAGTTCTAATAGCTTCATGACTTTCATGCATTTGCTTGAGTAACTAGCAGTGTGATCACTTCTAGAGCATAAATGAACCCACAAATGTTCTCATTTGTGATCTTAATAGTACTTGCGCTGTTGACATGCATTGTAGTTAGGCAGACATCAATTTTATGGGCAATAGCAATATTTATTTAACATGCTGCTTAAGCACCCTAGAATAGACAGTGTACATTTGCATGTGTTCTGTAGTCGCAAATCATTACAACATATATGTCACACCTTTTTGCATTTCATATTGCAAAACTTTGCTTTTTCAATTTCTGATTCAGTCGAAATTTCTGTTCCAGACATGCAGTAATGAGGACGGCACCAGTATAAAGCAACACACTCCACGCACTAAACAGAAGCTGCTGCCTGCTACGACAAGGTCATTGTGTGGACATTGGCTACTACTACAAGGTAAACAACATATGGTTCAGAAATAAATATGTTTGATCTATGCTGTATTGGCTTGCTGTTTGCAGCAGATATGAATGTTTGTTCATATATATGGTTCAGTATAATTGGTTCGAACATATAAAACCCACATAAATTTGGCTAATCTGTGCTGTATCTCACGTGTCACCGTTTTGCCCCAACAGAGTCTATGCCAAGCACATCTTGGTCATCACAGGAGCTCCTATCTGCACCAACAGGAAGGGGCTGGAGCCGAATTTGCAAGGCTTTTACACCAAGAACAAAGAAGCACATGCACAAGAATATGGATGAGATATCAAGTCTGCAAAGGACTGTGTTAAGACTGCAAAGAGCTTCAGCCACCATTCCACCAGCACGGACATTTGGCTGAGTCATCCAAGTAACTCAAAAAGGACTTTCTAGAAATTCTTCGTCTTCAGATGCACCTGCAACATCTGACCAAGCACGGACGACGCTGGCCAAAAGATTGAGTTTCATCAGTTCGTCCTTAATCAGCTTCCAAGCCATGTTAATTCCGTTTGTGCGAAGTGTAATTTTTCTTCTATAAATGCAAGCTTTCTCATTGCCCCTTTTTGTTAGAGGTTATTCATCCTCATCCAAATATAAAGGTCAACCTTTATATTTGGATATTTCGCTGATACTTAATACCAGTCACTGTCTAGCAGCCTAACATATCTGTAGCAGTATCTTCTAGTGTATGTTGTCATGCGCAATTACTCTCCTGAAATAGCTGATGCAGCATCCGCATGCGTCTTGCATTAACCTATGCACATGTGCTATGCACCATTTTACTTTTCTTGGTGTTTTTAGCCTTCAATGCTTGCAGAGCAGAGTGGCTTCTCTCTTGAATGCAAGCTTTCTCATTTTCCATATTCCTAGTCTCGTTGATGATTGCTCCTCTTCCTTGATAGCCTGGGTCTTTGTGCAAGCTACAGTGAAGTGATTGATTGCAGAATCTGGTTTAGCTGCCACACTTGGTAGTGGTAACTGTGTTACAGATGTGGGGGCCTGGTCAGTTGCATTGGTAAGCAGTCCCTCGAGGTAAGCATTTGCTCCTGCAGTCCGCAAAGCGACATAGACTCCCAGTATACACACACCGTAACTGGTGCGCCCCGTTCGTTCTGGCCTGCTGCAGCCATGGGCAAATTGTGCTTGTGGCCTACCTCGGCCATGATTTGCTCAAAACGGAGACCAGCATATGTGCTTACATGGTTCGAAGTGTATGAAGTTGATAGCCGTATGGGTGGAAAGGCCCGCAAGAATGGCTGCCGAAGGTGATGCCCACAAAAGCGACTTGTCCACATTGCGACAAAGTGGGACACAAAGTGTGAGCCACACATAGCGGCCCCCGAAAGAAAATAAATGTGCAGGTTGGAAAGGAGTTAACGCTAAAATGCCGGGTAGTCCATGTCGCTGTGTTGGTTGCGGCAGCAGATGCCTGCGTCACCTGATTGCTTCGCAATGGAAGTTGCTCATCTTCAACGGCAACTGTTGGTTCAAACAGGTGCAAGGCTCTGTCCAATCTGTTTGTACCGCAGGTTGTCGCTCGTTACCAGACCACCACATGTGACAAAGGCAAGCATTATGCCTGTAAGATGGTTCGTAGCCAATGTATAATGTATTGTCTGAACCTCAAGCGGTGACTGATTGCCGTTTAATTTTGCTGTTATGTCACTTGGTTACGGTCGCAGTTTATGTTTTTCGAATATTGCTGCCTGGTCGGTTGCACTGGGAAGCAGCCTCTCGAAGTAAGAATTTGATCCTGCAGTCTGCACAGCGACATAGACTCCCAATTTATGCACACCGTGATTCGTGCTCCCCGTTCACCCTTTCCTGCTGCAGCCATGGGCAAATTGTGCCTCTGGCCTTTCTCGGCCGCGATTAGGCATGAACGGAGACCAGCATAAGTGCTTACATGGTCGGACGTGTATGAAGTTGGGTGGAAAGGCCCGCAAAAGTGGCCGATGAAGGTGATGCCCACGAAAGCGACTTGTCCATATTGAGACAATGTGGAACACCAAGTGTGAGCCACACATTAGCGGCCTCCAAAAGAAAAGAAACATGCAGGCTGGAAAGGAGTCAATGCTAAAATGATCGGTAGTCCATGTCGCTGTGTAGGCTGCGGCAGCAGATGCCTGCGTCACCCGACTGCTTTGCACTGCAAGTTGCTCATCTTTAACAGCGACTGTCGCCGCAAAGAGGTGGGACACTCTGTCCAATCTGTTTCTGCTGCTGGTTGTTGCTCGTTAGTAGACCACCACGTGCGACGAAGTCGGGCACTACGCCTGTAGGTAGGCAGCTCAATGTACCCTAAGAGACCCGTGTATGTGAATGCTCACTGTTGCCATATGGTTCGTCGCCAATGTATGATGTATTGTCTGAACCTCATGCGGTGACTGATTGCTGTTTAATTTTGCTGTTATGTCACTTGATTATGGTCGCAGTGTTATGTTTTCCGAATATTGCGGCCTGGTCGGTTGAACTGGGAAGCAGCCTCTCGAAGTAAGAATTTGATCCTGCAGTCTGCACAGCGACATAGACTCCCAATTTATGCACACCGTGATTCGTGCTCCCCATTCACCCTTTCCTGCTGCAGCCATGGGCAAATTGTGCCTCTGGCCTTTCTCGGCCGCGATTAGGCATGAACGGAGACCAGCATAAGTGCTTACATGGTCGGACGTGTATGAAGTTGGGTGGAAAGGCCCGCAAAAGTGGGCGATGAAGGTGATGCCCACGAAAGCGACTTGTCCATATTGAGACAATGTGGGACACCAAGTGTGAGCCACACATTAGCGGCCTCCAAAAGAAACGAAACATGCAGGCTGGAAAGGAGTCAATGCTAAACTGATGGGTAGTCCATGTCGCTGTGTAGGCTGCGGCAGCAGATGCCTGCGTCACCCGACTGCTTTGCACTGCAAGTTGCTCATCTTTAACAGCGACTGTCGCCGCAAACAGGTGGGACACTCTGTCCAATCTGTTTCTGCTGCTGGTTGTTGCTCGTTAGTAGACCACCACGTGCGACGAAGTCTGGCACTACGCCTTTAGGTAGGCAGCTCAATGTACCCTAAGAGACCCGTGTATGTGAATGCTCACTGTTGCCATATGGTTCGTCGCCAATGTATGATGTATTGTCTGAACCTCATGCGGTGACTGATTGCTGTTTAATTTTGCTGTTATGTCACTTGATTATGGTCGCAGTGTTACGTTTTTCGAATATTGCGGCCTGGTCGGTTGAACTGGGAAGCAGCCTCTCGAAGTAAGAATTTGATCCTGCAGTCTGTACAGCGACATAGACTGCCAATTTACGCACACCGTGATTCGTGCTCCCCATTCACCCTTTCCTGCTGCAGCCATGGGCAAATTGTGCCTCTGGCCTTTCTCGGCCGCGATTAGGCATGAACGGAGACCAGCATACGTGCTTACATAGTCCGATGCGTATGAAGTTGATAGCTACATGGGTGGAAAGGCCCGCAAAAGTAGCTGATGGAGGCGATGCCCACGAAAGCGACTTGTCCATAGCGAGACAATGTGAGACACCAAGTGTGAGCCACACATTAGCGGCCCCCGAAAGAAAAGAAACGTGCAGGTTGGAAAGGAGTGAACGGCTAAAAGTGAACGGTGGAAAGGCCCGCAAAAGTAGCTGATGGAGGCGATGCCCACGAAAGCGACTTGTCCATAGCGAGACAATGTGAGACACCAAGTGTGAGCCACACATTAGCGGTCCCCGAAAGAAAAGAAACGTGCAGGTTGGAAAGGAGTGAACGGCTAAAATCTGGGGTAGCCCATGTCGCTGTGTAGGCTGCGGCAGCAGATGCCTGCGTCTCCCGATTGCTTCGCAATGCAATTTGGGCATTTTTAACGGCGACTGTCGCTGCAAATAAGTGGCACACTCTGTCCAATATGTTTCCGCTGCTGGTTCTTGCTCGTTAACCTGACCACCACGTGCGACGACGACGGTGAGCCGTTTACGAGCTCGCGTCAATGATTCCAGCGTATCTCGACATGCAAATTTTATTTCTGCTATTGCACGAGAATGTACACTGCTTGTCTTCTGCCAATAAAGTCGCGCGTTCTGTTCACTCACTTGTGGCTTGTTTGTATGGGCGTCAGTAGAGGCTCTTGGCAATTAGAACGCACCAGCTAAGCGGCAGCGAAGGCATTGAGGCATGCCGCATAGCCTGCAGGGCAAGCACGGCACGTACCAGCGTACGCGACCAGCAAAAAACGGCCATATTGAATTTTGCGTTAAAAAAAAAAAAGTTTGCACTTCCGCTTCCGGATTGAGCAACGTTATCTGGCGTCCCCGAAAGTTAGTTCCATGCGCTGCCGCTGCTTATTTTCGAACCACTGCCAAAGGTACAGTTTCCCTTCTCTAAAGTTGTTCTTTATTCTATGGTACATCTACGGCTTTAAAACAGACCTCCCGGACGACATGCGCTACTATGGCGCCATCTCTAAAGCCATCTCGCAGTCATCGTCGTCGCAGTGCGCGGCTTGCGCAGCAATTCGCTTTTCTTCTTTCCCTTTCGCAACACCCTTCTCCTCCGCTTTCCTTCTTGCGCTCCCTTCGCCCAAGCCGTTCTTTTTTTTTTTCATTCCCCGCTGCACTCCGCGTTTGCCCTTTCATCCTTCGCTGGAACCGTTCACTCGGTTACGCCGGGAGCGCCAACGATCGACGCAGAAACGGGCGCATAAGAGCTGCGCTCTAAAAGAAAACTTGAATGCATGAGCAGTGCATCGATTTGGTCATTATTTTTCCTTTGCTGCCATTCAGCCGGCGATTGCCAGGATGTTTTTCTCGTGCTTAAAGCCAAATAGTTTTTAGAGATGTTTAGTAGGCGCATAAAATGGCAGTTTTTAAAGCGAAAGCTTTACTGGCCGCGAACTTGCGATTTAGCCGTGGCGGTGCTCCGAGAGGCACATGACGTCACAACGCGCGCCTCGCCGCGGATATTTCTCTCTCTCTCTCTCGCTCCCTAGTCATTACTGCGCATGTGCCACTAGTAGCACCGAGCCACAGGTGTTCCGCCGCTGCGCAGCGCCGCGCCTTTCCGCCGCAGCCGTTTGGTATGACGTCACACCACGTTCCTCGTCGTTGCGCTCTCCTCCGCTCGTTTCGCCAGCTGCGTCGCATTTCTGATAACATGTCGGAGGATTGAGAAGGAGAGCTCGCGTGCGCCGCAACCACAGTTGAGGCGGCAGTATGGACGGCGACAATTGTGATAAGCAGGAGGAGGCCTGGAATCGCCATCGGAATGAGATGAAGAGGAAACTAATCGCCCAAGAAACAGACGAACAGCGCGCCGAAAGACTGGCTAAACACCGCAACATAGTTAGACAACCAAACTACCCTGGACTTGCAATCAAGATTAACCAAGGCTAACCATGCTATGCCTTAGTTTTCGCTACGTATATCCTGGCATAGCCGAGCTAAGCCACTGGCAATTTTCTTTCCCCCCTCGTGACGGCTACCGGTTTAAGACCCCGTGACTGTACCGCCTTCAGGATCGGCCCACATTTCACAGTCCTACCCTCGCAGCAGCTCATGTTACGTAGAAGGTGTGTGACATTGTCAAGCCTTCATGATCGGCCCAGGTGGAACAGGGTTTAACGCTTCGTCGCCAGAGTACAAATACCGTCGTGGAGTTCGCCTAGACCACGTGACATAGATATAAGTAGGTACGATTGTATACCGCTGAGCAACAGATGACGACACAATGTGTATTTCTGTCTCATATGCCCATCCAGCATTATGTCCGAGTTGAATAGAAAAAATTGACGCGTCGTAATCTTGCGTCCAAGCGGCCAATTTGAAATATTGCCGTAGACGTAATCTACACGACGGTCGTCATCGTTGTCACCATCTCTCTGCTGTCGTCACATTTGCGCTCGCGTCACAAACACAACTGCTAACCTTACACAAACACGTCGGTCCACTCGGTAACGCTTTGCGGAAGCCCAAACGATGCCGGATAGTCAGCTTGCAGCAAAGTGTTTCGCATAACATTGATTCCCACAGTGCTTGCGCTCAGCATACTTTTTTTGCTTTTTGTGCCACTCACACAGCAATTTCCTGTTGTTCCTAGCCGCTCCGCCCTGTATAATTGATGGCCTTGAGGGTTAAATAAAATTTAAAATATGTTGCTGTCGCTCAGCGTGGCACAGTAAAATATAATTTTTGTTCTAAGGCAACAGTGAGCGATGCAATAACTAAAGGGTTATCAGAGCTCAAATTAAAAGAGGCACTTGAGATGCTCTTTAAATTTCACATAAAATACGAAGCATACGAAGCGCTTGCTTTAGCTACGGCTTTTGTGGAATGTGCATTACTTGTTAAAGGTTGAAAAATGACTGGAGGCAACCGCAGAGTTTATCCAGTGTTACAATCAGACTACACCGCTTTCATTTGTCGCAGTATGCAGACGCAAGTTGCTCAACATTTTCCTTCGCAGTCTTCGTAATAATAATAATAATAATAATAATAATAATAATAATAATAATAATAATAATAATAATAATAATCTTTATTAAATTCATTCCCATCACCCTTACATATCCAGCCCACATAAGCAACGTTGCTTGTGCGCGGGGCTGGGCAGTCGGCAGGCAGTACTGATACGTGCACGTAACCGATAAATAGAACGCCAAAAAATAAAAATAACATTGCAGCAACAAAACAAATTGATTTGGTACTATGACATTGAAAAGGCATGCACGTAATAAGTCTATGAGGTAGATCAAAAAGAAAGACATTAGCATCAAATATAGCCTTGCAATCTGGTTCGCACAAAAAAAAGTTCCGATAGGTAAATAAATACAAAAAGGTACATAGTATAAAGCCGTCTCCTGAATGTGCTCCGTCATTGTATAAATGCTTACAAAATCCTGAACGGAAATTGTAACAAATCTGGGCATTACTTATCACTCGTGACCTTAAAGATGATCTGATTTGCTTAAACAATCCCGTGCTCTCGTTATCATTCATATTATATAAATTAGCCTGCATGTAGAAAACACGAGTGATCTTGCAATAGTTTGCGCACATACGAGGTGCAATATGAACCCAGATTAGAAGAAAATGAAAAGCCGATGCGAGAAGGCGCACCACTACATTTCAAAGTATGTAGCTGCATCATACCAGCGCAAGCTGCACCGCTATTGTGCAACGTAGATCTGTGATGCTCCTGCACAAAGGTAACAAGAGGCCGCGTGATAAATTATTTTTGCAGAAGCGATTAGTACGTGTTTTTTCTAGCTGCGTGCTGGGACAGTTTATATTGAGTGCATGTAGATAATGGCATGTGCGTAACAGGCACCAGAATTGAGGAACTGGCTCAGAGGGTGAACGGTAGGAGTGCGAATTAGCTCAGCCACTACAGGAGACATGCTAACAAAGCCAGCTTTAGTGCACAGAACGAGAAAACATGCGCAGTCGTGAAAACTATGTTTGAGAGATGCGAAACAAGGTAAGAAATCACCTGAGTCGGCTGGGTAGTTGCTACAGATGTAGACTTGCTGAGGGGACGCGTTACCCGAGCAGGAGCCTTCCCCGTCCCTCCTTTGTAGCTCTCGTGGCAGGCATCATCCGGGAAGCCCAGTGATTCGCGTAGGAGTTGCACAGCGGAAAGATTCCGGTCCCTGGCGATGCGTTCACTAGCCGGCCATCGCACACCGAGACGTTGCCGTGACGACGTTGGGTTCTTCAATTGTTGAGGATCCGCTGGCGTGTCCATTGCGTTGACGCTTGACACGTACAAGATGGCGTGTTACTTCTTCTTCTCTCGCAGCGCGTGCTCGCTAGGATAAGTTGAACTGTTCGCACTAATTACTCGTGAATGTGCCAACAAAACTCGGGGCAACCTTTCTGTCTTAGTAAAAGCTTGTTCTCATTCAATTTCCAGCTAGTACCAATGTGTTTTTTTTTCTGTTTCTGCTCTAAAGTGCTGTAATTAAAAAAAAAATAACACAGGGACAACTTTACGCAAAAAATGCAGTTGCTGCGCATGCAACAATTCATAAAATTTTAATAGATGGGAGCCAAGCCTGCATAATTCTGTAGGAGATTCGCATACTTTCCATATTTCCACAAATTTATGAAACACAGATCCATTTGCACTTTTTTCCGCTATTAGCTTGGCACCACTCTTTGAATAAAACGCATCGCCCATCATTTAAGAACCAAGTAGGATAATAATACCGATCGTCACGTGAAAACATGTTACTTAACATTTTAGTACAAATTTCTGCCTTTGGCAAGCATGTGATTCAAAAAAGTTCATTGAAACGTTTCCTGCCTAGACCAGTGTTTGGTGAAATGCTGAATAACCAGAGAATAACCAGTAATTCCGAAAATTTCGTTTCTAGAAAGGGAAAACAGAAAAATAAAACGCTATTTTTCAGCAAACAAACCTGCAACAAAGCTTTACGTTTCAGTCAGAAAATAAAGCTAAGAGTTCGGACGTCAGACATTTATTTGACTCTGAACTCATTTACTGGTGAAGACCAGCACTGTAGTGAAGATCGTGGAGAATAGCAGCATTGTTGTGGTTTCTGTTGTTCCTTTGCACAAGTGGTACATACCCATCGTGGAAGATAAGCCGGGAATTGAGCGGTTTGTATAAAATGAGCGAAATAATTTCAGAGAAAAAAATAGTTTTCCTGGTACAAGATTTATTGTTGCACGTTGTGCAAAGTGCAACGGTAACGTACTAGAGTGAATAGAGAAAGGGATAAATAATCATAATAAATGTTGTTTTTGGAAAGGCAATTCGTAGGTGCAAAGAATAAATCCTTTAATCGCACTGCAAATATACCGAGGGCTGTACCCCAACGTGGAAGCTCCAAAAGTAAAGCAAGACGGAGACGTTAATGTTGAGCGCAACATTACTTATATGGACCTCAAGCAACGTTCTCCTTACTAAGAAAAATAACCGAGAAGCAGGAAGAATGTAGCCAATTGTTTCTGTTCACCGCGCCATATACGATAAGGAGATGCCACCAAAAGAGCCCTGTGTATGCAGCAATTTAGTGCCTGGACGCGGCAGCGTAGCCTCGTGAATGTAAAATGTAATTGTGCGTTGGAAATAATTTGCAGCTCCAGGGGTATTGTAGATAGTGGTACTTAGAACGTGAGGCCAGGCTAAATTCGCTCATCACTGTTAATCTCCAAAACATAGCAGCAGGGATACATGCGGTCGGTAGAATGGCAAGAACGACGGGCCACCCAGTGAATCTTTTGCCAATGAGTCGGCACACTGATTCATATGCAAAACTTGGCGTCCCTGGCAGCCGTTCTAGCGCACCTTGACAATACACCATTGTCAGTTGTCAGATTTTCCCATGTCGCCGACAGAAGACAGCGCAGCTGAGACGGGCTTGGACAAGCGGCTGTGGCAGTGATGTCACATACCACGCAAGAGTGCACGCAGACTGTAGTTGACGATGTGTGTGCAGTGCTATGTGCTCTCCCTCTTTTTCCTCCCCATATTTCATCCCCCGACATCCCGATCCCTTGTGTAGGGTAGCAAACCGGTTGAGATAAACTAATTAAGCTCCCTGCCTTTCCTTGTCCACAATTTTCTTCCTTCCTTGGACCCAGGCACCCAAATGAAATGAAGAAAATGCAAATGAGACAAAGACAGTACATATAGAGTTTGCAAATTTTTTGAGTCTCTAAACGTTGTAAGAGAAGACCATCAAGACGGTGAGTCGGTGAATAGCTACCCGGCAAAGAGCGAGGTTCAACTCGCGCAGTGTTACAAGTACAGCTACAAGTTCTGTTAGGTGTACAGGTGAAAAATCAGGACGTTGGGCTGAAAAGCGCCAATCTAGCGAGGAAAAAAATGCTACACCTGTTTTTTTCATTACCCTGCGGGGCATCTGCCGCAATTAAAGCGTTGGTCTGAAGATACCTCAAGTGATTATCAAATCAAGTCATGGTGAATTGGTTAAGAAAGAAGTTTAGCATTCATATTTAAACAATTGCGTTAATGCGCCACAAGAAACGGCAGAAAGCAAAGCCGTTATAGAGCGGGTTACAAGGCGTAAGGGTGCGGTGTATGTATAGAAAGGTATAATCTAAAGTAAGAATTGGTAAATTTTATTGTAACAATTGAAAGCTAACCATAATTGTGTCATAGAACCGAAATAATAATACGGATTAGATGTGTTCTTACTTTTTGTTTTTTTATCATGTGTGCAGCTTCCTATCTGTGACACAGAAATCCATCTGTGTATACGGACAGGCTTTAGCACGCTCAGACTCCCTCGGTTTAATTAGGCTATATTTATGTAATAAAATTAATACCTTTCTAGAACCTTTTATATGCAGTTGTTTGACGAAGGCTTACGTTAGAAATTTCTTGTTTTGTTTTTTGCTCACGGTGGTTGCACATATTAGGGCTCAGATATGTTTGATTCAGATAATTCTGGGGCATCGTATTTTGTTTTGCTTGTGCTGTGCAAAACAGTCATTTAATTTCATTATTTCCATCATTCAGTAGGCCAACGTCCAAGCACATAACTGCCCGACGTCAGTTCCGCATGTCATTAAAGATTTCCTTAACATTTTACGTCTCCTTACACCTTTTTTTATATAAGGCTTTGCGTAAATAAAAGATTTAGGCCGCAGATGATGAGGCAGTCGCCGCAGCTGCTATTCTAGCATCTTGTAATTTAACAATTACTTTGTTTACTCTGTAACGGTCACTGTACTTAAATTACCTTTTTCAGCCACCAATTACATGTAACCCGTCACATCATTGACGAGGCAAGCTGCGACCAGTTACGCAGCTTTGATAACAGCTTTTGAATTTGACAAAAAACTGCAGTAGAATGTCGAAGAAAGTGCCACGCAGCAGGCTCGCGAATGCACAGGTTCAAGGGGGCAAACTCAGAGGATCACTATTTGTTTCCTCATTTTATCGCTTCACCATATGTTAGACGACGAACTGAACAGGTGCTGGTTCGTCTCGACAGCGAGGGCCACTTAGGACTCATTAAACCTATTATGCGAAGCATATTACGAGAGCTCAACCCAGCTCCTCAGGCGCGGCGTTGTCGCCTTGAAACCACGTGACACCGTGACGTCACGACAGAGGAGAAGTGGCTTTGGCTCAACTCTTGCAAGATGGGCTGGGTGGGAATCGAACCAGGGTCTCCGGAGTGTGAGACGGAGACGCTACCACTGAGCCACGAGTACGATGCTTCAAAGCGGTACAAAAGCGCCTCTAGTGAATGCGGTGTTGCCTTAGAAACGAGCTGTTTCTAAGGCTCAGGCGTGCGTCGCTTGCTCAGGCACACATTTCGTTGCCGCGCCGAACGCTGCGTTGCTCGACGCTCACCGCGTCCAATGCGGGGCGTCCAAGGCGAAGTAGAGTTACGCATGAGTTGTTTCTTCGTCTAGCCGAACCAAATACAGCCAAGCAACAGCAGTTCACCAAGCTAAACAGTGGTTCAACAACTAAAATAAAGGCTAGTATGCTTCGCATCCTGGGCTTAACCTTACCTAAGCCACAGCCATTTTTTTTTAAGGCGCCAAAAAACAACACACAGCACACAAATGAGGACGACGGGATAGATCGCTATTGAATATAGGTGTAATCAACCAATACCAACTTGCGCAGCAAGAAGTTCTCTTAAGCGACTTAGGATGCTAATCGCAAGAAATCAACTACGCAGCTTTTCGATGACCCAATCGGACGCATCTTCTTCACCTGTCAGCAACAGTGAAGCCTAGCGCTTCATAGGAGACCCAGATGCTGAGCAACCACGCTCTTGCGCGCGAGATCGGTATACGTCACAACAACTCCCCAGTGCGAACATTGAGTGAACTGGCAAACCTTCCTGTATTTCCCTGTCATTTCTAGGACAACGGGTCTCGTTTTCTCACCTTCCCTTGTCCGTTTCGCGTTATGAAGATGCCCACGCGGTGTTGTGCTAACTCCACCTCCACGATGGAAAAACCGTGCGACGGCTGTAGATTATTTGATTGGCCGTACATCACTTCACCAAGTTAACCTGTAATGGAATCTAGAGAAGCCGATTGGTATTAATGAAGGAATATTGAGCGACTGAAGACTTTGACTGAAGAAGAGATCGAGTGGGCTCCTTAATAATAGTGTAAAAATATAGATGCTTTAAATCATCCTGTATATATATAAAATAGGCCCTTTGTAGTTCCTTCTATCTCCCGAACTCCTCACCAGCAAAGCACGAAGCGGTGACCTCCCCGGAAGTTTACTTCCGTCGTTTGTCGTCTGCTTGCAGACTGTATACCACAAAACTAAATGTTTCTCGTCTTCCAAATGAATGAAATCTTTATCTAAAGAACTGGATTTTTCTTCTCAAGCACAAACACGTCTTCAAATAGTAGTACGTGTGACTACTGCAATTTATAACTATTAGTTTCCTCGCGTCATCTATAGGTGGTGTCGCGCACAGTGAGAAGAAAAAAGAAAAAGAAAACGATGGGAAGAGTGCCGCACTCTTCAAGAGGCTGCGACAACATTGCAGTGGCTCGCTGGCACCGAGGATGGGGTCAATTTCACTGTACAACCATCGAATTATTTGTTTCGAGAAATAAAAACGACGCCGGAATTAACTTTCTGTCATTTTTTCCAACGCGTTTCGCACCGCCACCCGCTCTCCTCCTTTGTCTAGAAACGCCAGAGCAACAACCTAAGTTCCCAACGGAAGCGCCATTTCCTCGAATTAAACTATGGATTGGATCCAAACGTGCCATGCCGCAGCCGCCGGTTGGATCCAATCCAATCCACCAGACGCGCCATGCGAAGCCGCATGATCGCTCCAAACTTCCCTGCTCCCGTAGGATTCGGCGCCTAGCAGACGAAATGCTCGGTGGGAGGTTGATAGAGAGGAGCGTGTCGTCATTATGACCTCACCAAAAACTTGGCCACGCCCCGCGGCAGGCGACGTCGGCGCGGAGTAGGCCAATCGCGCGCGCCGGTAACCGAACGAACGCGCCGAACAACCATCTCCGATCGCACCCCAAGTTGAGTGCCTTGACTCCAGCCATTCAGCGTGATCTCAGAATTCATTATTCAACCCGCCGTGTTTCCTTGGTCGCTATGGTGTTCGGCTGCTAAGCAAGAGAGTGCGGAATCGAATCTTGGCCACGGTGGCCGCATTTCGATGGGGGCGAAATGCGAAAACACTCGTGTACTTAGATTTAGGTGCAGGTTAAGGAACCCCTGGTGGTCAAAATTTCCGGAGTCCCCTCCTACGGTGTGCCACATAGAATACGATCGTGGTTTCGGCACGTGAATTCCATCCCATAAGTTAGAATCCGTAATTCAAATATTTCTGAGAACAAGAAATAGTGTTTTCATGGTTACTCTGCTTCGAAAATTTTTTCATGCGAACAAAACCATTATGAACCCGTTAGGGATCCCTTCAGAAGGAAAGACAGATGGCTGGCGCCTTGATGCGCTTTGTGTTTCCGCGCGCTTACTCTTAAGGGGCGTAAGCTCAAGTATCTGAAACGCGTCGAAGTGAGAGGCAGCACGAAAGTTTCGCTGCCCAGGACCGGCGCTCTTCATGACCTCAGTGTTGTGACAGACTGCGTTCGTAGTCATTAACTAGGATTTGTGCATGTTTTCTTGTGCGCGAGTGACACCATGTTTGTCAATTTAATTACCAAGCGAATTCTTACTGCACTTTATAGGCCCAACAAAGCTATAAACTTTACTTTGTGTGCTAGTCTAATTATTTGCAATCGCTTTCAACGCTTGGCCTCTAGAGGGAAGCTGCGACATTTAAATAAGTGCGGGCTCATGTAATTGGGGAATAGCAGGCCATTTCCGTGTATCGTGCAATATCTATTTTGGTTTCAGTAAACTAACAGCTGCAAGGCATGGCCAGAAGGCTAACAATCGATGGCGACACACTGGCGAATTTGCAATTGTATTTCTATTAGTGCACATTTTCTATCCGGTGTTTAGGGTAGCCTGTTTCCTACGTTACAGGAAATTCCAGTACATTATGCTGTCTGACGGTTTTCTTTTTACTCGTGCGTTTTAGCATCCACTGTTTCATGCGCAAACAAGTTCGAAGCCCAACTTGTTCGTATTCCTATGCACACATACTAATTGCTGACGTCAGCGTTTCACTGGAATGCTCTTCCCGTCATACCTCATCCAACGGCAATAATTATTACTTCAAGAGAGAGAGAGAGAGACGACATAATGAAAAGACTTGGAGGTTAACCAGGTTGAGATCGGTAGGCTACTTTGCAATTGCGGAGGGTTTTCGAAAGGCCACTGAAAGACGAAGAGGAGGAGAGCAGTTCACAATTTGCACGGACACACAGATGCAGTGAAGCGTTCATCCATTAATTCATCACAGGCAATAATAGAACGTGGTGCGTTATTGTCAGTCTGAGGTCTCACTTTTATTTCCCATAAGATTTTCTTCAGATACGAACGCAATCATCCTAGGACTTAATACGGTGCAACAATGACAGATTTGTTGTGAAAGGACAATGACAAAAACACACTCATTTACGCTCGGAAGCAATGTCCGTTCATCTTTCTTTTCTGCGTAGATAATGCTAAGGCAACTAAATGCAAACACGGCATCCAAGTGCAGGAAAACAAAGGCAACAATGAAAAAAAGGCATCTGCTTCGTAAAGAGTATGTACGTAATATACACATGGCCCGATGGTGGAACTAACTTTCATTTGTAGTTTTAAAATTAATTCCTAGAATAATAAATACGGAACCTTGCAGATTCATGGCATACCCTAATATATACGCCCGGAGGTTCCCGCAGTTGGCATATAACATCAGCGGTGGTCGGACATATTCCATTGGAACAAGTTCCAGCTAACGCGAGGCACAAGTCTACGAACGTAAAGGCGCAATGCGAGAAAAGTTAGAAAAATGCGCATGCATTCAACTGTTGGGCGCGGTGTATCATAGTTAAGTTGCAGGGAATGTTTGGTCGGATTATTTGTGGACGTCACTGGCGAAACCGTTTGGCAACCTCCCAGGCTCTGTGCATACGAGATGTGCCGGCGGGGCAGGAGTCGTCGGCCACGTATGAAGTGACGTTGTAGATGAGCCAGCTGAGTGTACTGACGTTCTTCGCTGCCAACCTTTCGTGCACTGTCACCATCTGCATGCACGGAGAATTTGCAGACTCATATATCATCCGGGAGCGACAAGCCTTCCTCGTGTAGCAGCAAAAACAAGAAAGAGGAGCAATGCGCCTGGTTACACTGTAAGCTGATTTAGGCCATTCAGGGAAGGTAAAAAAATTAAATTATGGGGGTTTTTCGTGCCAAAACCACTTTCTGATTATGAGGCACGCTGTAGTGGAGTCCTCCGGAAATTTCGAGCACCTGGGGTTCTTTAACGTGCACCTAAATCTAAGTACATGGGTGTTTTCGCATTTCGCCCCCATTGAAATGTGGCCGCCGTGGCCGGGATTCGATCCCGCGACCTCGTGCTCAGCAGCCCAACACCATAGCCATTGAGCAAGCACGGCGGGTAAATTTTTGGAAGGTTAAAGGCGCATATTGTTCGATAACAGTCACCATGTAAGGGCGCGAGTTATAAAACAGTACACATCGTTAAACGCGTAGATAGGTTTGCGGCGTAGAGGGGTAGCGGGGCTTTTTTTAACCTCATTTCCGTTACTCATTAGTTCAATATCCCTGTATTGCGACATGTGAAGACAAAGGAAAGACACGAATGGACCAATATATGATGTGAAATTTAACGAATACCAACTAGCACGATTGAGCGTTCTCCGACTGATTAGCGTTATATTTATTGCTTATCCAATGTGAAAACATATTCGAAAAATACTAAAGCTAACGCGGTGCTTCTCGCCACATAATTTCATTAGCCTTAAGAAAAGGTCCGGATACCTAAATTAATGCTATAGCTGTTAAAAAGTAATAGCTCCACCTGACATGTTACAATTGAAAACTTGCGTGTAAAAATTAATTGACGTCACAGGTACACTTATAATTTTAGACTGTGATATATCAGCGATCCTCAATGCCTTCATATTTCATTGTCAAGAATTTATTATTTGTATTTCTCGTCCAGAATTCCAAAATGTATAATGCCTGTGTGACACGGGCAATCACGAACTCTTTTAGGACAAGGGAGCACGATACTTCCTGAAGGCGTTCGACCTCAACGATGTTGCGGTCCTGTCACATGGCCAATAACAAGTTTTTAAACGTAGCCGCAAGGGGCGCATTCAGAGGTGTTTGGTTTTTGTACAAGTTCAAGTGTGTAACCTCTAATTATGCTCGTAGCTATTATAATTAAGGCTCCTACCGTAAGCATATTATTCAATATGTTTGATGCGAAAGACATACAGCTCATTGAGAATCAAAGTGCACTCGCTAAACATAGCAGTCCTGACAGCGACGCAGCAACTCTCGGCTTTTGCGTGCTTTCCTTTGCGGCGTCGGCGTGGCTAGCCACCATAGGGTGGCGAGTATATAGGCTCTGCGTTCACAAGGACCAACATTTGGCACGGTAGCCTTGTGGCCTTTCCTTTTATTTTGTACTCTGTGCCGGTGGCAGTCACGAGTGACCACACCGACCGCCGCACGACTAGCACGACAACGGTTACGCGTACATAAACCCGACGTGTGTAGGTGGAGCCAGGAATCGAGTTGACCGAGCTCGACGTGACCGCGTTTACTTGAACTCGCTTCGGACGAGTCTGGACAACCAGGATACACAGCGTCGAGCAGGACATTAACGCATTCGAACTGGGTTTGTGGTTCCCACTGCCGTCTACAATAGCCCTGTTTGATGGGTCTTATCGCTACGACGAGACTATACTGAACGGTGTCTTGTCTTGGCCTTGTCCTGATGCTGATCCCGCTAGCGGCGCATAAATCGCCACGTCCCAGCGTTCCTGCGCAAACCTCGGCGCTAGCGGGCCGGACCCGTCCGTGTTTACGTGCACGCTGCAAACGGGTCGCGAGCTGGGTCAACCTGTACTCCATGCAGTCGCTCTGATTCAGCCCGACTCGACGCTTGTTAAGGCCGACGGGCTAGCGTTTACACAAACTCGTCAGGCATACCCCAGCCCGACAAGCCGACTCGACCCGATTCTGTAGCATTCGTGCAAACGTCCTCAAAGACAAGAAAAACATTGCACCAAGCGTCCTAAGTCGAGAGTATTGTGCAGGGGCGAGCAGAACTGTCGCTGAATTGTGCCTGAACTTTTATTGAATTCAATAGAAACGTTCAATAAAACTTCAAACACAATTCAACGAGAGCTCTGCTTGCTGCTGCACAATACTCTCGACTTAGGCCACTTGGCGCAATAGAAACGTTCTAAACACACGAAACATTGATTTTAATGCAAACAATAATTAAATTGTCAGCATTAAAATAGCAAGTATGGGCACGAGAGTACACCCTGCAGCCGCCGAATGAGATCGCCGATCTCCCTTAACCAAACGCTCCGTTAAACTCGCTTAGCGTAAGGGCGACCATGTGACATCGAGTGCATCTCCTTCGAGATAAAGACGACGGAGATAAAAGGAGTTCGCGAGCGCCTGTGTGACAGGGGTGTAAGTCGTGCGTTGCGTCAGCTTTCATAAATTCTTGGTATTTCAAGACATAGTCACGTTGTATTTGTTCCTAAAGTCTTTTGAACCTGTTTGTTTCTTTTTGTTTCTGTACAATGCTGTTTGCAAACATTCGAACTGCCTGCCGAAAACAACCGGTCAAAAGTCGACATAGTTAAGCAGTAGGCTTATTGTATTTATTACAAACCTAATTGCTGCGCATTACCTGCCGCATTACCTACCATTCTTTATTGGAAAGCAACAAAATCCCAATAAAGAAAGGCGTCAGGCAGGGAGAAACGATCTCTCCAATGCTATTCACAGCGTGTTTACAGGAGGTATTCAGAGACCTGGATTGGGAAGAATTGGGGATAAAAGTTAATGAAGAATACCTTAGTAACTTGCGATTCGCTGATGATATTGCCTTGCTTAGTAACTCAGGGGACCAATGCATGCTCACTGATCTGAAGAGGCAAAGCAGAAGAGTGGGTCAAAAAATTAATCTGCAGAAAACTAAAGTAATGTTTGACAGTCTCGGATGAGAACAGCAATTTAAAATAGGTAGCGAGGCACTGGAAGTGGTGAGGGAATACATCTACTCAGGACAGGTAGTGACTGCGGATCCGGATCACGGGAATGAAATAATCAGAAGAATAAGAATGGGCTGGGGTGCGTTTGGCAGGCATTCTCAGATCATGAACGGCAGGTTACCACTATCCCTCAAGAGAAAAGTTTATAACAGCTGTGTCTTACCAGTACTCACGTACGGGGCAGAAACTTGGAGGCTTACGGAAAGGGTTCTACTTAAATTGATGACGAAGCAACGAGCTATGGAAAGAAGAATGATAGGTGTAACCTTAAGGGATAAGAAAAGAGGAGATTGGGTGAGGGAACAAACGCGAGTTATTGACATCTTAGTTGAAATCAAGAAAAAGAAATCGGCATGGGCAGGACATGTAATGAGGAGGCAAGATAACCGACGGTCATTAAGGGTTACGGACTGGATTCCAAGGGAAGGGAAGCGTAGCAGGGGGCGGCAGAAAGTTAGGTGGGCGGATGAGATTAAGAAGTTCGCAGGGACGACATGACCACAATTAGTACATGACGAGGGTTCTTGGAGAAGTATGGGAGAGGCCTTTGCCCTGCAGTGGGCGTAACCAGGCTGATGATGATGATAACCTGCCGCAAATAATTTGCTGCATCTGGCTCACTGGAATCTTTTCTATGGGTGCGGTGATGCCTTTGTATCGAATTGCGCAGTTGTGAGTGTTTCTGCGGTATAATGGCTCTATCGGTAGCACCTACAGTTGAGCCGCCGCCAAATGAGCGCTCTAACACCTTCTGACGATTACGAGCCTGTAATGAAGTAACCGTCCATACGCACCGTCTTCTCAATGCTGGCCCGGGTCTCAAAGGTATACACTAGCCATTCGTTCTGCGAACGGCTTGCATCAAAGTTGCAGAGTCCAGGTGAACCGGTGGACATGACGTTGCCTTCGTCTTTCTCCACAGGAGGGCACACCTGAATTCGTTGGGAACGGAAGGTAGTCACAAACATAAAACACTTCGTCAGAATGAAGAAAATGATCATTCATATTGTCATTATTATCGTGCATGAGATTAAGACGATAAATAGTACACAAGACAACCTTCAAAAGGGTTTAGAACAATACACTGCAAGTTCTATAGCACGCATAAAAAGCAGCGAACACAGAATGCAGCATGAAGCACAGCTGCAGTTTGTCAGTCGTCACACATGCACGTATACGACACGACACCGCTACCCCGTCGACTGACCTACCTATGTCACTGGGGCCGAATTCTCGGAGCTGTTTGTTCTCAAGTGCTGTTCAGTATTGGCCAGTCACTTTCGCTAATAATTTAGTAACGTAGATCACACGTGAGTCGGAGAAAATAAAAGAGTGTAATTTACAATTTATACAAGGCTGTGAAAATGGTACGGCCGACGAACAGCTCGCGTTGCGCTTGATTCTCTACCGCGTTATCTTTTGACAAACGGTGAGGCACACCACATGGGACCAAATCACACGAAGTGCACTGGACAAGCACTGCTAGCAACAGTCACAGTAGTCACACAGTTATTAATAATAACGCTTTATTTTTAAAAATTCCTCGTCCAGAAATGCGGGCATGCTAAAGCCGCGGGTTTGGCTTGAGTAGCGATTGCGCCATCCACCTCGTCTCCTTCTGGTCGCGTGTACTGTGCTTCATCGACTGTCGCAAAAGCCTACTCTTCGAAAGTTTTACACGGTGTTCGTACTGCGAGCTGCGGCTGCATTGTCGGCACATTCATGCACGAACGCTTCTTAACAATCTACGCTACATCACGGCAGCACAGCATTTGCTCCTACGAACAGTTCTAGCTTAAGAACATTCTGATGACTAGATACCCTTATGTGAGAGCTGGCACGACTCACTTTGTGTCAGTTCTGTTAAATACTCGACACATCGACAAGGCTTGCCTCACAAAGGAAACGGAAATCAAGGATCCACGAGCAAACCCCGTTTAGAGTGAAATTGCATTGTCGATTGCAGATAGTATGTTTTATTTACATTGACACTGTTTCGAAGCCAAATGTAAAAGTTACATGCACAACCAGCGATAACTGTGGTGTTTTCTCATTTGGCTTTCTATACTATTTATCTACATCATCTGCAACATAATGAATGGCCTGACGATTTCTTTCTTGTTTATCACGTGCATTCATGCTGTACTGAAGGCACTGGGCAGTGGGCATAGTGCTGGTGAAAGAGAAGACGACGAGAATTGCTTGCTTCCCCGTTTCGCCGTAGTACCGACCTGTTTAAGCCTACCGCTACAACCCGGAACTAGTGCTGCTAGGCAAACACCCCCGTTGTAATGCCTTTATTGCAGCTTCTGTCGTTCCCTGGTCTTTTCAATTTGGCTCTGACTTTTGTTTTTTGCGAAGAGGTGCATCAACTTGCCAATTAGAAATAAATGTGGTTAACATGATACGTTGAACACGAAATGTCACCTCATTATAACCACCCGGAAAATCGTCTGAAAGCAAACTGTGCTACGATGCGATGAATGTTTGTAAGTCACGGCCCTGTGTTAGTTAGCTTGATGACACACCGCAATACCTGCAATTGACTCTGTAGGCACTGGTGCCGCGTTTCCCCTGACCTAAGCTTATCGACGAATGTGGAAGATTCCTCAAAAAAGCTACCAGAAAACCCTATTTAACAATGCGTGTGATCTACCAAGACATTTCACCTCAATCGGCAAACGAATCCGCAACATGCTCCGAGCAGCTCCTTGCCGACCAGCGAAGACCAGCGGCTGCTGTATAGACAAACAGAGCCGTACCTTTTTCAAGGCCACGACGTATTCAGCGCACTACAAAACGTTAGCATTTCTTTTTTTCATCTGAGGGGGAAATAACTTTGGTATTCTAGAATTCCAGAATTCTTTTTTCCGTGAGTGAATGGCGGCAGCTAGCCACAAACCACGCTAACCTTTGTAAAACACCGTGGTATTTGAAAGTTTTTATACACGGAACCGGCACACAAAATTATCGAGGTGCTTACTGTTTATCAGCCTACTCTGATGTTTCGAACGAGACAGTCATTCAGGCAGTTTTGTGAAGCAGCCAGTATTCGCTGTATCATATATGATAGAGCACACAATTATGGCTTGCTTTTTCGAGAAGAGCGGTGACTCGTTTGCTCGCGAGGAGATAGCCTGGTCTCCGTCGCCCTAAAAATTTGTTTCACTCTACGTTTAATCGTGCGATTTACATCATCGCAGCAGCCACATATCGCAACGAACAAGCCACGCACTGCAGGAGGAGAAGGAGGAGGAGGAGGAGGAGGAGAAACATTTATTAAAAAAAAATGAAAGGACAAGCAGGTGTCTTTCTGCTTGTGCGGGAGGCGCCCTTAGTCCAGGGCTCCTGCGGCTCTTGCTGTCTCCCGGGCCCGCCGCACCAGTTGCTGCTGGTTACGAGGGTCCGAACTAGTCAGCACGGCCTCCCACTGCTCGGGTGTGGGGTTGGGTATTTGCGGGGCCGCCTTCACGTACTGTAAGTTACTCACCGACGTGTCCATACTAAAACATATTATAATCCCCGTCTTTCTCAGAGCAGCCAAATACTGTAATGGTCTTTTCCACAACAACGCTGCTATAACCTGCCCAACAAGGTTCAAAGAGTAACAAGTTCTCCTTCACGCGAAATACCAGTAACAATTACACTTTTTCTGCCCAAAGAACCTTTTGTTTAATCCTTGTATACATAAAGAACCCTCGAGGGTCTTCAGAATATATATATATATATATATATATATATATATATATATATATATATATATATATATATATATATATATATATATATATATATATACGTATGAATGAATTTGGGGGCAAAATATAAAGTTTCAGGATATATATATATATATATATATATATATATATATATATATATATATATATATATATATATATATATATATATATATATATACACACGTATGAATGAATTTGGGGGCAAAATATAAAGTTTCCCACGCTATACTGTCTCTTGCCGCCATTATTCTCATAGATATCAGCAAGCAAATATGTCACGATTATGTCAGGCGTGACGAAATTAGGGAATTTGAGGAGATAAGAAGGGGTGCAGCTGGCAGACGGCAGGGCTAATTGGAGATCGATAGAAGAGGTCTTCGGTCTTCGTTCAGTAGTGGATGTAAAATATAGGCCACTCTTATAGTTAATGATGATAATTACGTCAGAAAATGATAGTGCTAGGTGTCGTTACGATAAGCATATCGAAGTGCCCAATGTCTTTGAAAAGCTTATGATAACAGCAGTAATAAAGAAATCTGGCAGGAACAAGGAGAAGGTATTCTAGCTTGTGTCGGTCTCTTGAGACCTGCGCAAATAACAACTTTTGAGAAACGCGCTCTAAAAGCATTGACCGAGATATTCAGGCTACAGATATGTGCATCCAGGATGAAGTGTCATGAAATTGTAAGGAAAGTTGTAGATGAACGGTACAAAAATGCGCTCCACGTTAAAGAGCAGCGATTCCAGTTCAAAAGCGCAGCTCCTAGGCTACCGTTCCTGCGGCAAGCGTCGGCGTTGGCCCTGCTAACCGAGCGAACGAACACAACGAAGGATGAAAGCGAACATGGAACGCAGCGGGAGATTAAGACTGTGGTATCGAAGAGAGCAAAAGGAGGAAAGTGGAGGAGGGCATGGCGAGAGCGTGAGAAGAAAAGCGTAGTGCCGCGCAACACGGGCTTCGCGGCGACGACGGCTATGAGATGGCGCCAGTGCAGCGCGCGGCGTCTGTATGGAAACGAAGCGCTGCATGAGCGTAGCTCTGTCTGGGGCGGCTGCTGTGAATCGCACCCGCGCGTCACCCACGCGTCGCCTCTCGCAGTCTCCCGATTAGCGAGGCAGTCATGCCGCTCATCGCTCCGTTTACAACGTGTTGCACGATAGAGATTATCCGCGCCAGCCAGCCAATATATCGCGAAATGAAAACACGTATATAGCTGCGCTCAAATTCCATATTAGGTGGTATTGTAATTGTCGCTGAATTTTTTTCATTGGCTGAAATTAGTTTTTTACAGTTTCGTTTGCATTTGCGTATTGCCATGAAATATGCCCGTAACTGCATGGATGACGTATCATATGTTATAAGCGACAACTTTAGGTCTGAAAGTCTCCTCTCTGCCCCAATGAAACGATTGTCTAAATGTTTTATACGAATAACAGTTCACGCAATAAGGAGTCAACATGTGCCATGTTGATCCCTTATTCCATCAATTGCATTAAGGGGTTCCAGGCGTGTCTGCCTGCACACTACGAAGATATGGAAGCCTTAATTGCGCTGTAAGCGGACCAGGAAAAAGGCGCTATAAACATAAAGGCGCCGTCCTGCTCATCGAATATGCGCGGCACATTCGAAGCCAGTGACCAGTGTCCGCTTATATCTTACCCCACGCCGAACAAATCGGTGAACGCGCGCGTAACATTGCTTGCCGGCGGCCTTGTTTTTGAAGAACGACCGACCAGCACCAGAGGACTCGTCCACATCTACGAAGGCGTCAATTCTGAGGCTCAGCGTCAGGACAAACCGCGACACCGTCGTGTCCACGCTGAAAATGAGCTCCAAGCACAATTCCTGCGGGAACAAACACCATCAGTGTAGTCTATGCGCTCGTTAAACATAGGAACTTGGAAGAAAACTTCTTGGCGAAGTTTTTGTCACACCTCAAGTAATGGCGTGGTTTCATACGTTGCTAAGCAACAAAGCACAGAGTATGTCTCGGACTTAGAATGAACCTAACCTTGTCCTAGAAATTATTAACATTAAGTTATTAAATCCCCGTGGACCTACATTGCTAGTTTCTTAGCAACGCGTATCTAACATTTTTAAAGTTGGTTATATAAGTACTTCGCTGTGATCACTGCATCGACTTTGTTACAACACGAAGCTGGTATCAAGTACCTGTATACTTTGCTACTTTTCATATCACCAAAGCAGGCGTGACTAAACGAAACACAGGTTAAGTTTTCAAAATGCGTCCCCTTGCAATATCACTGCAAAGACGGGTAAGGTCGCACAACAAAGCAGCCCTAAAAGACCGCAGAAAATATTAAGGAGCACACAGCCTCTACGCTGAGCTCCGCGCTGCCTTGTCCCGTCTTACAGCAGTGGCTTTTTATTACGGCGAGCTAGCCAGCTCACCAATCAATTTTCGCAACCAGAGCGCAACATTACAGGATGGTGCTCGTGCCGTGCATCGCTTTTACAGTTGTGATATCAGGGACACCAATCAACGCAGTGATATCTTAGGCCTTCCGCTCAAATAGAGACTGTTGTGAATGTAGGTCATGTATTATGTTTGCGAAACCGCTTGCTTACACAAGTATTTGCTTCGAAGAGATGCCCCGGCCTTTTCCTCGGCATCACCAAAGAAACTGCGCTGATTAAATGGCGTTTAGTTTTGCCATGACACAGGCTGAACCACTGTGGCTGAGGCTTGGCACTTGAATCTACTAACTAAACGTGTAGATCGTTCAAGAGTAAAACGTTACTACGGGTTGTTTAAAACGCAGCCTAAGCACCTTTCAAAGCGAAGATTTCTGTGGCTAGGCGAAGAATCCGTCCTTCCGCGCCTGTGTACAGAGAACTGTAATCATCAGCAATGGCTCGAGCGTCGTCGTCTTCTTCCACAGCTGGTTCCGATGCCGCACATCATTCCAGCGTAGCATTTGCCTGTTCTTCTGTCATCGTAATGGGAAGGCCGCGTTTACAGGGGCACGAGCCATTGCTTAAGGGGGTACGAGCCATTCATTGTCTCACGTGACGGAAAGTTTAATTTTGAAGCAATTTAACTTTGAATAATCGCAAGCGTGAATGGCGGACGGATGCTGCTAACCACGCCGCCGAGCAAACTCGAGACATCGGACGCAAGCGACAACTGCGGACTGCGGGCGTACCGTCACTGACGTCCTTTTCTCCGTCGCAGCCGAACGTGTGCCTAACCTAATTAAGAAACATAAAGACGTAACCAATAATTGAGAAAGACCTTTAATGTACATCGGGATTAACCAAGTAGTAAACACCGGGGCCGCACGTTTCAGCTTCGCTGGTTAACCATCGGTACGGAGTGCTCGCGTATTTCTTTTTTAACGCGCCGCCTCGCGACGCAACTATACATTAACGCCTGTAGTGATAGTAACAGTTCCCTTCTGTTAGGACGTAGAACATGCTGCGTTCACTGCTCATATTTCGGGAGTTGCCCAAATACTATTTTCTTCAACTATTATTTAAACTTTGATTAACTCCTATAAAGTCAGCAATGCAGTCGAACCCGGCTATAGAGTTTCTACAGCATTGAACCGATGGGCGCCGCCATATTGGCTCATGCGACAGCGCCCGCCATTGAGCACGTTCTGATCGGTGTTTGCTCGCTTGCTTACAATGGCGGCCGCCAGCACGGCTTAGACAGCTGCTAGCTGCTATTTCGGCCACAAGGGTAATCAGTGGGTGGGTAGACGATACAAGACTTTGGCGAAAGCTGCAGAGGCAGTGTACGTATGCATTTCATTTATCCACACACTAACCACTCTAACACATTTGAGGGTGCAAAATCAGTTTGTCACCAGACTCGTATACTTATGGTTTTACAATAAAAGCACCCCCATTTGATTAACAGCCTTAAGCAAGGCTGTTTGACTGAAGTACGAGCCAAATGAATGAA
This sequence comes from Dermacentor albipictus, assembly GCF_038994185.2. Classification (NCBI taxonomy): domain Eukaryota; kingdom Metazoa; phylum Arthropoda; class Arachnida; order Ixodida; family Ixodidae; genus Dermacentor; species Dermacentor albipictus. The sequence goes on from NC_091825.1 coordinate 52,696,197, forward strand.
AAGTCTCGCCCTCAGCTTCTTATACTTTTCACTGTTTACTAGCACCACTACACGCACAGAATCAAATAAAAATCATTCATCCTTAAATAGGCTGCGAAAGAAATTCATGAAAAGGATTCGAACCCAGGAACTTCACCTGGAAACTAGGCAGCTTAACCACTGTGCCACGCGAGAGCGACGTTTCAGTTCTTCAAATATTCGTATTCATACGTGTAAATTGCCCAGAAACTCAAACTGCTTCATTTAATGAGAACCCTTGCACAATAACACATCTTGCATCACAGAAAATGTGCTCGCTGCGATTGAAACAAACATTCCTTTAGCTGCAAGGACAGTTTTCAACGGTAGCGAACGTGCTGCATGTATGCGTACGAACATCTTTCGTACAGGATGTTCATTCTTTCCATAGTGTGTTCATTCTTAATTGTTGTTGTTTTTTTCGTACAACCCCTTAGCATAGGGTATTTTAAGTAAAATTGGTGCTAAATGGGTGTATGAAAGCTGTAAATTGGGAAACACTCTTGAAGGCGTTGAATGGTTTAGTGTGCATTCAGTCTGCGCTGCACAGTGGCGTAATAAGGGGGTGGCATACCACGTATCCCACCCCCCAATATTTCTGTTAGTATGACCCTTATCCAGCCCCCTTCACCTCGCCATTCAAGTGCTCGCGAGATCACTCGATATACAAGCAATTCAATACACGCATATTCGCCAAAATGGAACATTTAAACATTTTAGTGATGTGTTTGTTACACATATGGATTTGGTACCTCTAGTGAAGAAAAACATCAAGGAGGAACGAATAAACTTACTGAAAACATAACTATCCTTATTAGGCCATAGTAAGTCTTGCTGTTATATGTCCTGTACTGTTTCTCAGTGTCCCTAAGAATGACGTGCTCGACGCACAAGATTCCCTAAATGCAGGTGGGGATTTGATCACAGTTCTCTACACGCGTGTAATGTCGCGTGAGCCAACGTACCACTATGGCATGCGCGTGCCCGTGAACGTGATTCATGGTCTCTCCGAAGCAATGAGTGGTGCTTCGCATCCTTAACTTGCGCCTTTACTGATTGTGTAGAGCGGTACTTCATCTAACTGAACTTCCGAATCCACTTCATCGTCACTCAAGTGACGATGAAGCTTCGGAAACTATAGTGTATTCAAGCAAGCTTTCGACATCATGTTCCGGCGGCCGGCGAAGAGACCAAAAGTTCCGCGTTCCGTCGACGACGTCGTTCGCCAGTATTCGGATGAAGAGGCAACTTCTTTTTGGAAGTTCGCATTTCAACAGCCTTTACTTTTGTTGATGAAATGCAGTCCCCGACGGCCCTTCCGGCTATCTGGATGTGTTACCAGCGAACTGATCTCGCGCTTCGCTGCGTCTCCGATGTGCCCGACATAAGCCAAAAACGAGGAAAATGCAAAGAACGCTGGGCGCTTTCAGAAGCGCATGTGCGCTAGTGTCCCTTGCCAATTGCTATGGCGGTAGTGCCTGTGTTTCAGTCGCAGAATTCATCATGTTGTCTTCCGCCGTAGTGGAGTGCGTGGAGGAGTTCGTCGGCCACATTGGAATTCACTATAAGCGACTCGACAGGATAGCAAATCAAATGTACTGCTTGCTACACAAGCAGCAACACTCGGAAGCGGACTCGCTGACTAGAATATATCCAGTGTCGAGTTAATTATGCCGGAATTATTTTGCATTTGTATCGCTGAATATATGTTCGATATAGGGAATAATTCGCTTTCTCCGATTTCGTTACAGTTCGGCTCCACTGTAACCCAGTGTGCCACCTAAGAAGACAACCTTGGAGACATGCGGGGAAGATTACATTTGTCGGCGGTTGATGAGGTCTTCTTTACACTTCAAGAAAGGCTTCCTTTATTATTGCTAACAAAGTAATACCACGCCAAGATTATTTTTCCCCTCCTATATTATTGCAATTATTTGTCAAATTTTTGGGTTATCAAGTGTGTGCTTAGAGATAGTAATGGCGCATTTGTCGTGACGTCTCCGTTTACAAAGACATCTGAAACTCTTGAACATCATTGCTCGCAATATAGACTACGCTGTATCTTTACTTACGAAAGCTGACACTTCGGAAAATTGGCGTAGCGCCACTGTGTGTCTATTGATTCTTCGTTCTTGATAAAGTTGCGCTGCTTTTCTGTGATGCATTTCTTCAGTGTCTGCTTTGTGACGCCAAAGCCTACCAAGGGAGGGGAGTTCAGGATGCATGTTCACTAAAAGAGCGTTACTTGCGCATATATTGGTCAGTCTTCATAGAGCGATGTTGAATTGACGTCATCGTTCAGTGAATCTAGTTGCTGTTCACAGAGGATGGAAAACTGGGCAAGTTGGTGTAGGTGCACGGCTGCAATACTGGGACAAAAAACAAAAAACAAAAAAGCAGAGCATACCACAGGACGCTCACTATAGTGTGAACTCGATTGCAGGAAAACGAACATATAAAAAGACCAAGTATCATGTGTTCTCCACTCCTTCCGCATATACATAAAATCGCTGTCAAAACACACGCCTCAATTTAAAACCGCACAAAGGTGAAAACACGTGACACTTATTTGCTGTGATTTCTCTCACTTGGGGGATCCTTTTGATAGTTCAGGGGCTTCAGACCGCGTGGCATACGCGTTTTATCGTAGTATTATTTTTCGTCGCATGAACGTTTATTTAAATCAAATCGCTGAGCCCCTTCCCGTACAGAAATTGCAGTAGTAGCCTATCTAACTTATTGTCCATGAGCCAACGGCATTATCAGACTGCTGTATTTGTACCTTGGAATTTCTGAGAACCTGTTTCAAGTAGCCCTTGTTCATAGGCAGATCCGCAGCAGGTTGTGAATGCCCACTGCTGGAGCAGAATGCTTTGGATAGTTCACTGGGCCTTTAAGTGTTGAGGGCCAGGCCCATGTGAAGGAAGGTGTAAGGGCCTCCCCAGCCTGTTTCTTTATTAGGATATTTTTTTTCGTCCGAGAAAAATAACGAAAAAGAGAGCAGACACACGGAGGGATTAAGGCACGTGTGTCCCAATAGATGAGTGAATTCTGGCTCTAAATTGCATTGATGGGTTTTGAAGGGAGAGGGTCAGATGTAACTTGTGTCGCTGTACTATTGTGCGCATTGTTGTCCGCAGGATCATTCTAACGATGCTGACTATGCCGCTCCATGATTGTGCATAGACGATGAATGGAAATGAACTCCCTTCGTAAATGTACGGCTTCTTACAAACTTTCCTGGCGTGCTGTAAGCGCTGAGTGAATCATTGTAGATGCTAAAGAAATTAACGCTCTTCAGCGCAGTGGCCGCTTTCATTACGCTAGTTTACCTACTATGAACTTCATTTAACAGTTAACATCGTGCGACATAGTGCCTTCCCATTGCTTAGACTCCGTCTTTAGTCGCTGTGTTGCAGCCACGTACCTGGAATGTCTTAACATGCTCCCGAATCAGGGTGCGGAAGCACCTACGTGGCCCCTATTCGAGCGCGGGCGCTTGAGCCGACAATCGAACCCACGACCTCACTACAGTACGCAATGACCACTAAGAAGCTGTGGCGAATCACTTACGAAGGTAGGCTGCACGTCGTCGTTCATGAAGCAGTCCCGGTGATTCCAGGCAGACAACCCTTCCACGAAGCATGTAGGCCGTGGAGCCGATATCGACAGCAGGATGAGGAAGTCAACAACCCTGTTGAGCATTGCAAGTGGTATGAGATAAAGTGTTTTGATCTTTATTTGTCCGTCTTTTATTCTGGCGTGGTTCAACAAGACGAAAATACCTGTCTGTTATCATTTTCTCCTTGAAAGTACGTTACTAATGGATATTAATGGTCACTCAATTAATGAATAAGTGGAGTTTTGCCACGTGGAGGTGGCGGTGATGAACCGGTCACTGTTAAAAGTAAGAATTCGATATTTTACAAGGCGGAATGGTACCCAGAAAAAGAAGCAACAATGAAATCACAACAATAGCAGCGAGCGCAGTCATTGCTCATCGATGTGACCCACAAATCAGGTGCGCCCGCTGTTACTCATATATCGCTGTACATTTTAAAGTAATCGGTGGCGCTCGTGTAAATTCCAGAATTGGCAAGCCGCTCCTCGTCGCGAGCGCAATCTGTGTATACCTGACTTTTTATGTTCACTTTCACCACAAAGTGCCTGGCGCAACAGCAACCCTCGCAGCATAAGCTAAGTTACATTTGAGTCCGCTAAACCGATTTCATTACCGAGCTGCATTAAAGGAATTGTGGCAAGTATTGCGCAGAGCGAAAACTGGATAACTGTGCTAATTGGGTGGAAAGCAGGTCATCAGCAAAAAGCAATGTGGGCATGAGAATGTGGTGATTGGCACGAATTGAGCGCCATTTCTATGACCGTGATAAACTGTACATTAACCAATCTGCAACATTTCCTTAAAAACTCTATGACTATGATACAAATGAGATAAACTGAGCCAAAGCTGCGCTAAGGCGAGCAGCGGTCAACGGAAGTGGCAGCTCGAAATATGGTGCATTTACCCTAGCCATTCATTCTATATAGACGTTCGCAACTGTCGTCTTTATGAACGCACTTGTGTGCATACTGATTCATATTCTGAAATTTCGCTCTTCTTGATAAGGCCAGTATTCTTATTCCTATTCGGCAATTTCGCTCTTCTTGATAAGGTCAGTATTGCTTATTAAGCAGCCGGGGAATTGGCTCTTTATTGATACAGTCCTCGACTGATCGAGTTACCACTTGATCTTTCGAACCTGCTCGATTATTTGGTGATCCCCGTAGCGCCCCCGCTAGAAACACGCGTACGAGTGACGTAAATCTCGGAAGCGGTACGGTGTCTGACATGGCATTTAAGGCATGGCCTGCGCACCTGCTGTCGAAAAAAAAAACAGCAGTAGTGATTCAGCTAATTGCCCTTACCGTCATCATTGATGAGGCGACTTCTGGCCCTTTTGCTTGCGTGTTTGATAAGGTGTTTTAGCGCGAATTATTTTTCACGGACACAAGAAGTGACACATACAAGCGCTTAAATTCAACAGAATGGTCATTGGAAACCGGATCAATATTTAATACACGGGTATATAGCACGCAACAACTCAGACATGCGCAACAAGAGATGAACTCAGATACGATAATTCTTTGCTTCTTAGAGATAGTGAAAACGTGCTAAAAGAAACTTGGTCTAGCCATTCAATGCACTTTCAATTACTACTCAGGTTATTTCTTTTTTGTGTTTGTGCACAACGATACCTTCTTGGAAAAGAGCCGAGCAAGCACACGTGCAGCAGTGGGCTGCTAACCAGCCGTCACCACCTTTCTTTACATCGTTGCAGTGCACTGTGAGATTATGATTCCAGGTTTGACCGACGTAGTATTTACCACACGATACTGATATCTAGTATACGACGCCTTCTTTGCAGCATACCAACTGTGTTCTGTGCTTCTTATCACATCCTACCATTTTATCAGCAAATGTGTTGCTGCTCTTGCACAGTTTATTCAGCTTGTTCGGGGCCGTGAAAAAACACGCTCGAGCACCCACCCGCTTTATGTTGTGGGATATTTTGTGCAAGTATGGTACAGTGGCAAACTTCATCGGCTATCTGAGAGACCTGTTTTGTAGGCCTGACAGCTGAAAGTTCGTTTCCTGAGAAGTCCTTCCACAACCCATACCAGAATGTGGTAGGAATCAACGTTACTAGACTAGCTTCAGTTTTCAAACTCGGCGCCGTTGCGCGGAACCGCCACCCGCCCGCGCCTTCGTGGCGCTGCAGTCGCACCCAGCTTCACTTTCTCACTACCCGGCTACGCGGGCGGGCCGGTCTAAGCACGCTGTGCAGCGTTGGTGTATTCTGTGGTTCGTTGTTGACGGCGAATTTCTGCAAACATGTCATCCGCGAAACTGTAGCCTTCGCCGAGTTTGTTAAGAATATCAGCAGACGATGCCGACGTGCTGCGTACCTGGCTGCACAGGCGGCTATCGGAAAGATGTCGACAGTTCGGCGCACCACTTTTTCTGTGCTCGCAGCAATGCGACGCTTCGCTCGGTGTGGAACAGAGCGATTCCTCGTGCCGACCGGGAACTCTCTGCGAAATCCACAGCACGCGCTCGTGCCATTGCTCGCGCGTTCGTCGTCGTCTTCCACAGCTGGCTGCGTTGCCGCTCATCATTCCAGCGTAGAATTTCACTTCTCTTCTGTCATCGTAATGGGGAGACCGCGCTTAAGGGGGTATAAGCCATTGCTTAAGTGAGTATGAGCCACTCATTGTCTTGCGTAACGGACAGATTTCATTACGAAGAATCACGAGCGGCAAATGGCGGGCTAACCACGCCGCCGAGCAAACTCGAGACATCGAACGCAAGCGACAACGGCGGACTGGGGGCAGTGATTTCGTTCTCTCCGTCGCAGCCGGTTGGGTGTGTAACCTCATAATTGAGAAATACTTAATGAACCCCCGGGATTAAGCCAGTGATAAATACAGGGGCCGCACGTTTCAGCTTCGCTGTTGAGCCATCTTCACGGAATGGAAGAGCCGATGATTTTTTTTTTTGTGGCTTCTGTTTTCAAAGACTAGCCTCATCTTCCTTTTTGTAGGGCTTCTTTGGCGTCGTGACAAGTTTCGGTGGTGATGAAGATCATCCTACAATCACGCACTTTGGACTATTACGCACTTTGGCTGGTCTTCAGGCTCCTGATCCTAAACTTCGCGACACGTTAAAGACGGCAGGAAGAAACACACGACATTTAGAAACGCAGCTTCTGCGCTTCGCTGCATGCGTTTCTTCCTTTCGTGCAGTTTACCCTTCATTCAGTATGAACAAACTGGCCCGATAAATCTTATTGCTGTAGGTGGATGCCGCGTTCTCACGGTATCACTAATTCGGACAAGGGAGAACGCCAGCGAGCGTCAAACATGCGCAAACTGCCCGTCCACCCGAGCTCAAGGCTGCGGCGAGGCGCCTGCAGTGGAGCTCGATGGAACGGCGCTGCCATCTGGCGGCTGTCCCAGAAGTGGCGACAGCGGCTGTAAGCCCGCGGGCGGAGAATTTTGCAACTGAAGCTAGTCTTTTAACGTTGGTAGGAATAACCTGCTTGCGTGAGCGGAGCCTTTTGCTATCAATGCTGGTCCATACTAGATGGGAAGAGAACTTTTTGAGAGCATTATCAAGGCAGTGTCTGACCATTCTCCTCTTCACTAATTTCGTGTGGGAGGATCTGAGCGGCAACAATGGTTTATTTTTATTCCCCTAGGTTCATAAGACCAGCACATGCGTTCGCGTGAAAATGAAAACGTATATCTAGGAACCACACAGAACCGTCGTCGTCCGGAATTTCATGCGTGAGTTTCAAGGACAGCAGAAATTATCCAGTAAATGTTAGTATGTTAGAGGCTTCAGATTCGAAGGAACCTTTGTCACACTGAAGTAAAAACAGGTAGTCATCCACGCATACAAATCATTTAAAAATGTTTGTGCCTGTAAGACGCGCCAAGAGGACTTTGTCAAGACTGGAGAAAAACAAATCGCTAAGGCTAGGCGCGATACAAGATCCAGTGCAACGCCTTGCTTTTCAGTAAAAGGTTTCCCATTCCATTGGACGTACGTCGAGCCCACGCACACGGTTAAACGTCCCAAAACATGCCTGGACGAAATATGCGATGCTTCTTAAAAATTTTTCCACCAAACTGTCCTAAGGCGTTCTTTAAGCATAGAAGCAATGCGTCGTGGGGCAAAGGGTAGCACAGGTGCTTTATGACTACAGAGAGGACGCAAACACCGTCGTCGGATTGGGAGGGCACGACGTTCAAGACTTCTTCAGACTTTTTTTATTGGTAAAGGGTCATCTACCTCAAAGATATTTAGCTTGTCTTGCAAAAATAAGGCAAGGAGGTTTTTGCCACGAATCTCTTTCAGACACCATGACACTTAGAGAAATTTGCGCCTTATGCGTCCTCGCACTACAGAAGACTGAAAGAAATCATTCTTACACTTCCAAATTCTGCTGTCTGCCTCAAGAGACCCTTAAAATTTCCGTAACACTTAAATGTGATCACCCAGTATGTATAAAAACACATCAGAGAATTTTCATTTGTGCAGATGCTTGCTACGAAAGGGAAGGCAGCACATACAAGTGCAATCTAACCTGCTAAAAAGTAAAAACTGCTGCACCTTTAAAGATGCTGGTATGCTTCACGGCTGACGCCCTTACAGTTAAGGTCGAATCGTTGATGACAACAAGTGAAGCTTTTTTTGGGGGGGATATTTTTGTAAACGTGACACGAACACCACATGAAACCGTAAACGGATGACATAAAATCTGATGATGTACACTTTCACAGCTACTACATCCAAACGCTGGCGACAGCTATTTGGTGGCGCACCAGATAGTTAGATTTAGTAGAGAGCTTCAAACTATGGATTAACTCATCGCAGTTGTAGTTCGAGCTCACTGGCGTGCGCAGTAAAATATTAAAAACTATATCGTTAAACGGCCCCTGAAACAGTTCGGACGAATTCTGTAGACGCGTAGGGTACAGCTAAACTAACATTTTCGCGTAACAGTTTAAGTGAAGCGCCTCATATTAAGATTTCCGCGGATGATTACAAGTTACTCTCCTACCTAGCCATGCTTTTTCCTACACAACTCGTTCGCCGAGTGATTGGGGCGAGGCTTTACGTTATGATGTGACGTTGTGTCGTCTACTTTCGGTTGTCTTGGAGTCAGTGTGCGAAGCCCCTCCAACCTCTCCGCTAGCCGCCTGGCCGTCGATCCCCAGCGAGGACTATTCAAGCTGCATGTGTTTCGAGCGTTCTGTCACTGCGCCGAGCGTGTCCAGTGTTCCGGTCCCCACAGCCGATCTATGCATCTTCACGGATGGGCGGAGGCGTAAAGCCCTTCCATACTACTACCGCTGTGATGAAAGTGCTTTAGCGTAGACGTACGTGAGCGGCCTGATCGGCCTGCACGATCCAGCCACCTGGTAGCGCAGACCTTAACCAGCCAGAGCTAATACATAACTACACTTTAGCTGTAGCCAAGCTGAAAACTTTTGAAACATAAATTTTACCGTGAAATGCCGACAGCGAACTCTATGCACGAATGCAACCTATCTGGTAGAACCGCGGCCTCTTGAGTGGGTCGCGCTCCTGTTATTGTTTCGAACTTTTATGATTTCAGTCTAAGAAGAGCTAACAAAAGGATGTGCGCTAATGGTTTCTTTTCTCATTACATTTGTTTTGCGACTGCCGTTCTCAAAATTCCGAGGAATAACTTTGTAAAGAATGAAAGACGAGGTATGAGCAGCTTTGGTGGTAGAAGAGTGGTTGGGTACGCGTGGTTAGAAATTTGGTTCGGAATAATTGTCGACGAAGCGACATCTGACGCAGGACGCGGGACGCCAGCGCCGGTATTTCTGCGACACGGGGCCCTTAAGGCTCTCACGTTAAAAAAGACAACATGTTCAATATTACGCTCCTGCCGAAAATTTACACCAGCAGCAAATTAAAATACACTTGGTTTCTGCTGTATTAGCTCTGTGTTTGGTTGAGCTGTGTGCCACGAGGTGACTGCACCGTGCAGGCAGTTCACGCTTGCACCTCTGCTCATCCCGTGAAACGCCCAGTCCACTGTGCTTATTCGAATGCCGTTCGCGCTAAACTCTATTGTGGTAGTAATCCTCCGCCATGAAGTGATGGCTGCAAATGCGTGGATTCTAGCGCCGATCGAATACCCACAGTCCGAGCCGCTGCAGCTTCTACGCCCGTATGCTGTCACTTGCTGCGTTTGCAGTACACAACGCAACAAGAGCGAACCATGGTGCTTGCTAAAAGAAATATCGAGACTAACACTCACCGCGCTGCTCTCGTCGACGCGGAGCCCGCTGCAGCACAAGCAGACCACGCTCGCTGTGTGCCGGAAGTGCTTCAGTGTAGTGCTAAATTGTCCCTGTGCATTCTCTTTCTGTTACTTTCTTTTTAGAGAAACAAATTAACTAACAATTCAACTATTACGAACATTTCTGCACCATAAAGTTGGAAAGATTATCGATGACGCGCCCTGGGCAGCCAATGGGACAGCTCGCCCTACCGTCGCACTACCGTCTACCTCGCATCACTTCGTCAGGGGCGGCTGAAAACTCAAGGGAGTCGGGAGTGTCGGTTCTTCCTCTCCTGCGAGGGGGACGCGAGCGTCGCTCCTGTCCGAGCATACGTGCCTTCGCATCGCTCCACTGGAAAGACCCTAATGCCAAGTTATTCAACAAGGACCAGTCCTCAGACACGGCTCGGCTCCTCTAGAACATCATCCGAACATTTTGGCCAACTTCTGCTGTGATCGGACCAACGTACTGTGAGTTTCTGTGCTTTTGTCACGGACCTGGCAGGGCGCTCAGCTAGCCCTAACGGCTAGGTGAGTAGGCCTACCGTCAAGTACGCCAACGGCCCGCACTCCTTCAACAACAATGGCCCCGAAGTTCGTCACCGACTCTGATGGATGGACCACTCGAGTATCAAAACGTTCCCAAGGTACGCAGCACGTTGCAACGCTCATTTTGCGTCCGCCAATTGGCCTTTTCCTACCTCAGTGGAGCCCACGAACGCTTCACGACGCGCTAAACGTCTCAGCAGCTCTGACTGCTGCAGAGGCTCGCGCCGCTACAGTAGACATCAAAAAAGAAAAGAACTTGGCTATAATAACCAGTGATGACCCCTCGGCGACAGAAAAGCTCCAGCGCATTAATGAAACCACTCTTAATGGCAAAACTTACCCTGTCCACATCTATATCGCTTCACCCCATAACTCGTGCAGAGGTGTGATTCACAACGTGGAAATGAACACCCCAACCGAAGAATTGATGCGTGAACTCCGAGCCCCAAATTATGAGATTATTGCGGCTCGTATGATGGGTAGAACAGCCACTGCAATCGTAACTTTCAAGGGCTCACATGTACCTCGCCAGGTCATCTTCGGCGGAGGTGTATACCGCTGCGTCGCTCACCGACCCAAGGCGCAATATTGCTCAACATGCTTTGCTATAGGAGACCGATCAGACGTCTGTCGCAACAATGGAAAACAAAGATGCAGAACATGTGGAAAGTCTGTCGGAGATCCTGTAGGGGATCATGACTGCAAACCAGGCTGCCCTAATTGTGGCAAGGACCACAAGGCAGATGACCCAACTTGTGAAGTGCGACGAGCCGCTGATAAAGCGGTCAGAGAAGCGGCCTACCTGAAGCGTTTGAAACAACGAAAGGACGACAAGCAAATGAAAACAGTCACCATCGCAAGCCGAAGCCCAAGCCCAAAACGCAACTCCGACAACACATCGAGAGACAGAAGTCGCTCCAGAAGCCGTCAACAGTCCAGGAGCCGATCCAGGGGCCGCAGCCGATCTAGGGGACGCTGCCATTCCAGGGGCCGGGACCACTTCGGGGACCAAAGCCAGTCCGGCAGCAGTGGCCAGTCCGGGAGCGGCGGCTGGTCCGGGGACTGCAACCGGCTCGGAGGTGGCAGCCAGTCTCCGGATCACAACCATTCCCGAGGTCAACAAGACGAGCAACCCGCAAACCAGCGAAACGTGAGTCAGTCACCCGGCACCTCCCCTTTCCCCCCCGTTACCAAGGCATCTCAAGTTCAAACACGAGCTCAAAAAGTAGCCAAAGATTATAAGAACGCTCTACTTCAAACCCGCAGACCTAATGAAATGTCAACACTATCGTCACAATCACTAGAGCCTACCGAAGGCATGGACATGCAAGCAGAGGCACACGCACCTGAAGTTACACCATTGGGTGACATAGAGCAACCCTTAGCTCAGGAAGCAGAACCAGCGTCATTGCAACCTGCAATGAAAAAGGCAAGATACCACACAACAGCCCTACAACACCTTGAAGCAGATTTTAAGCAACTAAGGGACGAAATGAAAGAAATGCAAACCAGTCTAGAGGCCAAGATAGCTCAACAAGTTGCTGCTCAAGTTGAGGAGGCGCTAAAAACATACACTCAACAAATAATGAGCCAAATGCGCTCCCTGTTCAACGAGCTCCTCAGGAGCCAGGCAGAGGCGATGGTCTCTACACAAGTGCAGGCTGCGATGGCCGCATTACCGCGCCAGGAAGAGCGCGAACGACCCAGAGCACGTCGATCTACCAGCGTAACGCGACCCACTCCTTACCCTACAGCGGGCGCTCCGCAAAATCATCAGTAGAACAATGGCGACTAATCTGGTGGTGTGGCAGTGGAACTGTAGAGGGATTGCTCGAAAACGGGGCCTTCTCACGCAGTACATTGCCACTCAAGATCGTCGACCCGACATTCTCCTACTCCAGGAAACTAACCAAACACCTCATCTTGCAGGCTATACGGCGTATAGCCATAATTCTGCACTGGCCATTCTTATTCGTAAAGATATAGCGGCAAATGTTGTCCACAGCACGGAACAGAGCCTCACTGTACGTGTCTTTCCAACTAAAATTGTCAAGAGCAAGGCACAGCCCCACTTATTCATGAATGTTTATAGCCCGCCAAAACAGAAAGTAGACTTCTTCAAGGAGCTTGCGAATCTGCGGCCAACGAAGTATTTTGATCATCTAATAGCAGGCGACTTCAACGCGCCACACACTTCATGGGGATACACAAAAAACTCCTCCAAAGGATCCGCACTACTATACCATATGCAACAGGCCCAGCTAACTCTCCTTAACGAGACCGACTCCCCGACGGGGCACGGAAACTCCGTAGAAAGAGATACCACGCCTGATCTCGCCTTCATTAAAGGACGACTGTCAGCGCAATGGGTTAACACGCACGATACTTTAACGAGTGACCACACTGTCATACAGATGTTTCTGCAAATCAAAGGATTCCCAAAACGCCAGCGCAAGCATCGCCTGACGGATTGGAATGAGTTCCGAAAGACACATGTAGGAGACTTCCAAAACATGCACTTGAAAGATTGGGTAGAGATGGTCAGGCAACGAATCCAGTCACACACGAAGGAAATAATAGAGAAGTGGGAGCAACCAAGCACGGACAGGCATCTTCTTCATCTCTGGGAGGCACGGCATGCCCTCATTAAGAGATGGAAAAGAAATAAGCTCAATCGAAAACTGCGCTCACGCATCAACACGCTCAACGAGCAGATCGTCCACTACACTGAACATCTCACTCGTGAGCAGTGGTACGATACGTGCAACAAGCTCAATGACACATTGAATATGAGCTCCACGTGGAATCTCATCCGATCACTCATTGACCCAACCCAGACAAAGACGGAAACGTCCCATAAGCACCGAAAGCTGCTCGAAACATTTGAGCATACCGATGACCTATTCAACGAGCTTATAACAACACACATTGCGGATCCAGCGCAACCACAGTATGCCGACTACAAAAGCGCAGAGCCAGAAAATGAGGGTCTCACCGGCCCAATCACATTAGCGGAACTACAGCTTGCCTTAACAGAAGCAAAGCCGAATAAAGCACCAGGACCAGACCAAATTACGACAACACAGCTCCGCAACCTTACAGAGGCCGATCATGCATTCCTACTTCAGGAAATTAACAATGTGTGGGACACGGGCAGCTTGCCAGAAGAGTGGAAGACAGCCAGCATCATTTTCATTCCGAAGCCTGGCAAGCCCCAAGCCATAGCGAATCTGCGTCCAATATCGCTAACATCATGCGTCGGCAAGCTAATGGAGCGCATCGTGCTTAACAGACTTCTAATTCACCTTGAGCAATCACAAAACCTACCCCATAATTTGATTGGATATAGACATCACTTATCTACTCAAGACGTTCTGCTGCAGCTACACGAAAAAATCACGAAGGAAACAAGCAGCGCTCAACTTAAAGCTATTCTTGCCATAGACCTCAAGAAAGCTTTTGACTATGTTAACCACGATGCTATGCTGCAAGAGCTCGAAGCTACTGGCTGCGGAACCAAGCTTTATAACTATATTAGGGACTTCATACGGAGTCGCACGTACACGCTACGAGTAGGCGACATCACCTCACAACAGTATCCCCATCCGCAGAGAGGTATCCCGCAGGGTTCCGTGATCTGGCCCACTCTCTTTAATCTTGCCATGTGCGTAGTCCATAGAGCGCTACGAGACATCCCCGACATCAAATATTCGATCTACGCAGATGATATCACCATCAGGATCAACACGGGTTCGCCAGGGCATATCCAAGAAGCTCTCCAACAGGCTATGAACAGGGTGCATGAGGCTGCTCAAACTATTGGCCTTCGATGTGCGCCGGAAAAATCTGAGTTGCTACTGGTCCATCGCAAAAGATGGAGACCGCCCACCATACAAATTGTAAACGAAGGCGTGCCCATTTCCCAACCAAAATGTATTAAGGTAATCGGTCTCCACATCCAGAAAGATGGAGGTCCCGCTGCGACGGTGCATCACCTGCTCAGACAAGGAGAACAGGTGCTGCACATGATGCGTAGGGTCTCCAACCGAGCAAATGGAGTGAAAGAGGCGGATATGCTTCAACTAAGAAACGCACTAATTATGTCGCGCCTGCGCTATCACCTGCCCTATACCAATCTCCGCAAGCAAGATATCAATCGCCTTGATGCGCTCATCAGGAAGGTGACAAAGCTGGCCATCGGCATCCCGTTTAGTGCCAGCACTAAGCTCCTACTTGACATCGGTTGTCATAACACGGTGGCGGAACTAGTCAGCATTCATCGTCGTCGCCAAGAACTGCGTTTGCAGCGCACGTGTCAAGGTACACACATCCTCCACAGCATCGGCCATCATCCAGAAGCTGCGCCCCTTCTGAACACGCGCCCACTGCCCCCGAAACAACGCGAACTTCTAACCATAGCTCCACTGCCACGCCACATGAATCCAGTACGAGGCAAGGAGTGGCGACGACAGCGAGTGGCCTACTTCAAGAGGTACACGACAAGACACCCTGACGGCATATACTTGTACGCTGATGCTAGCGTTGGTGCACGGGGCTCCGCTATAGCAGTCGTGAATAACGACCTCCAAACTGTGCATACGGAGGTACTCTCGGAGACAGATCCGACCTTAGCGGAACTGACAGCCATCGCAACTGCGATCAAACACATGCCCCCTAGTAACTCAGCCTACCCAAGAATCATATTTACCGACGCCATGGCGGCTTGCAGGAAATTGTTGCACAACGATCTCCCTGCCCACACTTCGACATTTATTCAAGAGCACCTTCAGGGTCCTCTGGAAATCATCTGGATACCTGGTCATGACGGACTGCCGGGAAATGAAAGAGCTAATCAGCTCGCCTGCGAGACTTTGAACCAGGCACCCTGCATTCCGCGACCAGCCCAGACGAAAAGGTGGGCTCCCCTGCTTCTGCGGCCATATCAAGAGGCAAGACGCAAGTTCCCCAAACTCAGCAAAGTGCTCACCCGTGAACAGGGTGTACTGATTCGTCAGGCCCAGACTGAAACACTCCCTACACCAGCGCGAATGCACCTCCTCCGCGGCCTCTTACCTGATGATCCCCCACCCTGCCGATACTGTGGCGAACACCCGAACACATCGCATATCCTCTGGTCCTGTGGACCACCCCCACCTCCCCTTCCTTCCCCCAGAAATCTTTCCCCCTAAACCCCATGCCGGGTGGCTGACAGAAGCAGCCAGCGCCGACGACCAACGGTACCTTGCGGCGTTTACCAGTGCTGCACTGAAGAATGCCGCAAGCGAGGCTCTGGACTGAGGGCCTTTCCACGTTACCACCGAACATGAAAATAAAGTTTTTTTCTCTCTCTCAAGGGAGTGGCGTGCTGCGGTCGGTAGCGATGTTCATTTTTTAAAACTTATAATAAATTAGACGCTTTACGCGGAAGACTTATAACACGTCAGTTAATAGAACACGTCAATTATTAATGAGAAAGTCCTATTTTAACGACTCAGTACGTTTCTACAAAATCGTTAAAGGGACTCAAAGATAAGAGTGTTAGCCATGTGGTACACCCCAGCACACTGAACGGAGCAAATATTGTAATGTGTAAATATCAGCTACAAGACACTGTTGGTCATTCCCACGACTGTTTTCACTATACAAGCCTCTCACCCATCGAGTGCCGCTAGGAGACTGCTGAAGCTCTTGAGGTGGCCGCGCAAGCCGACAGGCCGCAGGCCCAGGAAATTGCTGATCACGGACTTTTTGTATCCGGCAGCGACGAGGCCTCGGGTGAGTTGCTAGTAAATGTAACAAGGAGAAGCACAATTGAGAAAAAAACTGAAGAGCCAGTTGCCGGGAATCATATTATAGGAGTTCTTGTGTACATATCCCCCCTTTATTTATGATAGCACAATTTCTTGAATCATTCGAGCTGCCTTTCAGAAATGGTATGGTGACGAAAAAAAATTATCCTTGTCTTTTAATTTGTTTCCTTCTGCACTCATCTGGTGCAATGCAATAACTGCGGCACAACGCGTAATAAAAGTAATAAATCTGCACATTCACTTTATTTCTTTGTTGTGGTAGAGGTGTCAGAGTAGTGATAATTTTGATAACGAATCCTCTTCCTCTCCGATTGATTGGTGGATTCAAGAATCGAAGTTGTCGATCGATCGTTTCTGATATTGTTGCAGTCTACAGGGAACAGCACCGATGCAAGGAGAGTTCCTTGCGGACGATTTTGCAGCGGGAGAACTGTATTAGCCGCGCACACGAGCCAGTTTCTGAGTGAACGAATGGAGTATATGACTTCTGCAGAATAGCCGGCAGTGGAGCCTATACAGGGTTATCGTTTTTAAGTTTGATGGTATTATTAAATGTAGTCCGTGGCAGATAGCATAATTCTTGTACATGAGCAAGATTACTCAAAAGGCGGACTTTAGAGGCACAAGAAATTGAAACCTATATTTAAATAATAACGAAAAATAACTAAATAACTTACTGATTAATTAATTTATGGCACATATAGCAATTTACGAATTGTAGCCGGTGAGGTTATAAGACGTATCCGCTTAATTTCCAGAATGACACAAGTTTCGAGATATTATTTATTTCTCAAACTGTGGAGCACTGTATATGGACGTTCCAGTTACATTTGTGCTTGAATGCATAAAATAGTGTTCTGTTAAAATACGAAGTGGAACAGTGCATTTTTACGCCAAGTTTTATGGCGCATATTTCCAAACTGGTATCATTCTGGGAGTTAAATCCAAGTGAATACACCTTGCAAACTGGCCGGCTACAAATCGCAAATTACGATATGTGCCCTAGAGCAAATAATTAAATATATTTAGTGGATTTTTGTTAATTCTTTCATGATGTGTTTCGATTTCTCATGGAAGTAATGTACGCATCTCTGAATAATCCAGATCAAGGACTACAATTATGTTACCTAGAACAGGCTATCTTAAAGCATTCCACAAAACTTAAAGATGATCGCTTTGTATACGAGCACGCCTCGTCTTACGCAGCCTACGAATGTTTTCTCGATTTAGGCAAAGCTATTTAGTATTGGTACAATCGCACCATATTTGAGTCCTTTTAAAACAATGCGCGGTACAGCACAGTATTGCACTATGGACTATTAGCAAGTAAACGACTCTTCTTCCTATTGGGAAGTTTGGTTATTCGACAATACTATGGTTTACTTATTTATTTAATTATTTATTTATTTCAGGAGTAGTGCCGGCCTCTCACACGAGGCTTCAGGTAGGAGTGGGTTGTAAAAAAACAAAACAGATGTGGTAATACGACAGTAAAACTTAAACTAGGCAAGTCCACAAATGCAGATGTTAGGAAGAAATAATCGCCGAATACAGTGCATCAAACTTAACATTTTGTATTTTTAGAAGTTCCGACCTCAGTCATTTGTTTCCATTTTATTTCAACCCCCCTCAATAAGAACACATTCATGTACAGAAAAAATGCCGATCTAAAATGGTTCCTCCTAGATTAAGAGTCGCAGGCTGATCTGTACTTCTACCACTCAACAAGGATCCGAACTTGCCGAATCGTTACACACAGGCGATTCCTTTTCAGAGCGCTACTCTTAGGCGCCCGTTCATGCGGCGAGAATTGGCGTTCCCGGCCTAACGGAGCGAACGAGCACAGCGAAAGACGAGAGCCAACGCGGCGCGCAGTGAGGGATGAAAAAAAAAAAAAAAGAAACGCCACGAGAGGAGCGACGCGAGGAGGAAAGCGGACAGGAGGGTGAAGCGGAACCACGAGGCGGAAAGCGGAGAAGGGTATGGCGAAAGTGTGAGAAGAAAAACGTAGTACCGTGACGCTGGCTACGCGATGGCGCCAGAGTAGCGCGCGGCGTCTGGGAGGTTTGTCGGCGGCGGCTTCTCTGAATCGCGCCCAAGCGTCACCCACGCGCTGGCCCCACGAGCTGGCTCTCGCGATCTACAGGTTAGCGAGACAAGGGCGCCACACTTCGCTCCGTTTGCACCCTGCCGCACGAGGTCATTTGTCCACGCCAGCCAATATATCGCAATATGCAAACACTATAGAGCTGCGGTGAAATTTCGCATTACGGAGTATACTAATCGTCGGCGAAGTTTTTTTAGAGATGTTCATCAATTGCTGAGAACAATGCATTGCCACAGTCGTTTTTCGCTCCACTTTCTCCCTCTTCCAAGACAAGTGGAAGCCGACTTTCTGCAAACACTGTTGCCCAGATTCATACATGCTGCGCGCAAGGAAAGTAAGCAAAGATCGATAGGCTTGCACTTCCTGATGCTGAAACGTTTCAGCAAATAAACGTTCAGGGGATGTCCCTGCGGCACATAATAAACAGGCGGCCATTCAGTGTCCTTTCATTCTGAACAGCATAATGTAATGAACTCGCACGCAGCAAATACACCAATCACGTACAGACAAGCAAGTTACTACAAGAATTCGGTATCAACCCACGCTCAGAAAAGTTACGTGTAAGCTGCTTTTACACTGACAGCCAGCATTATTGTCTCGTGAAGCTTAGCGCAAAGTAAAACACACAATTAAAGCTACCCGGGAAGGACACTATCAACTATTAACATTGTACGATGAATATTACGTACGCATAGCAACAAGCCTACAAGCGCAATCTTCATCTTCATTATTAATTTTTATAATGCGGTCAGCGCAGCCCATAATGCGTAGTCTCCGCAATATAATTTGGTAGTGTATATTGCCGCGACGCCATCAGCGCCCAACCACGTTGACGAAAAAGACGACGACCCCGTCTGTGCAAGCGAGGCGCTAGAGAAGAAGAAGCCTGGACTGAGCGCTTGCCCTAACTCTCTCGAATAAATACCGCTCTCCTTTCTTGTCTCCAGTGAGCCGTGACACTGGTGGACGTGCTGGGTATCGCATCATCACCTAATGATAGGGACGACTCCTGCGAGTAGCCCTGCATCCAGCCCTTCAAGACATCATCCACGCGTCGAGACACCTGTGCACCGCGCAAGCCGCCGCCTGCAAGGTCTGTGCCCGGAATTCGGCCTCTTCCAAGGAACGTTGTCAGCGACTTCACCGACTCAGGAAATGGCGCTTGCAAGTCCTACACAGGTGACTGTTCAAAACAATCTAGTCCCCACTAGCTTCCACGGTGACACGTATGAAGACGCCGAAGACTGGCTGGACCAGTACGAACGCGTCGCTAAGGTCAATCAGTGGCGTCCGGACCAGAAGCTTTCCAATGTGTACTTCGCTCTTGAAGGTAGCGCAAGGACGTGGTTCCAAAACCGCGAGGCACATTTGACAACGTGCGACGAATTTTGCCGTCGGCTGCTTGACACCTTCGGAAGCACTGATCGCCGAGATAATGCACAACGCCTTCTCGAGTTGCGCATTCAGAAGCCAAACGAAAGTGTTTCGATGTTTGCCGAGGACATGTCTCGTTTGTTTCGCCGCGCGGATCCCAACATGCCTGATTCTAAGAAGCTGAGCCATCTCATGCGCGGCGTCAAAGAACAGCTATTCGCTGGTCTCGTGCGTAACCCGCCTACAACTGTAGAAGAGTTCATTAAGGAAGCCACAGCAATCGAGCGGGCGCTGCAGCAGCGTTGCCGGCAATACGAACGCCTGACTAACGATGCGCCTGCAGGAGCCGCAGTATTGACAGCGACAGACGAGACCTCGCTCCGTGAACTAATAAGAGACATTGTGCGCGAGGAGATTGCGAAGCAAACTGCGACACCGAAGGAGTTCACTGTTGCTTCGGTCGCTGAAGTTATCCGCCAAGAAATCCGGCAAGCATTTGCATCACCTGAGCCACTCCCTCAACCGTGTCGCGAACCACATTAGAGCCGCGCGCATACAGCTACGCGGACGCTGTTCGACGCCCTCTTTCTACCGAGCCAGTACAGCAGTACCACCAGCGGCCACCTATTGCTGCCTGGATACAGAGGGAGCATTTCAGGCGACCCCAGCTTCGAAGGACCGATGTATGGCGCACTGCTGATCGCCGACCATTGTGTTTTCAATGTGGCGAACCAGGGCACATTTATCGTTTTTGCCCTCATCGCCAGGGTGCCATCCAGGAAATGCCACCTGCCACTCCACGACAATTTCCTGAGAGACATCGACGCTTCGACGACAGTGTCACTCGGGAACAAGGCAGCTCAGCTAATCTCCGGTCGCGTTCGCCGTCTCCGTTGCGTTATTCTTCGCCGAACCGTCGCAGTTTCGCCGACGTGGTAAGAGGCCGCTCTCCAAGCCCACGGCGGGGAAACTGAAATCGGCGACCTCCGGGGGGAAGGTTGCAAGTCGTCGAACCGCCGAAAGTCCCCCAACATTACAGAGAAACGTGCAGAGCAGCCCGGAGAATCGGAACGCCGACGAATTTGTGAGTTCCGACCTACTTTTAACGATTGATGGGCACGATGTGATAGCTTTAGTTGATACTGGCGCAGACTTTTCGATAATGAGTGAGCAGTTGGCAGACCGGCTTAAGAAAGTCAAAATGCAATGGACGGGCCCTTATATTCGAAATGCCGGGGGCCAGATAATGACACCTACAGGAAAATGTACTGCACGACTCCAGATAGGAAATACAGCTTTTGTCGCCACTTTTATGATCTTAAAAGAGTGCTGCAGATCACTCATCCTTGGAATGGACTTCTTGAGGGAGTACGGTGCCGTCGTTAACATACGGGATGGCGAGATAACCTTGTCAACTAGTACAGAGACGAGCAACGACGAAGAGCGCCAACGTACATCGTTACGTGTCGCCGCCGACGACGTCTGCATACCACCACTATCATGCAGTCTTGTCTCCGTCAGTTGCGGAGAACAGTTTGACAAGGACGGCGTAGCCGAACAACTAACTGCACTTCTGTTCCATCAAGGTGTTGCCATCGCTCGCGGTATTGTCAGCCTAATCGGTGGTCGCACAGAGATACTTCTGACAAATTTTACGAATGAACGCCGGCACATCAGTAAAGGCACCGCTGTGGCATACTTTGATGAAATTGACCACGTTCAACACTGCTTTGCTGTGAAAGAAGAATCGACCACCGATACGATGCCACATGCACCCGTCGTCGACGTTGACCCAGGTTTAGCGCCGCAAGAGAAACAAAGTCTCAGGGAACTGCTTGACGATTTTAAGGACTGCTTCTCTACAACGTCCCGAGTGCGTCAAACACCACTGACGAAACACCGCATCATTACGGAGGAAACAGCAATACCCATCCGACAGCATCCGTATCGCGTGGCTGAGAAAGAGCGAGAAGCAATACAGCAGCAAGTCAAGAAAATGCTAGAAGATGATGTCATCCAGCCGTCAAGAAGCCCTTGGGCATCGCCCGTGGTACTCGTTAAGAAAAAGGATGGTAGCCTGCGGTTTTGTATCGATTATCGCAAGCTCAATCGGATTACAAAAAAAGATGTGTATCCCTTACCACGCATCGACGATTCCCTCGACAGGCTACGGCATGCACGGTACTTCTCATCGATGGACTTAAAAAGTGGATACTGGCAAATAGAGGTCGATGAGCGGGATCGCGAAAAGACTGCATTTGTAATGCCTGATGGGCTCTATGAATTCAAAGTTCTCCCTTTTGGTTTGTGTTCCGCCCCAGCCACGTTCCAAAGACTAATGGATACTGTACTCTCAGACCTTAAGTGGAAGACTTGCTTAGTCTACCTAGATGATGTCATTGTTTATTCTGCCACATTTGATGAACATCATCATGACGGCTACGGTCGGTTCTTCAAGCCATACGGTCCGCTGGGCTTACCTTAAAACCTGAAAAGTGCCACTTTGGATATGAAGAACTACAGTTTTTGGGCCACGTAGTAAGTCACACAGGTGTCAGACCTGATCCTGAGAAAATCGCAGCCGTCGCAAAGTTTTCAAGGCCTACAGACAAAAAGGCAGTCAGACGCTTCCTGGGCCTATGCGCATATTACCGGCGATTTATTGCGGGTTTTGCACGCATCGCCTCACCGCTTACCTGCTTAACCAGAGATGATGTCACGTTTGTGTGGGGCGAGGAGCAGGAGGCGGCATTTAACGAGTTGCGGCACCGTCTACAAACTCCGCCTGTTCTTGCCCACTTTGACGTGGATGCGCCGACAATGATCCACACCGATGCCAGCAACGTAGGTTTAGGCGCCGTCCTTGTTCAACGGCAAGACGGCGCTGAGCGAATCATCGCTTACGCGAGTAGAACATTGTCACGTGCCGAGTCGAACTACTCCACCACAGAGAAGGAATGCTTAGCTGTAGTATGGGCAGTTACCAAGTTCCGTCCGTACATATACGGCCGCCCATTTCAAGTTATAAGTGACCACCATTCTCTCTGTTGGTTGACCAACATGAAAGATCCATCTGCACGTTTGGCACGCTGGAGCCTACGGCTTCAAGAGTACGACATGACGGTGGTCTATAAATCGGGAAGGCAGCATTTAGACGCTGATTGCCTTTCCAGATCGCCGATCGAGTCGTCAGGCGGAGATGATGACGAATACACTGGCTTTTTGGGAGTTGTTGATGCGGCCACCATCTCTCAACAACAGCAAGAGGACCAGGAGCTCGCGTCACGAATTGATTTCTTAGAAGGCCGCACCACAAACAAGCCCAGATTGTTCTCGAGGCACCTGTCATCATTCTGCCTACGCAACAGTGTTCTTTTTAGGAGGAACTTCTCTTCAACAGGGAAGAAATATCTACTAGTCGTCCCTAAAGCACTCCGCAATGACATTTTGCAGGCCTGTCACGACGAAGCTACCTCAGGTCACTTAGGCTACACAAGAACATTAGCACGGATCAAAAAGAAGTATTACTGGCCAAGGCTCGCAGCACAGGTGAAGCACTACGTTCGAACGTGCCTTGACTGTCAGCGGCGAAAAGTGCCACCTACGAAACCTGCCGGACTATTACATCCCGTTCCAGTGCCTGCAACACCGTTTGCACAAATTGGGATGGACCTTTTGGGCCCATTCCCACTATCTGCTGCCGGAAATAAGTGGATCATAGTCGCGACAGATTACCTTACGCGATATGCTGAAACCAAGGCACTTCCTAGCAGCACAGCAGCCGAGGCCGCACAGTTCTTCATCGAAAACGTCGTCCTGAGGCACGGTGCTTCAACGGTCATCGTAACCGACAGGGGAACCGCGTTCACGGCTGAACTTTTGCGAACTGTACTCACCCTCAGTGGCACGGCACACAGAAGGACGACAGCCTATCACCCGCAAAGCAATGGACTTACGGAGCGCCTCAACAAGACTCTCGCAGACATGCTGTGCATGTATGTCGATGTGGAACACAAGAACTGGGACCAAATATTACCCTACGTAACGTTTGCTTATAATACGGCTCGGCAAGAAACAACAAGAATGACGCCATTCAGTCTCCTCCACGGTCGAGAAGTGACTACAATGCTGGATGCTATGCTTCCTCATGACTTCAGCGATTCCGAGACTGACGCCGCAGATTTTACAGAGCGCGCTGAAGAAGCAAGACAGCTCGCGCGCGTTCGCATAGCTAGCCAGCAAGACCGTGATGCCCGACGTTACAATGAACACCATCGATGCGTCGTCTACCAGCCCGGTCAAAGAGTGTGGGTTTGGGCTCCAGTACGCCGCCGAGGCCTCGCGGAGAAACTTCTGCGACGATACTTCGGACCGTACAAGGTTTTACGACGCCTTAGCGACGTCAACTATGAAGTCGTTCCTGACAGCCCATCCTGCCCGAGGCGCCGTCAGGACCTGCCTGAGACTGTGCACGTGGTGCGCATGAAACCGTATTTTTCTGAATGACATGGACACGCTCTGGTCTGCTGGACACCAGATGCTACCCGCCGAGCATCGGGACGATGCTCTTTCTGGAGGAGGGCAAATGCCGCGACGCCATCAGCGCCCAACCACGTTGACGAAAAAGACGACGACCCCGTCTGTGCAAGCGAGGCGCTAGAGAAGAAGAAGCCTGGACTGAGCGCTTGCCCTAACTCTCTCGAATAAATACCGCTCTCCTTTCTTGTCTCCAGTGAGCCGTGACAATATGTTTAAGTAAAATAATGTGTAAATCTGCTTGACCTTCTCTATGTTCCTGACCAATTTTTTTTTTTTTTTGCTGTACAAATGAAGTGCTTCATATAGGCTTTTACTTTTAGTTTTGGATACAAGTACTTTAGTACGTGTACTTTATGTATGTTTCACTTCTGCAATGGACCAGCAGTAGGCTAACAGTAAAATTATTTAAGGAAACGAATACTCCAGGATATCGCCTTTCAGAATCATACAAGTAAGCAGAGGTATCACTGGGGGGTGATATTCTCTCTATGTCTTTATCAAGACAAGGCTCAAGTACTCGCTGTGGTGCAGCCTTCTTACTCTTGTCTAAGAGCGGCAATTCCTCAAATTGGTGCTCGCATGCGGACGCAGACTGGTGCTCTCTTATACGCGCTTCAAGGTAAGATCCTTCAAGTAGGTCTCTAGTTCTGACTTTTGCTTTTACCTTTCCTCGTGTGCTAAGCACCCTCGGCCTTTTGCGGGAAACTTCCTGCCACTAGTGTCAGTGCCATGTTCGGCAACACATCCCTTTTGAGGGGCTTAGTTCTCGTAGCTACGCCGCATTAGATGCCTACACGAAATTGCACTTTCTTAGTGAAGGCAGCGTTCTAATGTCTTCGAGTGGATAGAGTATTGTACGACTCCAGGCCTTCGGTAACACAGTGCGGACATTCGTAAAACCTGTGTGAGATTGAGAAAAATTTGCGCCTTAAAACTACAAAGCTCCATTTGCCTGATAGCTTTTGAAAATCGGATAAGATTTTCTCGACAGTAGTTGGGAAAAAGTGAGTCTGCTCAATAAAAAGAGTAAAAGAAATCTGGTCAACTTCTATACCTACACACGTTTATTGAAAAACTGTCTGAAAGCATTGTGACCTAGCGCACCTGAAAATGTCGTTACCATGTCTTCATTTTTATTTCATTTACCAGGGAGCTTTCTCTGCAATGACGAGGCATGAAGTAATTTTTTTACCATGTGTTGTTTTACTGTTCTGGAACACTTTCCTTTTCCACGTTAACGAGTCAATGTGCGCAGCTTTAGGCACTGACAGCAGGGCTAGTTCCATGGTTTCTTAATACAAGGCACCTGTTGATTTAAATCACTAATAAGATTGGTTTTCGCATACAACGATCAATGAAAGTTACCGGCATTTCGATACTTCAGAAAGCCTGAATATGCTCATCAGCTTCCCGAACGCTTCAACAACTCTTGCAAAAAGCAGGCCAAGACGTCTTTCTGCATAGTCTTTGTCCATTAATGCTGACCGCATACGCTATATTTTTCGATATAAGCTCTAATGTGAGCTAATTATTAAGCGACCTTATCTACACCGGCGGTCTTCCAACAACGGTTTCAACGCACAAGTACTTTCTCCGGAATGCTGTCATTGGACAAGCAGGAAATAATAGCACACCAAACTTGTCAGCGTCATATTTAATTAGGCAGCTCACTTGGTTTTCAACAAGACTAAGCACCTTATGATGTTTCCCAGCGTTGCGGCGGCTCTCTCCGGAGCTTTAAGCGAAGGGTTGCGGGCACCACACGCTTCGATTTTCGCTCGTCAGCACTTGGCATCATTAGGGTCCTCCCTTCCTGCTGCTATCACCAATACTGAGCAAGTGCAGCATGGCACACCACTGTATGCACACGTTGCGACGATGCTCACCGAGAATAGTTGAACCGCGCGTCTGATGGCAGCGTCGGTCAGAGCCCAGCCGTTGGTGCCGGTATCGCCGTCTAGGAGACCGAAGCCGCGTACGCCTGGAGTCTTGTAAAGCTGAGTGGCGCTCTTGCGAAAGGACGTCCTTCGGAACGCAGCCTTGGCTTCCAGGAACGATTCCGAACCAAAAGTGAACAAGAATCTCGCAGTGGTATTATAGTTGAGCAAGAAGCTGTACTCGGACTCTGTGAACAACGGGAAGAAGAAATGCATTTATGCGGCCTGCAGGCAGATTATTGCCTCGGGAGATGTCAAATATGTGCCAATTTTAATACGCCACCGCTTTTACGAGCCCTTAGCGGGTGTTGATGGAGAGTAGTGTTAAGTCAGCAGAGCGTAAATTATCTTCGGTTGACCAAGCGTTAGCCCAGTACACAAGGATAATTTCGTTAGCCTGTTGGAGACGTTAGCGACGTTTAGACTTTTGTACTCTTTTGAAGAGCGCTGATGCAGCAGTAGTACCTTGTGGCCTCTATCTTATGAGTGAGCCTCACTTACCCTAAATAAAATGATAGATTGGAGACATAGTTCACAGAAGCGTTTCCACTAGGCGGTAATCACAGCCAAGGTTAAATTTAGCTTCTGATATCGCGAACAGCTATGTGCCACACAGCGTCACTGAAACGTTTACTGCCTGCACAAATGTTAACAATAAATCAAAATTAAGTGCTAACTTAGTGTTCAAGAAAGTATGTGTTTTGCGGGAGAGAAATGGGATATATTGAAGAAGGAATCAGGAATGTACCACTCAGTACCAATTGCGTGCCTACATCTCGGGGCCTGCGACATCTTCATCAACAACTTTGCTGTGTTACGTTTTGTTCTTGCAGAATTTCGCGCAAAATAATAGTTCAGCGGCAACAATTGGGTAGAGTATATCAAGTTACTCATGGTTGAATGATACATATTACATGTAGAGTCCATCAATTTCAGTCGACATAACCAAGTCGACTACACAAGAGAATGCTTTCCGCCGGAACTCTCCGATCACATCATTTTCGCATAGCTCGCTCCATGCGGGTAGCGTTCTTAATCTCATCTCTCGTTTATATACAATGAAACCCAAATGCTTTGAAGCCGGATAAAGCGGAATATTCTTTATACATGAACGTACTAAACAATTTACTGACCGGTCTGGATGTAGAATTGAACTGAACATTGAATATATCGAAATCGCGGCATCGGCTGTCCAATCGAGTGGCTGGTACGGCAGGTATTGTATTAAAAGCGAGATTCTATCATGTCGCTTACACGTGTGTTAACAACTTTGATCAATCCGGTGAAAGTTGGGAGCCGCGTCCATCCAGGCAAACTCGTTTTTCAGAATGCCATTTTATTGACGCTGAGACGCAGTTCAAGGCGGAGACAAATATTACTATTTTCTAACACGTGTTTCAAATAATTTCTTTCATCGCAAAGAAAGACGACGACTGAGAAACGAGAAAAAGAAAAAAACAGCGTTTAAACCCAATATGTTGAAAAAGAACCAACATCTACTCCCCATAGCGGTGTCTATGTGCTTTTATGTTATCAGTGTCTTTCGTGGGTCTTAAAAAATTATTGGAAAATAAATCACGATCAACTATCCGGGGTTGCCCTTTTGTTTCCAGTTGCGTTGTCTACTTTTGTGTAGTTTCGTTTTAAATAAATGGATTCCTTCCTTGCTTCCTTTATTTACTTGATGTAACAGTTGGGCCTATAACAAGCGCATTGTAAACATTAAGTTCATTACACACGAGGCAGGATACAACGAATCGCCAAATGAAACAGTTGACTGCAGACACAGAAAAAGCCTAAACTGGACGAGTTTTCATTGTAAACTGTAACATAGTAGGATGAAACAACTTCCAACAACACATTGACCACACGTCACGTCATTTACATTTCTATTTACATATTCTATTTCCTACATATAATACTTATGTATATAGCGTAGCGTACTACTATTTTTTTTTGTAGGGAATGCGCTTACGAGCAATGTACTCCTCACAAAAAATGGTTGCCACCTCCCTCGTAATACGAAAAGCATGTGCTTTATCTACTTTATTTATGTCACACGCGGTCTGAAAACAAATATAACTTATATAAGTAATACAATATATAACAAGTAATTCTCAAGTATAAGTACTTCAAGAAAAACTTTGCTATTAGCCAGGTCATCTCACGGTGATTGTCGGCCACCAACTACACATCTAGTTAGCAAGCTTACGCGGCTGTACAAAAAAAAAATGAAAGTCACGGTTTTCATAAGCTGATCATTAGGCTCCTGTCTCCCCTCCTCCATCGCACCCCCCCCCCTCAAAAGAACAAGTCAAATGCAAGGCATAATGTTTTGTAAATGCATTACATTTACTGCCAGGAGCAATATTAACTGTGCGTTCTTTATACGATTCTTTTCTGCCTTCTACCAGCATGTAGAAGGCTATGAGTAAGCGCACCGTTGTATGACCCGTCCGGGTTGGCTTCAATGTCGAGGATGATGTAGTCGCAGATATTGGGCTCTGGAAGCTTTCTCCATGACACCCAGCTCTGGTCGGTGGATCCACTGGGCAGCCGCCCTGGAGCCAGCAGGGCGCACAATAGAGCTGGTCCTACGAACGGCATGGCAATACACCAGGGATTTGAAGGGATCCTTGTCCGGGATAATCTAATAGCGTTGATCCGATGAACGTTCCGGCGTGAAGCTTTATAACCTTTATGTACAAATGTTTTTTGTTCATTAGGAATATGTACTTCCACGTTATTATTTATTTATTATTCCTTTCTTAATTGAACTTCTTCCTGTTATTCCCTTTATTTCTTCCTTTCGCAGTGCTGTTAGCAAGGAAGAAGACGGTCAGGAGTACTAACTTGCTTACTCGCAATGCGCCAGCGAAACCTAACGTTTCCGCTATTTGTGGGCGCTAACTTTCTGCAGTGCTTTCATAGCCCACGCGCTTTCTTAATGCTTCATGCTTTCGTCACACGCCATAGATTCCTTTCGCCGCGAAGCATTCCTCGTCTCATACCAGGCACTTTAGATAAGCTATAGATAGGTTCTTCTGGCACCTCGTTTCCGACCTGATCAATGAAACAAAAAAAGACGTGCGCGGTGGTGGGACGGAACCAGTGCACCGCAGCACGAAACTGGGGAGTATCGATCGCCTCAGAGAACGAGTCGGCACTGCAGCAGCCGCCGATCTTTTACCGTGTTAGCCAAGGTTAGGCGAAGCTTTCTTGAAGCGTTTCGGTAAACGCTATGAAAAGAGGTGCGTGATGCGCGCCACCTTATTTTCAAGTGCGCGCAAGGAACCCTTCACATTCTTTTTATATGGCAGTTTTGTGCCATGTGGCTTCGCGGTAACGCTAGTGTAACTATTCTTCGCACCGCTTTATATGTAGCAAGGCGATTACGAGCTTGCCCGGCAAGACGCGGAGCCCCCTCCACCACGTGACCCACGCTGTTGTGGTTAAGCTGTGTCCGGGATCAGCCTATTTCACTGGGCGACCAAGCAGAAGCGCGAATCCTCGGGAAGGAAGGTGAGGAAAGTTGCGCTTTACTAATGTAATTATGCGCTTGATACCATACATTAGCGGTAGTGAGCGCTTAAGGTTTTCTACGAGTGCCGGTCAATATTAAAAGAAGCCATCCTTCGGCAAGCCATTGTTTGACAACTGCGTGACAATGTGTGGGCTTCTCTGTATGCGAACTATTTGGAAAGACGGCAGGAGCACACAGCAGTTGCCATGGTTAGCAAAATACGGGACGTTTCACAAAGACAGGCAAGCTTTAAACACCGATCAAGATTAGGTTTCTCCGAGAGCATGTGCATCGAGAAAGGTTACATCAACAAAGTAATTTCATATCGGCAGCTCCTCTATTGCAGTTGCGCCTATATCTGCAAGGTATACAGATACTTCGCTAAATAATGGATCTATTGTCACTTTTTGTTTCATATGTGACACACCTCACCTGCAGATGTTGGCTTTGACACCTTGGAAGCCTGTTGGGCGTAGCTGGGCTTCTTGTGCGGGTAGTTGGCAGCGCTTTCCTCGACTCTGGTGGCGAGTTCCGTTGAAGAAAGTGTCGTATCTAGAGACCTTTCTGATGCCACTGGAGCTTTAGAATATAAAGTTCAACTTAAGAATAAGAAATCACGGCAGCAATTCGATTTCTCACGCCGGTAATCCGACAAAGCAGTAGTTCGGCAACTGATCATAACACTACCATTAAGTCATATTGGTTTGTGCGTGAATATTATTGCACCTGCACGAAGTATTTCTTTAGAAGTTCTCTCAGAAGTTCTGACTCAGAAGTTCTCAGAAAATATTCTAAGCCATCTCAAGTAATAAAACTCTGAAACCTCAATAAACTTGCATGTAAACGGCTCCTCACCATGCGGGACATAGGAAATATAAAACCGCGGCGCATACAAAACGCTACGGCGCTCATGTGGGCAACGTATTCCACCTATGTGCACTTTGAAAAAAAATTAAACACTTAAAATTCACTTCTCAATGAAGCTTGAGGGCTTCTCAATGAAGCCTGCCCACAACATGACGCAAGATGTGCGGCGTTTTCACGTAATGCGCAATGTTTGAGCATGTGGCTTCAGTACAAATGTCCAAGGACAGCAATCTATGTTTACCTATGTTTTCCTTTCGTTTGTTTGTGTGTGTGGGGGCGTGTGCAGTTCACTTCTCTCAAATTTAGAGCCCTTCACATTGATGTAGACCACTCATTCGATGCCGTTTTATAACTTCTAGTGCCTAATGAAAATTAGCTACTCCGATAGCAACTGCGTTCTTTGCACGTTATACTTGAAAGCGATCTGCAGACGGCTCATACCTATGCACGTGCTGTTTTCTCGCCGCAGTGTGCGTTGAAGCCGATAGACAGCACGAAGGTCACTTCGCCCGCTGCTTCTGTCGCACTTGCTCACGCCAGTGCTTCGACAGCGAGTGTTCCGCGATCATCAACTGTGACGTATTCATGTTTGCCTGTGCGCGCTCGTACCATGCTTGTTAATTTGGATAGTAAGCGAATGATTCCAAGTTTATACGGCCGCTAAAACTACTGTCCTTACTTCGTATAACTGTCGATTAATTTGCTATTGCAGTCGATGTTTCGCCTTTCAGGCGAAACTGCTACTTTTTCAAAGAAACGTCCGTCACCGAACGGCGAGCGAAAAGTTGCAAACATGACTCCTTCCCAGTATTTACTTCATTACCTTATGGCAGCATAGAATACAGTTTAGACATGGACATTGAGAACTAATCATTCAGAAAGTAAAGTTTCATTTGTGATGGCAGCCTCTACAGGAACACGCGTTGACAGCAAAGCGCTATCGAAGCCACACCTTCTTGGCAGCCATTCTTCTTTAGCTTGTTTTTATGCGTTGCATATTACAATCGCTCAGTTCAGCCCTTGGGCGCGCCCGGGCAGCCACCATTGACCTTGAGCGCAACCACGTGATGTGACGTCACGACAGCCGGAGGAAAAGCTGGGCCCCAACTCGCGCGGTCGCGCGCGGCCGCAGCCACCACCTGACTCCCGCTAGGGGCGCTGCGCCGGCGCGTGACTTGAACAGACAGTGGAGATACAGGGCCAAGAAATACCTCGGGTAACAGAATATAAATACCTTGGTATATGGATAAACGAAGGCGATGGATATATGGAAGCACAGGAAAAAACCATAACAGTCAAGGGGGAGAGAAATGCAGCCATAATGAAGCACAGAGCGCTATGGGGATACAATAGGTACGAGGTCCTACGAGGTATGTGAAAAGGGGTAATGGTTCCAGGACTTACTTTTGGAAATGCGGTTGTTTGCTTTAAATCAGGGGTACAATCAGGGCTCGACGGGAACCAAAGGTCAGTGGGTCGCCTCGCATTGGGCGCTCACGGGAAGACTACAAATGAAGCTGTGCAGTGGGATATTGGCTGGACTAGTTTTGAAGGGATTGAAGCTCGCAGTAAAATTGAGTATGAAGAACGGCTGAGGAATATGGAAGAAAGTAAATGGGCTGGGAGAGTGTTCAGGTATCTGTACAGGCAAAACATTGATTCACAGTGGAGAAAAAGAACTAGGAAGCTTACCAGCAAGTATGCGGCCTGTGGGGTGGGCAACACAGCAACAAAGGTCAAGCGGAAAGTTAGAGAGGCTGAATTAATCTCATGGGTGGCGGCAATGGAAAAGAAACCTGCCGTGAGTAACTACTTAAGTGGAAAAAACGAAATCAGGAAAGGAACCATTTACGATAACTCAAAGGGAAGCTGATTACTTTTCGAAGCGAGATCGGGATGCCTTAGAACACGCACCTATAAAGCGAGATATAAGAAGGAAGAAGCATGTGCTTGCTGCGGTAAAGCTAGGGAAACGACGGTGCATATTTTATTAGAATGTGAAGACGTCTACCCAGCGGTCGATTTAGGCACCATTGGCCTCCTTGAAGCCCTTGGGTTCAGCGGGAGCAGTGGTAAAGCAAACAGGTCCGCAATAGACATTAGTAAGAGGCGATTGGAGGATTGGTGGAAGAAAAGTAGGGAAACGACAAAAGACGGAGACGTACAAAAACACAGCTCGCAATGGGCAACCAGCGCTGAAGCTTCGCGTGCCGACAGCAGCGCCGTAACACACAGCCTAGCGAGCGGTAGACACAGTTTCCAGTAGCACACGCAGTGATTTCGTGTCAGCAAATTCACCGATTGTCTTGAGTCACACTTTCCACGGCTCCTCAAACGGCAGGGAACCGATGTGCTAGGACGTAGCAGCGCATGCGCTCTACGCAGCGCGCATGTCCATGGACAGAACTTGGCTGGCCGCATCGGGCTAGACAAACATTGATACAAGCGCACGTTTCTTATCGCTAAATATGTCGTGCCTTCTTCGTAGCCTCCCTATCGGACGGTTTCAGCATATTTTAGTAACGCATGAAAAATGTCGTAGCGCCTCCTGGCCAGCGCTGGTTCCCCATAGGGGATCAGAAAATTGGGACGTGTTAGTTCATAGTGTTCTTTTTTCTTTTCTTTTTTCATTGGTTAACCTAGGTAGGATATCAGGCAGCATAGTAGCAAGAGCTTGGTGGCGCAACCCACCGCCCCGTTCCAAAGGGGACGCCCATAACATCTCTCCATCCATCCACGTCACTGGGCCTCAACAAGCTGGGCCTCAACAAGCTGGGCCCCAACTCGCGCGGTCGCGCGCGGCCGCAGCCACCACCTGACTCCCGCTCCTACCGCTATGGGCGCTGCGCGGGCGCGTGATACCTCGCCCTCAAGAAAAAAAAAAGACCGCGCAGTATGCAACGCATTCTTAGCTTAACCAAGCTAAGACTGGCCATTTTTTTGAACTACAAAGAAAATGCGTCTTCTCATGTTCACCAGTATAAGAAACGAGCTTGACCGCAAGCCGGCGGTAGCAAATGCGTTGTCAGTGGAACACCTACCTGCGAATACTAAGAAGTGTGTTAGACCACACATGCCGACAACCGTAAGGCTGCCCATGCCAATGAGGTCCTCGGCGATGTACCTGCAGCGTGAACAGATCCGATTAACAGTCTGGTTCCCTTGCATTGTTCCTCCCCGGGCTACAACAAGGGATTAAGTTCGGCGATTCATAGAGAGCTTATGGAGTATAAATTTGGCAAGCAAGCCAAATATTTTAGCCAACGTGCACGCAAAGCAAATGCAATCGTCACATTTTTTTTTCATCAATTAGATTTACTCCGATTAAATTCATTCATTCATTCACTCATTCATCCATTCACGTGCTCTCAACGCTGAGAGACGTATGCGCAGAAGTACGTGGGTGTGAACAACGACGAGAAAAGCAAAAGAGGATGTAGAGTTCATTAGAAAACACGTTCACTTGTAGACTTGAAGGATGACGGTGGTTGGGAGGGAGACGACGGAGGTAGGCGGGTGATTCTAGTCGACGCTGGTCTTTGGGACAAAGTACTCGTAATAACGTTTAGCATGACCATTCGGCATGCGAACTATGAGATGATGGTCAACGCCATTACTTATCAGCAAAGAAATCTTTGCTGATAAGTGACAAGGCGACAAAGAAAATGCTGAAGTATACGGAAGTTCAAGTCAAGGAACGACGATGCTTGGTTGTGGATCCACACAACCGAGATGTCCGGGTTAAACTCCACTGGTTGCTGCACAATGTGCACGACGAAGACGTACACGCGGCGTTTGCTCATACGGGAAAGTCAACGACGTCCAGAATGAGCAATGGCGTGTACCAGGCATCACGGACAAGGGGTCGTCTATGCGTACAGTGACCCTCAAGCTGAAGCCAGTCGTGACACGTGACTATCTACCGCATCAGCTACGAGTAGCAGGCATAATGGCGCTAGTGGTCGTGCCAGGTCATGCTCCACTGTGTCTTCGGTGCAACCGTACGGGGCACATCGGTCTCGAGTGTCGCGTGCCACGTTGCTCTGTGTGTCAACGCTTCGGCCACGAAGAAAGTCAGTGCGTGCGCACGTATGCAAACGTTGCGGGGCCATCGAGAAGTGAGGAAGTCGTCAACGAGCACCTCATGGACGAAGTCGACGCAGAGGAAAGTGCCAGTGCGTCGAGACCATCTCTGGCGCCACTTTCAAAGAAAGACCCAGCCACAAATTCTACGAAACGAGATGTAGAGCAGGTTGCGAGTGAAGCCATACCGACATCTGGCAAGACTACATCAGCTAAGGACGCTGAAACAAGTAATGACGCAAGTACAAGCAAGCAACCCTCCGTAGCAACGAGTGAGGACGATTCAAGCGTAGTGGACACTACGGAAACTAGCAAAGCAGCGGCAGCGGCCGAAAGAACGCACGAAGAAAGTACCGGCGAAGAGCAGAATGCGAGCACTCAAAAGTGCGGGCGAACCACCTGTGAAGACAGCAACTGGTCGGAGGCCAACCTTTAGACCAACGCCAACCATACCGCCGGACAGAAAGGCGGCGGCGACGCAGCGGACTTAACAGGTCGTGCGTTCGCGTGTTTTTGCCCGTACCGGGGGGGGGGGGTCGGGAGGGGGGGGGGAAATGCTGCTACTTCTGATCTGCCGATGGAAGACCAGTCAACAGTGCAGGCTGAACGCAGACTCGCCACGGTAATGTGAGTGATCCTTCGTCACTGACGAGAGCTGCAAATTTATTGGTATCTATCGGCCTTGATTTCTTCACCGTAGAAATGGCGATACGCATTGAAACACCCTTACGCGTAGGCACGATTAACGTGCGGGGACTTACGGCAAAGAAGAAGCAGTACCAGCTTAATCGCCTGTTCATCGAAAATAATCTGGACATTATTGCTGTACAAGAGACAAAGATAGAAACTGAGGAAGGGACCGAACGCCTAGTCCAAACGTTCATGTCTAGATATTATGTGTGCGTTTCTCATGCTGTTGGTAGAGCAGGGGGCTGTGTACTCTTTCTACGCAATAATATTGGTATAAATGTGGAAAACGTATTTAGTGATGATTCCGGGAGTATTATAATGTGCGATTTTATGTTTTGCAATCTCAAGTTCCGCGCTATCTGTGTTTGCGCGCCGAATAGAACAGCCGAGCGCAAGGTTTTTTTTGAAAGCGTGGAATGTCACTTGAAGCGTGAGAGAACCATGGTCATGATGGGAGATTTCAACTGTGTCTGCAAACTGGAAGACAGAGCCCGTAATCTGTCTCGTCTCGAAGGCAGTGCGCTCCTCTTGGCAGCACTCGTTGAAGAACATAATTTAGAGGCTATAGGCGACGTTTTAGCCAATAATGATACACCTCGGTTCACTCATATTCAAGGGGACAGC
The DNA here is from genome assembly GCF_038994185.2 of Dermacentor albipictus. NCBI lineage: Eukaryota > Metazoa > Arthropoda > Arachnida > Ixodida > Ixodidae > Dermacentor > Dermacentor albipictus. The sequence goes on from NC_091825.1 coordinate 52,732,202, forward strand.
CATGCCAGACTGGATCGTGTCTATGTTTCTGGGGAAGCGTTGCCATTGTGCAGTGATTATGAAGTCAAACATGTTTATTTTAGCGACCACAGTTTGGTCCGTTTTTCGCTTGGTCCAAAGAAGCCGTCAAGCTTCAACTGGGGTCTTTGGAAATTCAATGAAATATTGCTGCAGGACGAAATATTTATAAAAAAAATTCAAGATAGCATTCAAGAGCTGTTATCGGGTGTTCACAGTGACTGCACGGAAAGGTGGGAGTGTTTTAAGCAAGAAACAAACTTAATAGCCATAGAAAGGTCCAGCGTTTTACACCACCAAGAAAAAAGAAATGAAATAGAATTGAGCTCAACTATTATCTAAACATGGAAAGCATCCGTCCTGGTTGTTTCGCTAAAGAAATACAGCGAACGAAAGCACAGTTGGAACTTGCCGATAAGGAAAAATATCGGGGCGCAATCATTCGCGCACGCGCAGAACATCTATGGTGCGGAGAACAACCTACAAAGCGCTCGTTTTCGGATGAAAAAAGTTATGCCACACGAAAGGAGATAAATGCGATAACATACCGTAATGAAATAGGACGTGATAAGAAAACCATCCAACTTGCCTTTGTAGAATATTACAGCGAACTCTTAGGACATGAAACGCAATGGGAACAGGGGTTCGAAAATGAATTATTACACCTTTTGCCAAGTCTAGATGATGGACAACGAAATAGATTAGAAATGCCAATAAGCATCAAGGAAATAGAGCAGGCTATAGATGACCTGAGCCCTGGGAAAACGCCAGGACCTGACGGACTGAGTGTATCATTCTATAAAGCTTTCAAAACAGATATAGCTGCAGCTCTTTATTACGTTATCACAGAAGCCTATGAAAAGCGGGTACTGCCGCCGTCGTTTCGCGAGGGTCATATTGTCCTAATACACAAAACTACCGATCCCTCATCACTCCTATCCGTGCGAGCCTACTGACTAATCAGCTTAACAAACTCAGACTATAAGATATACACTAAAGTTTTGGGCAGAAGGCTACAGAGTATAATAACACGATTGATAGGGCCACATCAAACATGTGGCATTAAGGGGGGGTCAATAACTACAAACGTACACGTAGCAAGAACAGTACTTGAGCATTGTGACGGCTTTTCTGGTAGAATGGCCATGTTACAATTGAACCTAGAAGAAGCGTTCGATAGAGTGACACACACAATTCTGTTCAATGTTTTGGAGCACGTGAATGTGGGAACAATCTTAACAGAAGGGATCAGAATGTGCTATGCAGGCGTTTCCACACAGGTAATCGTTGATAGAACACTCTCTCCCAGCATTGCCGTCAGGTCTTCCGTAAGACAGGGATGTGGTTTATCGCCTCTACTGCTTGCCCTATATCTCGAGCCACTGTGTCAAAAGATAGTAAAAGAGAGCCATGTCCGGGGTTTTAGGGTCGGTTACAGTGAGGTAAAATTGTTAGCATACGCGGATGACGTCGCTGTTTTTTGTGATGACAAGCAAAGTGTAAGCAATACGGTTAATGTTGTGACAAAGTATTGTAAACTGACGGGGAGTGCGATTAATTGGGGCAAGTGGATTGGGATATGGTATGGACAATGGGAAGACACGCCTTCACTTTTTGAAAAAATGCAGTGGACGAATATGCCTACCAAGTACCTTGGGGTACCTCTGCAACACCACCAGCACACCAAAGATTATTGGCAAGGAGAGGTCGCAGAAATTAAGGTGAAAACGGCAAGGATGGGTGGGAGAGAACTATCAATATTCACAAAAGCAACAGTGTGTAATGTGTTTTTAGTGGCCAAAATTTGGTATGTTTTACAAGCATTGTGCGCATCAAGAGTCAGCATACAAAGAATACACCGGCAGTTTGCCATCTTCATTTGGGGTTCCGTATGGGAGCGCTCTAGTCGCACTAATTTCTTCAGAACAGTGAAAAGTGGAGGCCTACGGTTGGTTCATCTCTTTTTAAGACAAGTTGTGTCGAGATTTTTGTTCCTACGTGATCAGGAAGATACATTCTTGTGCACAGTCCTGCAAAGACGTTTGAGGAACGCGTTGCCTCAATTCGTTGTGTCCTCCGATTACAGCACAGGACCTAGGCTCAGAGGCTTCCTGCGAGAAGTCGTATTGGCCTTTGACTTCCTACATACGCGCTTTTCATTGAATTACCTTGCATCTGTTAAACGGGAAAGACTGTACAAAGATTTACTTGATGTATCATTGCCTGTGCCTGTCTATCGTTCTATGTACCGCGTTGAATCCAGAGGAAGAAAAGTGCTCAAGCGAGTGAAGCGGATGCCGATACGGTCATCCGCAAAAACCTTTTTCTTCCATTTACACAATGGAACGCTCCCAGTGAAGCCATGGCTAAGAGAAAGGGGAATCTTTGTGCCGTGGTCTGTAAACTGCTCAAGATGCTGGCGACCAGAGACGATTGAGCATATCTTTCTTGATTGTTCAGATGCAATGTTCTTGTGGGACATCCTACAAAGAACGTTGAAAAAGGAATTACCGATAACACCGTACGGCATCCGCTTCTTGCCAACTGAGAACGCAGATATGCCATGTGACATGTTTATGGCAATATGTTTACATAGCCTGTGGAAAACAACAATGGATGAGCGTCATGAGAGGCTTGTTATTCATCCTGCGAGAGAGCATTTCATTGAAAGCGTGCTATATCTGCGTGAAGCTTATAAAACGAGAACAGAACCACCCGAATGGATGCATATATTGGATGAACTAGCGGTAATCAAGTGTTTTTAACTATTCGCAAGGGCCCAAGATGGTCATTGTTTTTACCGTTATGAAGTGTATCTGTTTATGCCGTATGTATACGTCGACGACCGGCAATAAAGAAAAAAACTTGTAGCTCAGTGGTAGCGTCTCCGTCTCACACTCCGGAGACCCTGGTTCGATTCCCACCCAGCCCATCTTGCAAGTTGTTTTTTATTCATGAAGTGCCTGCTGGGATTTATCGCTCATGGCCAACGCCGCCGACGACACCGGCTTTTCTGCGACACGAGCTCCTTAACGCTCTCGCGTTAAAACATGCATTTACAAGTTTAGACTGCCGTAATAAACAGTGAAATATAAAACTAAGCATACTATGGCACGGTTAGTTTAAGTTTCTTGGTGTCTTTTAGAATCGACCATAGCAACTGTGGCCAATGTATGTCAAATCCGAAGCCCAGAAATAAAATTGCGCCTGCCGCAGTCAGACCATTGCAACGCCGACCTGAAGAAGTTCGTCGAGCACAACTCCTGACCGCTGCATAGATATGCCTCCGCGCGAAAGATCGTGCGGAACATAGCAGGCTCCAAGAACAAAGAGAAGCTCTGAGACGTCAGATCGGCGACGTAGAGCTTCAGATGTTTTCGAACACGTTCAACTTTGTTGCCGTCGCTACTATTCTGAGCACAACAGCTAGATCTCGATGACGCACCCAGCGGTGGTTTGAGGATACCCTGCTTAATTTGGGAGAAGCGCACTTCAAGAAGTGTTTTCGTGTTTCACCAGCCACGTTCAGGTATATCATGGAGTGTTGTATCGTGGTGGTATATCGTGGAGTGGAGTGTATCGTGAGTATCTACACGTTGCAGTGATCTGCAACATGTAGATACTGTAATGACCGAGGCAATTTCTGTGGAAAAAAGAGTCGCCGTCACGCTCTACCGTTTGTGTTCAACTGCGGAAGACAGGACGATTTCAGAGTTATTTTCGCTTGGCCGTTCGACAGTGAACAAAATATATAAGGAGTTCTGTGCAGCTGTTCTGCGATACCTTGAAGAAGCCTGGCTCAAGACGCCTGCACCCGCAGATATCAGAAGACCACATGAGGGAATTTTTTGCCACGACTGAGTTCTCACAAGGCATTGGTGCGCTTGACGGATGCCATTTACCGGTGTCGCCTCCGGAAGAATATGCTTCAGAGCACCACAACAAGGGGTGGTGAGTTGAGGTTTTTTCTACTAGGCCCTCATACTCCGAGAGCAATAACCTGATCACGCATTTTGTTCTCTCAACGGTTGTTTACTATTGCATAGTTTCTTGAATAGCGTAGAATTTGGTTTCTTTCAATCATGAACATATTTCGAATGCTTGGAAATTCTTTGCTTTTGATCGCTGTTTAAACACTCATTTCTTTCTGCCTGCAGGTACAGTATGATCCTGCTGGCAGTGGTCGACCACCATTACCAATTCTGCTTCACAAATGTCGGCTCTCCTGGGCGGTGCCATGATCCATTTGTTTATGGCAGGTCGACACTTAGGGAGCTAATTGAAAGCGATTTATTTCAACATCCAACGCTGTAATTGAAGGTGTTCATGTACCTGCTATTATTTTATGCGATCAAGCGTTTTTACTGGCATGTAATCTTCAAAAGCCATACGCAATGCATTACCCAACACACCTGAATATACATTTAATTACAACTTGTGGAATAGAGAAGAATCGTGGAAAAAGCTTTTGGCCGAATGAAAGCCAGATTTCGCTTTGTTATGAAGCGCATGGAGTGCAGTCTCGAGACTGCCACATTAGTTATTAGGCCGTGTTGTGTTTTGGAATTTAAAGAACGAGTAGAACAGCAATGGGAGCAAGAAGTAGCTATGTAGGATGCCACCCATGAACAGCCTTCTCATAGTTCGGAATAATGTGCTAGTAATGGTTAAGCTATAAGGGTGGCATTGGCAAAGTCCTTTTTTTGCAAAAAGCCAGCAGTCCGCCCATCTAGGCTAAAATGGCCTGCTAAAGCTCCTTATGTGTGCTATACTAGGACAGGCACTTCACTTGTATATAGATAGGCAGCCATTTTTTAGCACATCTTTATTGCTTCTTTAAATTTATTTAGATGCAGAAACAGATTTCAAAGTTTGTACCTGACTGGTTCTATCTTAACAAAGTGCTCAGGTCATACCATTGCTTCTGCAACATTGTACATAGACAAAGTACCTAGTTGTGGCCTCCTTTGTTGTAAAATCAAACAAAGCATTTCCTGTTTTGTGCAGAATACTTTGGCAAGGCTGTCGGACAAACTTCCATTCGTTTTGGACTGTAATTAGTAGATTTGAGCCACCATTGTGCATTACTCGCAATTGCAGAACTTACATACATAAGAGATTGTCGTAGGCAATTATGAAACCACGTATTCTTATAATAAAGTTTGAACTCCTGTACTAATGTTTAATATTTGAACATGTCGATTTCATTGCAGATAACATTTGCATTGTATTTCATTCTTGGTCATGCTACTATTGATTGTTAAGCTTCATCGTGAGACGTCGTGACTCAAAAATGAAATAAAATTCAGTGGTTTGAACTATGAATTTTATTAACCTTCTAATAATGAACACTTTCTGCAACCCCTTCGGCCCTTGAAGGTATTAAAATAAAAAAAAGCACATACACGCGGAATATTCTAACAGGGAAAAAGTCCTTCAACACATCAATTAGTTGCGTGTCCCGCTTTGCAGCTTCTTCTTGGAACGTGAGCTGCATTTTATAAAGTTCGAGCTCCTGCATTTTCAAGTCATACCAGCTTGTCCGAAACTTATTTTGTTCCTGGACAACTTCCCCCAGCAGGCCGTGCCTGCCTCTTTTTTTTTTCTTTTTTTTGGCTTGCAGCTTATCTCGGAGGGGTACAGCAGCTGGGGAAACGTTGGCCTGAGGCGGGCTGGCCTGGGGTGGGCTGGTTGGGGCATGTCTGTTCTGTGGACGGCTGGCCAACCTCATCGTCCACCTCTGTTGGCACTGCCTCGTAGAAAACGCATGGTGGTGGGCTGTTTTCGTAATTTCCTGGTGGTACCAGGCTGTCTAATGGAGCGTTGTATGTCCATAACTCACGTTCCTCGCATGGCTCCGCTGTGTCCACGCTTCCGACAATCTGTAAAAGGTTGCAAAAGCATTGCTTACATGAAGAGATCCAGTCAGAGATACTGAATGTATATTTTATGGTCGTAAGAACCTAGGTGACACTTTGAACAGTTTAATACAATTCAACCTAGGGTGTTGAAAGGTCCATGCATGCTTACTTCGGAGACTGTGAACTGTCCACAGCTGCTTTCAGCAGCCAGACTGGCATCTTAAGGAGGCAATGATCCCAAGAATTTATGCATCTTACAGCAAAACTTCCATGGAACGGCTCCGGAACCTGTTGTTCGGTTCTTCGTGTGCAATCTAGTACGGAAAAAAAATCAAAACGACATTGATAAAAAATGACAGACGCCATAAAACGTGCATGTGCACACTGACATTGTAGAATTTTGGCTGTCATACGGCATTATATGGGCGCTCACGCTTTCGAACTATTTATTGAAAATAGCGGACGCACACGATGGCCAAAAGTTTCGTGACTAGACCGCTTGTATTACATGCGCATTACCAAAACAGTGCGCTGAGGGGAACATAACTGCACTGCCATTGCCTACATAATAGACGAGCACTGTTTTCATTTCGTTGCTTCAGAACAGCACTTAAAGCCACCAGACACAAAGTCCGAATTCATGGCTGCTCTACGAACATTTTTGGTAGTATTTCATATCCGCCGTGTAGGCGTGTGCGGGCTTTCCAAAATGTTTACTGTGTTTCCCTGAATGTACCACATTTCAACGAGCATCCCCTGAACAGGCTACATATACAGCAGACACTCTCCTCGCATAGACGAACACACACCTGTGCCACGTGCACTATGCAACTCCCATTGCTACATAAGCGCGGAAGAAAAAGACACATACCTGCATTTGTTCCGCAGGTTTTCCATTTTACAATGGACTTGCGCTCGCGTCTTCGTAATTCCGCAGCTCGCTTACGCGGCTGTAATGGCTTCAGATATTTTCCCATGTCTTTATTGGCCGCGAACACCGCCCAGGTTCTCCTCCCACAGCCTTATTTGTACATATGTCTCCTCGTCAGTCCAAGCGGCGCGGAAAACGAGACGTTTGAAGTTTATTTCTTTCTTCATTACAGAAAGAGGAAACAAGAGCTAAAGGCCATATGGCCTGACAGGGGCTCTTGCTCCTAAGCGCGTTCGGCTTGCATGAGGATTCAATGTACTAAAAAAGCAAATATAACAAGAAGCGAGCAAGTACGATGTAGAAAATACAAATAACCATTTGCATTTTATCTTATCACGTGGACTCCGTACACACAAAGACTGCACAGGACTGCACGTGAACGGTCTGCACACGACGAAAGACTACCGTGCAACAAATACAACCCATCCTCACGTAACTTTCGTCTGCTTCCCAGGTTGCCAACCTTTCGTGCAGCTTCGCTAGCTGCAACAATCCTTGTGTTCTCAAAGATCGTTTACAATAAATCAATTGGTTTCTTCTCGTAAAAGTGCCGATTGTACTTTAAAGCTACGTATAAATCTTTTTTTACAGGTTTAACGTTTCAATACGTTTCAAATACGTTACTTGCACTGAGAAACGCGTACTCTCGACGCTTGGCTTGCGAAGCTACGGCGTCGACAGTACGCGTTTTTCAGTTGAATGAGTTCTGGCGAACGCATTAAATAACGAATGGCATTAAGGCGAATGACATTTGATTTGCTCATGTAGCACCCCGCAAAAAATGACATTAAATAGTAAGGCATTAGAAGATAATGCCATTTTCTGTGCCCTTGTGGCACGGGTATTAGCGGTATAACTTCCGACTACGTCCAGTTTTTCTCTGGTGATGCTGCCGGGCAACGTGACTTCCTTAGTTTAGTGCCATTCAAATATAGAAACAACATTTTGGTAGTAGTGCTTTCTTCAACGTAACCTAATTGAATGACAAAAGCAATCAGAAGCTAAATTTGGAGTTTTTTTTTTGTTCTTACAGGTGTCCTGAACCACCCCCTTGTGTTAGTGAAATAACATACTCCGCGGGCGGCATACGCTGCTGTGAACATCTCAGCTTAGTTTCGCTGTCGTACGCGGGGCGTGGAGCTCGCAAGCGGATCGCAGTCACCTTTCTCTCAAACGCTCTTTTTAACAGGCCCTGTCCTCCCTCTCTTCTAAACCCACTAATTTTTCCCTGGACGCACTATTTCGTCATTCCCTTAGACAATTGCAATTGGCCGATAGCTGACATCAAGCTGCGGTCGGCTACATGACGTAGATGCCGCGGCCGCCGCGGGGTGCCACCACGAGTCCACTGGCTAAACGCACTGCGGCTCGCTGAGGACAACCGCGCTTGGCTGATGTTCAGCGCGTCGTAGGCACCAAGAGCGCAAGTCATACCGTCTACGTTAACAACCAAAATGAAATTTGAAATGTGCGCCACAGTGCCATGTAGAAGGCGGAGCTGTTGTGGGCACGTCCCATTGCGCCGTAGCCTTCTCGGTGCAAGGCATTGAAGAAGGAACGGCAGCACAGCGGATGCCGTGTCTGATGGCCAGCGACTCCGCTTCTGCTGAATACAGTGAAGCACTTTTTGCGGCGAAGTATCTCTGAAATAGCCTGTTTTCATTTGAAATGACTTTGTCTGTTTCGATGAAAAGTGCTTCAGCGCCGCTTTAAGTGCTCTTTGTCATTGGCTTGCCAGAGTCGCTAATATGTCCATCGCTGCCTTTCACTCTCTGGCACAGGTTCTTAGGACAGATTTAGCTTCAGAACGTGTTCTTTAACAGTGGCCCTGCACGCCATGTGGTCGAGAAAAACTAATTAGGTGAATTCTAGGGTCTTCTGCGATGGTTGATACCTTGGCGAACAAACGTCCTTACGTATTAATGCTGAACACAAGTTTATAGCAATGTTTGAATCAGAGGATTTTGCTTTCATGTAGTTTATTCTTGCTTTGATACATGATCTGTGCCAACTTGCTTTTACCCGAACGTCGGGTTAGCAGTACTTCAATAAGTAAGTAAGTAAATAAATAAATAAATAAATAAATAAACCAGACTTCAGCTAACTGTCCATGGAATCATATTATGTCAAAAAGAACAATTGTGACGATGGATGTGGCCGGTCTGTTCTGTGTAACATGATAGCTGCCCTGTTATGTAAACTTTCCTGTTCATCGCATCTGGTTCTGCCTCTATATATCTATAGGCCATGATCCTCTGTATATGTGTTAATAGAAACATTGCCCCACTACGGTTCTTTCACCTCTTTGTATGCGCACTGATTTTGTGGCAGTAGATGATATCAAATATCTGCAAGTGGGTTCAGAAACGCACTTGTCAGCTTCAACAGTGTTACTATGGAGAGGCTGGCCACCTTGGTTAGGACGAGTTGATTTGTGCGTGGAATATTGCTTACGAATTTTTGCATGTATCACCTGTTGTGAAATTAAGAACTGCAAGTTATCTCTCAATGATCAAGAAGTAAAGGCGAGAAGCAACCAGGGAAGGCCAGCCAACACACAAAAGGATGATCTGACAAGGAAACAATTGAAAACGACAGATTCTTGCACGCAATATTGCCCAAATGACGGCCTTAATTCTATCAGTTTCGCAACGCGCAATAATGGAGTACACGGAGATCTCTGTCAGATCTTTATATTATAAGCTGTGCGGGGGGCGTAGTAGCTCCTCTCTTTAGTATTGCTTTGTTTTGACGGCAGAGAAGCCATAATTTGTTATCTGCGCCGTACAGCCAGCCACAAAAGTTCATTGACACTAATGCTGAACTCCTGCAAAGTCAGGGCGAATAGCATTTCATTGGAATTTTTAAACCAAAGTAGTTTTTTTTACCTACACAACGCTCTTTCACGAACGTCATGTCTCGTACATTTTGTGACCCACTGTATTTAGTCGTCTCACTTCAATTCAATTCGAGTAAACTGAGTAAACTGAGCAAATTGAGCACTACTCTGCTGCTGAGAAAGCTGGTCGGACGTCGTGCATTGCAGTCGTATGACACTTTCGGTCAAGTATATTGAGGGACAAGGAAAACTATTGTGTGTCCCTGCTAACGTTAGCCAAGCTGTTCAACGAAACAAACAAACAAAGCTTCAAAAAAGGCGGTGCAAAACACAGTTATAAGACCTACTGCGTTCGGTCGTCAGAGGTGCGAAGACCAAACACTGCAGGTCTTGAGATCGTATCTGGCGCCGTGTTTTTTGTTAATATTTTTTTTCGCGAAACAGCTTGGCTAACATTAGCTGTAGAACCGTAAATAAGACCAGCCGCTCCAGCCTTCAGCGACCCGCAAGAAAGCCACAGACAACCTACATAAGATCGCGAAAACGCGCGGTGGATAGAAATTTATTTTAGATGAGAATTCATTGTGGAAATATAGAGCGCTCTGACATATACATCCAAGAAGAGTGCTACAAAAATCCGTGAACTTCTACTGCCATCTATTCAAGACGTCAAACATGATATCTTTGTCAGATCGACTGCCTACAGTCCGGTGTTCCATTTCACAAGTATGATGGTGGCATTAGAAGAATCAGCGTGGATTTCCCTTTGTACTACTTACACACCAGATAGTGCCTGCTTTGAAGAAGCTGCACAAAAGGTAGAATATTAAACAGTAAAGGCACATTTCGCCGTTAATTTTGTTATAACTATAATTATCCATGAACAAATCAAGGCCTAAGAAGCGCGCCTGCGCAAAAACACGCCTAACGTCCTTTCCTCTCACATTTCTTTCTTTTTTTGTTCCGCTGATTTGTGCACTGACATACCTTCTCATGTTTCAGGGTTCTTTTTTTGTGCAAATCCCCATCTCTATTGCCTTAATGGAGTACTGAAACAAAAATTTTTGATCTGGCTTGAGCAGTAGCTAATGGCCAAGTAAGCGCGCCACGACACCTGGTTTGCTTCAGCGGGTGAGAGTGACTTATTTGGTCCCTTATTTGGAGCAGAGTTTTCAAATTCTGAGCGCAACAATATGGATAGGAACAAGAGGGGCTTAAATTTATCGGCGGTTTCGTAAGCAGAGCTGGTCACGTGAACAGACAAAACTGTGACGCGCACGCCGGTGAGCGAGATTCCTTGTTAACAGTTATGTTTCTCCATCTATGCACACGCGCTCTATGCTATGGCTTCAACGTCCGTGTGGACTGCCTTATTTCGTCGCCCAGCGGCGACAATTTTCTGCAGGCGGGAGTCACCGCCATGCTAAACGCGGCCGATTACTTTCAGTCGCAGGTATCTTCATACCAACTGGTATTCTCATGTGGCAACCTTGCCGGAACGGCTTCTTTGCTTTCAGCAACTACCGATAGGCTGTGACACAAGTCCATGCTAGCGCCACCTTGGGGACAACTTGCGCCCTCATAGGCGAAGGCAAGTTCTAATTATTTTTCTCAATAGCCAGCCAAGTAAGAGCGTCAAGTGGTGTACTGAACCACCTGGACAATAACATCCAATCTTCCTTCAATTTGTCAGCAAGGACAAAGCAGAGGTAAGCGTAAAACTACTTTTTATCTACGCTCTTAAATGATAAACGCGCGAGTACGACAGCGTTTCGCCGCGTGTCAAAGCTGAGGAAGACTGGCAGGCAGCATGCGTAACGGCGGAGCACCGTAGTGACGCGAGACCCGGTCCCGTAGCGAGCAAAACGCAAGCTTGGTCTGGTGGTGCGTCGTAGGCTAAATTCCAGCAAAATAGTCGGGACGTAACGTCGTTAGTGTTTACGCCTCAGATTTAGGACGACCTTCGTTGATGTCAATGTCGCGGGCTGCTGCACATTGCGGTTGACTGCTTGCACATACTTCAAAATTGAATTTAAATATGTTTCAAGCCGCACCCATAATTGGTATTCGTAGATGTGTAGGTGTCTAAAGAAACTGATCTCGCAAGTTGTTTCGACTTGTAAATTCTTTGTCAGTTCTCCTTACACATGATGCCGACCTAAAACTTGAATGATTGGATCCGTTTACCTTCACGCATGCATGCTTATTTTTATAACAAGGTAAAAAATATTCCGGACACTGGAGAGACGGCAAACGTCCATAAGTTAAAGATATCTGCAATCACGCGAAATCGTGTGCAGTAGCAAATATTTCTAACCATCAGACACATGTGGTATCCACGCACCTTGCAGATTAAATGCCTCACATGCAGGACTTGATTTGCTGCAAAACACATAAAAAGAAACGTAAATTTGAGCGCCATCCCACAGCTACCGAATGTGCACTGGTATACCTGCGTGGTATTAAAATCACATCAAAAGAAGTCTCACAATTTACAGCGCACGCTAAGAGCACGAACACAAGTTTAATTGATTTCTGCAGATATCAGCCTGTGTGGAATTTAAACAAAAGCTTACATGTCAGGAGACACACGGGGCTTGTTTGCTTGCTTACTTGTTACTCAATTGTGGCGCTTACCCACTACGGGGATTCGCCAAGAATCCAGGAGTTAAAGGTTAAAAGTTATAGGGGACCGGAGAGAGAAAAACTTGAACGTAAAATTAAATCGGGATGAAGTATAACGGACATGCTAATGAAAAGATAGATTTACGTGGTAGATATAGAAATATTTTTGCAATAATATATAAACAGCAAATTTTGTATTTTTCTTGCCAGGTATTAGAATAACTTCGAAGACACAATCAGGGATTTAATGATTTATCCAATTATTGACTTCAAGAATTAACATGGCAGCCTTCTTGTGTCACAGTTATAGTCGCAAATGGCCACGTAGATGTTCTTGTGGCTAAAGGAGAGGATAGTTTGATGTAGCTAAGAAAGTACCCAGTTTTCGGAATGAAGTTTTTAATTTATTCCTCTGATTTCTAAATCGACGGCATACTACTAGAATGTAATCAATCTTTTTGGTTTCCTGGCAGGTTGGACACAGTGGGTACGGTGCCAGACCAGACCTGTATAGGTAAAAATTTATTAGTGGGATGCGGCATCGTAAATTTGTTATGGATATTTCTAATTTACGTGTAGGACACCACATATTGTCCCATGAAAAGGACAAGTGTTAAATTCTGGTTCAATTTTGTAGCATATTGCAAAAGAGAAAATTTTCTAAACCTAGCCGCACTGACATAAGCCGAAATGGACATAACGGACGTAGCTGGTCCACCAAGAAACATCCGCGCAAATGTGTCTGTCATTTCATTTAAGAATGAACCACGATGGCCTGGAACGCATACCAACCGCACCAGGCTTACGTTTGAGGGGATAATGATTTAAATGTATTGACTACAGTACTGCCTGAAGATGGAGTGATGTGCACACAAACAGTGAATCAGTCAATATAACCGCTGTTAAATAATTTGAAGCAAGTTTTTGAAAAGCTAAGATAACGGCTGATAGTTAAACCAGAAATATGGGTATGAAATCCGCAAGCCGTAATGCATATGACCAGGATAGTGATTCGGAGAAAATACCCACACCCGTTTGGCCTCACTCATCGACGCATCAGTCGCGATCATATGATCTATTCCCAATTGCGTTAAATGATCTTGTAGCATGCCATTGAAATATGCAGTGGGCAGGAGTTTGGCATTCGATGGCAATATATAATCAAATGCAATCTTTATATTAGGCATGGGCTTGTTTGGGCAAATGATCTTGCGTATACAAACGTTTAGCCGATCTAGCTCAGCTTGTACAAACTAACCCTGAGGTCTATTTAAGCGAGACCAATGCTCATCAAAAATGCCTTAATGTCACTAACAAGTACAAATTGTGATTGTCTCAAAGAAGATTCATAAGTGTATAAATACCTCTTTAGTGTGTGCGGTCGCCAAGAGTGGTAGCAAACTGTGATCCTTCTGCTGTTCGGATATGAAGGTACCCATATCAGGAAATTCGGGAGATACAAAGGCGATATATTGATCGAAGTTGTCAGCATCGCATTCAATCGTTGGAAGAGGCATCCGAGAGAGGCAATCAGCATCATCGCGTCGTTGACCACTCTTTTATGAAACAATAAAATTGTACTCTTGTAGACGTAGAACGCAAAGCGCAAGTCGATCAGAAGGGTCGCGAAGATTCACGAGCCAGCACACCGAATGATGATCCGCGATCGCTGTGAAGGTATGAACGATCGCCCGTAGAGGTATGAACGAAACCGTTGCATCGCGAAGATGACGCCAAGCACTCTTGCTCGGTCACTGCGCTCGGAGCGACTCAAGGAGCGGCTAGCGTACGAGATCACGTGCTCACTTCCGCCGATGCGCTGCACAAGCACAGCTCCGATGCCAACACCACTCACGTCGGTGTGAACGTCTGTTGGTTCTGAGGGATCGAAGTGGCGAAGAATAGGCTGTGACGTTAAGAGGAACTTTAATTGACGAAACGAAGAATCGCAATATGTGGTCCACTCTAAAGGAACGCCTTTCTGGAGAAGGCGCGTAAGAGGATGGGCCACGTCGACAAATCTAGGAATGAATCGGCGAAAGTAGAAGCATAAGCCTAAAAAGCTTCGTAGCTGCTTGGCACCGTGAGGTTCATTAAATGCCTCGACAGCCGCAGTTTTTTTTGTGGATCTGGTGGTATATGCCGTCTTTATCTTCCTGTTATCCCAGCACAAGAGCTTGTCATTCTCCAAAATGGCACTTCGAATTCAGGACAAGGCCGGCTTTCTCGAAGCAGTTCAGCACCAACTCCTGACGCTTGTTATGCTTACTACATGTTCGCCCGGAGATCACAACATCATCCAGGTAGTACATGCAAACTTCCCATTTCAAGCCGCGCAGTATAGCGTCCATGTACCTTTCGAACATTGCGCGGGCGTTGCACAGCCCGAAAGGCATGACGTTAATGCAGATAATCCGTCAGGCGTTACGAATGCTGTTTTCCTTATCGTCGCTGAGCATAGCAATTTGCCAGTAACCTAACCGCAGATCAACAGAAGAGCAGTAAGAGGCCGCAAAAAGGCAATCGATCGCGTCGTCAATTCGGGGAAGCGGGTGCACGCTTTTTTTAGTAATGGCGTTTAGGCGTTGGTAATTAACACAGGATCGCCATGTACCGTCTTTCTTTTTCACCAATATCACTGGTGCTGCCCAAGGGCTAGATGGTTTTTGGATGACTCTTTTGCTTAGCATCTCTTCGACTTGATCGCTGATTATCTTGCGCTCTGCGGGCGACACACAATAGGGTTTTTGTCGAATCGGTCGGGCAGACCCTGTGTTGATGCAGTGACGATTTCTAGACACAGCGACCGATGGCGGGCTGTCATTCTGCGCGAAGTCGAATACTAAGGAGCGTTTTGCTAGGAGGGCCACCAACGCCTCACACTTATGGTCACTGAGTGGTTTAGCGATCATGCAAAGGATCTTTGAGTCCCAAGAGCGCATTTCACCGGCTTCTCCTGTGTCCCCAAATTCTGTAAGCACTGCCATGGGCATCGGCGGCTCTTCTTGAAATGTGGCAAGCTTTCAGCCTTGAGGCAGCACCGTCGTTTCAGTAGAACAATTTATCACCCACAGCCCTGTGCATCCATTCACCACCGTTACCGTGCAATGCGGAACCAACACATTTTTCTTTAGGCAGTTCACATGTACAGTATCCACTGCAGCATGAAATGGCTTGCAAGTTGAACAAACAACAGAAACTCGGATCGCGGATAAAGCGGGCACAACTGCATCCTCGGAAACACAAAGCACACTTTCTTGGCTTGGCCAGTCTTCCAAGATCACGGATGTAACACTCCCACCCACACTGACTTCGGCCTGTCGGCAATCAACATTGGCACCACACAATTGCAAAAAGTCTATCCCTAAAATGACGTCGTCAGTGGAACGAGGAGGAAAAGTAAACTCACTCTTAAAAACTGGGCCGCTCAAGGACACATGCACATTGCAAACGCCTACCGGGTATAACGAGTCACCGCTTACTCCACGATAACTAGTGATCTGGTCCCAACGAAACAAAACCTTGCGTCCCAAAAGGCTTTTAAACAGCAGACACATAACGGAAGCGGTTGCGCCTGTGTCGACTAAGGCCATGGTGGAGACACCGTCAATAAGCACAGGAAATCTATTCAGCTTAAAAATAGATGGAGGCATATCAGTCGGCAGGAAAGGTTTTCCAGCAACCTCACCTCCATCGGCCGCGCTGGCTAGTTTTTCGGCGGGGGTGACGTGAAGCGGCGCCGTGGAGATGATGACGTAATGCGCCGCCGAGGAGACGGTGATCGGTACGCTCAGGAAGCTGGTGGTGGCGACAGAGTGCGATCGGAAGCAGGCGAACGGTTGCGGGTTCTTCCTTCTTCCAAGTAGCTTCCTAGGGTGTAATTACGTGGCCTGTCTTATCGGAAGCGGCCTCCTAGAGCAGAGCTCCTTGGCCACTGTGTGTCCAAGTTGCGACTCCTGTGCCACGTAGACTGCATCGTTTGGAAATAGCCCGATGGTCGGCGTTGGTTACAGAACCTGGCCATGTGACCTTGTGTGCCACAGCTGTAGTATACTGGCATAAGGCGAACTTCAGAATGCTGATGACAATGCTCTACCGCGGTCGTGCATGGAGAGTAAGAAATATTCTCGCCTTGTAAGTCATAGGCAGGAGCTGGTCGTAGAGAACGAACGTAGCGTGGGCGCTGATCAAGGCTTCGGTCAAAAGAATCGTTATAAAATGGTTCGCTGCAGTCATAATGCGGGTAGTCTCTATAGCTGCCAATACCGCAGCGTTTATCGAGTGCTTTCAAGGAGTCGAGAGGGTTGCACAAACTGCGTCTCGGAAAGCGCAGGAACTGTAATGTGGCGCCACACAACCTGCTTGTTCTTTCTGTCAAAGAAGCTCCTCACAGACAACCTGACGAAAGGTGTATGATAAGTCTGATGGAGAACTCGCGTCCACACTGGCCACAGTAAGAAGTCATGTTAGCTACCTTTCAAATTGAGGTGTAATTCGACGAGTCTTCAGTGTTTCGAAGGTACGGCACGTCTGATACGGTTTCCAAATTGTCTTTTTCAATGAGGAAGTTATATACGTCTTCCGCGATTCCTTTTAAAAGGTGTCCCATCTTATCTTCTTCTGACATTCGAGAGTTTACGGCCTTGCACAGTTTCAGAACTTCCTCGATGAATGCCCGGGGACTTGAGCCCTCTGAGCTAACGCTAATTCCGCTCGTTTCTTCTTAGCATCCGAATCGCCAAAACACTTCTTGATCTCCCCAACGAAACAGGCCCAGGTAGTTCGTGCATCTGCGTGGTTGTCATACCAAACCGTCGCCGTGTCGGTCAAAAAGAAAACAACGTTCCTCAGTTGGAACGCAGAATTCCAGTGATTGCACTGGCTTACTCGCTCATAATGGGTGAACCACTACTCGACATCTTCCCCTGCCTTTGCGGAGAACGTACGTGGCTCTCGGTAGTGCTGAATCGGGGCTGGTCCTGCTGATGCAGTACTGGGAGCATCTTCGTATTGAGGCATGATGTCGGCCGAAGGCAAATGTCCGGCAAAGCGGCTGCTTCTACGGAGGTCTTGTACTGACGGCTCCGTTGTTGGTAGTGGGAGTTACCCCGCACAGCTCCACCACATGTTACGCGACAACCGTTTACTTAAAAATGCAAGGCATATAAAGGGAGACGGTTGGAATTTATTCAGGGAGCGGTCCAAATGCAGCCCGCCGATCGTCGTCGTCAACTTTCTCCACCCTCAGCCTTTTGGTCATACCCGCTCATTCTGCCCTTTATTACGAGAGCTCGTGACAATATACACGACAATCGGGTGGCGGTTAGTACCCGCGGCGGCATCGACCGCAGCCCAAAAAGAGATGGAAACGCCTGAAGTAGGAAATGTCAAACCTAGGACAGATCGCGACTGCGAACGCATGAAAGTGGCAACTTTAGAATTCAAACATGCGAAATCATTGACATTAGTCCAATCCCATAAGCCTTCTTTCAGGTGAGACAGTGCGGAATCCCCATGGCACATGATGTGAGTTGAAATCTCCCGCAAACCACATGTTCTTTTTGCAATAGGCCACTGCGACATCAAGTGAGCGTATGTCTTGTAGCCCGGCGGGAACGTAGGATTTAAGTATAGAGAGGGGGGATCAACCTGGAATAGTTATTTCTAATATTAAGGTTTAGACGAAATGAAAAAAGGTAATCCACCACCTCGGGAAGGTCTATCCAATCGAAAACACTTGTAGTTGTTTAAATGAAAGTCTTAGAGGACAAACGAGTTTCTTGTAATAGTATAAAGTCTGGAGATTGTTGGGAGATTAAATATAATAAATCTGTAGCTGCAGAAAGCACTGATCGGCAGTTCCATTGGAGCATTCCTAGGCACCATATGCTGACGGTAGACAAGCGGCCGCAACTGCTCGGTCCAGAATATTGCCTTTTAGAAAGTCCGTCCCCGTAAGCGATTCTTTCGCACACTTTTTTGCTTTAGAGTTAGGAGAATTAGGCAGTTTGTTGTTAGACGATTCTTTGCGTTTAAGAACTCGAGCGTCTATATCCACATCTCGATTACCTGTATAGTCTGCATCAGAATGGCATTCCTGATCAACCTGTTTTGTAGTCGGTCTTGCTAAATCTACACTGTTAGAGGAATCATCAGTCTGACACCCAGGTAACTTGGTAAATAAGGCGGCCGAATTTTGCACGCTGTTTGTTATTGCCTGAGATATACCATATAAATGCGTGAATACTGTAGCCAAAGGTCCAGATAAGCTTACTAGAATCTTTGATAATGCTTTTTCCATCGCTTTTTCTATCACTGTTGCAATTGTCTCAGAAATTGACCAGTCCATGCCAAGTGATTGAACAGTTATTACACCGGCATACTCTTGGGTCCTGGTCTGAACTTCTGCAAGGGCTTCTTGACGAGAGTACCACCTCCTGTCAACTATTTCGATTACTTGGATTTCTTTCGACTTTGCAGGGCAGTTGAAGTAGTCAGCAGTATTATTTCCATTGCACAAACGGCATGACTGAGCGTGATACTTGAAATCGTTGGCAAGATGGCCTTCCCCGTATAAACGCCAACGAGTGCTTGATCGACAGTCATTAGCGCTGTGTTCGTACCGCCAGCACTTGAGGCATTGCAGTGATCGTGGTGCTAAGGGTTATACACTGTGTATCAACGGCCACGCCTTCTCTCTTATGGGCGAACCATGCCTGGAAATGTTGCTCTGATTGCTTATGTAGGAACTCTCTTATCATATACAAGCCTGGTACAGCGGTACACCCAAACTACACCTGCTGCAGAAAATATCTCTAGGATTTCTGGTGGCCTTAAGCTTGTGTCCACACCGCGGACCAGGCTCTTGCAGCAAGCTAGGTATGGAGGGATGAAGGAGCTCACGGCTGCGTGGCAAAGTTAGTGCATTTCAGCAGATCCTGAGCATAGGCCTGGTGTGGTGAACAACAGAGGTTACCCCCACGTCCAAACTGTCGGACGTCGGTTATGTGCTGGAAGTGCGACGAACTTGCGCGAAGCTCACATTAAATGGCCTTGGGGCTCTTCACACGAATAGCTCCTCCACTCGTAGATACCAAAGCCAAGGAACGTTTCTGGTTCCACTGCGAAGGAACAAGTAAACTGGTAGATCCTGCGGGGAAATGTAAGCAGACCAGGAGGTAGCCTGCCATTCAGAGCCTTTTTTGTGGGCGACTGGGCGTTGCGGCTGTGATGTGGTACTTGGCACGAGGGCGCTATTTGTATGGATGCCTCTGTTTATCTTTTAACAGCTTCCCCAATAGTTTTATCCTGGCCAGCAATGTACATGTTTTATAATAGCCTCTGGTGATTATACAATGTCACCTCGGTTTACATATAGAACGTCGGCTGGCAGCCCTGGAACGCCACTATGACCAGGAGCACGGGCTAATTATCAACTGGAAATGCTCGGCCTGTGGATGTATTTTTCGAAGCTCACGTAGCGCAGCTGCCCATCATTGGCATTGTGCCCGTAAGTCGAATTCTTCAGCTGAATCCTTTAATGAAGCTGTCAATGTTGCCCTTTCTGCAGACACTATGAAATCGCAAGACTCCACTTCCGGATCAGGACCCGATTGTAATACCACTCTGGGTGCTTGTAATAAGGATATAGTTTTGGTGTATCCGCCAGTCAAGAATCAGTATGTAAAATGTCTCGCGCTGGTTTCCTCACGAGTAGCGCGTAGGAGCATTATAAAGGAAAGCATGGTCTCGTCGTTTATTGGAAGTGCTCGTCTTGCTCCCAAGTAATGTACACCAGGCCACACTCAGCCTACGCCCAATTCGCGAAGTGTCGTAAAAAGATTCACTCCACTATAAAGGGAGCTAATGGGGGATCAGTTAATAAAAATACCTCTGGACGGGCTGGCGCCTCTGGGACTGGGAGTACCTCCTCTGGGCAACCGAAGGGTATAAAAGCTATGCCTAAACAGCCACGACAAGATGGCGGTGGTAGTGCTCCTCAGGCTGATGCCTCGCCTCGGCACTGGAGTGCCTCGGAGATCCGCCGGGAGGCTTCGGTCAGGCTGAAATTGGGCGCTGCGGCGTCTACTTATCAAATTAATTTTTGGATAGCAGGTATAGCTACAAGTATATACATATATTGCACAGCTGGTATTTATAAATCAACGAAGTACAAATGGGAAACAAGAAAACAGCCTGGGGCCGACAATTCAGTATAACGACTCGTTTTCGTCAACACAGATATTCTCCTTTTTATACAGCACACAGCTCTGTCTGCTCTGGAGCATGGAGCACCATAATTAGGCAGGTAGGGGTAACAGCAATGGGGGCTATAGAAAGGAAATTACAGTGTCGGACAGAGTTCTCATTGTTAAAAGTGGGCTGCAGATGCTCCATTAGTGGGGTGGTGGAAGGATCTTAAGCTTTATGCTTACTTTAGGTGATAATAAAAGCAATAGCATGGGAAGAAAGCATAGAGACTGTAAAATGTAAAGTGGAAGCAAGGGCTGTAAATCTGGTGTGCTTAGTTGAATTATAACACAAGAAATTAGTTGCAACAGGCTTTGTTCAAAGATAAGATATGTAAGAAAATAAAACAAAATTGCACACACTGGTTACAAGACTTACAAGTTGACAAGAAAGCAGAAAGTGTGAATATGAAAAGAAAATAATCAATGCAGACCCAACAGTATATTTCTATAGCCCCAAATTATCTCTTTCCTTTGAATGTTGATTACGTTTGCCTAAATTGTGCAATCAACGAACCCCTTTTATAACCCCTTGTGAGAGTAACAAGGTGCCAATAACTTTGTCAAAATACTTGAGCTTGTTTGCAGAACTTAGATCCCTCCTCAAAATAAGTTCCTAAGTAACATTGCTGTTTTGTGCTATTCTTGTTTCATTTCTTACGTTTTATATTTTGCAATTGTGCCTCTTTGTACACAGCTTGGCACTCCCCTCATTGTAATGGGTGATTTTAATATTAACCTGCTTTCAATGGACCGATCCAAACAAGCGTTTCTGGATGTTTTTTTTTTTCGTTTGGCTATGAAAGTGTTATTAATTTTCCAACCAGGGTAACGAACAATTCCGAAAGCCTACTTGACTTGTGTTTTACAACGCGATTAATTGGATTAGTGTCGGGTGTCCTCATCTCTGATGTAAGCGATCACATGCCTATTTTCCTGTTTTTTACACGTGAGACGAAAGTGCACCAACAGCGCAAAAATAACACACACTCACAGTACAGATTGATAACCAAGAACACGATTGCTGATTTTGAAGCGTCAGTCAGCAAAGTGGAATGGTCCAAATTATACGCATTGACGGATCCTGTCAAGGCATTCACTCACTTTCTCGGCGTAATCAAAAACCTTTATCACAAAGCTTTCCCTCTAAGAGAAGCTACAAGAAGCAAGAAATGCAGGAAACCGTGGGTTGACACCACCCTTCTAAAACGCATAAAGGAACGTGATAGACTATTCGCTACTTTTATAAAGACAAGGCAACCAGAGTACTTAACGAACTACAAGAAGATCAGGAATAAATTGGGCCGTGATATAAAGCTGGCAAGAGAGAGGTACTAGGAGAATAAGTTCACTCATATTCTTAATGATCCCAAAAAACTTTGGAAAACATTTAATGATCTGCTTCCGCACAGCGACCGTAATCCTGTTTTTGAAATTATGGATAAAGGCGTATCTTTCACGGGGACTGCGCTGGCCGATAAGTTTAATCAGCATTTCTTACAATGTGGCGCGTCTGATGCGTTTGATGCTGATAGCCCAGGTTACAGGTCTTATATTCCATGTAGCATGAGCAGATCGCTATTTCTTGCACCAACAGATGAAGCTGAAATAAGTAGCTTATTTCTAAAGTTAAAGAATTCCACAGCATGTGGTGTAGATGACATAAAGGCAGAACCAATAAAAGCTGTGGCGCTGCATATTTGTAAAGTGATGTCACACATATGCAATTTAATTTTGTGCACTGGCGCATTTCCCGATGAATTAAAGATTGCACGGGTATCGGTAATTTTTAAAGGGGGAGACAGGAATGACGTGAACAACTACAGACCGATTTCAGTTCTCCCAATCTTTTCCAAAATAGTAGAGCAGGTCATTAACGAAAGAATTTTAAATTTCTGTACTCAAAATAATATTATAACAGAAAAGCAATACGGTTTCCGAAAACACCAATGTACTGAAATGGCGCTGCTAAAGATCAAAGAAAAAATAATAAGTAACTTTGAGGACAAGCTGTACACTATAGGAATATTTCTTGACTTTAAAAAGGCTTTCGATTCCATTAAACACGATATCTTGTTAAAAAAGTTAAGTGAGTACGGCATTAGGGGAACTGCTCTTAACCTAATAAAAAATTATTTAACCAACCGACTACAGTACACATACATTTGTCATTCCAAATCGGCATTGGGTGAAATCAAATACGGTGTTCCGCAGGGGTCCATCCTAGGGCCACTTCTTTTTTTATTATACATTAATGACATCACAAACGTGCCTCTAACACCTGACATAATCATGTATGCTGATGACACTAATATCTTCTTTTCTGGTGGAAACTTGCTTACTCTCGAGGAAGAAGCAAATATTTGGCTCAGTAATCTTACAGACTGGCTTAGAGCAAATAAATTGGAATTAAACACTAAAAAGACAAAATACGTTATTTTTCGGCCTCGTAACAAAGGTACTGCTGATAGCTTATTCTTACAATTTCGTGATGAAGTCATTATACGCTCTACGTGCCAGAGGTTCCTTGGTGTTACGTTTGAAGAAAACTTAAATTGGTCCAGTCATGTCGGCAACATTGAAACCAGCATTGCAAGATCCATCGGTGTTATTAATAAATTAAAACGTCTATTACCTTCTAGATTAAAAAAACAATTATACTATAGCCTAGTGCATTCGCGCCTCCAATATTGTTTATCTGTGTGGTGTACCACGACGACAACTAACATCCATAGTTTACTAACCTTACAGAAACGCATGATTCGGGTAATTGAGAATGCGCCCTATAGAAGCCACTCCGCTCCTCTTTTCAAGAAAAATTGTATTTTAACATTAGAAACCCTTATTAACAAAAAAGAGCCATTGCAATATTTAAAGAGGTAAGACTCAATGAAAGCGCCTTTTTTTAAAAATACCTTCCGAACGAACATAAATACAACACAAGGCAATTAACTTACACCAAAGGCAAGATCCGTACCAATTACGGCATGCAAAAGCAGGCATTCATAGTTGCAGATTTTTTGAATCATCACCCTGGCTTACTCACTATAATAAATGAATCACCGTCCCTAAACATTTTCAAAAAAAAAAGTGAACATGTATTTGCTGTCGCTTCAGGTATGACTGTGCATTCTTTTGTACACAAATCAAATTCACTATTTATGTTACATATTTCATGTACTTTTCATTTTATTGTGTATGCATCCACTTTGTGTACCATGCTTACCCTGCGTGCTTGAGTGTTTTGTGCTCTGGGAATGGGTCGGGGAAGGGGACTGACACTTAGTCAGGCATTCGTGCCTTTTTGTCAGCCTCTTTGACAGAGATTATTTGTATTTTATTTCTGTCAAAATAAACATTCATTCATTCATTGTACGCATATTTTGTGTTACCTTGCCCCTCCCGCTTGGGCCACATAGTATGCAGTATGATGTAAATAAAAAACTAAATAAAATAAAAGGGAACGAAGTGTTAGCACAAAGAAGCTTTGGGATCTGGTTACATACGTTTGGGATGTATACACATCTTATGGATAAAGCCCAATTTCTTTAAGTACAGAGTGCGTAGTCATACAGAGGTAGACGATATGCCAGGCTTCACTGATGAGACAGTACTGAAGCAGTAGAAGCTCTAGTTACCAAAGTGCAGCCTTAGAAGATGCTGACATGCTTATTACTGGCCATGCATACTGGCTTGCGTCGGAAAGTGCAGGTGACTTGACATCCACATTAAGACATACGCGCAAACGTAGCTATTTTTTTTTGTCACACACACGAAGTTTACCGAGGAAATGCAATCACTTTTCACGAGAGGGAGAAAAAAAACACAATACATAACAAACTGTCTTTTACAGACAAGTTCTGTGCTACAGTAATATTTGATGTGAGCCAACATGGTTCACAATGAGGCTGAGAAGCGGCAGAGATAACAGCAACATCCGAGAGAAATAGCAGTGCACAGGAGCTCAATATGAACAATAATTTTATTACTGCAAAGGAACAGCTGACAAAGGTAAAACATATGAACAAAATGCGATTGAGTTCATACTTTTCAGATAACTGGCACATTGAAATGGCCAAAACATCACATTGTAGGCACAATGTTTTCTATGGACATGTTTTTTTCTTAGGCAACAGCATATGTAGCACATTAGCTGCTCCTCAACAGTCGGCCAGCACCTAGATTTCTGGATGTGGAAATTAGCCTCAGTCCCTGACATATGCACTCACTGCAATGAAATATCGCTTCTCAGTGACTTCGAAGGCAAGTAATCACTTCCAAGACTTCCCTCTGCTGCTTAGTCTTTATGGAGGCATTATATATCCCTGAAAACGCTGTTATGACTCAGGCATGGTAGGGCGATTTCCCTGAAACACAGTTACTGAAACCTAAGTTGAATGATACCTAGTGGAGGAGTGTACTAGTGGAGAAGCATTGAGTAAACCATGTGAAGTGTCAATTATACTTCCAGTTCAAGGCGACCCTGCATTCTCACAATATTGCACATTCTAAAGTCAAGGCGGGAATCCCAGTCGAAACAATATGCAGGTGAATCATATTAAGTCAATGGTTTAAAGCTCAGTGCATACTTCCAGAATAACATTTGCGATCTCCTACATTCTATGTCGGAACATACAGAAGGAAGAAATCGCTACTGACTTCTGTGCACAGATGACTATGCTTACTGGGCACTGAGAATACTGACATCACTACTGGCTTCTGTTGTCCCCCCACTTCCTTCGGTTGAGGATAGATGCCATGAGCACATAATGTAGTATTTTATTTAGTTGGCTTAAAATGGGCCCTGAGACACTCTTTAACGTAGCAAGAAAAATTTGCAGGTCTGTTAGAGGCTGTTCGAACATGTGAGTCAAATATTACTGCACATAAGAAGTAGGGAACTTGCAATGTCATGTCAGAAACAGCGAAAAATTGCTTGCTCTCACTTCGGCAGTGCCACCATGCAGCAGCATCATAAAGGCATCATAAAGGAGTTGGCCCACCAACATTGGCTGATTTTGTGATCGCGAGAGCACTCTCAGTAATACATAATTTCTAATTTTGAGTTAAGTAAACTATATATACTGCGAGCTCAAAAAGACCACAAAATAATTTCGTCCTTGCACTGGACGTAGTTGCGTCTGCTGCACATTGCCTCCAAGATGGCAGTGGCATGCTGCGTAGCGTAGTTAGTCTACCGCGGCCACCACGAGGTGCCACAAATAGCCCGTTTGCTGCCACGACACTAAACTTTCAACTGGGCCTTTGCCATCTTGGATTCTCCACTGTGTAGCTTCCAGTGCACTAGCGGAGAAGAGACAGAAAGCCGAGCATCGGTGCAATAACTTCACCTATATTTGAAGGATTTTAAAAGCTTTTGCGGCGTGAGACTTCTGAGGCAGCGCCATTTCATAGTGAGGCCATTTTATTATTAGGTAACAAAGCGTTTCAGGACCCATTTAAGTAATCTCAGTGACTTGTTTCACCAAGCAACCTTTTGGCAGGTCAGGTGTCTGCGGTGTTCTGGCCTGTTCGAATAAACTGGGTTAAGCTTAACAGTGTTCTTACCAGATCCTTTCAGGATGAAGTGCTCTAAGTGTGATGGAATTAGTGACTATGCCTAAGTGCTGTGAACTGCAAGTTCAAGGAACAACTCGTGGTTTTGCGACCCTGTACAGGCCCCTTGTAGAAACAGACATTCACGTATTGTAGCTTGTGGCATTTGCCGCATTTTGATGCCACCTTCAGAGAGGAACGAGGTCATATGTGAGAAAGAAGATGCAGCTTCTTTCTAGTAGGGTCTAGTGTAAAGGATACTCTTTCCAGAGCCTACTAACGTCAAAGACAAAGCAGTTTTCTTCAAAAATAGAAAACTTTTGTAAGACACACTTGTGGTTTCTTTACGCATAACTTGGCAAACAACTATGTGGTGAACGTTCTGACATTATTTGCTAACTTGTTAACAAGGAGGTTGCATTATAGCATTCCCTTGACATCGCAAGACGGCGGCAGATAGGGCAGGCATGGAGGTCGTATTTGCTCTAAAATGACCAAGGCATTTAGAATGGCCTAAACCTCACTTTTACATAGGGCAAATCAAGACAGGGATAATATAAAACTGTTTCGTACTGTTTTTATCCGAAATGCACCATTAACCCCCTTTGAAAGGTCAAAATGGCTCGGTCACTACCTATGTGGGCAGCCGCCACGCCCACATAGACGGGGCTTGAGCCAATTTCACTTATTATGAAGGGCTAATGGTGGGGTCCAAATTAAAACAGATTGGAAAAGCTTTACATTATCGCGGCTCTGGTGATGTTTACCTGACTCCTTGAGCGAGCATGCGTGCATCCTTCCAAGGTATCTCTCTAGAAATACAGGTACAATTTTCCACTTTTGTAGTGGCTGGCATGACCCATGTATTATCATCAATGAAAAATGAGTAGTGGATGCGGCTGTTACTGATAAGCAAGGCTCCATGCACATTTCGGTAGTCTCATGTAAAAAAAAAGCTTTGTTCGTTGAGCCAGAATAAGGCGGTCCTCACCATTAGAATAACGACACATATTGCAATGCTTGATGGCGAGACTTGTTTCACATGTACCGCACATGCTGAAATTTTTACTAATAGAAACACAACAATTCATGTAGAAAAGCTGACACTTTGCGCTGTGAATATGCAGGCACTGATGTCTGCTCAGCGAGCACGTCCAGTGACTGTTGGGCATTGCTTGTTGTGACGCCCATTATGCAGCGCGCCCACAGCTTGGAGTCGTCACAAAACATTGTGTTCGTGGACTCAACTTCACCATGTCATGCAGACGGTAGCACGGCCACTGTGCTGGTCACGGCCACGAAAGCAGGAGCATGCCTGTAGGTGTGCTTGTGCACAGTTCCCAAACAAGGGAGGGGTACCGTGCTGCTTTTCAGCTGCTGAAGGACAGGCACCCATCATGCTTCGGCAACAAAGAGGTACAAATTGTATGTTGCAATTAAAACATGTTGTAAAAGAATCTGCATTAGTGTTGCTGAAGGAACCAGTGACATCTTCATAATGCTAGAATTTAATAACAATAATTTTAATAATACGAATATTAAAACGGCTTACCAGTTTTATAAAACAGGAATTTCCTAGTATATTACGGCTGCCAGGAAACACATATCCATGCTTTTCTCAAAACAGCCACAAGCACTTTGATTCTCAGTTACATTTACTGACCTGTTGCACAATGTGGAAATATACCCATCATCAGCAGCTCCATACCTAGTAGCTAGAACTGGGGCTGTTAGCAAAATCGTCACTGGTAAGAATCATATAAGAAGCGACTGCATAAGAGGAGGTAAAACATTTTCTTGGGTGAATTCTTTCAGAATTGAGAAGGAAAAACAATAACACGAAAGAGACAAGGAGGAGACGAGTACACAGGACTGGCACCTAATTCCAACTAAGGTTTACTGAAGAAATATGATAATTGTAAGTAGAGCACGAGACCAGCATGGGGTGTCACATGATAAAAAAACCACATATCAAAGAGTCACCCTTGCCCCCAAAACAACCACATCATAGCCATGCATCATGATGGCATAGTGGGGCCCGATATACCAGAGGGGATAACAGACAGTAGAGATTATTGCACAATATGACACTAGGCTCTAACAAAATATGCGAAGGGAGGTGACAAGTGCATTAACATGCCTTCTTTAGCACCTAATTTTCAAAGGGGTCGCCTGCCTGGAATCATATGTATAGTGTACCTGTTTAGTGGCACAGCACCTCCTTCTTTAAACATTGTTATTTTTTATTGTAGTTCAAGCTTTATATAAGTTTTTAGTGAGATATCCTAGGTATTTTTTTCATTTATTTTTTGTTCTGGTATGTATTCCTTACAGGTCTCGCTTACCAGCACAGCATGTGCTTTTCAGTCTTGTTTTTCTAGGTCTTTATTTCAAGGTGTATTAGGTCGTTATTAGTTGGTGGGTCAGAGAATGTGCTTCCACCTATGTTCACATATTCTTTAGAGTGAAGCTGTTCAATAATCTATTGTCTGCTAACACCTGTGGTATATTGGGCCGCATGGTTCTGCACATGGTGCATCGCTACAATGTGGTTGTTTTGTGCAGTGAGGGTGTTCTTGGTGACTCTTTGATATGTTGCTGTTTTATCACGAATATGATAGCCTATGCGGGTCTCGTGCTGCAATTACAGTTATCACAATCCTTCAGTAAACCTCAGTTGGAATTAAGCGCCAGTCCTGTGTACTCGTCTCGTCCTTGCTTCCTTCGCGCTACGGTTTTTCCTCCCCAATAACACAGGCAGGCATTTCAGAAATCACATGCCACAGAGAGTATAAAATGATAAGAACTTCAACAAATATGATGATATACGTAGGTACAGAAAAATAGGTGAATGAAAAATCGAAGCAATACAAGCAAGAACATTAATATAGGAAGAAGCAAATTTCGTGCCAGAAACAGTGAACAGTGCTCTGAATGACAGAGTTAACAAAAAGGACCATAAACCTTCATAACATTTGGCTGAAAAAGAATATATATATATATATATATATATGCCTAATTTACTTGCATAATGATCGCACTCGTGTAATGATCGTACCCCTGAATTTTGTCGTCAAAATTCGATTTTTTTTCATTTCAGTGTAATGATCGCTCCCCGAACTTGCCGCAGCGATATATCATGTGCCAAGTCTGGCTAATGATCATCGCACTTACCATCTGTTGAATGCTGTCGAATGCTACGCGAACGACTGTTCAAGACATACCAAGCGGTCTGCACGCACCAAACATTCTTAAGCGGATGCCCTATTTCATTCTTTTCATCACTTTCTGCACTTCCATGAAAAAGAAAAGCTGCAACCAAACTTGCCTCGGTTTTATAATTTGTAGGCTTCGTAACGGTTTTGGTCAACAACAACATAAAGGGCGCCTTTCGGTTCTTCTCGTCTGCACTCGTGGGCTTGCAACAAAGCGCGAGTGGCAACGATAGTGGCTACGTTTACATTGATGCGTTAGAAGTGTACCCTATTCATACGCCGATGCTTGTAAAACAGCTGAGATATTCGCCCACCCTTAGCGGAAACGTGTGGTATTAGGATAGTAGCGAAGACAAAGGCCGCAGTTTCCGCAGCATACCCGCCATGTGTTTTTATGTCACTGGCAGCTAAGCACGCCCATCTGTGTTTCTGTCCCCTCAAAGTGGACATGACTACGTTATTGCCGCAGACTTGCCGATATTAACGATAGTATTCATTACTGATACGGTAGAAACTGTTTCAATGTGCGTAATGTATTCATGAAAAGAAAAAAAATCGCGTTCAGCCGGTTCGGCTTGCTCCGCCGGCCACAATTTTTGTTTTGGGATCCCACACTGTAACAGCGGCAATCACCCATTTGTTTACCTGTTGTCATCCTGCAGCAAATTCGGGATGAAAAAAATGTTTTCGCTTTAACTCGTGAATGACCGCACCCCTAAATTTGCGGCATTTTTTGACAAAAAAGTGAGATCATTATGCGAGTATACATAGTAAATATATGTAAAGATTAGGAACAGGCCTTTTATGTCCGTAAGATTACATATTTCTTTTCGAAAGATAGCATGAAATAATGCATTTGTACCTTGCTTATGAGACCATGCTCTTGCATGATATTATATTGCATGGTAATATATTATTGAAATGCAGGGTTCATCCATTAAAGCGCTAATTCATTAAGTTGTTTTTTTACCTGCAGGATCTGGCAGCATTCATGACCGACAACTCCAGGGCGGAGAAGGATGCCCCGTGTGACGTCTGGCCCTTAGCAACACATGTGCTGTGTACCTTTCATGTCCTCCAAGCTGAGTGGCACTGGCTTTTGGTGGCGCACAACAAGATACCGAAAGATGACCTGCGGCACCTCATGGCAAGCTTTCAGGAGGTAACGAAAAGGTTTAAAGTGCTTACACTAAATTTAAGAATGACAGAAAAACGAAATAACAGAAATCAAGGCAAATATTACTTGAAACAGTTAAAGCTGATGAGATGGTGTCCCTACTTAGAACAGTAGAAATAGCTTGCGACTGTTTTTACTATTAGGATTCAATTTTTTGTTGTGTTATGTAGCGTTCCGTCCGAGTATTGTTTGTTAGGACAATTGCCGTAGAAATCCACTAAAAAGTACCTGCGATAATGGTCAGCAAATACAGCATGCAACAAGCTTTGCAGTTCGCTGCTACTGTTCTACATGCTTGCCAACACTGCTTCAACACTTCAAGCAGTGGGCTAAAGGGTTTCAAGTAAGGATCATGCATTTACTACAGCAAAAATTGGAGGACGCTTAAGCTTCGCCTTCAAGAGTGGAACGCGACAGCATTCCCATCGACCCGCCAAGGGGTGTAACTACAAAATTGCAAAAAAAGAATGGGTGCGGCGCATCAGGTCAGAATGACCTTGGTTGTCTTTTTCACTTGCCTCGCTACACAACAGCATGTTGGGGATATTACACCACACTAGAGAGCAATTTACAGATGGATGTTGATTGAATACAAGCGACTGAGGACATATGCAAGCACACAACAAAGTGGGATGGTGTAAAGAGCAAAGGGGTTACATAAAGCGAGGAATAAAGTTAGCTAGCATATGCTCATGTTAAGCTTCCACGCTAGGCTCTTCACGCCAAGAGAAACACGAAATGAAGAAAAGAAAATGACTAAGGGAAAAAATGACGCAGACTAGTAACAATCTTTACCTTTGGACAATACATATACACAAGGTGCGCTAAAACTTAATGCAACTTATTTTGTAACTGAGTTGAGTAACGTGGAAAGTTGGGCTAGTTGGTGATTAATCATCATACCTTGCTGGTGAAGCAGCGCACTGACACGGACAGTGAAGAAACACAAGAAAAGACGAGTGTCGTCTTTTCTTGTGTGTCCTTACTGTGTCCGTGTGAGTGCGCTGCTTCACCAGCAAGGTATGATGACGTAACTGAGTTGAAGACTTATCACACTTGTCGGCGCCCGCGTACATTGCCTTCAAGAAACACGCAATATGTATGTAACGATATTTCCTTTAAAAAACAATCTCTTTCCAAAACCACATGCTTTCAGAGCTGCTCCATCTACTCAGTATATGGCAGCACTGGAAAGCCTCTGTTGGAGTCGGTCATTTGGTCGATCATGAGCTAGAGGATGCTGTCCACGGTTCAAAAATGCCATTTCACTAAATCGATTTGCAACTTGCGGTGGAAAAGTATACATATTTGATATATGTATCTTTTCTCCTAAATTTACACATGATCAGATCAGATAATCAGACCAGCGACGACTTGGTTCCATAGTCGTCACTGATATTATTTTTGGTGTCAGAAACTGCACCACAGAAATTGCCACATGACATGGGACACTGTCATGCTGCAGCATCAAAGCTTTCGCAATCACTGGCCATATGTGAAATATATTGTTTTGAAGTCATCAAAGAATGTCACAGGTAAAAAACTGATTCATCGATTAGTCTGGAGGCGTAAAATTCTTCTATATCTGTAGTACCATTCGGTCCAAAAACAGATAGAGAAAAGCTTCAATTTGACCTTCCTTTTACTCATTTGTGCTTTCTAGAGCTGCAGTAAAGCTTCAGTACTGCGACTGCAAAGTCTGGAATTTTTTATCAAGGTCTCATTCTAAAATGCACGGATTTATTCCCTGTGATGTCAGTTATGAGTAATTGCTGGCCATTCTGAATGCGAAAAAGCAAGGCCAAACACAGGTCCTTAATGCTAGCACAGTGATTATTTCACTGCGCGAGTGAGTGCCATTTGTCATGGCCATTTTTTTCATTCATTAATGTTCATATCATGCTAGCTAGCTATGTTACTATTGCATAATACACATAGTGAAGGAAATGTTTTGAGAACAATTATTTGAAACAATTCTAACAAATTATAATGCGTGACATTTGCCACAAATTGACAGTCACTGTATAATGTAGTTATTCAACCAAAACGAAAGAAGTAACATTCAAAGACTTTGTGCACAAGATACAGCAATAATTTGGCCTAACTTATTTCTTGCATACTAAAATTTCTGGCAAGAATGGGCTCCTTAACATTCCCAATCAACTATATGAAAAACGCCACTAGGAGACAATGAGGATGTTGGAAACGAACTGATACACATCGATGTTTCATATGCTTCAGGTCCTTTACGCAAAAGATGGTGAACTTCAGGCAGCCAAAGCGTATCTACATGCCCTGCCTGATCCATGCTACGTCTAAAAGAGTTGAGGCATTCCTTCAACGTGAATATGAGTGGGTGCTTCTGTACCGTGCTGGAATTGTCACACGAAGACAGAATACTAACAACTATTCTGAGGCATCTGTCTGAATCCTCAAGGATGTCATTCTCAGCCGGACCAAAGCTTACAACGCAGTAGCCCTAATTGAATTTGTCATGACTAATTGGGGGAAATATTTTGAAACGCGACTGCTGCGTCATGTAAATTGATTTCCACAAAAATTCATTCGTCATGCAAATTGATTGATTGACACAAAATTGATTTCCAGCACCTCCTCCAAAAATGCACGAAATCCCACCAAAATTCATAGTTCAAGTTGAAGAGAATGTTTCCAATGTGCCCAACTCTTTGGGTAATGGGACGTATGAGGTAAGGACTGATATAGGAGTCTGCAGCTGCTGGAAGCTCCAGGGGATTGCAGAGAGCTGGCTCATCTGGCACTTGGGGATCAATGCCCCCCAGAGCAATTTTTCATGCCATTTACTGCTCAGAAAGATGACATGGCACTTTCTCTTTCTCCTGGGGCCAGTGAGCCAGCTGCACAACAAAGTGCCAACTACACTGAGCCACTGTGCATTCCACAAGAGCCACATGCTGGCTCCAGCCAACAGCTCGAGGTGTGTTACATTCCATGTTTCAGCACGCTGATAACCTTATACAGATGCCATGTTTTCTTTCATTTTTAGTCTTTTCAATGTCAGTTTTCTCATGCTACCCATCACTGCATAGCTGGTATTGCAAGATTACTTTTCTGGTTTCTGGTGCAAGATGGTTTTCTGGTTTCTGGTTGACTGGACAGAGCTGATTAAATTAGTACCTTTACCTCTAGTGTCTTTCACACGCACGCACGCACGCACGCACGCACGCACACACACACACACACACACACACACACACACACACACACACACACACACACACACACACACACACACATTTACAAGTGCATGCAAGTGCTAGGCTGTTTGCGACCAATACTCAGGTATAATTTATTGGTCAAATAGCAGACATCTGCTCTCTAAGATCTGCAACAACTTAGGACACATACAAAAGAAATTAAATTTGCCATCACGACCAATTCTTGGGCATGCCATATTATAGAAAGGCAAGATGCGTTCTTGCTTATGAGTGTCCACTCTTTTAAGAACACCGCAAATTCACAGCTAGCAGGTTCGTGCTAGAATGGATCGACGATAGCTGACAAAACAATCCTTTGCAGGACCTGGCCGAACAGTACGAGCGCTCATCGTTCAACAAGAGCCTGCAGCACATTTACACAGCAGCTGCAAGATACCCTGATAATGCTGCACTCCTGTACTCTGTTAGCGCACATTTGGATGAGATCGCCACCACAAGTGCCATTCACGAATTCCTGATAAGATTGAAGGCTTCTGCTATGGCAACAAAGAGGCACGGCAAAAAAATTAAAGTGCAGCCAACAAGCCTTGTAAGGCGTCGACCTGGCTTGCCAAGTGGTTCAGGACGGATCCCAGCTGGACGACCAACAAAAAAAAGCGCACCGAGTCCATGCCCTAAGCAGAAGCATAAGGTACAATGTGCCAGGGGCAAAATGCCATTAGAGCAACGGCAAAATGTAGTTGGCAATTTGTGGCCATTGTTGTGTCGGTATCTGGAATGCGCATGTGCACTTACCGCTGTTAGATGACGAAGTGATAGCGATGTCACCATGTTGTGCGCGCAAAAGTGTATCTTCGCGTGTATATATTCTTGTTCATGTACTGTAATCTTGTACATGGTTGCTTCCATGCTGCCAGTATGCAGCACGGACAATACAGCCGTTGCTTGAAGTCTACGCCTCTCTCTACGGGTGCAACAAACAGGCGATGAGGGTGCGGTCGAACAAGGACTGAAGATGGCAACGGTGGTCGGCAAGCTACCGGAATTTGATCCCGACAGCGTAAGCTTGGACGTTTTTATCGAAAGCTTCGTACATTGACGTACAAGAAAGTCGTGTTGACGCTGCGAAAGCACTACTCGCCAAGGCGTTCAATAGTAAGCGCAAGATACCACTTCAATGAAAGGAAGCAAGCACCTCAAGAAAGTATCACAAACTTCGTGTTCCAGCTCAAGAAACTGGCAGCCTCATGCGATTTCGGCTGCTTCCCGGAACAAGAACTTTTGGACTGCCTGATAGCCGGTCTTTATCCCGAGGCCGCACGTTGTTGGTTGCTGGCCATGATTGACACCGAGCTCACATGGGACTGTGTTTGCAACATCGCTACTGCGACGGAGATGGCAGCGAGAGGTGCATTGGAAATGGTTGCGAAAAAAAGCACTGAACAGACACACAGCAGCAGCGAATTCCACTGGCAGAGCAACTCGTCGACGTTGCGACCGGGCTCAGAAGCAGGGGCTTGCAGCAACCATGGCCCTGAAAATTCGACGCAAAGGGCTAAGTCCATGTGTCATCGATGTGGCACCTGTAAGCTGTCCGTTCTTGAACAGCACGTGTTATAAATTTCAAAAGAAAGGCCATCTCGCAAAAATTGCAAAACGAGAGTGGTACACCAATTAGAGCCGGAAACATTGCATAGAGAGTTGCTTAAACTATGTCACACCGATAACCGTTCGGGCAGTCCTGGCATTGTAATAAATGTATTGTTGAATTGTAGAGGTACCCATGGAACTAAACAAAGGAGCAGCAGTTCTCGTAATGTTGGAGGGAGAATGTGCGAAGCATTTACGTAGTGCTAATCTCAGGCAAGCTGATATCAAACATGACACGCCGGTTGATACCGAAGGAATAATTTATGTTGAAGTGAGTTACTCTGAGCAGTGTTTTCATTTGCCTCTTGTAATTGCTAAAAACACTGAAGGAGTCAGAATGCCTATATTTGCTGTGACATAGTTACTAGCGCTAGCAAGACTAACGAAAAGAAATGTTGGGACAGGACAGAGCGCTAGACTTGTCTAGCACTTGAAGTCTAGCAATCTGTCTGTCTTAACTTTTCTTCCGTTAGCCTTTTTAACGCTACTATGTAAAAGCAAACGCATTAACTCCAACTAGCCCAACTTTCTGCATTAATGCCTACGTTGTTTGGCTGCAACTGGCTCAGTAAAGTCAAAATACAGTTCATGAAGTAATGCTAGTGAACGCACTGACAGAGGAAGTGCCCTTGACTGACAAATATTGCGAAGTGTTTAAACCTGGTTATGGAGTGATTAAAGGTTTCAAGGCAAGCGGATCTTAAAGAGAATGCTTTACCTGTATTCTATAAGGCGCGATCAGTTCCGTATGCTTTGCGCAGACAGGTTGATTAGGAACTGGCAAACTTTAAAAGAGTTGGAGTTATATACCGGGTGCCCCACAGCGCTGGGCAAACCCTCTCGTGACTATGCCAAAGAAAAATGGCAAGCAGCTTCGCCTATACAGTGATTACTGTGTCACAGTAAACCCTGCAATTGAGGTTGACCAGTATTGGCTCCCTCTGCTAGAGGACATTTTTGCGAATTTACACGGTGGAGCAGTCTTTTCAATTCCGGATTTATCCAAGGCATACTTGGAGCTTTTTTTGGACGAGCGAGCCCAAGAACTGCTCACTGTCAATACACACTTAGGCCTGTTCAGGCTCCAACGCTTGCCATGCGGCATGGTCTGCGCGCTGGCAGTGTTTCAAGTAGTGATCGACCAAATCCTACACGGGTTGTCTGGCACCGCCTGTTACTTAGATGACGTCGTCATCGCTGGCGAAGATTGAAAGCAGTGCCATGACAGGTTAGAGGAGATGCTCATACGCCTACGAGAACATGGCATAAGGATCAACACTGTCAAGTGCAAGTTGTTCCAACAACGGTAAGATACTTGGGCCATGAGGGTGATAAGAATGGCTGGCATTCCACTGTGGATGAAGTAGCACTCATCGAGCATGTGCCAAAACCAAAAAAGTGACTTACCTGAAAGCCTTCTTGGGCTTGATTAATTTCTACCAATAATTTTTGTCTTACCTAGCTACAGTGCAACTAAAACCGCTGCATGACTTGTTGAGCAGAGAAACTGCATGGCATTGGTCGTGTCGATGTGACGATGCATTCAGGGCTTGTAAAGACATCTTTACCAACGAAAACGTTCTCAAGCTGTATGATGTCAAAAAATAAGATACAGCTAACAATGTGATGCCTCCGAATATTGTCTTGGTGCTGTTTTGTTGCAGGCCATGAACGGAAAAGACAAACCAAGTGCATCTACGTCCTAGTCACTGTCACCTGCTGAATGCAAATATGGACAGATCGATAAAGAATCTATCAGCATTGTGTTCGGTGTGAAACGATGTCACAAACACCTGTATGGTCAAGCTTTATATGTATTAACAGAACATCAACCCCTAACCATGCTCTTCGACCATAAAATGAAAAGCAGTGCTGTGGCCACTGCTAGGGTACGCCAATGATTTGCTTTCTTAGCTAACGACAGCTATAGGATGTCACAGAAGCTCCATATGACAATTGGCCATCCTTATCTAGACTACCAGTGGCAGAAAAGGCAGAGAAAACTGAAGAATTTTTTTATTTTTCCTCTCTTGACGACCTTCCTTTGACAGCAAAGGACATGGAGCATGAAACAACGTACGACAATTTACTAACCTAATTTGCGTCATATGGCATAGCTGGCTAAAGTCTGTTTCTGGGGAATCGCAACCTTTCTGGGTTCGACGTTTTGAATTTTTAGTTGAAACTGGTTGCATTGTTTGGACGAACAGAGTGATCATTCCAGAATGTTTGCAGAATGCTGTACTGAACTGGATGCACAAAGAACACCTGGGAATCGCAAGGATGAAAATGGTCGCAAGATCAATGATCTGGTGGCCAGGCATTGATGATGCACTGGAGGAAACGGCGCAGAAGTGCAGCATTTGTTAAGCGTACAAACCGCAGCACAACCAAAGCCCCTGACCTCGTGGAAGATGTGCGAACACCCACGGGAAAGGGTGAATTTTGATTTTGCCGAGAAAGAAGGGAAAATGTTCCGTTTAGCCATTGATGTTTATAGCATGTGGTTAGAAGTTAAAGTGTGCAGCACGACGATGGCCACTATAAGAGATCTAACCACTATAATAGTGGTTAGATCTCTTGTTTGCTGTGCACGGTCTGCCTTTAGAAGTTGTAACAGGCAACGGGCCGCAATTCCGTGCCATCAATTCCAAAGTTTTCTGAAAGCTAATGGTGTTAAGCAAACATCCACGCCTCTGTACGACCTACAGTCAAACGAGGCAGTGGGGAATGCTGTACAGACTACAAAGACGCCACTGTCCAAGCAGTTGCTGGAGGACAGAGAAAATGGCAGCAGAAGAACCCTGTAGCACAGAATAGACCACTTTACATTTTGCTATCGATCAACGCCGCACACATTCACTGGAAACACAACGGCGAATTGTTCTTATAAGGAAATTGCAGACCAAGATTGTCTCTGTTGAGACCGAAGCTGACAAGTGTCATGACCGATAAAGCAGAAAGGGTGAAACAGTCGGGAGGTGAGCGCTGAGTGAAACCACAATATTTTGTAGCTGGTGACCGTGTGCTCGTTCGTTCAACGCAAAGCAAGGCAGTCGATGTGGTTTCCTGGAAAAGTTACACGATTAAGTGTCCAACCAGGTATTTCGTTGTTACTGCAAAGTGCGTTTTGTACGTGAGGATCATTCACGCCATTGTGTGCTTGACGGCGGAAACTCAGATAACAGGGAAATTTGCCTGCCACACGCATCCGAGGTCGGCTCTCCTCCACTGCGTGTTGTTCACCCACAGTCTCAGGTTGAACCACAACCGTCAGACCAGTTGTCAACCGACGATGAACTGATACCCTTAGGACGAAGCAGCTGGGAAAGGCAGCCTCCCGAGTGTTGGGGCTATGACCATTTTTTATCTAATAAGGAAGGAAGTGTTGTGTCGGTATCTGAAATGCGGCACGTGCGTTAAGCACTGTTAGATGATGAAGTGATAGCAATGTCACCATGTTGTGCACTCGCGAGTGAATGTTCGTGTGTATATATTCTTGTTCATGTACTGTAACCTTGTAGATGGTTGCTTTCATGCTGCCACTATACAGCCCAGTTAAAGGTGCGAGGTGTACACACATAATATCCGTGTGGTTTGTAGAAAGGGCGTTCCGAGTTTAGAATATGGCTTATGGTTACAGCAACAAAACATTTGTTCCCTAAGCGTACATATTTTTGACAGAACAGACAGCACAAGATGAGCAGACGTGGCACGGATGAACACGTCTTGAGAGGCATTCGGTCATCCTATTGGCTAACTAGTTCTGGAGCTTCCACATTGCTGCTAGAAACTACTTGGACACAGTATAAATCTAAATACAATAAGGGTGTTTGCGCATACCTTCCTCCGTTGAAAATGGGGCACAGGCGCTGAACCTTCAACTTTGTGATCGACAGCAAAAAGTAGCTACTGATTCATCACGGTGGGTCAGAATAAGCCTACACAGTTATGGTTGAAGCAATTATTCTGGTGGCATGCATTTTTATGTTGAGAGAAGCAATTTAGTTGCAGCTCAATCTATACGCTTATGTTTCAAGTGCGTGATAGATAAAAATATGTCACTGCATAGTTCATGTTGGCCCTCTTGACTTATAAAACGCAAAATGTCACATTTACCTAACTACTGTTTGTGATCTGTGTCGTTTTATGTCTAAAAGCAGCACTGGGACTATAACAGATGCATGACCACCAAAATTGCCCACGTGCTGCAGTGTTCATTGCCACAACTCTAAGGTGGTTGACATGAAGCGTCATTAGGGGTGGCTTTTGAGCACATCTTGGCACCATCACTTGCGAACCCCACGTTATGTAACCTTGAATAAATTGAAAATCAGAAATCCACCCGTTCGAAGCAATTGCTACAAAGGAAACCCATACGGGTTCCTCGAAAGGAAGCTTCAGAATTGAAGAAACATTCGTCCTGTTCCGGAACTCGAACCCGGGACCACCGCCTTTCCGGGTCAAGGCTCCCCACTCCTGAAGGGAAGGTGCCCGTACTGATTCCAATTAATCTAAAAGATACCATTGACTTGTACCTGGGAGTGATCAAGAAAACCACCTCTGCATTTGGACTGTCACCCCCTGATGTGGAATACAATGCCAAAACCAGAATGTTGACACTTATGCCCCTGCAAGAGGAGGAACCGGATGCATCCCCCGCAGTGTCGGGAAAATTGGTAAAAGAAGTGGTCAAAGACAGTGAAGAATCAGAGAGTGAGGTTGGTCCTCCCATGAAAAGACAAGCCAAGCAAGCAAGCAAGCAGTCAAACCACCCCTCAGCGGGACTGACAGACAACCGCACAAAGCCCCGCACGCTCTGAAAGCGCTCCTTCTCCCCACAGCAGACCTGGAGCGGGTCAAGCTCTGACAGAAAAGGAACTGATCAAGCTACTTCCTCCCACAGGTGTGCCAGGTCCCATGTCCATAGTGGTAACACTGGAAGTATTGTCTCTTTACAAACCGTCAGACACAATTTGCCAACTCTTGTCATCCAAAATGGCTCTGTTCCTACCATTGGGGGACGCAGCTTCACGACAGGGTTTGGTGTATACCATAATGGGGCTGACTTCCATTCTGGTGAACACTGACATCACTTTCATGTCACAAATCATGGAGCTTCTCAAGAAGTAAAAACTCTTCTTGTGTTTCTCATCCCACTTCCCCAGGATGATGAAAAAAACTAACTCAAATTCATAGGATCCTCGGGAACTTCCAACCCGCTGTAGAAAATGACTGCGGAGAACGCAACACCCCCTGGAACGTCTTATATCGACATTATTTGTCGATTGTATATTATAAGACCCTACTCCCTTGTGTCAAAAGACCAGCTCGCACCCTTAGCCAACAATCTTCTCCTGCTGCTGTCGCAGTCCAACAGATTGTACAAACTCACACTGCACGGAACCCTAGGGGCCTTTCACCACATCAGCCACTCCAAAGTTTACCCAAAGGGAAAATGGAGTGGACTGCAGAGTACGGACATAGAGAAAGGCAATTGGAGATCAAGAGTGGATCAGAGATGGACTCATCCCATTTGGAAACTTGTGTTTCCCGCAGCTGGAGCGTTGGAAGACATCCAGTGGAGGTTCGCCTAATAACCACCTACCCTCAATCCTGTATACCTCCGGATGAGACTTACAAAGGAATCCAGGAAACTTGGAAAGACCTCTTGCAGACCTGGGATGCATTGTTGGTCCCGGACGCAGACTCGACGGCCGCCTCCGCGAGCACGTCACGATCTTAATTTCATGCGTGTTTGTGTGTAGATTTTTACTGTAATAATCCCACGACGGGAATTCACTGTGCATGAAAAAAACTCCATCCTGTCAGAGAACAAACTGGTAACCCAAATCCCCGCAACC
This sequence comes from Dermacentor albipictus, assembly GCF_038994185.2. Classification (NCBI taxonomy): domain Eukaryota; kingdom Metazoa; phylum Arthropoda; class Arachnida; order Ixodida; family Ixodidae; genus Dermacentor; species Dermacentor albipictus. The sequence continues at coordinate 52,773,384 of NC_091825.1, forward strand.
AGCCAACGCAGTGCCGCACCATGCTCCTCGGCCACCATCATGCATCTTCCAAGTGTAATGTGCGTGCTGTGTGTGTGTTTTAGTGCTCTAACAATGGCAAGCTTTTTTGTTGAGTCTGATTTTTATGAGTGCCCCGACGACGAAATTTTGGAATGGGACTCTGACAATCAAGATGCCGACCAAGACTCGTTAGAAGGAGACGAGTACACCTCCAAGACTGAAGACTACTCGCGGTTGAAAAAAGACTATGATGAGATAGTCACTGTGGATTACAACCTAAATGCGCCCTTGATTTCAGACGAGGTGGATGCCACCCTGACTGGTCTTAAATCTGGTGATCCTCTACCTAGTCGGTTCAGGTCAAAATGAGAGACCATTCAAGCAGTAACACTACTTTCAAGCATATCCTTGCATGGGAGGCTCTTCCTGCCCTCTACTCAGTTTCACAACTGTGTAGGGAAGATGCTGTACTCACGTCCAACAATTCCCCACAGCCAGATGCAAGTTATGACCGGAGCGGCCACGTATTGGGAATCCCTGCTGTGAGGTCCTAACAACCTTCATGAAGAACTGCGCCAAGATCGGGATTCCTAATTATCACTTGCTCAAGAAGTTCTCCTGCTTGCGAGATCCGGAGCTAGTTGGGGTGTCTGAGAGCATCTATCATGACGATGAAATGTTCTGGACTTTCCACACAATCACATTGATGATGAAGAGCTCACATTCCAGAGAACGGACCAACCTGGTAACCCAAAACCGTACCAACCTTGGGTGGCACATCAAAGAGCGAAAGGGGGGCTCCTTCATCTCTATCAGAGAGGCGCCTTACCTAGGAAAATTGTACTGTGTCCTCGGTTACGTCGCATTGCCTCAAGAAAAGGTTCTGATGGATCGAAACATGGCTTTGATGGTCAAGGACCTGTATGCTGCTAGGGCGTGTTCCAAGCTGCCCTTACTAGGAAGGATGGACGAATCTATATTGAAGAGACGGTTGATAGAACTAGACAAATTCTACCACGAAGGAGACCGGTTGATGTCTTTGGTAATCAGTTTTATGGAGCCGTCAAGTTGATTGAGCCCCATGGTAACCATCGAATAATCCACCGGTGTCAGGCATATCGACCAAAGATTCGTGTGTCCACCGAATTTGAAAAGTTTTTGACAGAGTCCCGCAACACTCTCACAGAGGAAGGAATCCAGTGTTCACGGTGGTTTGAGATCATTTTGACCCAAAAGGACCCAGACGCTGTTCTTTTGTTCTACGGCCCTTTTCGACATTGGGGCCACCCGTCCTTACAGTACAAGGAGGGTCTCCGAAAGTTGCAAGAGCGGGTCCAGGAACAGAAAGTCATCGATGTGGCATATGCTGAACTCTTGGCTAGTGACCATGCTCTTCTTGTCCTAAAAACTCAATTCGATAAGCGACGCAAATGGTTCCTGGACAAAACATTGCTCCCCGAAGCCCATCCCTTGTATTATCATGTGAACATGAATATGTGGCCGACGTTATCAGAGATTGATGATATGGGAAATGTTTGGCATAAACTGCCTATGCTACAATGCTTTCCCATTCCAGAGTCTGTTGACCCGAGTCAGTTGCACTCTGACAAAAGTCATTCCGTCTCCAGAACAGAATTCATTGAACGTTTGCAGCATCACAAAACTGAGGCATTAAAAAGCCATGATGTCCTCAAGACCGCCCTGCAAACCGAAATGATTAATGTACAGGAGTTCTTGAAAACGGTCAACGACTATGGACTCCCAGAGGATCAACTTATTACTGGACTTAGAGCAAAAGAGACAGAGGTCAAGTTATAGGGTCGCTTGTTTGCCCGGATGTCCTGGAAACTTCATCACTACTTTGTACTGACCGAGCAACTTATCAAACCAAGCTATCTTCCACTATTCAAGGAGTTGACAATGGCCGATGATTATGTGACTGTTCTTCAAAAGTTGTTGACGTCATCTGGTCAAGGGTTGTCTACTTGCAAAAGGATCAACTACTATAATCATCTTGATTACAGTTCCTGGAACAACCACCAACGAATCGTAAGCAATGGCCCAGTTTTTCATGTCATGGAACAGTTATACGGACTTACAAATGTTTTCTACAGAACCCACGAGTTCTTTCAATCATCCTGGGTATATTATGCTGACCGTGTGGATGTACTGGACATCGGGGACGACGGAATTCCTTTTTGCCCTGAGAACCTGTATTTCTGGAATGGGCAAGCGGGAGGCCTGGAAGGGCTACGTTAAAAAGGATGGACATTGGTCAACCTTCTGGTGATACTACGCGAGTCAAGAGTGAGAAACACGAAGGTGACTGTGTTGGCCCAAGGCGACAACCAGGTCATTAACACTACGCATCTTCTGCCCGAGACAAACACGGAAGAGGAACTGACTCGAAGCCTAGAAGAAGTCTATCAAAACAACTCCGCTATTATGCGTGCCATCCACTCTGGCACCCAAAAACTAGGACTCAAACTAAACAGGGAAGAGGCAATGCGAACATCTGAGTACCCGAACTATGGCAAGATAACGGTGCTACGAGGACAGTTTTATCCTCTAGAAACCAAAAGGTGGTCTAGAACCACATGCGTGACAAATGATCAGCTCCCCTCTTTCGGCAGCATCATGTCATCTGTTGGAACCAATGCCCTTACAGTGGCCCAGTCAGTTCTATCCATCGTCTCTGCTTGTATCAATTATGTCTTCTTTAGTCTTTTCTGCAGTGCAATTTTGGCTTGTCATAACCCGTTATTACAGGAGTCCTTGTTAAGTGCCACAGGACAGCTAAGTCAAGAACAATGGGAACGTTTTTACTTGAGATCAGTCTACTTCGATGTCATTTCGATGTCAGGCATGGCGCTCACCAGATTTTTGGTTCGTCAGTTTCCAGACCCAGTGACGGAGTCCCTATGTTTTTGGCTGTTCCCGTACAAAACTGCCAAATTCCCTCTTAAAAAGCAACTACTCTTAACCTCTGGCAACCCAAGAAATAAAAGATACCAGGATCGAGACTTCCGGAAATTATTCGAGAAACCCAATTCTCTGAATTTGCCGAGGGGCTAAGTGCCATCACTTTGGTGCAAGAATTAGTAAGGAAAAACCTAGCTCAATATGCCCACATCACGCATGCTTTGTTTAGGGAGGCAGCCGAAAATATTCACAACAAAGACCATTTTCTCCTACAGTTCCTAAGAGGGATCAGTCCAATGTTTCCTGGCTTCATTGCTGAGTTCAAGGTTGCATCTTATCCTGGAATAAGTGATTCATTGATCAGACTATTCCAAGATTCCCGCACAATCCGCGCACAATTCAAGAAGACTTTCTCCAGGTATGTGGACATATTGTTAAGGAAAAGTGAGCAGCTGGCCACCCGGGTGCTGGTGAGCCCCCTGAACCCTCGTTCCCAGGCGTGGAAATGTGTTTGTGAACACGCAGATCATTTAAGGAACCCATCTTGGGCAGTCCCCACTGTAGGTGAAACCATACCGCACCCTTTCGAGTATATGGGTCCACCAATAGAGTTGAATCCATGATGCAAAAAATGTTTCTCAAATGAGTCCCTGAAACGAGGCAAGCTGCTAATATTGGTGCCAGGTCCTATTCACTTGAGCCTGGAAATATGTCGACCGCTTGCTCCCTATCTCGGATCAACAACCTCAGAGGCTAACACTCTCTTCCACTCTTGGCAGAAGGAAGTCAAGATTCTTCTCATCACTAGAGCGTCCAAACTACGGTACGCAGTTGGCTGGTTTGTTGCAGCAGAGTTTCCCCTGGCGGCCTCGTATCATGAACAACCTCGGACACCTGACTGGATTGAATTGGCCGAGAGTCCCTGAAATCTGACCGAACTGGCACCTCTTTTCATCGCTATACAGTTCCCCGCGTCAAATTGCCGGCGGATTTTCAAGTGTTAACCCTAACGCATTAAGGTTCATTTCCGTAACAGGGGACGAGATGACCTCTTGTAAAATAAAAAAAAACTGGGACTTCATGTATCAACCAACTCTGTTATTTGGGCAATTAACAGTTCTGGAAAGAGTTGTTTACAAAACGAGGATGTGTTCGCTATCACATGCATCCGTCCTGCCAAGGATGTTTTCGCGAGGTTGAGGACCTATGCTAAGTCAGCGAGGAAGAGTTTTCACCCCAGAATTGCTCTTCCGTGTTGAAGGAGATGATATTGACTTGCGAAGAAACTGTGATCCATGAACGCATTCCTGCTCCCATCCGAAACGGCGACTGGAATCGACCTAACCCGTGTGAACGGTCATACCATGTCGGCGTAGCTCAAGGTTTGACCTATGGAATGTTTTCTATTGAAGGAAGACACGGGGAACAAGATCACAAGTTGTTTCCACTGACTTTCCGAGGAAAAGTATCCGTAAAGGATTATGTAGTAGGCTTGCTAAAAGGGGTCATGAGTGCAGGCAGTTGTCGATCCACGTATCACTACAACATGATGACAAGGAAACAGCCCATCGTGATAATTACGGATTGTACTTATCGCCTAAATCGACCACCTTCTAACAAATGAGGGATTTCTGTCTTTTGTGAATGATGAATCTGTTTTGAGTGCACTGGTTCGTACAAGGAGAAGATTGGCCCCTACCTTCCCTTCAACTAACCATGATGCTGGACAAATTGTAGTAGACCATCTGCATACTCTTTTTTCACAAAAGGTTTATTCCCAGGCACCCTACAAAGACTCGTCAAAAACCCTCTCGGTGTTTTCTGACTTGCAAGGACCAAAAATGATGACACTTGTAGTATGTTGCCAGCGCCTGTACAAATTGTTTGTTGGCAATCTGTACGGAAGCCAATGCTCAAGAGAGGTAGCTTCAGTAAAGACAATATTGACCCAGTACTCTCTGAAGGATCAAGAGGATCCAGAGGATAGACGTAAGTTTTCTGAAATTTGGACAAAACATCCCGAGTATGTGGGAGACATCTATTACACTCCTCAAGACATACAATTTGCTGGTTCATGTTTGCCTTTGTTGGCAAGGTCTCTAGCGGTTCAACCAAGTCCTTGGGGCGAAGAACATGCCTGTTCGACCACTAGTGTTCGCCGCCACAAAATCGCCATCTCTAGCACACTTGATAATGGTGCACCTAGATGTACCGTTGATGTCAGGGCTTCGACTAGCTCAACTGGCAACAGGAGCACATTCCAAAATTCGAGGGATTCTGGCTCGGATCCCGTGGAAAGGAGACCTGCTCTGTGGTGGCGACGGCTCAGGAGGAATGACAGCTGCAATTCTGCGAATGTAACCTTTATGGATTGATAGCTTTTTTCCACATTACTTAAATGGGGTGAATTCTCTTACAGTCCACTACTTCGTATCGCCTTCCTAAAATACACTAGGAACAGCAGAAAAACCCTGCCCACCCCGATTAGTAGTGCTACACAGTGGTCTATGAGCAGTGGTTGCTGTATTGCTTTGATAACTAAAATGTCTCCCGGCGTCGCCAGCTCATCACGTTCCCTTGGGAGCAGGATTCGACTGAGAATGTGGTCCTGGTGCATTTTTCCAATGTGGTAAAGCTCATAGTCGTAGAAGCCAAGCATCAAACCCAGCCATATTATCCTGGTTGACACCATTAATGAGATTTCTTCCACCTGGCTCATTATTCTCAGTAGCGGCATATGGGCAGTTTACACAGTTTTGTGACAGAAGGCAAGATAGAGTTCAAAATGTTTCATTGCAAAGACAATTGCTGCCACTTCTTTGAACCTGCGTGTAGTTTTGCTTGCTTTTTTTTCCAATGTTCAGGATGTTAAGATACTGGTGCTTCGAGACCTTCGCCACCGATTCGTGAGAGGACAGCTTTCAAGCCGTAGGGTTAAGCATTGCATGGCAGTACAAGGTCACGTAGTTCAAAAATGTGACTTGGTTTTCGCACCAAGCTTAGAATTGCTTTCAGTCATTGAAAGGCAGTACTTTCACATCCTCCCCGGTTCCGTAAAATTTCTGAATCGAGCAGTGTATGTAAGCTTTCTGCTCGTTATGCTCGATACTGCAGGAAATGGTTATAGAAGCTGAGCATTCCAAGGATACTTTGTATCTCCGTATTGTTATTCAGCTCTGAAGTTCTCCCTGATGGCTTTCTACTTTCCAGCTGTTGGTCTGGTGCCTCCAGCATCAAATCAGCACAGTAGCTGAAAAACCCTACAAAGCGTGCACCAAACACAAGCTTTTCTTTCAAAACACCGACTCCTGCACTTTCAAGTGGTCCCAGGACTGCTTTTAAGGATATTGTTGCGGGGCAATGATATCACTGTTTGTGACATTATCATCGATGTACACACTTGTGCCGTCAAGTCCAATAAGCAGAGGTCATGGACTGCGGGAATAACAAAAGCGCTACGGCAATATAGAAAGTGGTAATATTGAAAATTGACTCGGTAGAGTGACATTGCTGTGGTCACAGCGATATCTTAAGGGGGGCTTTCATCTACTCGTGATTGCAGGTATGCCTGCTGGAATTTGTCTTTCTGAAGAAGCATTCACCGTGGCATTCAACTCATTCATTGTCGAGAGGTTAAGAATTTGACCTAAAAGGAGGGTTCATCGTGAGACAGTACTTGCCACAAAGGCGCACCGTTCAATTTTTCTCGTCAATAATGCAGCGGTGTGGCCCATGGAACAAACTGCATGGTTTCCTCAAGCATCCAGTATGTCTAGTTCCTCGTGTAGTGCCAAACTCAAAGCTAGTGGCCCTTCATGGCATATCAGGAATATCAATGTAACTCCTAGTAGCAAATAAACATGCATTGGTTCACCAGTGTGCCGGCTGGGTGCCTATTGATCATGCCATGATGAGCCAAAAGTTAGCCCAGGTCTACAAGAGTCACAGTGTTTATTCTGGAAATCTTTTGTCCGACTAACTCCTTAGCCTAGTACGATATCTAGGTAGTTGTGTGGTCTTGCTCCTGAGATGGAAACTCCCTGAGTTAGCATCCTGGGAGCGCCATTTTATGTTTTCTATCAGACCATACGTGCAATAAAAGGTCTGTGGGTTCCAGCTGTGCACAGCAATTGGGCCGGTGATGTCAAAAGGTCTGTTTGGCAACTAGTGAGTGTGATGCTAGTAAATCCACCTCGATGAGTAACAGCTGTTTGATAATTGTCAATTTCATTGCAACCAGTGCTGGCAAACCAAACTTCACATTGTTCAGGATGAACAGTTATGGCCACTGTTACTACTGCACACAGCTGTTGGTGTAGAAGAAGCACTATCAAACTTGTTCTGAAGTTCGAGTCACGTGCAGTTTTGTTTGTTGTTATTCTCATGCAGTGGTCATTCCTAACATTTTACCAAATGCAGACATTGTGAAAGCATTTCCTGCATTCGACTGAAGCGCTTGTATAGGTGCTGACAGGAGTAGGGTGCCGAAAATCCTTTTTTTGACGTTATGGCATGGTTGAGTTATGTCCTGTTGCAGTGAAAGTGGTACAATTTGTAATTCTGTGGTTATTATTATTCTCGTGCCGCACTTAATCTTCCACTATCAAACTTGTTCTGGAGTTGCAGGCACATGAAATTTTCTTTGTTATTTTCATTCAGCATTGATTCTTCACATTGTACAAAATGTAAACATTATGAAGCATTTGCTGCATTCAATTCTAGTGCTTGTACAGATGTTCACAGGAGTATGGCGCTGAAAATACGATGTTTTTTTTTACCTATTGGTATGATTGAGTTCTGCACTGTTATTGTGAAAACGGTATAATTCGAAATTCTGTGCAAAAGTTCATGCTGAATAAGAAGCTTATTTACCTTGGCTTTTACTAAGCTTAAGATCCTTGTCGTGCTTCGAGATGCTCCTGAACATCACAGATATTGGTGGGTATGAATATTTTATCAGTGCACTATTCGATCACCAATGATAACTGGAATGCATGTTTTCTAAACATATAGATTGATGTGTGCGGTGTGAGCACATAGCACGTTTACACCCGTGACCCCCGTGCACTTAAGATAGTGATATTGCTCGGTGGGGATCCAGTCGATCGAGCGTCGATCCAGTATTCGAGCGGGAATTAGTTTTCTGCGCCACAGCTCAATAAACGTGACACGGAGCGCAGGACGGTGCAACAGCGCAAAATTTTATCCTGATTGGCCTCGATCGCGATCAAAAGAAACCCGAGCAACAGCTGCTGTGGCTGAATAAACGGAGACCAGACGCACAAGTACGGCTACACGCGCGGCAGAACGGGCACCCGTTTTCTTCTTTGCATCTGGCACGGACGCCCATATAAGTTCATTAAAGAACAAAAGTGAATACAAAACTAACGTTTGCGGCACCCCCACTGTGTTAACTACCGCTTAACCAATATAGCAGACAAAGTGAAACTTACCTGTTTTTTCAAACTTTTGATGCACAGCGACCCTCTGGCTTGCAGCGCTCCCGTCGCTCCGTGGATGCTGCAAAAGATGGGAAGGCGGCGGCACTAGGGGAAACATGGCGCAAGGCCCTACTAGGCTCCCCTAGGGCGCAAAGTTACCTAGATCTGCAGTTCCCGTTGGTGCCGCGCGGGCGGCGCTGCAGTCGACCGGGTGCACAGGCGAGCGAATGTAAATACGCGCCCCCACTACGGAGCTGGTTACGGCGAGGGACGACGGCGACGCGCATGAACGGGCGCCAAAGAACTGCGCTCTAAAACAGTCTACATACTATTCTAAGGAAGCGTTCAGGCGCCGACATCTTGGGCTGGTAACGCTGCTGTTTTCTGTATTTAAAGCCGAAGCGCGCGTGACTGCAGTCGATTCGTAACCATGAAAATAGTTGTATATATACGTTCAGCATTTCATGACCATGTTGCATCACTTTACGTCTGATAAAAAAAAGGAATTGTTTGTGCAACAGGCTGAACTGGCGGCGCCCGTGAAGCCTATATGAAATCGTATATATACAGTAAAATATGAGGGCACTCAACTGCGCGCAATGAGCACAGTGTTACAGATACGCAATACGGGTAAAACAAGCAAACAAGTCAGAAGAAAGCAGTAAGTACATTAAATTCACTATGATTCATTTTCAGCAAACAAAATGCAAGAAATATGTAATTTAGCCTTGCAAGGCAGTCAATTGCCAATATTCATTTCTCAGTAAAGATAGAAGCTTTGCCTTTTTTGTGCTGTTTTTTTAAACACGTGCAAGGCCATTCATCTGCTTGTAAGGGATGCTTCAAAAGTACGTCAGTCGCACTGTTTGCAAGCAACCTGGCTAACTGCTACACAGGTACGTACACAATAACTTCACACAGCCTAATTCTACACGATATCTTCACAGATAAAATATTGGGTTTCAGAAAAACATTCGCTTGCATACAGAAAAACAGCTATAATGAATATAGCGATGTCACGAATGCGATAAGTTGTATCGTTTCCTAACTGTACGAACACAAATTAAGTTCACCCACAAGCAAAACTGCATGCTCAGAAAAAATGGCAGCATGAACACAATTGATATAAAAGTATGCCTTTGTGTTTGTAGTTGATGTGAAAGCCTCTCGGGGAATGGTACGCATACACTTTGTTCGCCTGTCCCTACCTTTGGGCAAAGAAATGACTCACACCCTTGTCCCAGTATCAAAATTGCCGGTGCATACCGGCACAGAACACTTGTTCGGCATCGTCACACATGACGACACGAATAAATATATACGGTAGACGCTACAGACGTAGCAAAACGCACAAAGAAGACACCACGTTTTCAGGAGCAGCAATGAACCGTAACTGCCAAGTGATGTGACCAATGTGACCGCGTTGAAAGCAAGGAAAGTAATGTCGTTGCCGCTGGAGCTGCGCTGTCGGACGGCGGATTGTGACATCAGAATTTTGGGCGCATGCCAAGTGAAGCGTATCGGCAGCGTGCTTCCGTATTCGTTCCGAGTTATAAAACCAAGTGTTGCGCATACCCGCCGTTCCAACTCAACGTAAATGTACAAAGTGTGGGCAATTATATAACTCAGAATGAATACGGAACCATGCTGCCGATAGGCTTCACGTGGACAAGATATGTTTCTACTAGCTGTCCAAGCGGTGGCCGTGACGTCACTACAGATAATGAAAACCACCGTTGTTATCGACGAACGAGTGGTTTGAGCCGGATTTTCCAAGCTTGCACAGCTTGTGTCTGGCAAGCGCGCGTTGTTGATCCTTAGCCACAACAGAGACGCTCAGGGCCTGAGCAAAAGCAAGGAGTGCAGCGAAGCAAGAATCTGTTCACACGGCACAGGCTGCTTCAGAGATTTCTTGTGCCGCTCATTCAAGAGCAACTGTGAAAAAGAACGGTCTCCTGCCACAAGGGCCCACGCCTACCCCAAGCACGTGAGTGAGACTGCTTTGCTTCTAAATCTCGAATGCTTAAGTGCGGAGGCAAGCTCGTAACGGCAAGACGCAAGCCTTTTGAATCGGTCGAATCAAATTTCACGTACCTTGCGTGCGTCTAACGTCATTTACTCACAGTCACCGCACTTTAAATACACAGAATGCTTTTCTAACGAGGAAACGCCGTGGAACAGTATGTACTTACCAAGCCCTAGGTAGCTTAAGGCCGATCCACACGACGGACCAAATTGCTCTTTTGGACCGCGGTCCGCGCATCACGTGATAGGACGTCACCAGTTCGTGCGTAGCACCGTGACCGCGAGGCCCGCGCAAGACCGCGGTCCTCGCGGTCCAACAAATCGCCGAGGCTGTTCCCGCTTCAGTTATGGCGGCGGACCGCATGCAAACCGCAGCGATTTTGGCGTATCCAACGAATGTTGTCCGGGAACAGGGTGTCTTCAGCCAAATCCAGTCTAGTTTTCGGCTCAGCAAAAGCCAGCCAAGCCAGTCGTTTCATATCCGCCGTTCAGCCTACACGTGCGTGCAGGAAATATATTTTTTTTAAAAACCGCGTCCTCTTGGAGTGACGAGGAGGTTTTTTTATTTTGCATTCCTCGTTCAGCAGTTCGCGGCTTTGTGGGACTCGAGCCCGAATGATAACTAAAACACTCTGGCCGAGAGTGTAGCTGGTTGGTCTGCTCTGCCGTCTGCTATGGCGGTCCGCCGTGTGGATGTGTGGACGGGCCGTGACGTCGCATCACGTGACCGATCAGACCGCGGACTTCGTCCGTAGTGTGGATTGGCCTTTACAAGGCATGTGACGTTCAATGCCCGACCAAGAAAATGCCTTCATGGATCCTCCTTTGCCCCCCTCCCCCTTCCTCGGTAACATTCTGCAGCGACAGCGCTAAAGGCATTTTCCAGTTGAACTCGCGTTGGCGCTGTAGCTCACTGTTGTAGAACATACCCGATTATGATCACAGTGAGTTACCATGTGAGGTACATATTGTTAAGACATTTGGAAGGCGCCTGAGCCCTTGCATAAAATTAGGCCTTTGGCAAAGCGGTTATTCTGTCACCCGGGCCCCATGGCATGCGCGAAGTCTGCTAGGAGTGATATGGCGTCAGGAGGCAGCGGATGCATTTCGCACTACAGTTGTGTGTGGCACTAATAAACTATCACTCGATTGAATGTATTGAAGCGTGTGCCAGCAGCTGTACACCGTCTTATCGAGGACGCCGCTATTTTGCAATCACAGCCCCGTCTATCTTCCGCCGCCGTGCTGGTATGTGAGATCGCGCTGTATGGTGCACAGCGAAGATGTCGTTAAGGTCAAATAGCAAGATTTATTGCGATAGGAATTATACGGACACGCCAGGCGCCTTTCCACTGTCGCTGTCACCATGATGCCCCGTATAATGTCGAAGCGTGACAACATCGTGGCTGTGCGCCGCATGCTGTTGGTGCGAGTGAAAGCGTCCCAGGGTTAGGCGACGACGGTGACTCGTTCTCGCGCAAGCAAGGGAGAAAAGCGGAGAAGAATCGAGCAGTCTTCAATCGCGCGCAAGGCACCGAAAGAGAGCTAGGGCGCGTTCTACTCTTGCGGCGGCTAAGCGCGGCCACGCGGGCCTTATCTTAAAAGCGATTTGCAATGATAGCCTACGTAGGCCGACGGTTGATAGCTTCGTGTGCGCTGTGTTCTCGCCGCTTGTTATTCGTGTTGAAGCGATAGCCAGCAGGAGCTACCGCTTTCTTCACGTCAGCGTTTTCACAGCAAGTGTCTGCGGTAATGGAATAAGATGTGTTCATGCGCAAGCATGAACACATCTTATCTGTGCGAGCGTGACATATGCTTGTCAATTTAGTTAGCGAATGTTCGTAAGTTTATACGGCTAATGAAATTATTACGTATAGCTGGCTAATAATTTGCTATCTGATTCCTTTCTTTTTGAGTTACCTCAGAACAAACGTTTTTACGACTGGGAAACTTCTTACCATGTCGTTCTTAGCTGTGAGCTTTCATATAGCCGCAACATCGAACGGCGGCGGGCCTAAAGGGGCTGCCATCACCCTGCCTGCGATCGAAATAGAAGGCGAGCGAAGCATAGATATTGTCGATACGTAAGATACGTGCAGCTTCTTGTTTCGGTATATCTAGCGCTGGATTTCATTACGGTATTACTCGGGTGACAGCAATCAGAAGTGTGGCAGTGTGCTATGCGGTCGGCCGCACCAGCATATAGATACCAATCTAGGCAAGTAGTCCCCGCAGGGGCGTCTGCGTCAGCAGGCGTTTGGTGTGTTGCGACACCACGTACCCGAGCACACGAGGGTTGGACCCTCCCGCGTGTAGCCGTGCGCGGCTTAGCCGTGTCCGGGGAAAGGGGGATCCTGGGGGTTGAGCCGATGCCGGATGTTCGGACCTTTAAGGCCCCCCGGCGGAAGCAACACACCTCTTTGGCCTCTGCTTCACGTAGACGGCACCCCAGGGCTGACCCACCCAGGGGAAATCGGCTGGTTGCCTTTTCCTGTCCCCTTCTCAGAACTTTTTTCTTTCCTATATACTTTTACCTCTGTCCTGTCTTCTCTTCTTTTCTGTTACTTCTACATTTTAGTAGGCGGCTTGGGTTAAACTTGCGTATATGCCCTCTCTTGGGTGGTGTGTTATATTGAGTTATAGCAGCAATGAACGGCTGGCGTCTACCGCCTTACATGTTAAGTGCTACAGCGTCCCCTTGTTGGGCTCCGTGGTGTGTGGCCGCCATTGCCGCTGAAAATGACCGAAACTTTTTGGGAATACCTGCTTTTCCTCGTCTACTTGATCGTCACCCTCAAAAGAGGGGACGCACCGATGAAATATTAAGCCAGTTCAAACCGAAATAAATTTTTCCCCGCTTTCAAGTTGTTCACAGCGAAAAAACTGAAAAACCAGCTCGAACCGTATCCCCGTTTCTTGTTGCAAAAGGCTTCACTGATACCCTCGGCCCAGGTTATAAAGTCACCAAAATGGCGAGCGGTGACCTCCTGCTTGAGATCCACAACAAACAGCACGCTAAACTAAATAAACTTGTAGCATTTGGACATTCCTGTCACCGTATCACCTCAAAGTTCTATGAATACAGCACGCGGAGTAGTGTCTGATGCAGATCTGATGGACTTGACCGAGACAGAATTATTGGATGGCTGGAAAGAGCAACATGTAACCAACGTACAGCGTATCATTATCAGACGAGAAAACACGAAAATTAATACAAAGCACTTAATCATGACCTTTGCCACTTGCGAACTGCCACAAACCATAGAAACTGGGTAAACAAAGATAGCTGTCAGACCACACATTCCTAATCCAAGAAGGTGCTTCCAATGCCAAAGATTTGGCCACGGATCACAGAGCTGCCGTGGTAAACTCACATGCGCAAAATGTGGAGTTCAACGTCACGCCTCAGACAATTGTGAAGCGACATCTCACTGCGTGAACTGTGACGGTGAACATCCAGCATACTCCCGATCGTCCAAACTGGAAAAAATAAAAGCAAATTATCACTTTAAGAGTAAACGAGAACATTTCTTTCAAGGAAGCACGTAAAATGTGCTCACCAGAACACAGCACACCTTACGCTGATTCCGCGCGTCCGGGGTCGGCGTCGCAGTGGCCGAAGCCAAGTGCCCAGCCCGCGTGCAGCGAGCAGGTACCTTGGCTCCTTCCCCCAGGGTGGAAGTAGGTAAGCCTACTCCACCCAACAAGCAAACAGGCCAGGCTACCCTTGAATTGCCGGCCCCACAAGACTTATGTGCTGCTGAGGAGTTCTATAGAGATTTATACAGTACCAGTGGCACCGACGACGATAATGGAAGAGAGAATAGTCGAGAGGAATTTGAGCTCCCACAGGTAACGCAGGAAGAAGTAAAGAAACCCTTGGAAGCTATGCAAAGGGGGACGGCAGCTGGGGAGGATCAGGTAACAGCAGATTTGTTGAAAGATGGTGGGCAGATTGTTCTAGAGAAACCGGCCACCATGTATACGCAATGCCTCATGACTTCGAGCGTACCGGAATCTTGGAAAAACGCCAACATAATCCTAATCCATAAGAAAGGGGACGCCAAAGACTTGAAAAATTATAGACCGATCAGCTTACTGTCCGTTGCCTACAAAGTATTTACTAAGGTAATTGCAAATAGAATCGGGAACACCTTAGACTTCCGTCAACCAAAGGACCAGGCAGGATTCCGTAAAGGCTACTCCACAATAGACCATATTCACACTATCAATCACGTGATAGAACAATGTGCGGAATATAACCAACCTTTCTATATAGCTTTCATTGATTACGAGAAAGCGTTTGATTCAGTCGAAACATCAGCAGTCATGGAGGCATTGTCAAATCAGGGTGTAGACGAGCCGTATGTAAAAATACTGAAAGATATCTATAGCGGCTCCACAGCCACCGTAGTCCTCCATAAAGAAAGCAACAGAATCCCAGTAAAGAAAGGCGTCAGGCAGGGAGACACGGTCTCTCCAATGCTATTCACAGCTTGTTTACAGGATGTATTCAGAGACCTGGATTGGGAAGAACTGGAGATAAGAGTAATTGGAGAATACCTTAGTAACTTGCGATTCGCTGATGATATTGCCTTGCTTAGTAACTCAGGGGACCAACTGCAATGCATGCTCACTGACCTGGCGACGCAAAGCCGAAAGGTGGGTCTAAAAATTAATCTGCAGAAAACTAAAGTAATGTATAACAATTTTGGAAGAGAACAGCAGTTTACGATAGGTAGTGAGGCACTGGAAGTGGTAAGGGAATACATCTACTTAGGGCAGGTAGTGATCACGGATCCGGATCATGAGACTGAAATAATCAGAAGAATAATGGGCTGAACTGCGCTTTGCAAGCATTCTCAGATCATGAACAGCAGTTTGCCATTACCCCTCAAGAGAAAAGTTTATAATGGCTGTGTCTTACCAGTACTCACGTACGGGGCAGAAACCTGGAGGCTTACGAAAAGGGTTATACTTAAATGGAGGACGACGCAACGAGCTATGGAAAGAAGAATGATAGGTGTAACGTTAAGGGATAAGAAAAGAGCAGATTTGGTGAGGGAACAAACGCGAGTTAATGATATATTGTTTGAAATCAAGAAAAATAATGGGCATGGGCAGGACACGTAATGAGGAGGGAAGATAACCGATGGTCATTAGGAGTTACGGAATGGATTCCAAGGGAAGGGAAGCGTAGCAGAGGGCGGCAGAAAGGTAGGTGGGCTGATGAGATTAAGAAGTTTGCAGGAACAACATGGCCACAATTAGTACATGATTGGGGTAGTTGGAGAAGTATGGGAGAGACCTTTGCCCTGCAGTGGGCGTAACCAGGCTGCTGCTGCAGCTGATGATGATGATATTACTGTCTTGCAAACAGAACCTTTTTTTCAATTGATCTTAGCCTAGTTTCCGCTTCTATACTGCCTGAACTCGAATGGTTAGTTACCAACAATCCCTACGGGAGCGGCCACTTCCCCATACTGCTAAGATCACCTAAAGAAAACGAATATCCACCACAGGCTCCTAGATGGAAGATTGAGACAGCTGATTGGGAAAATTTTCGAACTCGTATTACTATCTCCTGGGCTGACATGTCTTCGTTAGGAATTGATGTTGCATTGGAGTATTTTACAGCCTTCATAATAGATGCCGCATCTAAATGCATATCAGACGCAAATGACTTGGCGTACAAATCGCGTGTCCCGTGGTGGAACGACGAATGTAGGATCGCTCGTAAAAAAAAACTAAACAAAGCGCGGGGGTTGCTACGCGCCTCTCCTACTGCGGAGAATCTTGTTAACTTTAAGAAAGTAAAGTCCCTAGGCAGGAGAACGCGCCGACAGGCCAGAAGAGAGAGCTGGCAGAAGTCTTTATCAGACATCAACTCGTACACAGATGAGGCGAAAGCCTGGAACAGGGTTAATAGGATAAGAGGGCGACAAGCATATTCACTCCGTTTGGTAAACACACAAGGCGATACCCTACAAGTTTAGGCAGACTCACTGGGGGAGCACTTTCAGAGCGTGTCGAGCGCAACCCATTATTCTCTATCCTTTCTCAAATATAAACAAATAGAAGAATGTAAGCCAATGATACGAAAATCCAGACAGAATGAACTCTATAACCGGCCTTTCAGTATTGCCGAGTTGAGAGCTGCCTTGAACACATGCAAAAGCACTGCACTGGGACCTGACAGTCATGTATGACATGATCAGAAACTTACATACTGACACACAAGTTACAGTACTCACACTTTTCAGCACTATTTGGGCTGCGGGATACCTCCCGTCTACATGGAAAGAAGCGATTGTAGTACCTGTTCTGAAGCAAGGAAAAGACCCTTCCTTGGCAGCAAGTTATCGTTCGATAGCTCTTACAAATTGTCTGTTGTAAGCTTTTTGAAAAAAAAATGATAAATCACACTCATACATTTTCTTGAACGCAATAATATGCTCGATCCCTATCAGTGTGGCTTCAGACAAGGGCGGTCGCAACCGATCATCTTGTGCGCATTGAAGGATATGTCCGCGATGCCTTTGTACGCAAACAGTATTTCCTCTCGATATGGAGAAGGCATATGATACAACATGGCGTTACGGGATCTTGCGAGAGTTGTCCGAAATGGGCATCTGTGGAAATATGTTGGAAATAATTGAAAGCTATTTGTCCAGTCGTACCTCCTGTGTAAAGGTCTGCAACGCACTGTCACGTCCTTTTAGGCAGGAAACTGGTGTACCCCAAGGAGACGTGCTCAGCTGCACTCTCGTTATCGTTAAGATGACCACACTACGTGCTTCACTACCACCGGCCATTTTTTATTCCGTATACGTAGACGATATACAAATAGGCTTCAAATCCTGCAGCCTTACAGTATGTGAAAGACAGGTACAGCAGGGCTTAAACAAGGTGTCGAAACGGGCAGACCTAAATGGATTTAAAGTCAACCCCCACAAAAGCTCTTGTGTACTCTTCACAAGAAGGAGAGACCTGGTCCCAGATCCTTGCGTAGAACTGGGCGGACAACAAATTCCTGTAAACAAAGAGCACAAATTTCTTGGTAATATACTTCTACGTGGCTTACTTTCATTCCTCACATAAGATATATGAAAGAAAAATGGCTTAGAACAATGAACTTACTTAAAATCCTATCCAACACATCGTGGGGTAGCGACAGACAGTGTTTATTGAATATTTACAGGAGCCTAGCTCGATCACGGTTAGATTATGGTGCCGTACTGTATCACTCTGCTGCACCGAGCGCGCTTCAGATGTTAGACCCCGTTCATCATCTGGGTATCCGTCTGGCCACTGGCGCATTTAGAACAAGCCCTGTCGAAAGTATACTCCATTTTTGAGAACATAGATCAGCTTAACGTATTTTCTCAACGTTTGCTCTAATTAGGAAAATCTGTGTTTCACAACCGTTAACGACTTTACGTGTAAAACACTTTTTCGGGATAGACCCCCTATGAGATTTTCTTTCTCACTGCGTGCAAGAGAACTTAGCACGGAAATGGATGTCCTAGTTCTCGAATATCGCCTAATGCTTCCACCTAAGCTATTACCACCCTGGGAGTGGCAGGTGATAGACTGTGATATATCCTTTGTAGAGGTCACAGAGCACGCTCCTGAGGTTGAAATTGCTATGCATTTCCGTGAAATTCCATCGAAGTACTCCTGCAGCGAATTCTACACAGAGGCGTCCAAATCACATTCTGGCGTATCTTTTGCTGCAGTTGGTCCCTCGTTTTCTGAATCTGACGTGTTGAATCTTTTAACAAGTATCTTCACTGCAGAATCCTATGCAGTTCTGTCTGCCGTAAAACATAAATTAAAACTCGACAAAGCAATAGTATTTAGACTCGTCAAGTCTTGAAAAAGCGTTAATTTCCTTACAAAAGCATACAAATCCTGTTTTCATTCAACTTTACTCGCTCTTATGGAATAATTATATATCGAATAGACACGTAGTAATATGCTGGGTACCTGGCCACAGAGACATCGAGGGTAACGTACTGGCTGATAAAATGGCCACATCACTCGCATCACTAAACACTTTTCCTACAGCTGCTGTCGCTGTCACAGATCTGAAGCCTTTCTTCCGTAAGAAACTGCGACAACACTGGCAACGCACGTGGAACGCAGAAATAAAGAAACTGCACGTTATAAAGTCGCAGTTAGGTTCTTGGCCCTCCCCAACAAAATCGCGCCGAAGAGATGTCCTATTCTGCCGCCTCAGAATAGGGCACACATTTGGTACACACAATTTTCTGCTTACTGGAAATGAACCGCCAACCTGTGGTCAATGTGGTGGGAGGCTGACCGTCCTCCACGTCCTCTTGGAGTGTCGCAAAGCCAAATCTAAAAGAAACATTTTCCTCTCTCATATCGTTATGGCGCACCTCATCACCCAGCTATGTTGCTTGGTAAGGAACCATTTTTCAACACCAAAGTAGTCCTCAATTTTTTAAATGACGTTGTCCTACATATTATGAGCCCAATAAATTCGTAGCGCATCCTCTTTCCAGAGATGCCTCTGTTATAGTTGTTTTATATAGCACATGACTCCAGGCGCTTGTGTCTCAAGGGCTCTAACGAGGCCATGGTGCTCTAGTGAATTTTAAAAACTTATGCATTTTCTTATATCGTATCATTATATTGCAATGCACCCTAATGCTCATAGTACACGTCATTTGTCATCGCCATAATTTTATTACACGTACATTTTACGCACTTTACAGTGCCTATATTTTAGGCCCCTTTACAGCCACGTCACATCAACTTCATAGTAATCATAATTACACTGCAAACTCATTACCACAGACATGGCGCTCTTTGGCCATACTTGGCCCTTGCGCCATTAAACATCAAACATTCATTCATTCATTTGCATCATGGTATGGAAGCGGGTCTGCCGTTGAAATCACTGGTGTCGGTAATTCATAGCAGCAATGCAGAGTTGTGTCCGTGACCAGGAGGTCCCAGAAATTTTCTTGGACGGGCGGCAGAGTGGCAGCCATTGTTGATTGCTTACTTCCCTGCGAAGCATGCGTGGTCGATTAAAGGCTAAAGCCGCTGACCTGCACTAAGTTTTGCTGAATGCCGCTTCGCTGTTTGTCGAGCCAGGTGCAGCTGAAGCCAATGGATATGTGGCGTCATGCGGCGGCTTCTCCCGGAAGTACAGGGCGCATGCTTCAGTTCCTAGTGCGCTTGGTCGGATAATATTGCGCCAGTAACAAAGTTTCTTCGTGGTTTACCTCATTTCAGGGGGCGTTGTTGTCGCTTCATGTCTGGTAAGGACTTTTACGATAATCTGAACCCCCATTCGTTACTTTATTCCTGACAAAAAGCGTTTGATCAATCGCCAGTGCCTCATGCACAGGCCGCTCGTGTCAGTAGGGACGCTGTCGGCGTGGCGATGGCCAATTTTTTAAAGTTTTTACCCAACAGACGTATCCGGCCTTCATGGGTAGTTTACGGTACAATAGGCATGTATCTAAGGGGAAGAAGAAAAAAAAAGACGCCGATCTCCGGTGCAGGCCAAATGTCGCTGCAATGTACGTAGCAAAGCGTCGACTTCCCGCACAAGGGAGCTTAGTCCCGACGGCTTCAGGCGAGGACGCTCGATCCAGGCCCCTAATGTAGAGATCGGTGGCTAAAGCCGACTTGCCACAAAGTAATCTGTAGCCACGTACACGAATGCGACGGTAGCGCGTCGCATTTCCAAACGCATTGGGGAAAGGCGATGAGACGCCATTTACACGTATGTATACGGCGCGTTAATGCTCGCGAGGACGTGTAGCGTCACATGCGTGAGTCGACTCGGCACCCACAAATCTACCCTCGCCTCGCGCGAGAGCAGATTCCTTAATTGAAAGTGAAACACTCCGCATTTTCGAATATCGAGACTAACGGAATATATTTCGCAACAATCGACCAGTCTGGTTACCGTTGAACAAGGTATCGCAAATTATCAGAAGTAAAAGAACTGCAAAATTTTTGAAAGCAATGCAGAAATAAAACCGGTAATGCAAGCTTTGATTTCGGTTTCGCGGCGGAAGCGTGGTGCTGGCCAAGTCGCCCCCCTCCCCTCCCCAGGTTAGATCTTCCAGCATACATAACCCAATAATGTGGACGTGGGTAATAGCCGTCGCCACACCACAATTGCTAGCGCGGTGCGCGCGTAATGTGTAGGCTATGGGATCGGCTTACACCAGCAGAACTTTTATTTCCTCCACTTTCATCCCCTTTTAACTTTTAAAATAAAATAAATATTACAAATTATTTTCCTGTGCTTTTGTTTTCTTCGCTAATTATTGGCTTCATGTGATTGTGACTAATAAAATCGGGCCCCTTAGTTAGCCGTCGGCTCGTGCAATACACGACAGCCTATCATTTTTGATAACTATAGTTGTTCTGGCAGTGTGTCTTGCCGTGTAGTCATGCAGTTGTTTTATTGATTTATTTTTGCTACACCACTGATATGTTTCTTGTAACGGGCTCTTTATGGTGTCAACGGCACAGAAATACTGCGGCAGTTATTCTTTTCCTTTTCCTCAACGTCTGTTCTTTTTTCAAGAACCAGTTATGGAGAGCTTTTTGAAATCTAGTCGTACAGCAGCCTGTCAAACTTGGAAAGCTTGTTTGAAACATGGCCCTAATGATGTCCAGCGGTTATTCGTGCACTTAATTTAATGACAATTATAGTGAACGGTTGTTTAAAACTCCTCCTGATCGTCCATAATAGCTGTCTATTTTCGTTGGTCGATACCAATGCGTTAACTATTACCCCCAAATACATATTCCTGCTGCAAATATTAGCGTCTGCATTTTCGTATTCGATATTCGATGCTTACTATTCGTATTCGAAAAAGGCGACATTCCCTAACCTTTTATTTTTGCCTGATGTTGACTTTTAGAAGCTTCTGTTGGAGTATGCTTTATTTTATTTCTTAGCGTGCGTGTGTGCGTGCGTGTGCGTGCGTGTGTGCTGGTCATTCAAACAAAATTGTTAGAAAAAATTCATGGTACTTGTTCTTGTTCTTGTATTTTTTTCATAGTTCAGTAATTTTGTGGCGCACACTGTTTGTTTAGTAGTCACAGCTGCCAGTAGTCCCAGCTGCTCGTTCGATGTTCAGTATTTAGACTCCTAGTGATGGAAAACCTAATTTTTTGCAGTCCCACCCATCACATGGGTAGAATGACTTCCTCCACCAAGGCACAGCTACATTTTCTACTATGCCAACTGCTCCACTCGAGGGACTGCAGCCCCAGGAAAGAATTTCTACGGCTCTGTTGGAGTAAGTAATTTAATGCTGCTCTCAGCGTGTCCAAATTATTACATTATAATGTTACTATAGCAGCTAGCAGCACGATACAGCTTGCTGTCAACGCCCCTAAGGAGCAGAAGCTTCCACCAAATTTATGTGATCTGCGTGCATTATAACATACAGTCATGTTCACCGTTATGTGGGGCGCGCGAGTGCGGTATATTCCAGTGTGCGCTTGCAACGCTGCTGCTTCTAGTTTGTGCGTCCACAAGCTTGCGAAGCATAAAAAGGTTCGATGAAGATTTAGCGGTAAATTCGAGAGAAATGCGTCAGCATTACGTCGCACCTCTGTAAGGCTCTGGATCGGATTTCGTGAACCACATGGCAAAATCTAGTTCAGGAGGTCGACCATTCGACACACCACCTGCGTTTTCGAGGAGCGAAGTGTAGCTGACGTTGGTTAGGAGCAGAACACCGTCAGTTGCACTATGTATATATATAGTTCATGTATGTATATGCATGTATATGTACTACATGCCCTATTTCTGCCACCTGTCCACTTCTACACACTTCACATATTTTTTTTTTCTGCTTTGACACTTTTAATGGGAACACTATAAAAGACACGCAGGAGCACTTGTATTGCGTTTTACAAGCAGTTACGCTGGAAACGCCTTCGTCTAACTGGGTATGCACGCGGCCATGTGGCGTGTCACAAGACGCGCGTCTTTCCATCGCCCCGCGGCAAAGTAAAACAGCGTCCCCAGACTACGCCCGGAAGAAAGATGGCGCTTACCAACACTGCCTAACGTCAAAAGCAATGAACGGAGGTCTGGGGTGCAATCTTGCAACATTTAGTAAACCCGCCCGTTTGCCGGGCTTGCGCGATTGGCGAGAATCGCGTATTTCAAACGAAGTATTCTGTTCCTCTTCATTCAACATTTAGGGTAGCAAATCGGACACTCGTCTGGTTGACCTCCTTACCTTTCCTATCCTGGCTTTCTCTCGCCCTCTCTCTCTGACTTTCCTGCTGCTGCTGTCTTGCCGATTAGCTCATACAGAGTATGATACTACCGCTACTTTACTACCTTTACTACCGCTTTATTACAGCTGCTCGCGATCATTCCTGCGCCGTCAAGTTGTCATGGCGATTCCATTGTCGTCATTCTGTGCGAGTGATATTCCAACGTCGACGGGACGGTGTCGTTGTCTTTCCATCGTTGTCACTGCGTCATTGTCATTCTAGCTACGGCATATGGCTGTGGTCATGCCGTTGTCGACACACCTACATCGTCGTTCAGGCATCGCCACACGTTTTTAGTCATGCTGCCGTCGTCTCGCCTTCATTCGCCTACCAGTGTCATCAATGCTGTTTGCTGGCTATAATCTTGCGCGACTGACCGGTAACGGACAAAGTGTGAACAACTCATGTAACGTGAATAAGCGCGGACGTGAGGCGCAGCAGCAACACGCCGCCGTCATCGTGCCGTCGTCGTAATTTCGTCGCCTTCCTGCTATTGTAATAATTCTTTCGTTGTCACGTTATCGTCATCCTTCCGCCATTTTCACTGTCATCATCACTACGTTACCATACCGTTGTTATCACGCCTTCATATTCCAGTCATCGTCGTCATACCGGCTGTTCATTTTGTCGTGATCAGTTGGCCGTCGTCATTTCATTGTCAGGACACCGTGGACGTTCCGTCGTCGCCATCCCATAGTCGTCGCTATTTTGTTGTCGCACTGTCGTCGTCATTCCACGTTCATCGTCCAACTGTCATTATGCTTATGGTCATCACAGCAGCCTAGTCATACTATCTCCGTTACGTCATCATCATGCCATTGTAATGATTTTAGCACCGTCATCCCATTGTCGTGATGCCGTCGTCTACATTTCAGCGTCGCCATCACGTTTTCACGCCGTTATCGTCGTTCCTCCAGCGTCGTCAATGCGTCATTGTTGAGCAATGGTCGTGATTTTTTTGTAGCGATTTCAGTGTGGTCGTACCGTCGTCCTCCTGCAAGCGTCTTTATGCCACCAGAGTCGTTCCATTGTTCTCATGCGTACCTTCCAGCTTGCGTACATTCAAATTCGCAAAATGCTTCAGGTGGAAGATCGGGGACGGAAGAGGAGGGGAGGGGGGCAGGTATTTATTTATTGCTTGTTTTAGGTGCCCGCCTTTCCTGGTATCCAGAGTGTACCAAGAAAGGCACGTTAGTAATGATGGTTTAGCTTTAGATGCAGCAACAGCAGCAAAGCAGGAACAGCTGAGACTGGCAAGCAAGGCATCGTTTTTTCATATCGCAGTAAGTCATTCAGCGACTTTGCTGTTGCAGATTTAGCCTGCTTCTGGAACACGTCTTTATCAACTTGCTGAAAGCAAGCGGCCCTTTTGCACGCTTTCGCCATAGGAAAGCTTCCAAAGGGAGGTCATGAGACTCACTAGCGAAAATTTCTCGCAAACAGCATTTTCGCAAAATTTGACCGAACATTAGTAAAATTGTTAAACGATCACAAAATTTTGTAATGTTCGCATGTATGGCATTCCTCCGTCGTCATGCGTGGCGTGTGTATGACCGAGCGCAACAAGTGTACGTCGGACAAGGCGGTTTTAAGTGAAAATGTATGCGACGGGGTTATGTGGTCCCTGCTTGGAAATGGTCGCTAAGCAGGAACAGAGGTCTTTAAAAAATACCAACGAAAGCTTCGCTTAAACACGTTCCCAGTGGCTGAGCACGAGGTTGCGGGATCGAATCCCGGCCACGGTGGCTGCATTTCGATGGAGGCGAAATGCGAAAACAGCCGTGTACTTAGATTTAGGCGCACGTTAAAGAACCCCAGGTGGCCGAAATTTCTGAAGTCCTCCATTACGGCGTGGCTCATAATCACAAAGTGGTTTTGGCACGTCGTCATCATCATCATCAGCCTGGTTACGCCCACTGCAGGGCAAAGGTCTCTCCCAGACTTCTCCAACTACTCCGGTCGTGTACTAATTGTGGCCATGTCGTCCCTGCAAACTTCTTAATCGCATCCGTCCACCTTTCTGCCGTATCCTGCTACGCTTCCCTTCCTTTGGAATCCAGTCTGTCACCCTTAATGACCATCGGTTATCGTCCCTCCTCATTACATGTCCTGCCCATGCGCATTTATTTTTGTTGATTTCAACTAAGATGTCATTAACTCGCGTTTGATCCCTCACCCAATCTACTCTTTTCTTATCCCTTAACGTTACACCCAGCATTCTTCTATCCGTAGCTCTTTGCGTCGTCCTCAACTTAAGCAGAACCTTTTTCGTAAGCCTCCAGGTTTTTGCCCCGTACGTGAGTACTGATAGGCACAGCTGTTATACACATTTCTCTTGAGGGATAATGGCAACCTGCTGCTCATGATCTGAGAATCTCTGCCAAACGCACCCCAGCTCATTCTTATTCTTCTGATTATTTCACTCTCATGATCCGGATCCGCGGTCACTACCTGCCCTAAGTAGATGTACTCCCTTACCACTTCCATTGTCTCGCTACCTATCGTAAACTTCTGTTCTCTTATGAGACAGTAAAACACTTTAGTTTTCTGCAGATTAATTTTTAGTCCCACCCATCTGCTTTGCCTCTCCAGGTCAGTGAGCATGCATTCCGATTGGTCTCCTGAGTTACTTAGCAAGGCAATATTATCAGCGAATCGCAAGTTACTAAGAATTCTCCATTAACTCTTATCCACAATCCTTCCCAATCCAGTTCTCTGAATACCTCTTGTCAACATGCTGTTACTAGCATTGGAGAGATCGTATCTCCCTGCCTAACGCCTTTCTTGGCACGTAAAACCCCCTAATTGTGTTCCCACTGACAAAAGTGCCGTTCTGATCAGTTACGTAAAGGTAACCGAACGGTTCGTTTTCCAAATTGTTATAAGATTGCACCCGTGTACGTCTATTAGACCGCGCATGTTCATACGTGCGCTACCTTGGACCTAGCAGCCGCCGCCATGTGAACATGAGTGAACCGCTCTGCCCACGTTTTAAATAAAAGCTCATTTGCAGCAACGATTCAAGGGAAATTGGTTATTAAGTTAAATGAAAGCGCCTTCCTAGCCTCGTAGCTAGTTTCGTGAACGAATGGATCCAACGCAACGTTTACGTGCATGTATGCGCGTAAACGGCTATAATCACGCATCACTCCTGATGCTTATGCAGATTGGCGCTTTCTTCGGTCGGATAGCAGCATATTTTACATCAACTGTCATTGTTCTTTTGGAGGATGAGAATGGCAGTTGGCTAACTATATCAGCCGTACGCTAAGAAACATGTCACCTCGGCTGTCTTCAACCTATTTACGCCATTTCCGAGACGAGCAGGCTTACATTAATGGAACACAACAGAGAAGCACCAAATCGGTCTAGACCAATAACTTTATTTAATAAAGTATTTACGCTATTTCGCTGTAAGTGGTTTATTGTTAATGCAGAAAATGGAGGTCAAACTTCACTTCCATGTTTTTTTTTATTGCGCACCGAAACCCAACGTCGGTACGTTAAAGTGAAGTCATAGATTTCAGTGCATTGTTAGCAACATTGCTGCGCAGCAAATGCCCTCAAAACTTGCTAACTTCATTTTTTGAGTTCTTTGTAATGCACTGTAGTCCATCTTTACCGAATAAATATCAGTAAGCAAGCGCAGTCACCGACAAAAATTGGCCACATTCGCAGGGCACCGGTGCGAGTACTTCAAAGCAGTGTTTATACCACTGTTTAATTTTTGCACCTTCTATAGTTTACCAAGTGTCCTTTAAGCGCTCCGCGAGAAGCCTCGCTTTCCATGGATTCCAAGGTGTGCTTTGGATCCGCATTTTTTTTTCAGTTTAGTGTCTCTTTAAAGTGCTGCCGTAGCTCGTCAACAACCAGATAATTTGCTAATAATAGCTTCAGTATATCTCATCCAAGATAGAACCGGCGCTCCACACAGATGTTGAAAACCAATGCTTGCAGTTATGAGTCACGCTTGGCCCGGTAGACTTGACCGCCATGCTCCACATTGAACGGGACCAGCCGTGGAGGCGCAGTGGCTTCGGGGTTGCGTTGCTATGCCTTCGGGCGCGGGATCGTATCCCGGTGGCGGCGGCGGAATATCAATGTGGGCGAAACACAAAACCGCCCGTGCGTGTCTCAAGCAGCGAATAATATCTAGAATTTTTCCAACGTGTTCCGGAAGGGTTAGCTTCCCTTAATGTCTAATAGCCATATGAAAAAAAAAGCTTTCCGTGGATACATTCGTTCGATGTTTAAATTCTGGCGTTTTACGTACCAAAACCAGGATATAATTATGAGGCACGCCGTTGTGGGTCATTTCTGAACAATTTTAACCACCTCGTGCCCCCAATGCATGGTACACGGGCGGTTTTGTGCATTGCGGGCACGTTAAAAAACCCGAGGTGGTTAAAATTGTTCAGAAATGACCCACAACGGCGTGCCTCATAATCATATCCTGGTTTTGGTACGTATAACACCAGAATTTAAACATCGAACGAATGTATCCATGGAAAGCCTTTTTTTTAACATGGCTATTAGACATTAAGGGAAGCTAACCCTTCCGGAACACGTTGGAAAAATTCTAGATATTATTCGCTGCTTGAGACACGCAGACCTCTAAACGCCGCCACGTACCTGGAGGAAATAACTTATGCACCATCAGAAGTCGCGAAAATGCACACGCCGTGTCTTTTGGTCTTTTTCCAGTCGCACAAGACGACACGGAGGCGCTGAGCCGGAGAGAATGCGAACACCTTCAAAGACAGTGCGGCTACATTGAGTGGCTAATAAACGTCGACGGCATGACGCAGCTCAACGAACCACGAGTGTCCACTCCAGAAAGCTGCAGCGAAGACCAAGAAGACCGCGTGTCCACCTGCCCACCGCCATCTGTCGAAACGTCCGTTCTGGCGTTCGACGCATCTACCAAGACGGATACTTCGCTGCCGTTCAACGTGTACCTGGTGCTCTCGCTAAGCCCGATGCCTTGGAAGTCAGGTCGCACGCCGTCGCCCGTGCATGCTCCACGAAGGTGTCGCGGCCCTCTCAAACTAGTGAGCGAGATCGCGCGATCGACCTCGAGGCACTGGAATCCGTCTCCGATGCTCTGGTACTACATCTGGGACCAGCAGCAACAGCGCAGCAAAGGCACTGGGGCAGCGCTGCGTCCGCGTCGTGTGCAACAGTGGCTGCAAGACCGCGTGAACCGCTGCGATCTTGCGAGCGTTATTGCTGGCGTCCAAATTGTCCGGTAGAACTGTGTCAGTGAACCACGCAGGTTTTGCACTCGGGACGGCCTAGTAAGCTCGCGGACAGACGCCCCACCCTTCATCTTTGAAACCTACACTATCTGCTCAACTTTCGGGATATGTGCGCTTCATAATAAACAACTCATAGAGCAGTTACAGTCTCTGCCACTTATATCCTACATGCAAAATTATCATGACTTGACCACAATGTCAATACGGCACCAGCGTTTCTTGGCTACTGGCCACAAATTTCTAGCGCGTTACTCATGTCATGAGTAAAGCGGTTATGTAGGTGATCATTAGCTCGTATGTGTCGTACAGGAACACGGCTACGGGCTTTTGAATGAATGACCATCTAGTGTTTAGTGGCACAAGCGTCTGTTGTGGCCAAAGAGCGCCATGCGAGTGTTAGTGACTTAGCTGTGGAGCAATGAGTTCTATAAAGCTACGGACTTCTGCCGACCATGAATGACTGTTCCTCAGATTCGCTTAAAGACTTCTCTTTAACGATGTCTTTCCTAAACAAAATAATTCGAAGTTAAGTACGTGGCTCATGTGCTGTTACCGTTGCTCTTGCCAGAATCATTGCTGCTAACTGGGCGCTCTGGTAAAGAAGAGAAAAATAGAACGTTGAGTCATTCGTTCAATTCTCAATTTAATACTATGCGGAAAGGATACTGAACCTTGTTGGATCTCTCTGGACGAAGGTTCATCCCTCACGCTGCCACGAGTTGTTGGATCTTGAGGACAATCCCAATTTCTGTCCTCCAGAGACTTGGACCTTGCTGTTGGTTGCGGGAGTTGGCCGAGGTTGAGGAGGACTTTGAGATGAAAACTGGAGGTTTATTTACATTATTTACACTGAGAGTACAAAGAAATTAATAGTCTCAGTCATTACGGCTTGACAGATTGACAGATTGAGAGCTCTTTCTTGATTCGGTGGATGGTGGTGCATGGCCGTTCTTAGTTGGTGGAGCGATTTGTCTGGTTAATTCAGATAACGAACGAGACTCTAGTCTATTAAATAGGTGCGGGGTTCCCAGCACCTTACAACCTTCTTAGAGGGACAAGCGGCTCCTAGCCGCACGAAACAGAGCAATAGCAGGTCTGTGATGCCCTTAGATGTCCGGGGCAGCACGCGCGCTACACTGAAGGAAGCAGCGTGTCTTCATCCCTGTCTGAAAAGACTGGGTAATCCGCGGAACTTCTTTCGTGATTGGGATAGGGGCTTGCAATTGTTCCCCTTGAACGAGGAATTCCCAGTAAGCGCGAGTCATAAGCTCGCGTTGATTACGTCCCTGCCCTTTGTACACACCGCCCGTCACTACTACCGATTGAATGATTTAGTGAGGTCGTCGGACCGATGTCCGGCGCGGCCTTTCGGTTACGCCGGTCTGTTGGAAAGATGACCAAACTTGACCATGGTGGCTCCGTAGAGCAGTGCGGCTCTTGCGCTGTCCGGTGCGCTCCTGTCGGCCCTTGAAAATCCTAGTGAGGGAGTGTGATTTTCGTGCCGTACCATACCCACATCCACAACAGGTCTCCAAGGTGAACAGCCTATAGTCGATAGACCAATGTAGGTAAAGGAAGTCGGCAAAACGGATCCGTAACCTTGGAAAAAGGATTGGCTCTGAGGGCTGAGCTGGTCGGGCTGGGGTCCAGAAGCAGGAACGGCACTGCACCGGGACTGGGCGAGGCTCGCCGCCGTAAAAAGCGGTGCGGCCGAGCCCGGACCAGCGTCGGGACCTTCCTGTGGAAAGCCACAGCTGTGCATTTTCCTTGGGCTTCGCGCCTGAGGTTCTTGCTTCGGCCGGCAGAAAACAGCCAACTCAGAAATGGCACGGACCGGGGGAATCCGACTGTCTAATTAAAACAAGGCATTGCGAGGGCCGTTGACGGTGCTGACGCTATGCGATTTCTGCCCAGCGCTCTGAATGTCAACATGAAGAAATTCATATAAACGCGGGTGAACGGCGGGATTAACTATGACACTCTTTGACTTCTTTCTTCTTTTTTTCCAGCTCTTAAAGTTATGGGTTAAATAACAGTCCGATTAATTCCTTCAAGGCCGGCTGTTCATTTTTTTTTCCTCAGCCGTGTCGTTTATTCAAGGCCCTCGAATAGTTCAAAAAAATAATTTTATTTCAAGGTAAAACTCATCCCGTCAGAATGCTCAAGCACTTGCTATCTATGGCTCGTGGCAGCTTAATTATTACGAGAATTAGGGTCTGATTTTATTTGCGTTAAGCGCATAAAGGGCGTGCAACCGCATTAAGTAAACACAGCACTGGCGGCTCGGTAGCGGGCATTCATGCGTTCTTCTGTTTTTGAACGTTTTCTGCCGAGGCGCATGTCACTGCGTAACATTTTCCGCCTGTAATTACACTTCCTCGTAATTACGCAATTTGACTGTTATTGGGGAGAGCGCTATCTGGTGTCTGAAGGACGCCAAAGCCACACCAGAAGCTGCCGTAGTGCACGCGTAAGGCGAGACGTGGCGCTGGCAACGTTAACTCACTTTAATGGTCCGGAATCCGGTACAGCTATGCTGTTAACAGTCCTTTCCTGCAAAGTATGGCTTGCGACCCCTCGCGCGCTCTGTTTTTTTTTTGTTCCTTAAGGCGCTGAACATTTGGTGAAAATGGTTCTGCTGCCACTGCTATTAGAGCAAAAAAAAAGTGGGGGGGATAATAAGAATTGAACATTCACGCACTGTTGCCTCCTACACGTAGCCTAAAATCATTTTTTCTTTTCCTGTCCTTCTCCCTTCATTTTTTATGGCTACGTTTAAACAGGCTCGTTTTCCTCCGACCGCCACGCAATGGCTACATTCCATAAAAAAATTGGAGCTTAATCTTGCCCTTATCTGTTTTTTTTAATAGATATCAGGGCATAGAATTTTGTGTCCACTCACGCGTCGTGGGGCGTAGCTAGGGGGTGTACATAAGCTAGGCATTTGCGTTGGCAGTCTGTCTACTGTGTTTTGCCACACGCTGAAGTCGTCTGGACCCATGTGCGGCTGAAGCCTGCAGGTCACGCCCTGGGCCTGGTATCCGCTCCCGATGACGTGAGAGACAGCAACTTTTCTTTCTTTTTTTTTCCAGCTCGTAAAGTGATGGGTTAAATAACAGTCCGATTAATTCCTTCAAGGCCGGCTGTTCATCTTTTTTTTTCCTCAGCCGTGTCGTTTATTCAAGGCCCTCGAATAGTTCAAACAAATAATTTTATTTCAAGGTAAAACACATCCCGTCAGAATGCTCAAGCACTTGCTATCTATGGCTCGTGGCAGCTTAATTATTACGAGAATTAGGGTCTGATTCCATTTGCGTTAAGCGCATAAAGGGCATGCAACCGCATTAAGTAAACACAGCACTGGCGGCTCGGTAGCGGGCATTCATGCGTTTTTCTGTTTTTGAACGTTTTCTGCCGAGTCGCCATGTCGCTGCGTAACATTTTCCGCCTGTAATTACACTTCCTCGTCATTACGCAATTTGACTGTCAGTGAGGAGAGCGCTATCAGGTGTCTGAAGGACGCCAAAGCCACACCAGAAGCTGCCGTAGTGCACGCGTAAGGCGAGACGTGGCGCTGGCAACGTCAACTCACTTTAATGGTCCGGAATCCGGCACTGCTATGCTGTTAACAGTCCTTTCCTGCAAAGCATGGCAAAGTATGGAAAGTCAACATTCCGGACATTCTGACGTTCGCAGTTTTCTTTGAAACGTCCCCAGATAAAAGAAAATAAACTTTGAAGGAACTGCCCACGTACTGCATTAACCCGCTAGGACACTATTTCTCCGTTAAACCTTGAGGTTATAGGTTCGATCCCCGCTAACAAAAAAAACATTTTTTTCTCACTTTTCCTTTCCCTCATTTTTTTTCCTTCATTCCCAGTAATGACTATTCTTCTCCCCCGCCTCTACCTCTAACTTGTAACCCACTAATCGGGGGCGGATATGGAGCACTGGGCTCACCCTGGTTCTCACTTTCCTAATTAACAGTTAAAATGGCCTCTAACCTCCACGTACTAATGTACCCCCACTCTCATTTGGACTGCCACCTATGCAACTTTAGCGAGCGCAGAATGGCACCACTGGAGAGGCACTATACAAGCAATCATGGGTTAATCATTAAGTGGCAATGCAGTCTATGTGCTTTACTGGGTTCATCCCGATCGGTTGCTGCTCATTTTGGTTACTGCTCTCGGAATAAAGAATCTTCCCTAACCGGTACAAGTTCAACTGCGGAAAGTCTGGTTAGCCAGCACAAATCGCAAGTCGATTCTGCAGAGATGAAGGATGTTTCTTCACAGGCTAAAACCCAAAATAAGGAACTAACACTTCATATCCACCTTCCTGCAATGTTTGTCCTAAGTGATCTGCAGAATTTTCCTCAAGAGTTAAAGTTGAGCAGCATGTCTTCAGAAAGCACGGGCTATCTGTACCTTGGCAATGCAGCAGCTGCAACACATTCAGTTGCAAAACCTCACAATCGGCATCCGCCCACTTTACCAAATGCCGTAAAAAAATTTCCTCTTCGCAGCCCTCGTCTGGGGGAGACCACAGTGTAAGTAGAATATATCAGGATAAAGACACTTCGTCTAACTCCGGGCACATGGCTTCAGGAAGCTCGAGAGACAAGGGTTGCGGGGCTCAGAGTCGGTCGCCAAAATAAAAGTAGGGGTAATTTGGGGAAGAGCACTCTGCTAGGGGGAGATCAGGCGGCTTAGCCTGAGCGGGAGATGCGTGTTGTCGACGCTGCAAGGGCACAGTTGGGCTCGCTTGCCAGCGCCTACCAATTAAGTTTAAGCCTACCGGCTCGTTCGGCTGCGGACGTGGCATGCTTGACTCGGTCGGCTGAATTCTTGCAATTCGAATCTAGGATACCGGAATCAGACAGACTTAAAATCCCTTTGCGTAGCGAGCCGAGGAGGCGGGGCTGCAATCTATCGGTGGGAGCAAATGCACACAAGAAGTCAGACCTACCTGTGGACTTGTTCATTTCACTCTCCTCTACCTCTAGTGGGGACATGTCGTCGTCTACCCATGGGCCAGTGTGTCAAACGCCAAGTGGAGACAATGTCCCACGACCATTGCCCCCTGCCGGTGTGCCCCCAGGGTGTGAAGACAATGAAGATGCTCGCGACCTAGAGATCGCTGGAGCGGCCCAGGGGGTTCTAGCAGAGTATTCCTCGTCAATACCACAAAGCCATGACGATGACGAACGGGCGTGCCAGCTAGCCGGGGACAGCGCTGCTGGATATCTCTCGCCCACTCTTGCCGGAGGGGGGCTCGATGAGCACTCGGCTCAGCTGAGTACGCCTGCTCCCCACCCTCTGACCTCATCAGCCGGCCGCAACGATGGTCTTAGGAATGGGGCACAGAGTAAGGAGAGTGATAGTGACGACACCTCAATCCACGAACATGGCCTAGGGCCAGTATCTGCTTCCAGCTCGTACGACGGGCTCTTTTCCCAGGATGGATGCGGCCCTACGTCATCGGTTCGAACTACCTCCGAATCAAGTAAACTTCCCAGTATGAGTATTGATAACTCATTTAATAACTTCCATCTTATTCAGCCGCCCGGGTCAGTTGCAGGTGCGCCTCCGAATCCGGACTCGGATGGGCAGGGTAGGGCAAGGTCGGCAGCGGTACCGGCTGCAAGCTCCTATTGCAGGTGGACGACGCCGCAGGTCCTCATTCTGGCCAGGACGGAGCTGTCCCTTCCCCCCGGTGGGAAATATATAAACCAACAGCTAGCTGCCATTTATCCATCTAGGCCCCTAGACGCAATTAAGGGTCTCCGGAAGAGTAAACGCTACAGAGAGACTCTGGCCAGAGAGTCTGAGCTGTGCCAAACTTACGATGACAATGAGCCTTGCACCTTGTCCCCCGAGGAGAACCATGATGATGAAATGCCCCCCACGGTAGACTCATTGGATGTTGCGGACGCCACTCAGACCCTCTTAGACTACAACATTAATTTTCCAGGATTGGCAGAAAATATATATGCAATACTCCAATAACAATGCCGGATCTAGCCATTATATATAAACATTTTGGAGTTAAACCACGCAAATCGTAGCAGGCGAAGCACGCCAAAATCCGCCTCACTCGAAGCAAAAACGAAAAGGCCAGAGAATTCAAACGGCGACAGTATAAAGAACATCAACGCTTATACAACTTTGGTCCAAAAGTTCTTTTAGAAGAATTAATATGTCAGCAGGGGGAGTTGGGGGTAACTGAAATGAGCGACGTCCACGACGTCTTTGACGACATCCTGGGAGCAGAGTCAATTTCTGTAGATAGAGTTGGTATAGAAGAGCATTCCTTGCCTCATGAGGCCAACCTCTTTTCCGAGGACTAAATTCAGATAGCACTGAAGAACATGACCGTAGGCTCGGCACCGGGTCCGGATGGCCTAAACGTCCGGGAAATGAAAAAAAAATTCCGAATGCCATATGGATAATCATTTTGAATAATTTTCTATGCTTCCGACGTCTGCCGGATGATTTCCGTCTATCTAGAACAATCTTTATTCCTAAAAATTGCGATGCGGCCTCTGCGGCTGAGGTTCGTCCGATAACCATCTCTTCGGTGATTGTTCGGACCTTTTCCAGACTGATTCTTTTAAGACTACAAGACTCCTATAACTTCAACAAATTGCAAAGTGGTTTTTCACCAGACAGGGCTGCACAATCAAATCTTCTCCTCTTACAGGGCATCATGAAGCACGCGAAGAAATTTCACAGGCCGCTTTTTGCTGCCTCTCTCGATCTGCGGAAGGCATTCGATTCCATCAGTCACCACGCACTCTTTGCGGCTCTGGAAGAAGGCGGCCGCCATACTGCTTATTTGGACAGTATTAGGGATATGTACACTTCGCAGGCTACCACATTCACCTACAGAGGAAGAAGTGACAATGTCAGGGTGTACGTCCAGAGGGGGTTAAACAAGGGGATCCTTTGTCTCCGTTCCTCTTTAATCTTACTCTGGACCCTCTGTTAAACCAACTAAACTCCTCGGCATTTGGCTATGCCATCAATGGTCAGACGATCGCTGCAATGGCCTATAAGGATGATCTCTTATTCGTCGCCTCATCATATGAAGAACTGAAAAGAAACCTGGAGGTTGCAGAAATCCACTTCAAAAAATCGGATTGGCCTTAAATCCACTAAAAACCCAATATTTTGGTTGGCGGTTCGACTCCCACAGGCTAAAATCGTTCGATTATGGCATTCCTGACCTAACAGTTGGGGATGCTGTAATCGTCCCAAAATGTCGTAATGAACCCATTCGATACCTGGGAGTTGACCTTTTCATAAACAAACACCCGACGGCTTCAATTGACGCTATTCGACGCGATCTCAATCTGATTAATTCGGCCCAGTTGAAGCCATTTCAAAAACTTAACTGCATCTCAACCTTATTGGTTCCGAAATTGATGTATGCAGCCTCCAGCTCTCTCACAGTTCTACCATTAACCACAAGGTTAGACCGCGACATACGCCAGGAGATCAAAAGCATCCTACATCTCCCGGCATCCTTTCCAGACATTATCATACATACTCCTCATTGAGCAGGGGGCCTTGGCGTGCTGGAGCTCTCGCGAGTGGCGGCTGAATGCCAGGTAAAAGCATTCGCTCGGCTCCAACGTCTAGGGTCTCCAATCGTGGATGCGGTGTTAGAAGGATCACTACGTGGAGACCGGGAGGCACTCGAGGAAAAGATGGGCATAGCAACCGGCCTCGTAGAGCCAAAATCACTGCAAAAAGCTCTACAGCGGGCACGTAAAACACACTTGGAGGACTGGAAGAAAAATTATACAAACAAAAGCCTATTTGCTTTTGAGATAGATCCAGTTGGAAATGGGTGGCTTCGGCCAGATACCAGGTACATGGGAGATGGTGATCGCATCCGCTCCCTGCGCCTGCGTACTAACCTATCGGTACTCTCCAATCGGCACTCAACTAACGATTCGGCCAAGTTTTGTAGAAGGTGCCATTAGGCACAGCAAACCACATACCACATCCTCCAGGTGTGTCCATCCCCCCACGAGCCATGTTGCTCACGGCATTACTTCATTTCTCAGGCCATAATTACGAAACTGCGGGAAAAGCACAATGATGCTGAAATTTCGAGCGAGCGCCTCCTCGTGACCGAGGACAACACAAGGCTTAGGCCCGACATTGTCCTCGAGCTCAAGGAAAAAGCATTCATTTTGGATGTAGCGATCGCTTGGGATGCCAGAACAGAAACATTGGAAGGCATGTGTGCTGCTAAGCGCCAAAAGTACCAGGCCTTGGTGCCGGTACTTCAGGTCAAGTGCCGTGGAAAAGAGGTGAAGGTCTTAGGGCTGGCGTTTAGCGCACGCGGTCTCCTTTGTCCCAGCACCAAGAGGGCTGCCAAAGAAATTGGCTTAAAGGAGTGGGAACTGGCCTGGATTGCGGCACGCACAATGGTTGGCAGTCTTATCTGCCTCAACCGTATTCCTAAAAAAGTGATCGCTTGATTTGGGAAAACGGCAGCCCTCTTGAGGCCATCCTTGTATCTCAACCCGCATATCACCAGTTCTTTTTTTTCTTCTTTTTTTTTCAGATAACCTAGTACTTAACTTTTTTTTTACATCCCACCATAACTTACTAAAATCATTGAGCTCCTGTACGTTATCCTAAATGATAAACGTAATGATAAAAGTAATTGAAAAGTATGACTTAATAGGTATTAGATATTATGTATTAAGTAATGTAAAAGGCGAATAGTACATCCGCAGTAAAACAGTTTATAAGATACCTATAATATATCCCTTGGCTTCTTATATCAACTTAGAAATAGCGATGTTTTTGTTTTTTCGACATAACCTCTTGGTCCCCCCTTACAGTCTTTTTAGGGTACTCGGTAAAATGTACCTAATAAACATGTACACTTCATGTAACTTTCGTATTCCTACCTTTTTCCCAGCTGCTGCATTGTTTTCATGGTTAAATACCATATATATATTCTGGCCACTTAGCTGGCCCCATCGGGAAACGTCAGTGCACAATTGCCTCTCCGGTGCTCTGCTAACTGTGCGAGAGCATCGCCCCGATGCATAGTCTCTTCGGCATGTCCTTTTAACTCTTTTCTAGCATGCTTCACTTTTTGTGTCTTTTGTCTTTACTTCTATCTTTTTTTATAGCAGTCCGAGGAAGACTTTTTTAAAGCCTGTTGGAGCCAACAGTGGACCAAAGCTACAACGTATACCTGCTACAAAGTCCAACTGGAATTCCACGAAGCCTTCTAAAACCGGCCAACTTCGGCCGACATTACGGTTCCTGGTTCCAGCACGGCTACCCCTGCCCACCAAAGGGGAAGGAAAATAAAGAGTTTCTAGCCAAATGCCTCGTCATCTAATTAGTGACGCGCATGAATAGATTAACGAGATTCTCACTGTCCCTATCTACTATCTAGCGAAACCACAGCCAAGGAGGAGGAGGAGGAGGAGGAGGAAAAACTTTATTCTGGTCCTGTACAAGGTGTTGCCACCTGCCTCGCTAGTTCCATGTTGGGACCGGGAGGTCAAGCCTCCTAGCCCTATCACGGGCGTACTGGACAGCCAGGACTTGAGGGATATGATCAGGAGATCTGATCATTCCTAAAAAGCGATTCCGGGAAATGCCAGGGCCGAGTGACCCACACTCCCAGAGCAGATGTTCAAGCGTGCATATCTCCGTTTTGCATGCTTTGCATATAATATTCATGTCTGCAATGTTATACCATTTCTTTATTTGTGCAGGTGAATAATAAGACTCTGTCTGTAATTGTCTAAGTGTAACTGCTTGTGCTCTGTTTAGCCTATAGTGAGGGGGTGGAAACTCCCTCCTTCCCATGTAGTAATGTTTTGTAATTTCATTGTATGTAATGAGCGTATCTCTATGTAAGTTCTCCAATCCAGCAGAATCAAAACCATATGTAAAAGCGGCCCGGTCTGTAAGATCGCGGGCGACGCTGTTGGCCGATTCATTTGGATTGACGGGAATGCCATCAAGTGTACCAAGGTGCGCCGGGAACCAATAAATGTAACGTGTAACATTTGTTTGCCTTTTGTTAATTATTCTCGCAGCCTGCGGGGCAATCTTTCCCCTATTGGAAGCTCTAATAGCCGTTTTCGAGTCGCTATATATTTCGATGAATCTATCGTCTGTTAGTGCCAATGCAATGGCAACTTGTTCAGCGTCTTCAGGTTTGTTAGTGTAGACCGTGGCGCAGTTTGTGCAATTGCCCTGATGATCCACTACCACCGCCGCGAACTTAGTTAGATCTTTGTAGGCAGCCGAATCGACAAAGCAGGCTCCTCTGCCCCCTTTATCCATTTTCTCGATTAACGCCCTGGCTCGTGCGACTCTCCTGTTGATATGTTTTGGGTGCATATTCTTGGGTAGAGGTGCGACAATTATGTTGTCTGCGAATTCTTGATTAACTTTAACGTACTGTGCTGAATCCGTAATGGGGTTGATCATGATCTTGCCCAGGATTGATCTTCCCGTGCTGGTTGTAGATAGTCTCGCTATTTGTGATGTTTCTTGAGCCTCCGCGATCTCCATGGTCGTGTTGTGTATTCCTAATTTGAGCAGTTTTGCAGTGCTGGTTCGAATGGGGAGCCCCAATGCGCTTTTAACAACCTTCTTGATCACTGCGTCAAGCTTTTTGAGTTGAAACTGCGTCCAATTGTACATGGCAGCGGCGTATGATATATGACAGAGTACGAATGAGTTGATTATCCTGATGAGGTTATCTTCTTTCATGCCCTTGTGTCTTCCTGCTAGGCGCCTGATCATCCTGCAAGCGTTATCCGTTTTAAGGGTGATTTTCTTCACCTCGGTATGGTTTCCACCGTTTGCATCAATGAAAAAGCCTAGTACCCTGATCACGTTGACTCTGGGATATTGGCACCATTTTCTGTATGTAGGTGTATATTGCTTTCCGATAGAGGTTTCCAGCCCTTAGGCCTGCCTCCCTTTTCACGTCTATAAAGTAGTAACTCCGATTTGTGGGGGGAGCACCTGAGTCCAGTGGGCCTCAGGTATTCTTCCACCGTCTTGATCGCTTCAGTCAGTGCGTCCTGTATCTGCCCTTCACTGCCACCAGCACACCATACAGTGAGATCATCAGCATATATGGTATGGTCAATGCCGTTAATCTTGCCCAGCTTTCTGGACAGACCAATCATGCACAGGTTGAAAAGGACGGGAGAGATCACCGATCCTTGGGGGGTTCCTCGATCTCCGAGCTGAACCACTTCCAAATTTGTGTCTCCGACCTTTATCTTCGCCGTGCGTGCTTCGAGAAAGGATTTGATGTATTTAAACATCCTCAACCCGAGTCCAATGTCTTCTATCGTTCTGAGGATGTACTCATGCTTGATTCTGTCGAACGCTTTTTCCAAGTCTAATCCCAATATGGCCTTAGTATTTCTAGAATATCCGTCGAGTATGTGGTGTTTAATTTGCTTCATGGCATCCTGCGTGGAAAGTGCAGACCGAAAACCCAGCATGTTGTGAGTGTATATATTGTTGTCTTCTAAGTGGTCTTTTAGCCTGTTAAGGATTGCGTGTTCAGCGACCTTCCCCACGCATGATGTAAGTGATATTGGCCTTAAGTTGTCCAAGCTTGGAGGTTTACCCGGTTTGGGTATTAGTATAACCTGTGAAGTTTTCCATTCTTCTGGGACTTCGCCTGAGATCCATGCTTCATTAATGAAGTCTGTCAGCGATTCAATGGACGGCTCATCGAGGTTTTTAAGTGATCAGTTTGTTACTCCATCAGGACCGGGGGCTGAATTTCGATTTAGTTCACTTAACACCCTCCGGATTTCGGATATGGTGAAGGGTTGGTCGAGTTCCGGTTGAGCGGCTCCCCTGTATTCTGATGGAAGTGGCTGGTTCTGCTCATTTCTAACTGGTAGGTATTTGTCAATTAGTTGTTTGGTAACTGTTTCGATGGGCTTATTCCTAAGGGCTACGTGTATGGCTCGGGCAAGGCTGTGTCTTTGGTTGGCTTTAGTGCCTTTTTCATCCAGCAGATGCTTGATCAATTTCCACGCCTTGCCGTTCCTGATTTGCCCATCGATTGACTCACAAAACTCGTCCCACTGTTGCTGGCAGAGGGTGTTACAGTATTGTTCGATTTGTTTAAGTTCTGCGATTCTTTTTCTGAGCCTACGATTTAGCCTTTGTGCCCGCCACCTTCGGGTTATGGCTTCCTTGGCTTCTATTAAGTGGGCAAGTTTCGAGTCCATTGCCTCTACATTAGTATCTGTAACAATTCTTTTGGACGCTGTTTTGATGTCCCTTCTGATGCCCTCACACCAGTCTCTGAGATTGAGTTTGGTGGTTTCTTTTCCGCTTTGGGCTCTTAATTTACGAAAAAGGTCCCAATCTACGACCTCGAATTCTCGAGTTCGGCCTTTCTCAACTTCCAGTGTGACTTCTATTACGTAATGATCGCTGCCAAAATTCATGTTTGTATTAGTCCATGAAACATGCTCTGTGTTCTTAATGAACGTAAGGTCAGGTGTGGTGTCTCTGCAGACAGAATTGCCAAGCCTTGTAGGATGTGTCTTATACGTGACTAAGACCAGGGCCCGCTTGCACAAACGCCAGCCTCTAAGTCTAGACTTAAATCCGAATCTTGTCTTATTGTAATCTAAAATAAGACTGGACTTTCCGACCATCATGTTTCGCTTGCACGAACCGACGAGACTGAACTATAGTCCGGACTTATTGAAGACGTTAGGTACCTTTAGTACCTAGGTGGGAAATTTCGCCGTCGACAGGGAATGAGATGGGGAATGGGCCGGAAGTTGGTTGCGGCGGCGACAGGCGTTCGCGCTGTCCAATAGTTGACCGCGATTCGATGTCAACATCCGGCCGCACTCCCGCGCTTGTCACCCCTGCAGAAGCAGCCGAACCAGCTCCAAACGTTGACGGTACGCGCGTGTTTTCAAGCATGTCGTCGCAACCGCCCGCAAAGCGACTCAAGAGCCATCACTGGAGCGAAGAAGAAAAAATAGATTTGGTCCGTATCATAAGCGAGAAAACCACTGCTTTATTAAGTTCAACGTTTATGGAGTGATAAAAGTGGCGGTTGACGTAGGCTTCTTCATGCTCTCCAGGAGCCTGTATCCGCACATGCGTGCCGTCAATTGCACCCGCGACGCGCGGAAAGCCAGCGACAGCGTAGAAGCAGCCTTGGACTCCCCGCACCTGTCTAGGCGACGGCCAACTGGAAAGAAAACGAGGGTGGTCACCTTTAGATTCACGCCGATGTCATGCGCGGTCTTGCACACAATGACACACGCACATATTCAGGGAGGCACACGTATGTAGCGTTAAGCTCGTGCTGACCATCACACAGCTACGCATGTCGTCGGCTTGAAAGAGCAAAATGACGAACTGCTCACTTGAGGCTGGAAACGTTATTCACGGAGAGCGACACCTTCGCGGTACGTGCAATCAGTTAGCTTCGTTGCAGTCGAGTAGGTACAAACATTCGAGACATCGTCAGCTGATGTTCTGGCAGCGCAGCTTGTTCAAATTTAAAGTTCGACGAAGCGGGAACGCGGCCACACGTTACATCACATTAGCGAGATCACCAGAGCCTAGTTCCACCGATGATTCGACGTACTGCATGCCAGACGCGGCCAATGCGCTCCGACGCGCCCGGCGTCTAACGCTCGCCCTCTACGCACGTAGGCATTTCGCATCACTAAATTCCTAACGCGACACGCGCTCCTACGTTCCGCAAAGCACTTGCATGCGGCGTATTTATCGTTATGACGCAGTACTAAAGCTGTCTACTAAAACAGGCAGCAGAAAATAAATGGTTGGAGAGAGGCTTACCTGATGAGGCAACCCGGCGTACTGTGCGGCTTGCGGTCGATTCGTGGGCGCCGATCACATCTCCGGCAGTAATCAAGAAGCATCCGGAGGCAAAAAATTTCAGTACCAGCATCACCTGCAGCTCGGCGCTCAAAGCACCACTCTGACGCGTCGGGTACTCGATCTCGGAGCGAAGGAACTCGACAAGAAATACTATGCCGTCCCGCCCGAAGCGTACGCGCCGCTGCAGTTCCTCCTCGCTGAAGGCGTCCAGCGGATTTGTTCTGTCGCGAAACACACGTTCGCGGCGCAGCAAGTGCTCGGAGAGCATCTCGAGGCGGGCCAACCGCAGGGCAGCCATGTTGGAAAATACTGAATAAGTTTTGGATAAGCCAGCTCGCTGCCGGAATCTAGCTCCCTGAAGACTTCAAGACTTCAAGCCCGTGCTTCAAGTACCGGCGGAATCAGCAGTACCGGAATCTAGCTTGCCTTCGAGCTGGCTTATCCAAAACTTATTCAGTATTTTCCAACATGGCTGCCCTGCGGTTGGCCCGCCTCGAGATGCTCTCCGAGCACTTGCTGCGCCGCGAACGTGTGTTTCGCGACAGAACAAATCCGCTGGACGCCTTCAGCGAGGAGGAACTGCAGCGGCGCGTACGCTTCGGGCGGGACGGCATAGTATTTCTTGTCGAGTTCCTTCGCTCCGAGATCGAGTACCCGACGCGTCAGAGTGGTGCTTTGAGCGCCGAGCTGCAGGTGATGCTGGTACTGAAATTTTTTGCCTCCGGATGCTTCTTGATTACTGCCGGAGATGTGATCGGCGCCCACGAATCGACCGCAAGCCGCACAGTACGCCGGGTTGCCTCATCAGGTAAGCCTCTCTCCAACCATTTATTTTCTGCTGCCTGTTTTAGTAGACAGCTTTAGTACTGCGTCATAACGATAAATACGCCGCATGCAAGTGCTTTGCGGAACGTAGGAGCGCGTGTCGCGTTAGGAATTTAGTGATGCGAAATGCCTACGTGCGTAGAGGGCGAGCGTTAGACGCCGGGCGCGTCGGAGCGCATTGGCCGCGTCTGGCATGCAGTACGTCGAATCATCGGTGGAACTAGGCTCTGGTGATCTCGCTAATGTGATGTAACGTGTGGCCGCGTTCCCGCTTCGTCGAACTTTAAATTTGAACAAGCTGCGCTGCCAGAACATCAGCTGACGATGTCTCGAATGTTTGTACCTACTCGACTGCAACGAAGCTAACTGATTGCACGTACCGCGAAGGTGTCGCTCTCCGTGAATAACGTTTCCAGCCTCAAGTGAGCAGTTCGTCATTTTGCTCTTTCAAGCCGACGACATGCGTAGCTGTGTGATGGTCAGCACGAGCTTAACGCTACATACGTGTGCCTCCCTGAATATGTGCGTGTGTCATTGTGTGCAAGACCGCGCATGACATCGGCGTGAATCTAAAGGTGACCACCCTCGTTTTCTTTCCAGTTGGCCGTCGCCTAGACAGGTGCGGGGAGTCCAAGGCTGCTTCTACGCTGTCGCTGGCTTTCCGCGCGTCGCGGGTGCAATTGACGGCACGCATGTGCGGATACAGGCTCCTGGAGAGCATGAAGAAGCCTACGTCAACCGCCACTTTTATCACTCCATAAACGTTGAACTTACTAAATAAAGCAGTGGTTTTCTCGCTTATGATACGGACCAAATCTATTTTTTCTTCTTCGCTCCAGTGATGGCTCTTGAGTCGCTTTGCGGGCGGTTGCGACGACATGCTTGAAAACACGCGCGTACCGTCAACGTTTGGAGCTGGTTCGGCTGCTTCTGCAGGGGTGACAAGCGCGGGAGTGCGGCCGGATGTTGACATCGAATCGCGGTCAACTATTGGACAGCGCGAACGCCTGTCGCCGCCGCAACCAACTTCCGGCCCATTCCCCATCTCATTCCCTGTCGACGGCGAAATTTCCCACCTAGGTACTAAAGGTACCTAACGTCTTCAATAAGTCCGGACTATAGTTCAGTCTCGTCGGTTCGTGCAAGTGAAACATGATGGCCGGAAAGTCCAGTCTTATTTTAGATTACAATAAGACAAGATTCGGATGTAAGTCTAGACTTAGAGGCTGGCGTTTGTGCAAGCGGGCCCTGGTCTAGCTCATCCGCGTGATTCCACAGATTCCTGCCCTTGGCATTCGTCGTAACGTAGCCCCATAGCTCGTGGGCTGCATTGAAGTCTCCTAATATAATCAGAGGTCTACTTCCAGCTAAATTAGTAGCCTTTTCGAATAATCTCTTGAAGTGTTGTTTCTGGTGTTTCGGATTGCTGTAAATGTTGAGTACGAATAAGCTATTGTTCCTTTGATTTTTGTGTGAAGTTGGTACTACAACCTCAACCATGAGGTACTCTAGGTTTTTGTCTATGACGCCTAATTCATGTGGGATGTGTGTAAGCTGCTTATTTACAAGCACGTACAGGCCCCTACCGAACGTTTGACACTCTATGGCTCTGTATCCAGTGAGTGTGACATATCCATATCCTGTCTCTTGAAGTGCGATAATATCCGGTTTAGACTGAAGTGACCTAAGGTATTGCTGGATGATGGAACGTTTGTTATTGTACCCCCCGCAATTCCACTGCCATATTCGAAATTCCCTCTTATTGTGAGCCATATTGCATATTCATCTCCCCGCCTGGGGAGTTAGTGTAGCTCTGAGGAATGACGACCCGCATTGTTCCCTTACGTCCATTGACATAGTCATCATTTCCAGGGTTTTAATTCTTTCGCCAAAAGCCTTCAGTCCCTCCTTAGGGTCATTCAGTGCCGTCTGTATATGGCCTACATTCATTGTCAACTGTGAGACACTGTCCATAAGCATCTGCATGTTGTCTTTAAAAGACGCCAGCGCTTGTTTGACTTCCTCCATCTGTGTTTCAGTGTTCTTGAGTTTACTTTCAACAGCCCTACGCTTGGCTGACATTGGGCCTTCACCAGCAGGCGCCGGGACTGGGGCTTCTTTGCGTGTATTAGTGCTATCTTTGTTTTCTGCTTGTTTAGCCTCGCTTAAGAGTTTCCTTATTGCCGTCATCTCTCTAATCATGTTCTGATTCATTTCCCTTAGTTCTGCATTCTCTTTCTTAAGTCTTTCTATTTCACGATCCTTACTTTGCTCTGGGGGTGGGTCACAAAGCATGGCACTTACCGGATC
The DNA here is from genome assembly GCF_038994185.2 of Dermacentor albipictus. Taxonomy (NCBI): domain Eukaryota; kingdom Metazoa; phylum Arthropoda; class Arachnida; order Ixodida; family Ixodidae; genus Dermacentor; species Dermacentor albipictus. The sequence goes on from NC_091825.1 coordinate 52,818,369, forward strand.
GGTACGCACGTCGTCGGCCCAGATAAGTCTTGTTTTATTGTTGTCCCGGTGAGGAGGCGTCTTGTCCGCTATGGCCGTTCCCTTGACTTTGTCGGCCCATGTGGATCCGTTGATTCCTTCCCCGGGTTTCGATGCAGCCTGTTGGCTCCGATCCCTTGATCCGGATCGCGTCCTGGATTGGGATCTGGATCTGGGTCGGGATCTGGACACGCTTCTTCCCCTGGAGCGTGAGCGACTGCGGGACCTGGACCTGCCGCGGGACCTTGAGCTTGGCTGCGTGTCGTTATTGTCCTTGTTGACGTTGGTTGCTAGTGCTCTTTCGTTTCTCCGTTTTCTGACCACGTATGGAGTTGTATAGCGCTGCTTACACACTTTGTCCGCAGTTGGGTGTGGGCCACCACACAGTTCACACCTGGGTTGGCACTGATGTTTGTCAGTCGGATTCACTGCACCACAGCCTCGGCATATTCTCTCTTGCGGAGACGGGCACACATCAGCTCTGTGACCGAGCCGACCGCAAGCGTAGCATACGTCGACTTGTTTCTTGTATGGTGAACACCTTACAAGGACCGGGCCATATCTGACGAAATTCGGAACCTTGTGTCCATCAAAGGCGATGATCACCGTACCGGTATTCTTGATTCTTTTAACGGCGAGAGCCAAAGGGTTTCTTGAGTTGACTATGTTCTTCTCCAGCTCCGTCGGGCCATCTGCTAAGTCAACGTTCCTTATCACTCCCTTGCACGTGTTGTGAGGTGCAGCCTCATATGCGTTGATCTCGAAGCTGCATCCATTCAGGTTTTTTGACCTGATTCTCACATATTTCTCAGCATTCTCTCGTTGCGGCGTACTCGCCACAATTATGTTTTGGTTCACGTTCGGGCATATGATGTCTGATGCAATGTGGTCCGAGCTTAGACCAGCTGCTTCAACGATGGTTTTGCCTATCTTGGTAGAGCCAATCTTGCTACTGTTGAGTCCGCCGCGTGGTCGGAGTATGATTTTAAAGTGATCTTTCGGCAAGTATGGCATTCGGGATGCCCTGGCGACCCTGTTCTTGACTCGACTGCCGTTCTCGAATGTTCTAGGCGACGTAGCCATATGAGGCCTAGCTCCGGCTGAATTGCCGCTAACAGCGGATCTGGTAGAAATTCGCCTAGAAACTGCTGCCTGCCATCCGTACTCTTCGGTGCACTTGTCGGGAGGTAGTTCCTCCCCATCCATCATGACTTGCATGCCTGACTCGCCTCCAATTGCCACACTCAGGCAGCACCTGGCCTATCGCGGCGGCAATGGTGGCTGCTCGAAAAAGTCTCTTAAAATGTGAATAGTCGACCCACCGTAGAAATCCTGGTGTCGCCGTAATCCTCTTGATGCTAAGCGTCGATTGATGTAACCGAACCAAGGATACACTCAGACTAACGGGACGAAACCGATGTTGAAAGCGGGAGCCGATCTTTCTCCATGTTCTTCGATGCTTCTTCTTCTTCCTCCGCCAAGGGAACCACAGCCAAGGGAACGGGCGTGGCAAAATCAGCGGGGAAAGAAGACCCTGTTGAGCTTGACTCTCGTCTGACTAGAGTCAAGCTCAACAGCAGCAGTTGCTCTTGAGCTTGCTGCCGAGTTGCTGCCGGCCCGTGGCAAGAAGCTTGAAAGAGATGAATGAAGGAATTCTCTCTTGCTGCTCCCCTCTCTGGCTTTTAAGCCCTTAGAATTCTCGAAGTCACGTCACGTTCGGCCAATCGGCGAGCCCGCTCAGGTATGGTCATTTTCGGCTAATGGTAGGCGCCCGTGCGATTGTGTCACACCCGGCGCACACGGTCGCTCCTTGGGCCCCAATTGTCCGAGTGCTTATTTCTCTCTGCGGTATTGCCTTGATGGCTTGCAAGCGCCGTCACAATAGGCGGAAGGGGGCGACGTTTCAGTGCTGCAAAGCAGCTTTGGTCAGGACCTGCGGTACCTGAAACCGTGCCAGGCTCCCGCTACACTTTCGGAAAGAGTCAAACAGTGAATAGCTCCAACTGCGGCGCACAAGGTGGGGGACGCCAACTCGTTTGCACGTGCCGCGCCTCGGGAACGGTGTAGATGTGCTTCTGCGCTTCTTAATTAGCTGTGACGCGATTCGATGTGGTCTGGTGAACTGGAAGCAGGCTCAGGAAACGGTCCCGTATATAACAACCTATGTTTAAGAGTGACACTTTAAAATTTATCAATGTTTCGTGACGGTGGCCTCTATAGCCCAGGCTCTCAAAGTGTAGAAGCAGGAACAAACTGTACAGTAAAATGTAGGCGCACATATTCCGTTGCACTATATAATAATTTACGCCCTCTAAGTGGGTAAGTGTGTCTATTATAAGTGACAGCCTTTTTTTAGGGGGTTAAGTGTGCCAGTTGTAGATCATGCTCCCCGTTATTCACTTTTAAGGGTATAAATTATTTAGTGTACACACTTGGCGACGTCAACGTTCCCTACCTAGCATGTTAGCATAGTTTGATTTGATATAGCGACTACCTACGATAATATATTGGCCCCCAATCGCGTTTCATTAAAACTGAAATGCCGTGATGTGGTCTCTCAAAAGAAAAGGTTAGAGAAAGTAAAACGAAGAAAATAAAAACAAAACCTAGAAACATTTTACCAACATAACTGCCTTAAGGACGCATCCCACCAACAGCGAAAATTTTACTGTATATAAATACTGTGGAAAGTAGAAGTTGTGAAGGCCATTTTATTTTCTATTCCAGGAGCGCCGCCATACTTGTGTGACACGAGGAGGAGGAAAAACGTTTATTGAGCTCTAGAAAAATGTTATGAATTTCGCGGAGTCAGATGGTGTCTTCCAGCTTCTTAGCAATGGCCATCTGCCCCTAGTCCAGGGCTCCGCTGGATGCCGCTGCCAGCTGGGCCCGTCAGATCAGCCCTAGTTGGGCGTCCTGACGGTCGCTGGAGAGGATTCCTTCCCATTGCTTCGCACTCGGGTTTGGTATTATTGGTGCCGCATTTGTTTTCTGGCAGGCCCACGTTATATGGTAGAGCGTGCGTGTTTCCTGCACCATGGGCATTTGTCAGTGTACTGTGTGGGTTGTATTTTACTGAGTGTGTTTAAGTTCGGATATGCACCCGTCTGTAGTAGCCTCCAAGCTACGGAGTCCTCTCTAGTGAGAGAGAGCTATGCGGCGGGGGGTATCGCTTCCTGCTGCCCTTATAGTGGTTTACGATACCCAAGTATTCTCTGGGGACTGGCTCAGTTTCCTCGAGGTCATTGGCGGAGGGTGCTCGGTACGCGGTGTATCCTCGAGCTACCCTGTCGACCTCACGGTTGCTTTCCACGTCCGTGTGACCCGGCGTCCACACTATCGTGTGTCTGATTGGGTGTTCTTTTTCTGGGTTTTGTGTGTGGTGATCTTCAGAGCGGAGTATGCGGAGCTCTCTGTGACCTATTCTGCCTAACATGTAGTTTCGGCATGCTGTTTGGGAGTCGGTTAGTATTGTTAAGGACCGCCTAGTCCGATAGGCCTCAGCTGCCGATAGGGTGACGGCCGCTTCTTGAGCCTCGACTACCGTGCAGTCCCGTAGAGTTGCGCTGACGATTTCTCGCATGTCCGAGTTTATCACCGCCGCTACTGCGTTGGGGTTGGTCTATCTCGCCCTCCTGGTGTATGTGGCTGCGTCTACGTATACCGTTGTTGCCTGGGAAGCTAGCGACTTTTGGATGTATTCGGTTCTCGCCTTCCTGCTTTCTTCGTGTAGGTTGGGGTCCATGTTCTTGGGAATGGGAGCCACCTTGATTGTGTTTCGTATTTTGTCTGGGATAGTCGCGGTTCTTTGGGTTTCTTACATCTGTTTGCTGCATCCCAACTTCTGCAGAAGTTCCCTGCCAGACGGAGTCTATTCTAGTCTGCGCAGCTGAGCAACATGTTGTGCCTCTCTGAGTTCTTCGAAAGTGTTATGATGTCCTAGTGCACGAACAGTTCCGCATTGTTGCGCGATGTGACAGAAAGGTAATACACGGTTATGAAGTACCAAACTTATCTGTACAACCATTCTGATGCGTACCAACGCACTGTAATACGGTATACTTGGCTGAACGAGAGAAAGGAAAGCAGAGGGGCTCGATTTTTGTTGAGCACGACCATACAAAGTCAACAGGCAATGAAGCCAAGGGCAGGATAGGGTGCTTTCCTAGCTGTGCTTCAAGTGTATATTATAATGAAAAAAAAGAGAAATCAAAGTGGACGAAAAAAAAAAGCTTTTCGCTAGTTGAGACGAACCCAGCAACCTTCGAGTGGTACATTGCCTGTTTGCTTTGAATGGTGTATTTTATTGTTAGATAAAAAAACGCAAGCGCTAATGACTGTATCAACGCGCTCAAACGCTTCCATAAAAAATATCCTCCTTCTTTCAGCTCTGTTGATCTTGGACAATACATTGATTGCTCCAGCTTGCAACAGAGCAGACTAGCACTCATTTAAAGCGCCATAAAGAGAAGTGATTCAGTTAGGATATATAGAAGCATTTTCGACAGTTAGTTCATTCCACAGTAATGGGTTGATTAGTTGAAGAGAAAGTGAATGTCAAAGTGATGCTCCTCAAACATGGCCGTGAAACCACCTTGTGGCTCAGTAAATGACCTTGACAGTTGCCAAGCTTAGTACTTGTCTCCTTTACAATACGTATTCCACCTTTACTAATGCAAATAGACTGAGCTACTGACACCAGTCCTTATGACGTCACGGGGCCCAGTCCTCAGGGTACACGCTGCCTTGGTGCATCGCTGCGCCACTGTCGTCCTGGTCCCGCTGGGCTCCGGCAGCGGCACAGACAAATGCGTCGTATTCACGCAATTCACACAGGGTGCGTAGCCGCGGAGAAGCTGCACGGGCCTCTCTGGAACCACCGAGCAGGCGGCGCAGACGCGGATGCTTGGTAATGCTTCCACAAGCGTGATGCATCGCGAGTTCAGAAAAAAAAAAACTGTCTTACCCTTAGAGGGCGTACGCACCCTATCGAAAAATCTCTTATGAAATTATACGTGCCACATATCCATTCCTGCCTCCTACGCATTCTTTCTTACGAATCACGTAATCTTTCTTACGAGCCACGTATTCTTTCTTACGAGCGACGTATCCGTCCTTGCGTGCCACTTATCCGTCCTTGCGTCCCACGTATGCGTTCTTTGGCGCCTCGTATGCGTTCAATAAGTAAGTGCTTCGTATGGAACCATACGTTCCCAGTATCCATTTATATGTGCCTTGTACGTAACAGTACGTGCCACATATAGAACCAATGGCACACCGTATTCACTGTTCGTGCCTTAATCGTACATTCATGTGTACCTTGTATGTGCTTCGGTGAGGCCATGCCTGGCTCCCAGCAGATGACATGCAAACTTGTTCGTGTGTTGTAAGAGCTTTTACGCATATCTGCATGGTATATATTTTGATACATATATTCTACAATTAATTCTGCAGGATCACTTGAATATCTGTGTTTGCCAAATATTTACGCAGCCAAAGCTGCACCCTAAGTCACAGTGTGCTTACTGGTGGCGTTAACAGGGCATACTTTAACGACGTGGAATTGACGAGGACGCGGAGAAGCCCCAAACAAATACACCTTATCAGTTGTCAAAGAAAAACCAACAACGCCTTCTTCGTCTCCACGCTTAACCTAAATACCCGCGATACTTCAACCTCGTCCCCACTGACACGTACACGCGGCAATATAGTTGGGCCATTTGCTCCCCATTTAGAAAAAAATCATCGTCCCGATGATAGAGGATTGAAAAAACAGCGAAAAAAAAAACTGCGCACTTTTGTCGCTCTTCATAATATGGCTTCATACGAAGCACGTGAACGACCTCGGCTAAATTCTGTCGGCGCTTCGCATAGTGAGAGCTGTCTGGAACGACTTCGTAGTTGACGTCACTGATGCGTCAGAGAACTATGTAGGGCCCGAAGTACTTACGCAGGAGCTTCTCAGAGAGCCCACACCGACGAATAGGTGTCCCGACCCACGTTTTGTCGCCGATGTTGTATGTTACGGGTCTGTGCCGAAGGTTGTAGCGTGTGGCGTCAGAGTCCTGTTGTTCATGGATTCGAAGACGCGCAAGCTGCCTAGCTGCTTCTGCTCGTTGTGTGATCTGCTTGTGTGATCTCCTGTGTTGTCACCAAATTCATGAGGGAGAATCGCGTCGAACGTTGTCGTAACTTCACGGCCATATACGAGACTGAAGGGTGTGTTGCGAGTGGTCTCTTGAAGAGCCGTAGTGTACGCGAATGTGACGTGAGGTAAAACTTCGTCCCAGTTCTCGTGCTCTACATGCTTATCATATCAGCCAGTGTCCTAATGAATCGTTCCGTCAGTCCGTTTGTTTGGGGGTGATAAGCCGTTGTCTTCCGCGGGGCGGTACCACTTAGACGTAGAACGATATCCAAAAACTTGGCCATGAACGCAGTACCTCTGTCCGTGACGAATACTGCGGGAGCGCCATGCCTTAAAACGATGGATTTGAGAAAAAAAATCGAACCGCTTCATCTGCTGTTTCCCGTTGCAGAGCATCTGTTTCGGCATATCTAGTGAGATAATCTGTGGCGACGATTATCCGCCTAATGCCGGCAGTAGACGTTGGGAAGGGGCCCAGAAAATCCATGCCTACTTATGCAAATGGTGCGGCCGGTACTTGAAAAGGGTGCAGTAGGCTGGCTGGCTTGACGGATGGTGGTTTGCAACGACTACAGCAAATATCGGCCAGTAATAATTATACCGAATCCGTGCCAACGTGCGAGTGTAGCCCAAGTGCCAAGCGGTCTCCTCGTTGAGGGAGGCGTGTAAGATTTCACGTGGAAGCGATGAGAGAAAAACGAGCATTTGCTGCGGCTAGGTTAGTTGTTATTCTGGAGGACGCTGCGGTGCAAGCAGTACGACGCCAGCGATCTTGCAAATAGCCTCGGCACGCTGTTGTTTCGTCCTTCCAGGTAATCAATAAGAGGCAACAATTCAATGTCATACCGTTGCTGGTGTGAAAGATCGGCAGTGTCCACGAATGCCAGAAAGACCGTGTCGACATCGTCTTGTGTTGCCGGCTCAATAGGAAAACGACAAAGGCAGTCGGCTTCTGCGAGCACTTTTCCCGACTTGTACGCTACAATAAAGTGTAACGACGTGGGATTGACGAGGACGCGGAGTAGCACCAGCAAATACACTTGATGATGATGATGATGACGTCCTTGATGTGTTTGGCCCATACCCACTCACGGGGATTGGCCAATAGTCGGGCAGACTTTACACATGTGTTCAGGTAATCAAATTTACAATCCATAATTATGTAGCATAACTTGAAGCGAGTGAAGTTCAAAATGATTCAGTAGACTGTCATTCAATCAAGAGAAAAAAAGTATACATAATATAAGTCAGGCAATAAGGGAGGAATGAACTCAATAATACGTTCAGTAATGAAATCGGTTTGATTGAAGATTGAATAAACGTTATTTCCCAACGTATAAGGTGTTCTACCCACCCCGCAGATTCAATGAATTTTTCTAAGGCGATGCACACATTCCTGTGTGAGTGTCCAAGCACAGACGCTCCGAAAGACAGCAGTACGGGAGTGTTCAATGGCAGGTCGAGCTGTCGAACTGTTATTCCCAATGTCATTTTTCTCAGGCAAGAGAAACACCGGCGTTCCAGTAAGTAGTGTTCGATCGTCTCTAATGAGCTACAAAAATGGTGCAAAGGGATATCGCCAGACCAGATCGGTGCATGTATAAATTTAGGGATGGGACTCGACAACGCAATCTCATTAATGTCACTTCCGTATGTCTTGTTTTGCAAAATTTCCAGCTCCATGGGAATTGTAAGTGGTGTAGTTCCGAGGATGATTTAAGATTTGATTTTGATGTTAAAAGGATGTATCTTCCAAACCTGACAGACGTGATCAAACCCGTCGTTGGAAGAAGGGTTAGCACCGGGCCGCTGATAGAAGCCTTGGCCAAGCTGTGTGCCGCTTCATTAATAAATATGTCTTTGTGCCCAGGTACCCATATTAATCGTAAACTCGGCAAATGACTTGGAGCCAGTGAGTACAAAGTTTTAATATACGCGACTCGCCGGGAGCAGTAAGTGAAGTGCCCAGCGATAAAGAATCTGTGGTTATTACCGCGGTTGTGTCCTGGAAGATTGTAGTTTACGCAACGCTGGAACAACAGCTAGGAGTTCCGCTAGGAATATTGGAGTGGATTCGGGAAGCCGAATGGAAAAATACCACTGCAATGATGATGAAAAAATTCCCACTCCAGCCTATTCCTCACTGCGAAGCATCTCTTGATATAATACGTTAGTGTGGGGCTGATTCAAGTGATCGTGGTATGAGCCGTTAGGAATATTTGCGAGGGAAGCTGCTTTGCATTATTTGGGTGCAAATCATCAAAAGTAATAATCAAGGATTTTGAGATACTGTTTGCCGTGCTTACATAATTTATATGTACATCTAACAGACTCAATAGCGATTGTGCTATAATCAGATGTGGCGTGTGAAACATAGGCCATTTGACTGCAAAGAATTGGGCTCGTTGATTGATGGAGATGGGCTGGTACCTTCTTAGTGGAGATTCATAGATCTTTATGAATGTTTGAACGGTGGGTATTTTAAATCTCATTTCAAGGGAAGGTAATCGTGATTCCTCGTAGAGCACAGCGTTTGCTACAAGCTTTGGTAGCCCCAGACATAAGCTAAGCGCTTCCCATTTCAGCAAAACTAGTGGACGTAGCTTTTAAGCAGAGGCGCCGGAGAATAACACGCAGCCGAACTCTAGTATAGGTCGGATATACATGCGGTAAATCATTTTCAGTGTGTCGCTGCGCATGCCACATGGATAATTGTTTATCCTTCTTAATATCCTCATTGCACGGGAAGCTTCTGAAGTTATATGTTCAATATGATGACGCCAATTAAGGTTTGCATTATAAATAATTCCAAGGTGCTTGACTTTTCCACTTGTGGAATAGCGGTATGAAAGATAAGAACGGCACTCTTATGTAAATTAAGGGACAAGCGAATACTGTCCAGCCATGCTTCTAGCTCGCATAAGAATTCCTGTAAGCACTCGTACAGTGACATATCACTTGCCGAGGAAAAAAAAACGCTATATCATCAGCGTAAACGTACGTGCTTACATTCTGATAAGGAATGGAGCTGAGTAGGATGGTAAACAAGAGCGGGGTCAAAACTGCGCCTTAAGGAACCACGCTCGTTTGTCTGAATTTTCCCAATGAAATTCCACTCAGAAGTCTATGTTACGAAGTGTTCAGATAATCCAATATCCTGCATCCTGTTTATTATCATAGCGTATTCGACACTATCGTATGCTTTAGAAATGTCTATTGTAGCTAAAGCTGTATATTGTCTTTGGTAACGAGCCAAATGAATTCGGCTCTCTAGGTTGACGTGTGCGCACCAAATCGACATCCCTCGTCTAAATCCCATTTGGCAAGGGCTCAATAATTTTCTTGTGATCACAAATATAACCATACGTGCGTTTAGTAACCTTTCTATTAATTTTACAACATTTCATGTTAGAGAAATAGGCCGAAAATTATCTAGAAGATAATATTATAAGTAAGAAGATAATAATATAAGTAATGCCCAAGCTGGGCCTTTAGGGTAAATAAATGGAAACTTGGAAAAAAATGGAAGATACCCTTTGGTTTGGTGCTTCAGCAGTGCAATCACCTTCGTGATTCTCCACACAGGTGGGATCCATGCATATTGTATTGAGTAATTTGCGGCATCTAACAAGCCGTTAAGAGCGACGTTAAAGAGAAGTTTAATCATCTTAGTGGTGGGTCCATCTTGACCTGGGGCTGCAGCAGGTAAACAGGAAAAAGCTTGGGACAATTCTGACATAGAAAACTCTTCGAAATCGTCTGAAGTGTCGTGTTTCTGAGGAGAGAACGGAAGACAGGCAGCGAATCGGGTCTCTAACCCTCTCGCAATTACATATAGAGAGTCCAGCTTTCTCACTGTTGGTTAAAACTAATGACACCTAGGCTTGGGTGCTTATGGCCCCACGCCGCCCAAATCGCCGGACATTTACAATAAAGTTTTCACTCACTCACTCCAAGTTCAAAGGGCGTGGAATAATATTTCGGGATCTGAAGAACCGAAATAATGCATGCTTAATATTTGATCTTGAAAGAAATTCGAAATATCGGATATTGTAATCGTATTTTCCCTTAGATACCGTTCTTTTAAATGTTCAAGCAATAAATATATAGTTGCTCCAGTTTTTCGGATGCATGAGTCATTTATGCACCAGTCGTTTTCATGCAGCTTTACGTCTCTTGTAGTCCCGCGAGCAATCGCCATTCCATCAATTCGTAGAAGCAGTGTCTTTGCGTGCCTTTAACTGAACTCTGGCCTTTCGCGCGATGTACCTATGATTGAGCAAATATCCTCAGCGCTCAATGGAGAATTTTTAATTGATTTGAAAGTGGTCTGCAAGCATTTTTTAAATGTACGGTAATCATCGAAAGAATGGATTCGAGCCTCCACAGTGGACTGCGGACCTACCACTTCACACACAAATGTAAAATGATCGCTAGTTCTCCCAACATTCACCATTTCCCATGCGGATGTGGAAAGACCTGGACCGGGAAATGTAAGATCCAGCACAGATCTAAACTGTCCGCGAAGAAATATAAACGATCCCGAATTTTGACATGAAAAGTTATTTGCTGTTGCCCTGTCCCATAGACGCTTTCTGCACTGGTCTGTTCTGGATCTCCATGATAAATGATGCGAGTTGAAGTCACTAGCCAATACTATATCTTTACCGCATTTTGACAAAACAGTCTAGTGGGCGTGTATCCTGCACACCCGCGGGGAAGTATATATTGATCAACAAGAAAGGCCTACTGCCACGGAGAATAATTTCTACTGCTAAATTTTAGCGTTCTGGAGACATCAGCTGCAATGATATATTTGCCCTGTGGCAAAACTTGCTTAAGACCATAATTAACCATCCCCTACCTCTAGACGGGCGATCTAGGCGAAAAGACCTCAAATTGTGCAAATAAAATACTTTTTCAGGGGATAACCAAGTTTCTTCCAGTAAAATTGTATCTGGACAAATTTGAGAAGATAGAACGCTTAAATCAGTAGGAGCAGCGAATATTGATCTGCAGTTCCACTGCAGCACTCTCAGCTACCTTCCAGTGATGAGAGCACCGCAGAGGCTATAGCCTCCTCCAAAATATTACATTTCGGGCTGACTTCAGAGAGGATTTTCTTAGATTTACTGAGTGTGAAGTAGCCTCCATGGGAGAACACCTTTTCTGTGCCCTCACGTCAATTTCCATGTTTGAGGTATTCGGAGAATGAGAGTTGTCGGAGCTTGTAGTGACCTTGTTTGAGGAACCTGGAACAGCCTTACTTGCTTTATATGGGTTGTGGACGCAATTGCCCCATCCTCTTTACCGCATCACAGTGGGGTAAACAAGCATTCATGTCGGAGCTTAATGGCTGAGCAGTAGTAGTCGGTAATAATTGTGCTAACTGTGAGGATACCAGTACATTAAAGCTTTCTGCGACACTTTCTGCAATGCGCTCCATAATTTTAGCCGTAGACTTTTCGACAGCTTGTGCGATTACCTCCAACAGGCTTCCATCAACGACATTCTGGTGTCGTGCTGTCACACTCGCATAACCATGGGCTCTTTCCTTTACCGCCGTAATGGCCTCTTGGCGGCTTCCAGTATTTGAACTTCTTGATTTCTAGCAGGGCTGTTTGAGCAATCAGCCTTGTTGGCTCCACCGCAGAGGCAGCAAGAGTCCGACTCGGCTGAGCAATAACTAGCGGAATGGCTCACGCCACAGACGCAACAACGAAGTCTGGATTTACAACCACCCATGCTATGACCATAGCGCCAACAATTGCGACATTGTAATGGACGCGAGGCAAGCAAGTACACTCTAAATATTAGAGACCAGACTTTTATCTCAGCAGGGCAAGATGTACCTGCGAACGTGGCAATTACTGACTCAGTAGGGACACGTGTATTATCCACCATTTTGTTGCACCGGTAAACAGCAATGACCCCAGCCGCGGAGAACCTTTCTAGAGTCTTTGCCGGACTTAAATTGTAGTCTACACCACGAACTCTTCCTTTAGTTCAGGCAAGATGCGGGGGAATGAAGGCACCCACTTGCATGGATCCAAATAATGAGCACTTAAGTAGGTCATACACACGGGCCTGGTCTGGCGAACGGCAAACAATCCTACCTCTGCCAAACTGTCGTACATCAGTGATGTGCAAGTAGTGATGCGTTGCCGCCTGAAGTTCCGCGTGCACTACGTTTGGGTTGTTTAGCCGGATGGCACTTTCATGCAAAGACACCAGCGCCACAGGAATGCTGCACGTTCCATTACGATATAATGCTTCAAGGGGCATTTAATCAGGTGGCAGGGAGGCTGACCAACGCGCAGATCGCCCTGGGCCGTGCCGTGGAGACTTTTTCGACATTTGTGGCACTATCTCCGTATCAGACAATATAAAACACTGCTTGGCACCTACAAAACTGGACTAAATCCGCCCGACACTTAGCCAAAACTCCGACAGCTCATTGTTGCTGTCCAAACCTGGGGCAGCACAAATGGAACTTATTAGTCGTCAAAGAAAACCAACAACGTCTTCTTCCTCTCGACGCTTAACCTAAAACCCCGCACTACTTCAACCTCGTCCCCACTGGCACATACCCGCGGCAATATAGTTGTGCCAATATTAAGATTTTATGAGAAACATAATTGCGTATTCAGTTTATTTTCGGTAAAAGATAGCAAAAATGTATTGTTGCATCAGTCTCATTCTGCACTAGGTTATGGAAGGAGCCATTCAGTCGGGATGGTTTTAAGCTGATGTAGTTCTACCAGTTGTGATGGAGCTCCTGAGTAAAGGAAGTTCTGGAGAGGTAATCAGAGCATGGAAAAACTTCAATGATTCAAGATGGCGACAGGAAGAGACAGTGGGTAGCTAAACGTTTCAAAGATGGGAACCATTACAATGGAAACCATCGCAAGAGAGCTATGCCTGCAACTTACGACAGAAAACATGAGCTGAATTATAATAACGTGTATATGAACACAAAAGTTTCAATAACCATAATGTTACGCATTTGCTTGCGAAATAGCGGGATACGTGACAAAGGTCCTTTATAATATTATTTTACATTGTGTATATACATATATGTATATATTTCCAGGTTGTGACAATTCAAAATTAAAATTTATTGCTTAAATCTCCCACTTTCACCTTTCTCGACAAGGAGGGGAACTTCAGTCGTTAATGTTTCCCTTGGCACAAGAAGTGCCATGCGAAATAGTTATATAATGGCGGATAAACAACTGGGTGTTTTATCCTAGTACCCACTCCCATGTGGTTGGCAAATTTGTAGCTTTGGAAAACAAGCAGTCTCAAAATATTTTAATGCAATGACTAATGAATGCGTACCATTCCTACACGCTTAGAAAGGCATGAATAAAAGCGGTTATGACGAATGAAAGTTTCTGTTTTTAGCTTTCATTAAATCAATTTCGAATGATGTGATGAAAACCGGTACTCGTACATAACATTTGTGCTTGATAATGCTTGCTTTCAGTTGCATTATAATAAACATTATGTGAGAACCAGATAAGAATTCCACAAAGGGAAGGCAAGAAAGGGCTAATGTTTACTAAACACAAACACTGTGCCTAAAGTAACTTGGCAAATGTGTAGCTTAGAAATTCAACCCCATGATCACCCAGTAAATCTGCCATAATAGCAGTAGTGACACATAGAAACCTATTTCCTAGTGATCAGATTGCTGCTCATGTCATGTCCTGTATCATTGTCCAGACAAATGCATATAAGCATGCCACATGCACAATAATTTCGTGGCAAATAAAGCCAATTACTAAACTAACAAAACTGCGTGGAATCCTATACTTTCAGTGTAGGCTGAAATAATTTTTTTGCTTCATGTCTTACAAATTACAAGCGACGGAGGAATTAGTACTTCTAGGGAGTAACTCTGTATGGCACAACATATAATACCCCTGAGTTCATGCCGAAACATTGTAATGCGCACTGTTGAATAGTATCTCGAAGTGTATCTTTAACTTGAAAAGGCAACAGTACACCCATGTCGGCTTTGTGCGTGTAACAAATTATATGAAGAAATTATATACACTTCAGGATGAGTAGACAATTATATTTTCCTTTAACATAGTGCACGGCCCTCAGCACAGAGAACATGCTGCGATAATCACACATCATAGTAAGGTTCATGTACTGTAAGAAGGTAAGATATTGGGCTTTATAGCTCGATGTCCGGAGCTGAATTGCTAAAATCATCACTCACGGCAACTTTCAAAAAATAAAAAGCCAGATTAAACACCGTTATAGACTTTTTTACTATCAAGCAAGAACATCTTTAAAAGGACACTGATTGAAGCGCGCGAACTCAACACAAAAATAGGCAGCGCTGAGCTTAGTGTCACAAGATGGCAGCGCCGCACTCTCCCTCCTCCTCTTTCCTCTGGATTGGATTGGCGCGGCTTGCTACGTGCTTGCGCTCGCATTTCCTAGCTCAGATTGGTGCGCACTTCGTTTTTGCACTGGGATTTCAGGAGATCGCTCGTTGGCCACGCAAAAGTAAAGGCTGCGACACGAAGTAGGGTCTGCCAGTGGAGAGTGGTTCGCCGCGCGCTTAACGTGCAAGACCGCAGGAATGCCGGAAAACACCGACGCGAGCGAAGGGTCAGTAAACCGGCTTTATTTTCTTTTACTTTGTGATGCAACTTCATACTGGGTAGCGCCGAGCGATGGCTATTCTAACAACCACAGGAAGTAATATCTGAGGCGCACGCGGCTGCCATCACTGCCATGTTAGGTGGTACTCCAGCAGCGGTGCAGTTACCAGGTACCCGGCTAGGTGGCCCTTCAGTCTTTTACAACATTTTTTCTATTTTTTGCGTGTGAGCGCCCGTGATGCGGTCCACAAAGTTAACGCTGTGCTTGACTGTCTCTCAATGAAGATTGAGGCACGCTCCCTTAGCATGCACTAAATATCTGGGATACAGTTGTCTACGGCCCATTCGTCACTGTGAAGAATGGTCCCCGGTTGAACATTGGCGCCGCAGTAATGGGGCCTAGCATCGCCACGTCTCGTCGGTCGACCTTGAAAAGTCGCAGCTCCCAGTGGTTGCGCAGACCATGCTGAAGACCTACGGTCCACGATCTGCAACACAGCCGTAATTTTGGCGGCTCGGCGGGACCCTTTCGCCCGTCATCAGGCGGCTTCAATTGGACTTTCGCTTACCGCGAAGAAGGCACTCGTGAACTTGCGCCATGTTCCCGAGTGGTGGTGGCGCTAGCAGCGTCTTCCTCACAACCACAAGGTTCCTTCAGTCGGCGATGGTGTGCTCCGACACAAAAAATTACCGACGATTACGTTACTTCCTAATGCGAAATTTGAGCGCAGCAAATAAGCTGTTTCACCTTTTCGATAGATTGAGGCAAAGAAATCGAGCAACACATGTATGCGCTATCACAGAATTTTTTTTTATTTTTCACACGTATTCCTTTAACAAAGACTCCACTAACAGTTCTTGACAGTCATGAAGGAAGCTTTGTGGTCGGAGAAATAGACTGATATATGTTCGACTTGGTACACCAATGCTTGATTCTCAAAGACGAGATCTATACAAGTGCCTCGCGAGGTTGTCACAGCCGTGGGACGCGTTACGAGCGAGAGGAACGGGATGTTCTCCCGCATAAGTGTTAGGAAATTGCTGTTTGTCTTTAGGTCAACATTAAAGTCCCCCACTACTAACATCGGTGTGGATCGATGGACGGTTAATGCGAGTTGCAGGAAGTGCACGACGTCTTTCGTGAGTGCGGTAGGGGCGAAGTAGGCAGCTACTACCAGCAAGCCGTTGGGCAACTTTGCGGCGCACAGTTCGCCAACTTCAAAGTTCGAGCCGGCGCTTTGACAACCGGAGACTCGCAGGAAGGGGTGGGAGGGGGGCGGCGTGTACACCCAGCGGCAAACGATGGGGGCAGAAGCGCGTGCAGGAAGCGGACAACACGATAAAGGGAGGAGGGAAGAGATAGCAGCGACTGACTGATGCCGCTGACGCCGATAGTGAGTCAACCCCAGCTGCGGAGTTGGTTTCAGGGACAACGCCGCCGATGCCGACACAAACAATATGATACCCTCGCTTCCGCAGCGCTAAGAACCAGGGGGGGGGGGGGCCCTTTCCTCCTCTTTCTGCATGGCGGCGACGGTGTTCTATGCAGTCACGTTATCTTGACTCTCTAGCGGCGTCAGCGGCATCCAGCGGTATCAGTCGGTCGCTGCTAGCGCTGGGGGGATGAAAGGGGGGCGGAGCTGGTTACGAGGCCGACGACAACGCCGACGCGAAACCCAGGAACGGACGCCAAAGAGCTGCGCTCTAAAAGCAGCCACACAGGGACGCTTTTGCTCACGCAGCACGTGAGCCAAGTCACTCGCCCCCTGGAGGGGTGAACGTCCGGACGTCTGATGCGGTCGGGCGTGTTATCGAAGTAACTTCCTTCGTATGAAGGCTCTTTCCTGCGGTTGTTAGAATAGCCATCACTCGGCGCTACCCAATATGAAGGTGCATCAAAAAGTAAAAGTAAATGAAGCTGGTTTCCTGACCCTTTTACTTGTATCAGCGTTTGCCGGCATTCCTGCGTGGTTACACATTAAGAGCGCGGCAAACCACTTCTATAGCCGACGCTCACTTCACCTCACAACCTTTACAACCTTCACCTCACAACCACAAGGGCGTAGTTCCTCCAGACGGCTACTCCGCGAGAAACCAGCGATTTGTTGAAATCCCAGTAGGAGAACCATGCGCGCACCAATCTGTGCTCGAAAACGCGAGCAGAAGCACGTAGCGAGCCGCGCCAATCCAATCTTGAAGACACAGAAAGAAGGGGAGGGCGGCGTCGCTATCTTGTGAAACTAAGTGCAGAGCTACCCGTGCAGTTTGTGGCCCACCTTTCACTTGTGCTAATTATTGTGCGAAGACGTTCATAGCTCTTCTGCAGTGAGGCAACCGTTAATTTCGCCAATATTCCTCATTTAAGAAGAGCTCGGTGTTGCAGTAATATTCTTTGCTAACAAATGGCGAACATTAAACACTCGAGCCCTTCTCGTCTCTCATATAACCGCGTGCTTGGATTTGCGCTTTGTATTCGCCTCCTGCAAATTACTCGCCATCGTTTAAAAACGCGTTTCTGAGACTCAAGGTACATGTATCACAACTTGTTCTGTGCCGAGACGAGAAAACGAGTTCACTTTTCCATGATCCGACTCTGCACTTTATCTGGTTGGAATTTATGGTTTTCACTTACTTTCTTTTTCCGGATGGAAGTGTTCTTAAGGTATGCCGGAAAGCCAGAGTTGATGGGTTCGCCCAAGTAAAACAAACTACACTATCTCCTTGCGCATTTTCATGGCACAGACTTCGTGGAGCCGGCCATGATCCACGATCTGATTATGAACTTGCTGTAGTGGCGGACTCCGGAATAATTTTGACCTCCTTGGTTTCTTTATTGTGCTCTTAAATACGAGTACAGAAGCGTTCTTGCATGTCGCCCCCATTGATATGCGGCAGCGCAGTGGCAGAGCAGCTGAGATATCATGACGAGTTGATGCATAAGCGTCTCGTTTTGCTTTGTGTGTCCCCAAAAGTAAATAAAAATAAAGTGGGGAAGCCCGCACCACCAATAAGGTATAGCAGGCATAAAAGCCAATAAAAAATAAATGAACAGGGGAAGCCGGTGCTACCCAAGTAAAATTTACAGAAAAGCCAATTAGTTAAAGAAAAAAATCGGAGGCAATTAACCCCTACAAAAACGACTTTAGACTGTCTATAGAAAGTCTATAGACTTTTTATAGACAGTTATATATATATATACATATTGCTGCGGGACCGGCCGCTCGAGTCACATTGCGTGTAATAGCCGGCTTCTTCACGCTCTGTCAAACACTTCTATGGAGCACGTATTCAGCAACAGAAAGCTGTATCGGGAGTTTCTAATGTTGCTCTACAGTTTTATCATTGAGAATATTCATCTCATTAAAATAATCGAGAAATTAACACTAATTATCCAATCAGGCAAATGCAAAAGAATAATCTGAGTATCTCCAAGCGATGGCAGACAACATTACCTTGGTTCTCTCCAGCTACGTAGCATTTGCATATGTTAAAGTCTGGCTGAAATTAAGTGAAACACCCCGTAATACACTTCTTTGCATTTCGAATTATTTTCCACGGTTTTCTATATCCCCATCGGTGAAGGCCATAGGATGGGATGTCACCAAAGGTCATGTTAACTTGTGCGAACAGCCCATATACCAATCGTGGTAAGGCGTAAGATGAAGAAGAAAACAGCCGATGCTGTAAAATACTTATTGCTTCAGATTTACATGCCGTCTATAGATTGACAATAGTCAAAAATCGTTAATCTGGGCTCAACCCGTGTACGCTATAACCAAGCCCAGCACCGGTGGATAATACGGAGCTGCGTTTGATATAAGCCACTGAAGTTGTATACTGCTGAGATTGCTGTAGAGCCTATTTGTAGACTTTAGTATACACATAGTGTACACCTTCGCATTTGTTGACCACATGATATGATCTGCGTAGTCGCTCTCAGCAATCCCAAGACACTCTTCACCGTTGTCATAGCATGGCTTTTGCGGCAGTAGAATAAAGAAAGAAAAACGCCGATCCAATTGTGATAATAGATGGTATGAACGCCAACTTCAGCTACAAGCGGATTCCAAACAGGAATCAAGCTGACTGCACAGAGACTCGTAATGTTTGCAGCTGACAACGCGGACTTTGTGAGTGTGCGATGAACGGATGTCGCGCATGTGGTGTGCGCGTTGTGTTTCGTCCGATTCTCAGATACTTTTCACATTGTTTTCATATCTCGGCTGCATCACTAACACCGGGCGGTCTTTCCGTTGACTGATATCCTGCACTATAATCTCATCAAAGTTTCTCATTCACTTAAGATATGTGCCAAATTCTCTGAGCCCACCCAGTATTTCGCAGGAGGTATGCCCCTGCGCGGTCACGCATATGAATATCTCATTGCCTTACTGAGTGCTTTGACCTATCGGAGCGGAAAATTAACACTAATATACGTGCGGGCATCACATTTGGCGGTACGCTGGAAGATATGCTACAAATGCGCTGTATTACTCATCGTCGCTGGCGATAATGCAAGCGCTTGAAGGGCCTTGTAACGGCTTTTAGAAACAGCGCATTCATCCATGTGGGCGTTCAAGTCTCATGCGATAGCCCACAGCGTTTGTAATACAACCTGCCAGCGCATTTTCTTCATCCATGAAAAAAATATGCAAAATGGAAAAGAAAAGCAATCCATTCCGGCGCGCATGACGCGCAGAGAGAGACAAAGAGACAAAAAGAAAGAAAGAGGAAAGGAGCTCAGACTCCTCGGAGCGCGCATGCCCTGACGTGCGGAGCTGCTGTGCATGCGCGGCGGTGCGCCATCTGTCCGCGTCGATTTGAATTCTCAACGAGTGCGCCAGGCACGTAAACGCTTGTAGCTGTGTGCGGTGTTGGCCTGGACGTTGGTGTCGTTGTATGCATGTCTTTTTTGTGGCATCACACGTCAACTTCAATAAACGGTAAGCTTTAGCAAAGATGTTTTGCGTCAATAGCTCATGATTAGGGGAGCGCATTTCGTAGCGCGAACCAGCTGCATGTAGCGCAGGCGACTGGGGCATAGAATCGGTTTGTCGTTTTTATGATTTGATAACGCGCTCTTGTTCACACTTCTACTATACGGAATGTTTTAAGGCAAGCGATCGCTCACGCTTATTGATTTTAGCGGCATGGTTGATGTGCGTAAAAAAGGAAGTACATCATGTTTTAACTTGATACTGAGCTGTCACTAAGCGGATCGTATGTGTTGGGCAGCCAGTGTGGTATAACTCATTTCGTGGCGCTCGATTCGGCCGCGACGAATGCTGCGCCGCTTGTGTAGTGAAATTCTCGTGACACACTTTACGTATATATCTCGAAATTGTGTTAGCATGAAGAATTTTCAAACACAGACGTCTAGTTGAATAACTGCTTGCGCACTCGGATGAAAGGCCGTGTTTGCGGGGCATTCATCAGCAGTGTATGCGCTGCCGTTTTCGTAAACTTTAAAAGTAGTAGTATTTTTAAGCTTCCTAGCTGGAAACCAATCTAAAGAATTTTGGGAAAGTACCGCAAGCATAACACGACACTTGAAAAAATATCTAGCAGAAATATCTAGATTCACCCTATCTAAATATATGCAACCACAAACGCTTTTGGAGCATGAAACCTGCGATAAGCTCAGTCACTCGCAGCTTCGCAACTTAGGCGGAAAGATTAGAGAACAATAAATAAGTAGCGCCGGGAAGCACCTTTACATGTTTCAAACTGAAGGCATTGCGTTTGACGGTAGATTTTTCTTTGTCTCTTTTATGAACAGTTTAGCAGCAGAAGTTATCTTTCGGGCTATATGAAAAGCGTTCAACGGGTTTCGATGCGTCGGCGTTATGCAGTTTACGTGCTGTTAATCACTAAGCAGCTGCTGGCGCAGATTCGCGTTGTGCCAGTGGTGCATGGTATGAAGCCCTTGTGCGTTATAAGTGTTCCAGCTTTCATTACTGTTACATTTAGTGCCGTCGTCTTCGACAGACTGTTTAATGTATGCACTGTACAAAAGAAAAAGATAGCCAGATTATCCATTTGGTGGTCTTTTCTTAGTAGATAACGCACATAGTATTCAAATAATCTAGTGGAAATTGCGCTTGTTTCGGTTGGTAAGTGGTGCATGTTTCGGTTGGTAAGTGACTTTATCAATACGCCCCCATTCATGTGCATTTTACTGAAAGTGTGGAAAATTTATTCATATCCAAGTGTGAGAAAAAAGACATTACTCTTCTGCCAATACATAAACGACTTCTACAGTCTGGCCACAACCGTCCTTTGCCAGGATGGGGCCACGCTGCTAGACCATCCAACCGGATGAGTTCGTCAAGGCGACCCACTGTCCCCACTGTTATTTCACCTTGTCTTGGACGAGTTCCTTGAGACACAGGAGCCTGAACTCTCTATCCACAGTGGGGGACTGTCTGTTACCTCAGTGGCATTTGCCGATGACATCATTTTGACTGCAAGCACCAAGACTGGCTTGCAAAGCCAATTAGACTATCTACACGTGTACCTGTGGCAGAGATGACTTGAATAAAATGCCGCCAAGTCCCGAACGTTGACTATCTTGCCAAGCGCAAAAGTAAAGAAATCGAAAATCATAACTGACTGTACTTACACCATAGGCGGGAACAGAATCGAACCTATCAACTGCACAACCCAGTGGAAGTACTTAGGCATCCGATTTATGGCGACGGGAACAACATACAATGGGGTCCGGCAGGACCTCAAACTGTGTCTACATCGGTTATCCAAGGCGCCACTAAAGCCCCAACAAAGGCTGGTCGCCCTCCGTCAATATGTTGTTCCTCGCCTACTCCACTGCTTGGTGCTTGGGCCAGTAACGGTCAAGCTACTTTTAGGACTAGATAGACTAGACTAGACTAGACTATCCGCTATTCGGTGAGACAGTGGCTGGCGCTGCCGATCGACGTACCTCTAGGCTTCTTCTACGCCCCGATCTCTGAAGGTGGACTAGGGATAATGAACCTTAGGACAACAATTCCCGGGATGAGGGTGAGGACGTATGAAAAACTCCTACACTCCCCATACTAACCCTGTGTGGTGGCTGCCACCACAGACACCATGCTGGATGCCACAAGGCAAGCTAGACATGCACATGTAGGGATAACATTATAAGGAATTCAGAAGATTCCCTGAAATTCTGGAAAGGCTCACTTCACAGAAGTTTCGATGGGATGCCGTTAAAGGACTGCTCAAACACCATAGGAGCAACGGCCTGGCTCGGGGAAGGCACGACCTTTCTCAAAGGAAGAGAATACATCGATCTAGTAAAGTTTCACATAGCTGCCATTCCAAATCTTACAAGACTCAAAAGAGGCAGAAATGTTTCCATCCAATGCAGAGCGGGCTGCGAGACAGCCCAGTCCTTGGGGCACATCCTGCAGCGCTGCCACAGGACACATCATCCCAGAATTCAAAGAAACGATGGCATTGTAAAATACCTCGCGAAACGGCTCAATGAGAAGGGTAGGCAGGTCCAACTGGAGCCCCACTATCGAACAACAATGGGCACGATAATTCCGGATCTGGTCATCAAAAGGGACGGCCAGACGGTGATTCTTGATGCCCAGGTAGTGGGGACTCGAATTCCTCTAGGTGAAGCCCATCAAAATAAAAGAAAGAAGTACTTAGTTCCGGAACTCCTAGCCCTCGTGGACTCAACCTCACGCGCAGTCGTCTCTACAGTGACCTTATCTTACCGAGGGACATGGTCAAGACAATCTGTGAGCACCCTGGCTGATATTGGACTTGGTCGTGAAGACCTTAAAATCATAACAATCAGATGTCTGCAGGGGGGGGGGGGGGGCTACGGGCTTTCCGCGTGCACCAGCGGATGATGTCAACACGCGTTGGCTGAAGGCTAGTGTGAACTTCCTCATCTCATCGCTATGCTGCGTATGCAGCACCCTGGGAGCTGATGGTTTCGCTTCCAGTAGATAGGTCCCTCTGCCTTCTCAGAGTGATAAGTGATAAGTGCCGAAAGAACTATGCTGAGCATGTTCGTTCGGCACGGGCATATTGCATTAACACCTGAAAAATGTGCACAGTCCAGCCACGTAACATTGTTTCAACAATTATTATAGGAATCGTCTGGGATTCTCACATTTCTTTTATTTTTATAAGTACACTGTGTGTCACATGAACCTGTCTTGAAACGAAACGTACCGTTGCTGGCGCCGGCAACCATTACGGTTGTCTAACTGCTCATAATACTGTAATATAACGAAACGTTATAATGGTACTGATTCATATTGCCAGGTAGTCTTTAGTCAGAGGTAAACAAAGTTAACTAGAGTCATAAGTGATGAGAGCAAATTATATAGAAAACTACTATTGAACCGTAAAAATTACTCATTGAGTGTTTTTCCCTCACCTTGTTGCATTTGCTTTACGTGTGTCTCTGTGTCCTTGTCTTCTGGGCTGTACTCGTGTCCATCCACGTCCATCCACGTGTCCTGTACACGTCCATCCTACGGCAACACGCCCGCGGCTCATTAGCGTACGGAACGCCGGCGCGTCTACCCGCGATGATGGAGAAATTCCCCGAGCGCTCGCGGAACGAGACCCGCACCTCACATGACGAGGGGTCAAGGTGTAGGTATGTGCTACGGAGGTTGTGTTAATCGATAAGTGCGTTCGCCGGAACGTCGGTATCCCCCTGTAAGTAACTTCTGGCTTCCGTTGGTTAACCAGGCGAACAGACATAGATAGCCATTCTCGTAATGGTATTATTCTCATTACCTTGTTGTAAACGCTACATGGAGCGAGATCATCCGACAATACCGTAACTCCGCGGGGTGTTTTGCGGAGCGCCAGATCGGTAAGGGTCACCTGGACAGGGTCAATGTGACATTTAAGGAGGCGGGAGACGTCCTGCGCGGCAGTGGGAGACGGCACTATCGGTGTCAGAAACATGATGTGGGCGTGCTTACGTTTGTTGGCTGGAGCTTCCGAAGTAACCATCCCAGGAACAATCGCCGGAGCAGACGCAGAGCCCACACGGACGAGGCCCGACGCGGCCGCATCGGTTGCCAGAGCACCAGGCAGCACACCGGTCCGGGAAACGGCCGCATAAGACAGCCCCGCGTCACCAGGGAAGCAGCACCAGGGCACATCACAGGGCCGGCGCCACGCATCCACTCCTGCTGGTCGCTTAGCTCATCTGCGCTGCCGCACTGCCGCGCCGCCACTGCCGGCGTATTCCTGCATCAGCTGCCTCAACAGGCCCAGGATGCGCGACCTGTGGCATTTGCTCACTTTGCAGTTAGAATCAAACAGGACGACAGTGATCTCCTGATAGAATCCCACCACGCGGTGGTAGGCATCTGTGAGCGCGGCATCGACTACGCCGCACTCCGAACTAGGCGCCGCCGCGCCCTGCAATCCGTCAGAGCCGCTGTTGGCCCGCGCCCCACTGCGGCAGGAGCCCCGGCCTCCTGCTAACCGATACGAAGATCTGCAAGTAATCGGTCCCCGTCCGCGTCGAATACGGAAACGTCCGACCGCGTCGAGTCGCCTGTGAAAGATGCGTCACTGCCGGGCGGTAATGCCGCGCCGGGCACCTTCGCCTCAGCCATGGGCCGAAGGGGGCCGAACCGGCAGCCGCTACAAACGGCCAGAAAATCAAATTATAGGCCCCTTTGGCCCAGCTGTCTCGTCCAGGGAAGGCACGATGCCTTTAAGAAGAGCCTGCACGCAAAAGATTGCAAAGGGAAGTGAAAGGAACCGACCTTTCGACGAAATCAGCGAGGAGCGATGCAGCCAACGGACCAGCAGTGGCTCGCGCCCGCATGAGCGTCTCGTTTTGCATTCCGCCTACGTTGCATTCGGCCAGGAGCAGCTGACCTCGTAATAAGTAGCACAACACGTTCATCTTGGAGTCACTGTAGTTGTGCTTACTTCTAGAAAATATTTTTTTATGTCGCGAGCGTTCTGCACATGTCAAATTTCGTCTGCGTAGATGAGGCTTAGCACAGAAAGACAGAGACTAATAAATCATCAGAATGGTGATGAAGGCGTATAGGTCAGTAATCGTGGGAAGAGTCAAATGCAAAAGGCACACAGACACGAGAACACGCATGGACACGAACAAGACCCTAGCATGTGTTTTCTTCGTCTCCGGACGTCCTTGTGCCTTGATTGCGCTACTTTGCTTTTACGAGCAGGCAAAGGCGATCAATATATGTTACCCTTCATCGTCACCTGGTATTTTATTTATTTCACAATAACCCTGAAGGCCCTCTAGGGAGGGTATTACATAGGGTTAAGGTTACATTGGTGAGGCAAGGAAAAGTGCATAAATGGAAGTACAATACAAAAACAAAACTGAGACAAAATTAATTACAGTGCATCAGCATACAAACACAAGAAAAATAAAAAATAAAAATAGTCATCAGTACAACAACTTTAAATGATTTGCACAAACTATGACAACGTCTCGGAGGCTTTGTTTATCGGCGCATGAAGAAAACAACTCAGTTTACAAATCAGAGAGTGAAACGTTATATATTAGGTATATGCATGGTACTGTGCAGAGCGTCTGTAAATTTCTAGGCATTTGTTTCCGTGACAATGTGCGATGGCAGATTATTCCACTCTATCGATGTGTGAGGTATAAATGAATGACCAAATGCGAGGGAACGACACATGATGTATTTGGTTTTGCAACAATGATCCCGACGCGCAAAATGTCTGAGGGTTCACAGATGCACTCGTTATGAAGAGATACGTGATAGTAAAGCTTATGGAATAGTGTCAAACGAGATATATTACGACATAGGGACAAGGCTTCAAGCTCGGCGCGATTTTTTTACGCTGCTACACTGGTTTCTCGTGAATATTCTGAAAAATTGAAGCGTACAGCATTGTTCTGCAGGGCTTCTAAGTCAGTTATTAGGTATGTCTGATCCCATATGCCCCCCCCCCCCCCCCGCCCCCTTAATCCAGCGCTGGGGACCAAGGTCAACGAATCCATCCACATGGCCTGCTGTGGTCACGGAAAGGTGTTCTGAGAGTTTCATCTCATCCACTATGAGGCCATGGTGGCGCTAGAAGATATCCATTGAGGAGGTTGTCTTAGCACTTCAAAAATCTTCAGATCAATTCAAATCTAGTCCTGCACAGCTTCAGGTATTTCCGAAAGTGGAATTGCTTGGTAGCACTAGGACTTTTTCCTTCCTTAAATGTTCATAGAATCGTACGCTCTTCATCTTCATAATTAGGCATTCAAGCACCCACTCATTTGAGAAGTTCATTCTGGTGCTTTTACGTGATGAGGCCTTAAAGATATGAAGAGCTGCCTCGCGCTGCTTTGGAGAAAGGGCTGCCATCTTTTCAGTCAGTTCCTCCACTGCAATAGCTTTGTCTTTTATCATCATTTTATCTAACTGCTTCTTCCGCTTAAGCAACTTGAGTCGATGAGCAAGGGTTTTTCCAGTAGACAGGCGCACAGCGGCATTTACGCATGGCTTTACACTCAGCAAGGATTTTCAGAGAGTCTTGCATTCGGGGGCAGATCTGTCCTGAAAGTTAATAAAACGACAAGCACACCAGTTAGATAGCATGCCAGCAAAGATGGTGCCACTGTACACAAATACAACAAACATAAGCCAGTTGTTTCAGCCGAGGTGAACTAATAAAATTGGTGAACAGTCGAAAAGGTAACTATTAGCAATCAGTTAACCAGCTAACTAGTTACCCCAATTCATCTGTTTACTGATGCCTGCCAACACTGCCATTACAATGCCGCGGGAGCTGGCTCTGTATCTTAAAAACCTAACTTTAAATGTTCTGGTTCACCTCAGCTGAAACAATTGGTATTAAAAGGTAAATACTTTCTGTGGATACTATTCCGGGGCACTGTACGTTGGAGACATCAAGTTGCAGCTCGCAGCTTTATCGTCCGAGAGTGGGAAATATGACTGCAATCTTTATGTCCATGGCTCCTTTAGAAGCATAGCTTGCATGTGCATCTTTCAAAGTATTGCGTGCATCAGACACAAATGTCACTGCTTTTGCAGCACATAGCGCACCTTGAATGTACATCTTCGCAGCAAATTCTCCTGACGTTGTAAAACACACAATTTTCTCATGCTACATCTATAGTCTTTTCACCGTTTTTAGAAATATTACGGCCTCGAGACTCTCCAACTCAATTCGGCACCAATCCTTGGATGGAGCTTCCATGGTCTGGAGAGAGTCGACAGACGATGGAATGAAGCACGGTCGGCTGCAAGCGAATATTCATGCTCTGGCGTTCCAGCATCATCCTCGCCGCTGCAGGACCCGCTCCTGCTACGTTTGCACGTTATTTTCTGCTGTACTTCAGTAGTTGGTAAAACTTTCCTCTTCCTTTCTGGCCTTCGTCGCGGTGCTGCAGTGAAAAGATACGTTGGGCAGCCTAGAAGCAGCGTTGGTAACGCGTCCGGAACAAGCGACTGCTTACCTAGCGGAATCCGCACTTCGTTGCCGTTTACCACGTGCACATAGTCGCGCAGAACTAAGTATGGTTCAAAATGATACTTGCATACCGCCGAAGGAACGGCGAGAGCTTTATCCTTCGTGAGAAGGTTGCGCTCCTACTTCTTATGGAGTTCGTCTTTCAGTGCCGCGAACAGCGACGCTTTGGGTCCGCTTGGGTAGCCCGTGCAGCAGACCGGAGCGAAGCAGCGTGAATCTGTCCGCCTCTTCGCCATGCCGCGGGCTGCACGCGGCGAAGACGCACAGGGCACACGGTCCGCACGAGAAGGCCCTTCGCATGAAACACAAGGTCAACCGGATGCACACAACACTCGCAGCAGTCTTGCCAAACGCACGAGAGGCAGGGTGACGAATGACTATCCGTGCCCCTCGCAAGCCCAGCCGTCCGCGCCGCAATATGGATGGATGGATGTTTGGATTGGAACGGGAAGGTTGGAATGGAACGGGCCCATTGGAAAGGTGCGCCTGGTTGCGCTACCAAGCTCTTCCTATTATACTGCCTAATGACCTACCTAGGTTAAACGATAAAAAAAGAGAAAAAGCGCTATGAACTCTTACAACCAAATTTTCAGATCCCCTATAGCGAACTGTGCTCTTGTACGTCTCCGATTGCTCTTGTACAATCCTCCAAACACCTCTTACTAATCCCTATTGCGGACATGTTTAGTTTTCCACTGCTCTCGCTGAACCCAAGGGCTTCAAGGAGGCCAGTACTGCCTAAATCAACCTCTGGGTAGACGTCTTCACATTATAATAAAACATGCTCCATAGTTTCCCTAGCTTTACCGCAGCAAGCACATGCTTCTTCTTATATTTAACTTTATAGGTTGCGTGTTCTAAGGCATCCCGATCTCGCTTCGAAAAGGTATGAGTTTCCCTTTGAGTTATCATAAATTGTTTCTTTCCTGATTTCGTTTTTTCCTCTTAAGTGGTATGAAAGTAGTGTTGTAAGTATGTAGTAGTATGCAAGTAGTATGAAGGAGATCGGCAGCGCCTCTAGCGGCTTTCCAGAGCATAACGGGACGCCGGAAAACCAGGCGCGCCATTCCGGTCGTGTCACCTTATAACATATTCTAGTACACTCTACCCGGAAGGTAGGCCTACCAGGTAAGGGTGCCCGCCCTGAGCCAATGCCTCCTTTACTAAATGCCTGCCAGGTCACTCGTTTTCCCAATGGAACGGAGGTGCCCGTGGTTCAGGGTAGTCGCCGAAATGCGGCGCACGTAGCGGACCCTACTTCCGGCCAGGCGCGCGCTCTGCAAGAGCGTCTGCATGAGAGGAATTCGTATGCTAGTGACGATCAAATTCAGTTCGCGTTGATAGACGAGACAACTGGTATCAACAGCATGGCCATAGCTCCGGGATAGCATCATACTCGGCACTATGTCGCACGTGACTGAAAGTATTCCTGTTGTTACGCCTTCAATGAAAAAGCTTGGTAATCTATATAAACTCCGTAATGAGCATCACGTTCTTTTTTTGTGTTTTTCGCTCGACCTTCTTTGCAATTCCACGAATGTTTGAGCTAATCAGTTGGATTCAAACCCTGTATTTATAGCGCTGGCTATGTAAAAGACATCAGTTCAGTTGTGCATAGTAGGTGCAGGACGTCATGGTAATGTTTTTACAGCAGCCTCAGACACTATGTTCACGGAGAACCGAACGCTTGGTAGAGTCGTTGCATTGGAAAGCCTCTTCCTTTGGTTCTATTCCTAGATGCACAAATGAACGAATGCGTGTTGTGCATTAGAAGACAACCCCGAGTGCTTCGCCGAGAGATGCTCTGCCTTGACGACGCACATGCATACGAGTTTACTCGCACTTCCACCAATAACAAATAAGCGTCTCGATACGTGTCCCTTGTTGCGCAGCGAATTTGAGTCCTTGAAGACGAGTTCAGTTTCCCGCACACGATGGGACATATAGTGTCCAAACTACATTGAGGAGGCATAGGTGTCACAGTAATGTATGCTCCTGGCGCATAACAGGGTATGCCAGGTGTGCACCCAACAGGTTTGCAGAGATCCCGCAGAGCCTAAAACAAGGCGGTCACTTCTAAAATCCACTTGTTGGGGTTTTAATAAACGCTCATTATTTCTACGTACAAGCCTTGCAGAACGTTCGAACGTCTACGCCGTTGCTCTCGAGACATAAGGATCGCGCACACAAACACAAAATTGTAAGTCAGCATTGTGCTTGTCTAACTTTCTCGTCCCGTTCTTTCCGGTGTTTTTGCTTTCAGAATCATGTACCAAATAGCCAACAGCAAGCTCTCCTAACCTTCGCTTGAGACGCAGGAAATATCGCCAGGTGCGGATCCTGTTTTTTTTTTTTTTTCAAAGACTTTGATATGGGGAATAACGACAATGACTATGATTCTTTTACATGCTGGTGGGTTGTTTTCAATAATTATTGACTCTTTCTTGTCGCTTCGGTAAAAAACAGTCGCAGCTGGGAAGAATTCAGGACGTGTGTTTGTCACGTGTCGTACCCTGGCGCTGCGCACGCAAATTTTAAGGGTTGGGGACAGGACATGCGGACATCCACCTTGGATCCGCGCATGACACATACAACTTCAACACTTTTCGCGGTACTGGCTTTCGCGGCAGGACCTGGACAACACCATTCCTGTCAGTAGTTCCCAGCGTGTAAGTGGTGAGAAGTGGCTTCATGAATTCCTTAGTACCAAATGCTTCTTGCAGTGATCGCTGTTCGTGTTTCCACAGCTCAGGATTGGTAGTCCCATCAGAACCTGTACACGTCTTCCTACGCAGACCTCCAGTGGTTTAGATATGCATTTTCTGTGCGGAAGAACACTGTCGACAAGCTTTCGGAGCCTTACAAGAATTTTCACAAGTTTGTGACTTCGGTAGAACAGGCCACCGCGGTTTTGGTGTGCGATAGGTCCGAGGAGAGGATGCTGGCTTTTGGTCCTTGCAGCAGTGCAACACAGTCAGCGCAGGGAATGTTCTTGCCGCCTTTACGATGAATCCACCTACCATTGCAACGCTGGCATTGTCTGGGCTTGGTGCGCAAGGTGCTTGTGATTAAGTGCTCCTTTATTCTCTGCACGGATGCGTCCAAGATTGTTTTTGTGCTGCTGCTGAGGTTGGCAGAGCGGTGGTGTGATCACAGAAACTTTTGTGGTGCGAACCTAGTTGAGCTTCTGACATTGCTTTGGTTGGAAGAAGCAACGATGCAGGTATTGAGCATTTTCTTTAATCCATTAGCAGCGCTCTTCACATCCAATGTGACATTGCAGCCGGAGCCACGCTGCAGCAATCCAAACAGTAGCGGCGTTTACATGAATACGACAGAAGCGTACCGTATCAACTTTCAAGCGTATCTCATCTCATGTAAAGGAGGTAATCCGCTAGGAAGGCGTATCGTATCCAATACGCCAAGCAAGGATAGTTTGAGATGGAGAATGCGCATTTCAGCGGTGCATGTAAACAGAAGCGTATCGCATTAGGAATTAGGCGAAAGCATTCGCTGCGGGATTGCAGCCGGCCAACCAACAAGCAGCGCGGCCGCTGCCGCACTGCGAGACATCAAAGCAAACGGCATCTGAACAAGCAGGTGCGTCGCACGGTCCTGTTGCTCGCGAGGAAGTGTCAACTGAGGTTTCCTCTGCACGCGAGGAAACGGCATCCTTTTTAGCTATAATTGGTGAGATGAACATAAATGAATTGCTGGATTCCCGGCGTCAGCGAAATCAGGCACACACCTAAAATATGCAAGCCGAGATGGCCGCGCTCGGCTACCATCGGTCTAGGCAGCAACTTCGGACTCACTGGAAAAACCTGAAGTCCAGATACAATAAGGCGTGTTTCTAATTTTAGTTCTTCCCCTTCTCGGCCTGTGTCATAGTGTTGGTTGCATAGAACCCATTTCTCCTTCTTTTGATGTGCCCTAGGAGCTGCTAGAGCAAAGCAAGAGCGGCGCGGGAAATTCCACTTGGCAGTGGTTATCTGAAATGAATTATCTACACGCACATCATCCTAAGAGCCAAACGCTGCATTACGGGATCGGCGGCAACGAGCCGGACGAAAGTGAAGACTCCCAAGCCGGTAAGCGAATTATCGAAGCTCGTGCGCTCGCCTGCGGTCGCACAGATGGTACTGCGGCCTAAGTCCCGCTGCTCCCGCTAGGGCACTGACGTCACAACAGCTGCAAGCCGGGCTCAACTCTTGCAAGAAGGCCTGGGTGGGAATCGAACCAGGGTCTCCGTAGTGTGAAACGGAGACGCTACCACTGAGCCACGAGTACGATGCTTCAAAGCGGTACAAAAGCGCCTCTAGTGAATGCGGTGTTGCCTTAGAAACGAGCTGTTTCTAAGGCTCAGGCGTGAGTTGCTTGCTCAGGCGCACATTTCGTTGCCGCGCCGAACGCTGCGTTGCTCGACGCTCACCGCGTCCAATGCGGTGCGCGTAGTCGCTGCGCCGTAGCCCATTGTCTTACACCCCTTGGCGGGTCGACAGGAACCCTGTCGCGTTCCACTCTTGAAGGCGAAGCAGAGTAACGCATGCGTTGTTTCTTCGCCTAGCGGAACCAAATATAGCCAAGCAACAGCAGTTCACCAGGCTAAACAGTGGTTCAACAACTAAAATAAAGGCTAGTATGCTTCGCTTCCTGGGCTTAACCTTAGCTAAGCCACAGCCATTTTTTATACTTTTTTCTGATGAGCGTGTTTAATCGTTTCTTCTCGGACTTATACCAGTTGTGCATGGCTGCCACATAAACTATATGACTCATGAGGAAGGCGTGGAACAACCGGAGGAGGTTCCTTTAGGCCCCCACGCCTATTCGAGACTCTGTTGATGAGTCTCATCATGTTGTCAGTCTTGGCTGTGAGCTTGTTGAGCGTAGTATTATTACTGCCATTGGATTCGATGAACATGCCAAGGACCCGAATGGTGTCTACTCCGGGGGTGGTACAGCCGCTTTTAGTGTGGAGTTTGATGTTTATTTCAGACAACGGTTTCCAGCCTCTAGGTTTGGGGCCTCTCCTGACTGGCCTGTAGAGGAGGAGCTAATACTTGCTCGGGGAGCATCTAAACACCGTATTTTCCAGGCACATCTCTGTTTGATCTATAGCCTCCTGTAAGCCTAATTCAACAGCTCCTTCGCTTCCTCCAGTGCACCAGATCGTGATGTCATCAGCGTAGAGCGTATGATTGATCCCTTCTATGTTGGAGAGCCTTTGCGATAATTTCTTCATGGCGATGTTCCCCGCAGGGGCGTCTGCGTCAGCAGGCGTTTGGTGTGTTGCGACACCACGGACCCGAGGACACCAGGGTTGGACCCTCCCGCGTGTAGCCGTGCGCGGGTTGGCCGTGTCCGGGGAAAGGGGGATCCTGGAGGTTGAGCCGATGCCAGGTGTTTGGACCTTTAAGGCCCCCCGGCGGAGGTAACACACCTCTTTGGCCTCTGCTTCACGTAGACGGCACCCCCGGACTGACCCACCCGGGGGAAATCGGTAGTTGCCTTTTCCTGTCTCTCTCTCCCTCCAGCCTTCGTCTTTCTCTTACTTTTTCATCTTTCCTGTCTTCTCCTAGCTTCCGCTTACTTCCAATTTTTCCAGGCAGCAAGGGTTAACCTTGTGTGCATAACCAACCTAGGTTATTTCATATTTGGTTATAGTGCTAATGTACAGCTGGCGTTTGCAGGCCGTGTTTCACAGGCCCTGCAGCGTCCCCTTGTAGGACTCCATGGTGGTTGGCTGCAGTGGCGTAGCCAGAAATTTTGTTCGGGGGGGGGCTACGCCACTGGCCCAATATATATATATATATATATATATATATATATATATATATATATATATATATATATGTGTGTGTGTAGCTGCACGTTGCAGCTCAGCCTCCTCCTTAGAGGCAGCTTTAGCTCGGGTGCTCCTATTTAAGTACATGTAGAAGGGGAATTCGTTTTTCCCTGCAACCACTTCACCAAATTTGAGGAGGTTTGTGGCATGTAAAATAAAAAGTTTAATTCTAGTGACTACGCTTCGAATTTTTCATTTAGGAGGTCAATTATTTATTAAAAATTGGCCAAAATTGAACATTTTCAGGAAACGAAACTATCAAGTTTAAAAATCCGTGACTCAACAATGAAAAATGCTATCACAATTCTGTGAATAGCATCTAATAGTACATCTACAGCGGACAAAATAGATATGTTACACATTAATCTCAAAAAAATTTAGTATTGTGGAAATACGGCTTTTGCAAAACCCTTGTACACCACGTAACCAATTCACGTAAGATACAAATTGACACAGCAAACTTGTCCGCTTTGACTGTTATAATAAATGCCGTTTACAGAACCACAATATCTGTTCTTTATGCATAGCTATTAGTTTGTAAACGCCGTGCTTCTATTTTTTCAAACTTTCGAATTTTCCAAAATATTTTAAACAAAATTTAGGCCCTAAATCGAAGTTGTGTTGCCAGCAGACACTAGGATTTAACTTTCTCTCTCAACTGCAACCAATTTCAATAAAAGCGATTAGCAGGATTATCTCAGAAAAGCGTTTCTGCGTTTTACAAGTATTTGAATAGCCCGCGTCGGATTGGGCCCGAGCTAAAGCTTCCTCTTAAACAATTTATCGAGGGATCAAATACATGAATAATAACTGCATTGTCATTGCCAAAGATGCTGCAAACAAATTCTTGAAAGCTACGCTCTGTAAATACAAGTAAAATACGTGTTTTTTTAATAAAATATTATACTCGTATGTGCCAAAAATTGTGCCCAACATAACTGACGTCATTGCTTCCATGTTTTTTGTCTATTTATTAAGTAAAGAAAATATCACATGAACTTTAGAACTAATCAGTTCGAAACCAGGAAAGCAGTGCATGCCCCTGATATGAAAAATTAAAAGGCAATGAACTGAACAAGTTGAGGACAAATATCTTAATGAAACTTTGTCATTCAAGAACCGTGCTTACATTCTTGTATATATGCAATGGCCAGTGAAAAATCTCAATGACGCTGTCGTTTGTTCCTATGTATTACGCAGGAGTAGCTGTATCGTGAGTAATTGCACCGAAGTTATAGTCGCGAGAGAGAGCACGTATAAAAAGCAGGAGTTCTGCAAGATATATGAGGCCAAGTTAAATGAATGAGCCAACAGCGGGGTACTTTATTTAGAAGTAGTCTTCATGAGAATTTAGACATTTGTCCTATTCACTAACGAGTTGCGTGATTCCCGTCTTAAAAAACTCCTTGGGTTGCTGCTTCAAAAAGTCTGTATCTGGTTCCCTTGAGCTGTTTTTTCGGTTGCCCCAAAATGTAGAAGTCGCAAGGTGACAGGTCTGAGCTGTATTGCGGATGTTGCAGCGTTTCCCACTTGAACTTTGCCAGTTTTGTATTAACCACATAAGCGACGTGGGGACAGGCATTGTCGTGGAACAAGATGACCCCATTCGTCAATTTTTCACGTTGTTCGTTCTTGATTGCGACACGCTGCAGTTCTGGCGTTTCACAATATCGGAAACAATTGATAGCCTCTCAAGATTTAGCAAATTCTATCAGTAATGGACCCTGTCGATCGAAAAAAAAAGTCAACAACACCTTTCCAGCGGAAATGATCGCGTTTACGTTCTTTGGACGTGGTAAATTCGAATGTTTCCGCTGTAAGCTTTGCCGTCGTGTTTCAGGCTCGTAGTAGTGGCACCAAGGTTCGTCCCCGATCACAGTTGCAAACAAGAAGTCGTCATGCTAATTGTGATACCCGATCAGATGAGTCAAGGCAGCGCGAAACTTCTCCGTCTTATCGCGATGGATCAAAATCTTGGGGATCCTTGCGCACCAAAGAGCCGATAACCGAGAAGCTCATGAATTATGGCGGGAATCGAACCATGACTGATGTTCAGACGGTCTGCCAATTCATCGATGCTTATCCTCCGTTCTTGTTTCAGCAGCTCACGAACCTTTGAAATTGTGTGGGGGGTGATTACACGATAGTTTTGGCCCGATCTTGGAATGTCTTTGCAACGTCCTTTGAACCGTTTGCTCCAACGCTTCACAGTGGTCAATGAAATGCAGTGTTCAACGTACACGGCAGTCATATGGTGATTAATTTCTGTTTTGGAAACACCTTCAGCTGTCAAAAACTTCGCGACACCGAGTTGTTCAACTTTTGAAGTGTCCATTAGGTGACGAAACCATATTCAACCCAGTGTATGAGGGCATTAAACAACATTTATCTTCACACCTGCGTGTCACTTTTGTAAATGAGACATGCCGTTCTCCTACGCGCATGCCTCGCAGATAATGAACCGAACCATTATTGCGCGGTTAGGGTAGGCTCACTTTCATTTGACTTGCCCTCGTACATTAGCAATGCAAAGATACAATGGGATATGCAAATGCGAAAATACGGCTTGATAAAGGAAAAAAAAAGTGTCACTGGAAACAAAGTTCACTGCATGTATACACAAAACCTCGCAACAAGATATTTAAGTATACGTATAAGTCTCCAATTAGTTTATGTATGTAACTGTATAAGCTAACTGTATATAATGCGTATAATAACTGTATAACTGTAATAACTGTATAATGCGTATATAATACTGTAATAAAGAAGTAACTGTATATAATGCGTCAAACAAGGCAAATAAACATGTTGCACAATCATAGATTCACAGAATCCTAGATTCCGCCCCCATTCCATCCACTCCCCCCGATGTATTGCGCGCGACGGAAGGCGGCGCGCTTGCTCCCCGCTTTTCTCCTTTGCGCACACAAGACTGAGCCACCATCGTCGGCTCACCCATTCCACCTCCCCTCCTACGCTTTCACTTGCACATACAGTATGCAGCGCGTGGTCACGATGTTATCACCCTTGGACTTTATACGAAACATGAGGGCGATGGCAGGAATGCGCCTGGAGTGTCCATATAATTGCTTTCGCAATAGTATAATAAACGTATCCGGCAACTGAAGCGTCCCGTCGCCCATTACTTTCCGCAAAAGAAGTATCAAAATCGAACTTTCACCATGCGACAATTCGCTGCGCCGAAACAATGTAGTTTTTTTCTGTGAGGCGGAGGCACCGAAATGAAAAAAAAACGCATAGGAAAGCATCTTGGCCAGAATCTAATGCCTACTTCGGGCACCTAATGGGGCTACGGAAGGAATACCGAAGAAAACATGAGACGCTTGGTCCACTGAGAACCATACGCAGACAGCTCAGTATCCGAGACTTTCCGGAAAGGTTTCGCTCAAGGAATGCGGTGCAATCCTTCGAGTCCCCACAGTGATGGCGGCGAGCGACCATTGTTTTTTTTTTTTCACGTCTGCTAGCCAGAAAGCGTCCAAAACTCTGTCCGGTGAAAATCCACTCGGCCAGAGCAAACCGAACGCGCACCGAAGTGTACCGCACGGTGGTCGGGGCCATACGAGAAAAACGTATGCGCTCTGGTTGGCTCTGGCAGCCCGCGGGTAGGGTAGCGAGAACAAAAAAAAATTGAAGAGGCTCAATGTGTCCTCGCGAATAAAAGTCAAAGTAGAAAAAATAAATAAGAACGGATTTACTTTGGCTGGCTTTAGTGTCTTGACATGGATGTTCTGGCTTAGGTTAAAAAAAATGTTGATATTTTTTTATGTGACATGACGGCACAAATGAACCACCCCAACGCTTCGTCTCATTGGACCTCGCTGCCTGCTTTGTCAACTCGTCTGCTAGTGTGTTGATTTGGCTTGTCTCGTTGTATGTTCCGATGTAAGACTTTAGAAAAGTCAATAGACCTTTGGCGTCAAATGTTTATAGCAACATTAAACCCACGAAGTTCCGCAATTGAAAATCTAAAGCACAACTTTGGAAATGTCAATGCACCCTTCACATCAAGAGCTTATGAGATTTATAGCCATAAGGTTTCGCAATTGATATCCACGCGATCCATAGATTCCATGGCCTCAGTGAGATGCCGCGGTGAGCCCGCTCACCATCAAAGCGCCCTTGAAACTTTGTGCTCGGATGGGACTGCTTGGCGTTATGTGACTCCCGGTGTATGGGCGTTGCCACGAAATCCAGCCCGAGTTTGCAATCTTCGCGGTTAAATGTCTTTTCGAGCGTCAAAAAGACATTCTAGACAAAATCCAGAGTGATTTCCGGCGCCGGGGGTCGCTTTGGTCGGCGGTGCATGGACAGCACGAAAAAGTTTCGGGGGGGGGGGGGGGGGCTGAAGCCCCATAAGCCCCCCCCCCCCTGGCTACGCCCCTGGCCACTAGGAATATCAGGGGGGAGTTATTAGTAGAGTTTGCGGAACAGAATAATATGAGGATAATGAATACCTTCTTCCACAAGCGGGATAGCCGAAAATGGACATGGAGGGGCCCGAACGGCGAGACTAGAAATGAAATAGACTTCATACTCTGCGCTAACCCTGGCATCATACAAGATGTGGACGTGCTCGGCAAGGTGCGCTGCAGTGACCACAGGATGGTAAGAACTCGAATTCGCCTAGACCTGAGAAGGGAACGGAAGAAACTGGTACATAAGAAGCCGATCAATGAGTTAGCGGTAAGAGGGAAAATAGAGGAATTCCAGATCAAGCTTCAGAACAGGTATTCGGCTTTAACTCAGGAAGAGGACCTTAGTGTTGAAGCAATGAACGACAATCTTGTGGGCATCATTAAGGAGTGTGCAGTGGAAGTCGGTGGCCACTCCGTTGGGCAGGATTCCAGTAAACTATCACAGGAGACGAAATATCTGATCAAGAAACGCCAATACATGAAAGCCTCTAACCCTACAGCTAGAATAGAACTGGCAG
The DNA here is from genome assembly GCF_038994185.2 of Dermacentor albipictus. Lineage (NCBI taxonomy): Eukaryota > Metazoa > Arthropoda > Arachnida > Ixodida > Ixodidae > Dermacentor > Dermacentor albipictus. The sequence continues at coordinate 52,856,447 of NC_091825.1, forward strand.
AACTTTCGAAGTTAATCAACAAGCGTAAGACAGCTGACATCAGGAAGTATAATATGGATAGAATTGAACATGCTCTCAGGAACGGAGGAAACCTAAAAACAGTGAAGAAGAAACTAGGAATTGGCAAGAATCAGATGTATGCGTTAAGAGACAAAGCCGGCAATATCATTACTAATATGGATGATATAGTACAAGTGGCTGAGGAGTTCTATCGAGATTTATACAGCACCAGTGCCACCCACGACAATAATGAAAGAGAAAATAGTCTAGAGGAATTCGAAATCCCACAGGTAACGCCGGAAGAAGTAAAAAAAGCCTTGGGAGATATGCAAAGGGGGAAGGCAGCTGGGGAGGATCAGGTAACAGCAGATTTACTGAAGGATGGTGGGCAGATTATTCTAGAGAAACTGGCCACCCTGTATAAGCAATGCCTCATAACGTCGAGCGTACCTGAATCTTGGAAAAACGCTAACATAATCCTAATCCATAAGAAAGGGGACGCGAAAGACTTGAAAAATTATAGACCGATCAGCTTACTGTCCGTTGCCTACAAACTATTTACTAAGGTAATCGCAAATAGAATCAGGAACACCTTAGACTTCTGTCAAGCAAAGGACCAGGCAGGATTCCGTAAAGGCTACTCAACAATAGATCATATTCACACTATCAATCAGGTGATAGAGAAATGTGCGGAATACAACCAACCCTTATATATAGCTTTCATTGATTACGAGAAAGCATTTGGTTCTGTCGAAACCTCAGCAGTCATGGAGGCATTACGGAATCAGGGTGTAGACGAGCCATATGACAAAATACTGAAAAATATCTATAGCGGCTCCACAGCCACCGTAGTCCTCCATAAAGAAAGCAACAAAATCCCAATAAAGAAAGGCGTCAGGCAGGGAGATACGATCTCTCCAATGCTATTCACAGCGTGTTTAGAGGAGGTATTCAGAGACCTGGATTGGGAAGAAATGGGGATAAAAGTTAATGGAGAATACCTTAGTAACTTGCGATTCGCTGATGATATTGCCTTGCTTAGTAACTCAGGGGACCAACTGCAATGCATGCTCACTGACCTGGAGAGGCAAAGCAGAAGAGTGGGTCAAAAAATTAATCTGCAGAAAACTAAAGTAATGTTTAACAGTCTCGGAAGAGAACAGCAGTTTACAATAGGCAGCGAGGCACTGCAAGTCGTAAGGGAATACATCTACTTAGGGCAGGTAGTGACTGCGGATCCGGATCATGTGACAGAAATAATCAGAAGAATAAGAATGGGCTGGGGTGCGTTTGGCAGGCATTCTCAGATCATGAACAGCAGGTTGCCATTATGCCTCAAAAGAAAAGTGTATAATAGCTGTGTCTTACCAGTACTCACCTACGGGGCAGAAACCTGGAGGCTTACGAAAAGGGTTCTACTCAAATTGAGGACGACGCAACGAGCTATGGAAAGAAGAATGACAGGTGTAATGTTAAGGGATAAGAAAAGAGCAGATTGGGTGAGGGAACAAACGCGAGTTAATGACATCTTAGTTGAAATCAAGAAAACGAAATGGGCATGGGCAGGACATGTAATGAGGAGGGAAGATAACCGATGGTCTTTAAGGGTTACGGAATGGATTCCAAGGCAAGGGAAGCGTAGCAGGGGACGGCAGAAAGTTAGGTGGGCGGATGAGATTAAGAAATTTGCAGGGACGGCATGGCCACAATTAGTAGATGACCGGGGTTGTTGGAGAAATATGGGAGAGGCCTTTGCCCTGCAGTGGGCGTAACCAGGCTGATGATGATGATGATGATGAAGGCGTCTTTAGCTTCTTGCAACCACTCGGCGCCAGGTGGCGATGGTATCATGTACGAAATGATTAGGCACCTACACCCTGAAGCTCTGGAAACACTTCTATCTCATTTTAATGCCATGTGGGCGGCTGGGTACATTCCATCGTCCTGGAAACAAGCTATAGTTATTCCCATACTCAAACAAGGGAAAGATCCGGCCTTAGCCAGCAGCTACAGGCCAATAGCGCTAACAAGCTGTCTGTGCAAAGCTTTTGAATAAATGGTAAACCGGCGCTTAATCAGCTTCTTAGCGAGCAACAATAAACTAGACCCCCTTCAATGCGGTTTCCGAGAGGGAAGGTCGACAATAGACCACCTTGTCCGCATTGAGGCAAACATTAGAGATGCGTTCATTCATAAACAGTTTTTACTTTCAGTGTTTCTGGACCTAGAGAAAGCGTACGACACGACGTGGCGATACGGGATCCTCCGCGATCTTTCCGCGATGGGCGTCTGTGGGAACATGTTAAACACAATTGAAAGCTATCTCTCTAACCGCACTTTTCGTGTAAAGGTTGGTAATGCCTTATCGAAATCATTCACCCAAGAAACTGGTGTTCCGCAAGGAGGCGTACTTAGTTGCACACTTTTTATTGTCAAAATGAACAGCCTACATACAGTCGTTCCACGGACAATGTTTTATTCCGTTTATGTTGACGACGTACAAGTAAGTTACAAATCTTGCAATATTGCTGTCTGCGAACGACAAGTGCAGCTTGGGGTAAACAAATTGTCTAAATGGGCAGATGAGAACGGCTTCAAAATAAACACCCAAAAAAAGTACTACTCTTCTCAAACAAGAGGGGGGTAGCACCACTGCCTAGTATTACGATCAAGGGACACCACCTCTCTGTGAGCAGTCAGCATAAATTCCTGGGAATCACTTTAGATTCAAAGCTCACGTTTATCCCCCATATTCAAAATCTGAAAATAAAATGTTTGAAAACAATGAACCTCCTCAAGCTTCTGTCACGCACTACATGGGGTAGTTATCGAAGTGTCTATTAAACTTATACAACAGTCTTGTCCGCTCCCGCCTTGATTACGGAGCAATAATTTATAATTCTGCAACACCAAGTGCATTAAAAATCCTAGACCCCGTCCACCATCTGGGTATCCGTCTCGCGACGGGCGCTTTCAGAACAAGTCCAATCCAGAGCCTCTACGCTGAGTCAAATCAGTGGTCACTTCATCTACAACGGTCATATAGCAGTTTCAAATACTTCCTGAGAGTACAAGCGAACAATGAACACTCTTGTTATTCAACCACAAACAATATCACCGCTGCTACGCTCTTCCATAAACGGCCTGCAATGAGGAAGCCGTTTGCTTTGCGTGTGAGGAACCTAATTGAGGAAATGGGTGTTCCCCTCCTTAAACATTGTCCTATGACTCAAGCGAAACTGTTACCGCCCTGGCAGTGGCAGATCATAGACTGTGATATGTCGTTTGTAGATGTCGGGAAACATGCGCCAGAGGCACATATTAAAATGCATTTTTTAGAACTCCAGTATAAGTACTCTTGCACTGAGTTTTACACGGACGCTTCCAAGTCGGATGCAGGGGTTTCTTACGCAGCCACCGGCCCATCTTTTTCAGAATCCGGCGCACTGCACCCGGAAACTAGTATATTTACGGCAGAAGCCCATGCACTCTTGTCGACAGTGAAGCATATAATGAAATGAAAACTTCGAAAAACAGTCATATATACAGACTCTCTAAGCGTCGTAAAAGCCTTGAATTCACTCTCTAAACACAAGAACCCTGTACTTGTTGAGCTCTACTCCGTTCTGTGTAGAGCATACATATCTAACCAGCATATCATTATATGCTGGGTACCTGGCCATAGAGGTATTGAGGGAAATGTTCTAGCAGACCAAATGGCCAGATCAATTACATCGCAAGCTACTCTTACCGCTGCGGTCCCTGCTACTGATCTGAAGCCTCTCTTACGAAGAAAACTACGGAACCACTGGCAACGCCTGTGGGACGCGGAAACAAATAATAAGCTCCACGCGATAAAACCACAATTAGGATTCTGGCCCTCTGTAGCAAAATCACGCCGAACGGATGTCCTGTTCTGTCGTCTCAGAATAGGACACACGTTTGGCACCCATAATTTTCTACTCGCCGGAAGTGATCCTCCAACCTGTGGTAGATGTGGGGATAGGCTTACCGTCCTCCATGTCCTCCTGGAGTGCCGGAAAGCCGAAGCGGAGAGAAAGAAACATTTTCCTCTTGCGTACCATTACCACATTCCTCTTCACCCGGCTATGTTTCTTGGCAGAGAGCCCCTTTTTAATATCAAAGCAGTCCTCAATTTCTTAAATGACGTTGTCCTACATGTTATAAGCCCATTATATTCGTAGAGCATCCTTGTTCCAGAGGATGCCGCTACGATAATTGTGTTGCATAGTACATGCCTCCAGACCCTTGCGTTTCAAGGGCTCTAAGGAGGCAGTAGTGCTCCAGCCAATCTTATAACCTTATATATTTTTACGCATCGTATCATTCTCTTTAAATGCATCTTAATGTTCATAGCACACGTCATACGCCATCGCCATAATCTTATTATACAGATTTTTACGTACTTTAGAGCAACTACACTTTAAGGCCCCTTTACAGCCACATCGCCCCAACTTCATGGAACTCATTAAGTATATTGCGAACCCATTATCATCGACATGGCGCTCTATGGCCATACATGGCCTTTGCGCCATTAAAAATCAAACATTCATTCATTCATGGCGATGTTAAAAAGCAGTGGTGAGACTACCGCTATTCGAAGATATTCGAATTATTGAAGATATCGATATCCCTATGTGTACTGCTCGATGCTGCCCGCAGATCCCGCTGTGGTGGGCAGCTGGCGAATTCACGAACTTCTTTTCCTAACGTTGTCGGCTCTCGTTTAGGAGTATGACCTTTACAAAAGAATCTGTGGTCATTTGCATGCCTGGCGTTCGCCACTTCTTTGGAAAAGCCTGGCTCTGTTCGCGCCAGTAAATTAAAGTGTGCCACTGCAGACGGGTTCATCACAACTGCGGAAGCAAGCACATTGAATGTAATGATGCCTCTGTAGGTAATACCTAATATGCATTTGTTCCACCTTCTCAGTGTGATTAAATGTGAAAACTAGCAGAAGACTGTGCGCAAAGTGCGCTTAGAAGGCTGCTTTTATTTATTCTTTTCGCAGACGTGTGCAAGTGAAGCTGATGACGAGGTCGGAACGCTCCGAAGTGCAGTCCTGTAAGTCACTGGTTTCTTTCTGTTTAATCACGCACGCCCGTCAAGAGACATTTTTCGTGCTCACCTGGGCAAGAAATAAAAAACGCTGGAAACATTCTGTGAACGTTAACTCGGACAATGCGACTGCGGTACTAAAGTTTCATAGAAGTGCCTTAAGCTGTGCAGAGAAAACTTTTGCAATATCTACAGTATTGAGTATATTAGCACTACAGTTCGAGGTCACAAGATCTGCAATGCTGAAATTGCAGAAAATTGGGCAAAACCAAAGCACTCCTTTTTCTTCGCAACAAATATTAAAATTTTCATGACGTGACAAGCGAAAAGAACAAAAGGTTCTGTACTGGAATCGGTTTCTAATGACAAAATTAAATTATTCAACTGCTTGTGTTTGCGCGCAGCCCCAGAAGCCAGCTGTCCACAGCCACCAAGGAAGCGCACTAGACACAACAAGCAGTCGGAGCTGCGTGAACTGTTCGCTGATCAGCAAAGCAGAAGTGCGGAGCTCTAAAGACAGCACACACATGATATTTCAACAGCAGCGCCACCTTTTACAGGAAGAACGGAATAACATGAATCAACTCATGGCAAACACAACAACCTCCTTCCTAGAAGGCACTCGAGACCTTTTGTCACAGCCAACAGATGAAAATGACAGCCCACCAGCCAGCAGTGTTCAGCTTTCCTACACAAGGAGCTTTCGTCACAGCAGGGGTGGCCTCCAATATCACAAGCTTCCAACAATGTCACCAGTCAAACTCGACGCAAGGATGAACTAGCGCAACCAAACTTTTCTGGCTCAACCACGTCAAGGTCGCCTCATTCATTGGTGACTCATATTAAGTGTGTTTCGTTGAGTGCCAGAAACAGCTATTGCTCTCTGATCTTCCTTAAAAAAATGACCACAGGCACTGTAGCAATCAAGTCACTTTCTTTTTTTCTGCAAGTCTGTGGTGCTGTCTCACCCACATTTTGTTTTGCTGGACCCATACCAATATTTTTGCGCGTTTTGTCTCAGTAAGCAATCTGGTGTCTAGCCATTGGGTATTTTTTATTTTTTTGATGTGGGTCGGCTCATTTGTAGGTGGCTCATATTCAGTGTGCTTTGCTAAGTGCTGGAAACAGTTGGTGCTGTCCGACATTTTTTGTACTCTAGTCACTCTTGCTATTCTTCGCTGTGGACGCTCTTAGTGCATTGCCTACATTTTTTATTATTTCATCAGATATGAAAAGGTGGGTTGTCCATCCTGCCTGGTTATTTTTTGCTGCCAGTCACCGTTTACATGGTACCTACATTTTTTGTATTTTATCTATTTTATCGCAGGTAAGAGAGCTGTGCTGTCTACTCACTGCTGTGTTTTGCTGGACCGAATACATTGCCTGCATTTTTGTGCACTATCTCAGATAAGAAAAGCTGTGTCGTCTAGCCTCTGGTGATATTTTGCCTACATGTTTTGTATTTTATGAAAGCTGTGGTGTCTAGACACTGGTTTTTGGCTGTGTCACACTCTGTCATGTGCCTACATCATTTGTGACTCTTATTATACCCAAGAGAACCTGTGATGTCTAGCCAGTCTGGCTATTTTTTGTTGTCAATGACACTTTATACAGTGCCTCTATATTTTGTGTACATTTTATCATAGATAAAAGATGCTGTGGTGCCTAGTCACTCTGGTTATTTTCGTAGAGGGTCGCACTCAGTACAGTGCCCCCATTTTTTTTGCCTGGATGTCCTATCACAGTTAAGCAAAATTGATTTTTTGCCACCTGCGTAACAAACATATTTACTAATTGTAGCACACAATGACAATGTCTCCACTACTCTTGCATGTACTGTAAGTTTTTTTATATGAAATACATGAAAGCGTTGGCCACTTTGATTGCCTAAACAGAAGCAATGCTGCCTAGTTACTGTTGTGTACAAAGCGTAAGTTCAATTTAGCAGACAAGACAGTGCTTCCAGTTAAAAAACATTTTATTTTCACAGTGTGTCGCATTTTATCTGTGATATGTTGAAGGTGGAATGAACATCTTGAGCTTAGGAACTTATGTTTTTCACAACCACCTTAAAATTTGAACCCATAGCATGTCATCTCCAAACAGGTTGCAAGTTTATGAAGGAGTAACTGCTTCCCACTTTCACTTTTATGGGCGCATTGCAGTTCGTCGTCTAAGACAGGGCCAGTGTACTTCTTATCAATGTTCAATGTTTATCAATGTTCTACCATGAAGCAAAGCGCAGAGGAAATTCTTATGCCATGTACTGCTTCAAAAAGTATCTCAGCATAGACGGCATTCCGGTCCTGAGGACTGATAGACGGCTGCACATAGATATTTTGCTCCGTGTCTTGAACAGCTCACAGCCATGCATCTGCGATGCTTCCTCGCCTTTGCTCACAGAAATTGCGCAGTATACATATCGCTGCTATTACACTTGGCGTAAACTTATAGCTGCTTTCTGCACGTTTTAAAAGTATGCGCTATCGTCCCTTTAGCCGCCCATATGCGTTCTCCACTACATTGCGCCCTGAACTGTGGTAAACGGTAAATGACTCCCCTTCCATAGGGAGTGCCCCTGTATAGCCTTTTAAAATCCATGGCAAACATGGTTATGCAGGGTCACCAAGCAGCATAAGTGGTATCTGGAACCCGCGAAAGGTTCTTTCCCTGTCGCAGCAAGTCGTTTCTCCTCCGGTGCAAGTTGGACAACTTGAGAACTCTGGCCCCATGTGCTGAACCAGGCACGTTGCAAGTGATGCTGCAAAACCTGAAAAAAAGTTTCATTTAGATCATGCTTTTGCAGTAGAGGTTTTAAGATACGCCAGGCTTTGTGCCGTTATCTAAACACACTAACATGGGGAAGTGTTCAGCTATGCATGAGAAAAGTAAGGCAAAAATGCAGCGTATGAAACACGCAACATTTGCAGACCTTTGTACATAAATCGCTGATAAATATCGCACTTATTGTAGCAGAAGTCCTTAGCTATAAATTAGTTCAAGATGCAACGGTCATCCGCAGTAGCCTTCATGGTATAAAAGCATTCATATTTATAGTAAACGAGGTCGTTAACCTCTTTCTTCAGAACATGGTTGCCGTGACTTGCACAAAAATGTGAGCTAAATGGCATCTTGCTGCAATAATCTTAGCATTTTATGTTGGCTTTGAGCTGATCTATGAATAACTACGCCGCCCCCCCCCCCAAGTACTGGAAAACTGTATATAATTGTCTAGGCGTCTTAGGTTTAGAAAGAATAGCTAAAACACACAGGCCTCTGTCATCCATTAGGGCTTGTACATGGTACGATGTCCAGCCCTTCCTATTTACGAAGTCTCTGTGGCCTTTTATCGGGGCAGTTATTGGAATGTGAGTCCCATCAATCGCCCCGAAAATTTGTGGCAAGTGGCACCTCAGCTCAAAGCTTCAGGCTATTGCTGTCGCTTCTTGTGCTGATGGTAGCATTATGAATGCCTTCAAGTAATACTTGGTAAATGTATGACAGAACATGTAAGAACCCTTTTACATTACTTTTGTGCACGCCAAATTGGCTTGCAACTTTCCCGCACTCACAAGAACAAACTAGCTTGTGCAATGCAATGGCCACTCTCATCTCCAGGGGCAAGGGAGCTCTCATCCAGCCAGATTTGGGTGACATAATCTCCCAAGAGAGACAAGCTCATAAAATGAAGCCCCCCTCATACGGAAATTTTCCCCCCAGTTGCTTTCCGTGAGTTATGATGAATGGTGGCGTCGCATCGTCTAAGAAGATCTTGTTTTTGCCCAGAAACACCGCTTGCGCCGCTGCTTTGATACACGATCTGTAAAATAATGCACAAATAAATTAGCAGAAACACTGCAAGCATTTGTACATATTTTTGCCTAAAACATGCGGTGTTCTCCACAGGGAAGTACAGTGTGAATTGTTACTTCATATTCATTTTTTTAACTACCGTCACAGCATGAGGGACATATAAAAGCACGCAGAGAACGTCAACGTTTCCTTACAAATTATTAGTAGTGAAACGTGTTAACGATACATCACGTCCTACGAAACGCGGCTAGTACTTCGCAAGGAAATAATAAAAAAAGATGTCATGTTGCAATAGATTCGGTTGACATAGATGGAGGAGCAATGACAGTAGATCGTTAACAAAACTGCTGTTTTCACAGCGCCGTAGAAGTGTGACGACCCATTTTTCTTATTTATAATATAACGTTCGCTTTCTTTTCACTGCATCAAATCGATCATGGTACGTGCAGGTTACACAACAATCATATTTCCAACTCATGATTCTTTCTTCTACTCGTTTCTCTTTTTTTAAAGAACACCCAATGCGCGTAAACAAGAATGAATGAATGAATGAATGAAAGAATGAATGAATGTTTGATTTTTAATGGCGCAAGGGCCAAGTATGGCCGAAGAGCGCCATGTCCATGGTAATGAGTTCGCAGTATACTTAATGATTTCTATGAAGTTGGAGTGATGTGGCTGTAAAGGGGCCTTAAAAATAGTCGCTCTAAAGTGCGTAATATCTGTATATTAATATTATAGCGATGGGGTATGACGTGCGCTATGAACATTGAGATGCATTTAAACAGAATGATACGATGTGTAAAAATATACCAGGTTATAAGATTGGCTAGAGCACTACTACCTCCTTAGAGCCCTTAAAACAGAAGGATCTCGAGGAATGTGCTATGCAACACAATTATCGCAGCGGCATCCTCTGGAACGAGGATGCTCTACGAGTTTAATGGGCTTATAACATGTAGGACAACATCATTTAAGAAATTGAGGACTGACTTGATGTTATGATGATGATGATATGTGGTTTTTAATGGCGCAAGGGCCAGTTATGGCCAAAGAGGGCCATGACAAATGGTAATTTAAAGGATTTAGTTTGAATGGCGTGGACAGTGAATTTATTATGGTAGGTGTGACATGGCTGTATAAGGGCCTAAAAACTTTCGCTGTAAATGACGTAAATATATAACTATCAAAATAATGACACTGATTAGTTATGGACGTAGACGATGGCAGTTGTGTTTTGATAAAAAATATACTAAAACGAAACAACAGTTACACTAAAGTATCAAGACGTCCCGCAGGGGCGTCTGCGCCAGCAAGCGTTTGGTATATTGCGACAGCACGTACCCGAGCACACGAGGGTTGGACCATCCCGCGTGTAGCCGTGCGCGGTTTAGCCGTGTCTGGGGAAAAGGGGATCCTGGGGGTTGAGCCGATGCCGACGGCCGCGTGCCGTATATGCGCGTATACGGTTTTGCTTGATAGTGGCTGTTCTGTTTCGCCAGTGTTTCGTACATTAGTCAAACAGCAAGTGTTATAAGGGCTCTCAGTTTGAATTCTCGCTTGCGTTCAGGCAAGGCTGAAGCAGCAGAAATGATCGGCACACTATGATGCCTAAGGCTCGGCTGCACAATTTATCGAGTCCTCTGAACCTCTATTCGCCAAAGATCGACCCAACTACGCGAATTAACGTCGAACATATGCTCATTCATCGCCTTAACGACACGAATGGAAATTAGGCGAATCTAGAAAGTGGCCACGAAACCGAACGTCGTCATATCCCTTTTTCCAAATATTTATAGGTATACGAGTTATGCAATGCGAACTTTTCTGTTTATGATGGTTGGTTGCCCCGGGCCTACATGGATTGACATAAAGTTGCAGGTGAAAACAGATGTTATTGCAGGAATATGTATGTGCAGAAAAGCAGCACCTTGTAGAGCGCCATTCTTTCTTCCAAGGTAAGACTATGCATTTGCGCGAGCCAGTGCGTGATGACAACACTCGCTTGTCTGTTGTCAAAAGCTACGAAATCGGTTCTCTCCCTTAACATGTCAAGGCATACTAAGGACTACGTTTCGCTTGTGTTTGGTGGACTAGGTTGTCAGAGGCAAAGAACTGGAACTGCCCCACGTTAGGCGCCAAATATGGGGGTATTACTGAATTTCACGCGTGCGCATCTGACCTTTCTCTGGATCGCGCCGGTGGAGCGGCAGTCGCTCGCTAGCGCTTTCGCAGCAGCCCCTGAACAGTCACAGCTGTCACCCCTAACACGCGGTTCCCAGTGAGTTGCGCCCACGGCGGGTTCAGGCCAGGGGGACAGGGCGAGTCTTTGACTTAAGGTATTTATCGACTTTATGGCTACATATACCAATAAATCCAACAATAGCAAACAAACAGTACAAAACAATAGGGGCGGAGCGTTCTGCACGTATGAGGCGAAAAACCGCACGACGCGGAAAGCACAAAAGAGGCTGATAAGTGTTCAGCTCACCCACAGTGAATCCGCGCTCGGGCCCTGGGGGGGCCAGTCGCTGACGAAGGCCGAGCACTGCAGGGGGACGGCGAGCGGCGGTCTCGGCTGCTGAATTCAGATGCGGACAGCCGCCAGCTCCTCAGCCGGAAGACACGCGTCGGGGGAATAGAGCTTCTCGCCGAGCGGCGGAGAGGGAGTCTCCTAGGTTCCAAGAAAGGCTTCACAACGCAGGCGCCAAATAAAACTACGGACGAAGGAAGACCACACGGGACAACCACGCAGGCGCATTTTTTCTTGATGTTTTGACTCTTGACAGCAGCCATTTATTCCTGCGTCAAGAAATAAAACGCTCAGTTGTTAGTGCGCCTACGTGGTTGTCCGTGTCGTCTTACTTCATCCATCGTATTATTCGGCGCCTTCGTTGTAAACATGTATAACCAACTCGCCGACACCAGCACGCGCCGAAGAAAGGGGAAACGAGGGAACAGGTTATCGCTCGCTGCCAGCGCGCTGAAACAGCAAAGCAGCGCGCACTGAGGCCCCATTTGGCGATCGCTGTGTCGAACACACTGTCTCGCACCTGCGGCGCTCGTGCTAAGTCCGTCGTACTGGATCATGCCTTTATCGTGCCTTACGGCGATGTACAGTCAGCAGCAAACGTTTGCGGGATCTCCAGTGCGCGGTGGAGCGACGCGAAACTGCATTGCGGCGCCACCTGCCGCAACCGCGCCCAGTGTCGAGGCCACGGAGTAAGACATGTTTCTTGCTCCGTAGTCAAGACTAATGGCACTTCGGCGCCAGGCATTCTTTGCGCATGTCTGTCCTTTCTTCGCTGTGAGACATGTCGCATCGCTTAGTTCCCCGGGGCGCCGTAGTAGAGCTGTGGACGGGCTCGGGCCGGGCCCGGGCCAGGCTTTCTACGTCTCGGACGGACCGGTCGGGCTCCCCGATCTCGACTGCGCACCTTATGCGAAAGTATGCTTGTCTCGCATATAGGTACAGCAGGAAGTGCAATTTATTTATTCATCAAAAATAGAATCTACAGGGACGGGACAAAAGTACAAACGTTAACAAAAGGCAAACAAAAGCTAGCGGAGGCTCGGAATGCGTTTTCGGTTCTGCACGCGCGCTGTGCACAATTCTGTGCGCGCGCTCCATCTGTTTACACGATGGTGTCATATGGAATGCAAGAGTTCAATATTATAAGGTCATTTAAATAAACTGATTTTCCTGATATTGTTTCTTTTTGGCGTCGCCTTATTGCAGGTCGGGCCAGGCGAACTCAGGCTTCTTTAGCGTCGGGCCGGACCGAGCCGCCTGTGGTAGTGTAGGGCCCGGACCGGGCGCGGGCTCAGAATTGCGGCCCGTGCACAGCTCTCTGCCATAGCGGTGCGCTTGTGGGAGTCGCAGAAGCCGCTGAGGCGCCGTGTGGGAATTTAATCTCGTATGGCTGGGGCGATGGACGGAGTTCACCGGCGCCTTTTGCGCAGCGCGCTGTGTTGTCTGAATAAATGCTATCTCACATGAAGCGTGATAGTTGAGCGTGGAACATTATTCGAGTGCATTTTCTTTGATGGGCATATGCCACCTAATAAATCTCCGTCAACTGCTTGGCGCGGTAATCTTAGCCCATTCCCGAAAAACAATTCCTGGCCACCTGCCTGGCGTGACAACTCCGAGTTTCGCTTCAGTTATGAGGATACCAGTGGAGGTCGTCCGCAGTGGTCTGCATCATATTGCTACGGGGTAGTATTCCCCAATGACGAAGAGCCGAGCAGGGAGAAGACGAAGACGACGATTGGAAGCTAGCGCGGGCTGTTGCCTCTTGGTCAACTGCGGCGTATAGCCTTGTAAATATACTTGTAAATAGCTTTTCATCGGTGTCTTCCTACGTAACATATTTGGTGGAGGTGGACGTTCCCTGTACCTCGTCACGGAGCTTCGCAGTGGACGGTACGTCGAGCCTACCTTCATGGCTCCCGGCGACGCCAACCCGACTCCACCGGCTCCGACCCCTGCTGCCACTTCGACGACCTACATCACCCTCTCCGCTCCCCGTGATCCTGGCGTATTCTCGGCAAAAGATGGGGAAGACGTCGAGGACTGGATCAGCCTTTACGAACACGTCAGCCGCAATAACCGGTGGGACCCAACTATCATGCTCGCCAACGTCGTCTTTTACCTCGGTGGCACACCTCGAGTTTGGTATCGGACGCACGAAGATGAGCTGACCAGTTGGGATTCGCTTAAGCAAAAGCTTCGAGACTTGTTCGGCAACCCCTACGGTCACCAACTTGCCGCGCAGAAGGCGCTTTCCGGTCGTGTGCAGACGTCAACGGAGCCCTACGTCACGTACATTCAGGACGTCTTGGCTCTATGCCGCAAAGTTGACGCACACATGACTGAGTCCGACAAGGTCTCCCACATCCTCAAAGGCATTGCCGATGACGCCTTCAACTTGCTCGTATTTAACAACGTCGCGACGGTGGATGCAGTTATAAAAGAGTGCCGCCGCCTGGAATTCGCTAAAAGCCGACGTATCGACCAACAGTTTGCCCGTCTGCCCAACACCCCGGCGACATCTTCCTGTGCCGACGCTCCTCGTCCCAACAACACTGGCGATGTTACCAGGATTGTCCGGCGTGAGCTCGAGGCCGCCTATCCGGCTGCGTTCGACTCCAGCCCCTCCAATGCACCTGCAGTCACTGTTTCCCTGATCCAGGCAGTTGTCCGCCAGGAGTTCGCCAAGATGGGTATTCACACCATCTGCTCGGCCCATCGCCCTGATCCCCACCCGGCATCTTCGATTCCACCCCGTCCCGCACCTTCTTACCCACCACGTTTCCGCAACCCCTCTGAATGGCGCACTGCAGACGACAAGCCAATTTGTTTTCACTGCCATCGAATTGGGCACATTTCTCGGCACTGCCGCAGTCGCTGGAGTTCCCTGAACCAGTCTACATATACTGCCTACTCTCGCCCCCCAGATGGCCTTTCTCGTCGCTATGCTGCCCGCTCAGATAATGCCGCCACCGATCCTCCTGCGCCGAACCGCCCCTATTCTCGTTCACCTTCGCCCCAACGACGACAATCTCGCTCTCCCCAGTCCCGTCGTTCCTATTCGCCGACTCCCTTCGGCCGCCGCTCCCAGCCGGAAAACTAGACGATGCAGCGCCTCGAGGTGACGCTGCATTGCTCCCTACGCCGCCAAATCCTCTCCTGACGTTGCCCACTCATCTGAACCTTCTTTACGTGCAAGTCGACGGTGTTCCTGTATCAGCTCTCATAGACACTGGGGCGCATTTGTCGGTAATGAGCGCGGATCTTCGTACCCGGCTGAGGAAAATAATCACGCCCGCCACGACGCCTGTTGTCCGTGTCGCCGATGGCGGAACAGCCCCCGTAATTGGTATGTGTGCCGCCCGCGTCTCCTTCGCCGATCGCTCCACTACCGTGCTATTCACAGTCATCGCTCACTGTCCCCACGACATCATCCTCGGCCTCGACTTCCTCTCCGCACATTCTGCTCTCATCGATTGCTCCGCCAGTACTCTCCGCCTCGACCTGCCTGTTCTGGATCCCGCTGAACAAGACCTTCCTCGCCTCAGTTCCGTCGACTTCGTTCGTTTGCCACCTTCGGCACTGACTTACGTTGACTTCGTGTCATCCCCACCAGTGCCCGACGGTCACTACATCGCGGCTCCTATGCAAGACGTCCTCCTTACACACGGGATCACACTACCTCATACTATTTTATCTATTACGGCGAATTGCGTCTGCCTGCCAGTGGTCAATTTTGCCTTGACGACACAAGTGCTGCCACGCGGGATGTCTCTGGCCCAACTTTGCTCATTCGAAGATCACTCTGTAGCATCGATTTCAGTAGACGACAATTCAACCGATCCTCCTCTACCATCGCAGTCGGCAACATGTACCATCGCCAACTTACAGAAAATGATTGCACCCGACATGCCGTCCGAGCACGCTCGTGCGCTCTACCGCGTTCTGATGTCCTACCAAGATATTTTTGACTTTAACGATCGTCCTTTGGCCCAAACAACAGCTGTTAAACATCGCATTAATACCGGAGATGCCCCTCCTATTCATCGCCGCCCGTATCGAGTATCACCGGCTGAACGTCAAGTGATTCACACCGAAGTTCGCAAAATGCTTGCCAAGAACAGTATTGAACCGTCATGTAGTCCATGGGCGTCACCGGTTGTGCTGGTTAAAAAGAAGGATGGCTCGTGGCGCTTTTGCGTGGATTATCGGCACCTTAACAGGGTTACCAAAAAGGACGTGTATCCCCTACCTCGGATTGATGACGCCCTTGACTGCCTCCACGGTGCTCGCTATTTCTCCTCTATTGACCTTCGCTCCGGCTATTGGCAGATTGCCGTGGACGATCTCGACCGCGAGAAGACTGCCTTTGTGACACCCGACGGTCTTTATCAATTCAAGGTGATGCCGTTCGGCCTATGTAACGCTCCTGCCACTTTTGAACGCATGATGGACTCCCTTCTTCACGGTTTCAAATGGTCCACATGCCTGTGCTACTTGGACCACGTTATAGTATTCTCCCCAACATTCGCTACGCACCTCGAGCGCCTCTCAGCAGTCCTGGACGTTTTCCGGCGAGCCGGTCTGCAACTCAACGCATCGAAGTGCCAATTCGGCCGTCGCCAGATTACTGTCCTTGGACATCTCGTTGACGCGAACGGCGTGCAACCGGACCCAGGCAAGATCCATGCTGTTACGCACTTCCCTGTTCCGAAGTGTGTCAAGGATGTGCGCAGCTTCATCGGCCTTTGCTCGTACTTCCGCCGTTTCGTCAAAAATTTCGCGGCCATAGCACGACCACTAACCGAGCTTTTGAAAAAAGACGCCCCTTTCCAGTGGGGCGATAACGAGGCCTCTGCATTCTCGCTTCTCATCGATCTTCTCACAACGCCTCCCGTTCTGGCCCATTTCGATCCTTCTGCGCCTACCGAAGTCCGTACAGATGCCAGCGGTCACGGTATTGGCGCAGTACTGGCACAACGCCAGCGTGGCCACGACCGTGTTATCGCTTACGCCAGCAGGCTCCTCTCGCCCGCGGAGCGCAACTATTCCATCACTGAGCGTGAGTGTCTGGCCCTAGTTTGGGCGGTTGCGAAGTTCCGCCCATACTTATATGGCCGACCCTTTTCCGTCATCACAGACCATCACGCGCTTTGTTGGTTATGCTCATTGAAAGACCCTTCAGGAAGACTTGGTCGCTGGGCCTTACGCCTCCAAGAATATTCGTTCTCTGTCACCTACAAATCTGGCCGACTACACAAGGACGCTGACTGCCTGTCTCGCTACCCGGTAGACGAGCCTGACGACGCCGACAGTAGTACCGCCGACGGCATTTTCTCTGTGTCTGCCTTCGCTAACATCGCCGATGAGCAGTACCGAGACCCATCGCTGCGAGTACTCATCGAGCGTCTGCGCTCTACACCTACCGACGCATCCGTTCGCCGATATGTCCTCCAGGGCGGCATTCTGTACCGAAGGAGCTTCCTCCCTGATGGCCCTGATCTTCTTCTTGTCGTGCCAAAACATCTACGACAGACTGTGCTCTTTCAGATGCATGACGCACCCACTGCAGGACATCTTGGCGTAACCCGCACGTACGACCGCGTCCGCCGCCGCTTCTATTGGCCTGGTCTTGCTCGCTCCGTCCGACGCTATGTTGCTGCCTGTGATCCCTGCCAGCGTCGGAAAACGCCTCAGGTGCTACCTTCCGGTCATCTCCAGCCGATCCCCATCCCTGTGGAACCGTTTTTTCGTGTTGGATTAGACCTCCTCGGCCCCTTTCCCACGTCATCCTCTGAGAACAAATGGGTAGCCGTCGCAACTGATTACGCCACCCGATACGCTATCACGCGGGCTCTTCCTACCAGTTGCGCCACTGACGTCGCGGACTTTCTCTTGCGTGACATTATCTTAGTGCATGGTGCCCCGCGACAGCTGCTTACTGACCGTGGTCGTAACTTCCTCTCGAAAGTTATCGCCGACATTGTGCGTTCCTGCTCTATTCAACACAAGCTGACTACCTCGTACCATCCTCAAACCAATGGCCTGACAGAGCGCTTAAACCGTACTCTTACCGACATGCTGTCCAAGTACGTTTCGAAGGACCACAACGACTGGGACGTTGCCCTTCCTTACGTCAACTTTGCTTACAATTCTTCCCGGCACGACACCGCCGGATTTTCTCCATTTTATCTACTCTACGGTCGCGAACCGACCTTGCCCCTTGACACGGTACTCCCTCCTGCTGCGACCTCAACAACCGAGTATGCGCGCGACGCCATCGCCCTCGCCGATCATGCACGCCAGCTTGCCCGTGCTCGACTGACGGACTCGCAAACCACGCAGCAGCGTCAGTACAACGCCCGCCACCGTGACGTACAGTTTTTGCCTGGTGCACTCGTGCTCCTGTGGTCGCCCTGTCGTCACGTTGGACTTTCCGAAAAGCTCCTTTCGCGATACACAGGGCCCTACCGCGTGCTGCGCCAGGTGACGCCTGTGACTTATGAAATTGCTCCTGTGAGCTCAACCTCGTCTTCTACTCTCGCGTCTAGTGATGTCGTGCACGTCAGTAGGCTCAAGAGCTACTACACTGCTTCAGACTCCAGCCTTTAGTCGCTCCGGGACGGCGCTTTTGCCGCCGGGGGTAGTGCTACAGGGTAGTATTCCCCAATGACGAAGAGCCGAGCAGGGAGAAGAAGACGACGATTGGAAGCTAGCGCGGGCTGTTGCCTCTTGGTCAACTGCGGCGTATAGCCTTGTAAATATACTTGTAAATAGCTTTTCATCGGTGTCTTCCTACGTAACAATATTATTATCTACGGTCAGTTGTCTCATCGCACGGCACGTGGGTTCCCGCGTTCTGTTCCCGCAAAAAGATGATTGCCGCGGTAATTTATCGTGTCATCATGCTTAACTGTAGAATGCATACAGCTCCAATGTGGCACCCGATGTGAAATAGGATAAATTACGTGCCCGGGTCTGATTCTGAGTATGAGGCTACACGAAAGCATTTCCAAATGTGAAAAATAAGCACCCAATCAATGGTGGTGAAGAGGATATATTTACACTGGGATGTTTTGCTCAAACACACACACACACACAAAGAAAGAGAAAAAGCAAGCAAACAAGACAGCATGTAGAAAACTCTAGGGCAAGTGCCAGTTAGTGGCCGGTGTAATGGCCTTCTGAAGCTATGACTTCGGCGATTCTTCGCGGCATTGACGCATATAGCGCCCTTACAGTCTCAGTTTCTGCTCTTAGTGCGTCCCATGACTCTTGGATTGCTCTGCAAATAGCATCGGCGTTGGGGATGCGATGACATTGGGCAGCGAGGCGCCTTTTCATTAGGTCCCAGAGATAAAAGGCCAAGTCCATATTTGCTGATAGTTCCCCAGACGGCAACGCTGCACCGACTACTCGACAGCACACACTGCGTGTACTTCGATCGGTATCTAAAAAGAACGAGAAAAAAAACTGCCATTATCAATTGCGCCATACCTGCGGCGAGTACAAGTTTTTCGTCACAGACAATACGCTTTAACAGAATTCAGCGCGTGAAAAGGAAAGCTAAACTATTTTAAGTTGTCATGACTGTTTTCTTTGTTGAGAATTGCGTGCTTTTAAGAAAAAAAAGAGCATTTCAACTAAAAAAAATGCCTGCGTGACGTGAATGCTGCTGCCTGAGTTGCTGAATTTCTGAATGAATGAATGTTTGGTTGTTATTGGCGCAAGGGCCAGGTATGGCCACAGAGCGCCAAGCCAGTGTTGATGAATTCGCAATGTGGTTATCGGTTCAATGAGGTTCATGTGACGTGGCTGTAAAGGGGCCTTAAAAGTAGTCGCTCAAGAGTGCGTAAAATCTATCTGTTATAAGATTATGTCGATGATAATGACATGTTCTATGAGCAATAAAATCCATCGTGAGAGAATGGTGCATTATAAAAGTTATGTGAGATGTTAAAATTACCTGGAGCACTACTGCCTCGCCAGAGCCCTTGAAATACAAGGGCCTGGAGGCATGTGCTATACAGTGTGACTATCACAGCGGCATCCTTTCTAGAGAGGAAGCGCTACGAATGTATGGGACTAATGACGTGTAAGACAACATCTCTGAGGAAACCTAGGACTGTGTCTGTGTTAAAAAGCGGTTCTGGACCGAAAAACATTACAGGATGAAGAGGAATGTGTTGACGGTATGATAAAGAAAAATGTCTTCTCTCAGATTCGGCTTTCCGACACTCCAGGAGGTCGTGGAGCACGGTCAGCTTCTCCCCCCATCTGCCACAGGTTGGAGGGTCATCTCCGGTGAGTAAAAAGTTATGGGTGCCAAATGTATGTCCTATTCTATGACGACAGAATAGGACATCTGTCCGGCGTGATTTTATTGCAGAAGGACAGGACCCTAATTGTGGCTTTATTACTTGGAGCTTATTATTTGTTTCCATGTCCCACAAGCGCTGCCAGTAGTTTCGCAGTTTCCTGAGCAAGTAGGGCCTCCGATCTGTGACAGGGACTGCAGCGGTAGGATGAACAGAATACGATGCAATTGATGTGGCCATCTGGTCCGCCAGAACGTTACCTTCGATGCCCCTATGACCCGGCACCCAGCATATGATGACATGCTGGTTACATATATACGCTTCACATAAGACGGAATATAATTCATTGATTACTGGATTTTTGTGTTTACAAAATGACATCAAAGCCTTCACAGCGCTTAGGGAGTCCGTATATATAACAGATTTTTTAGTTTTGTTTTCCTTATATGCTTTACAGCCGACAGTAGTGCGGAGGCCTCAGCCGTAAATATGCTTGTTTCCGGATGCAGTACATCGGATTCCGAGAAGGATGGGTCGACGGCTGCATAGGACACCCCCTCGCGGGACTTCGATGCGTCTGTGTAAAACTCCGTGCAGAATTGTTTGTATTGGATTTCGCGGAAATGCATTTGTATTTCAATCTCTGGAGCGTGTTTTGTAACTTGCATGAAGGATATATCGCATTGATGATGATGATGATGATGTGTGGTTTTTTGTGGCGCAAGGGCCAGGTTTGGCCAAGGAGCGCCATGACAAGTGGTAATGTTGACGATGTATTATGGAACATGTAACTTGGCTGTAAAGTGGCCTAAAAATATTCGCTGTAAAGTGCGTAAAATTAACTTGTTATAAAATTATGGCGATGACAGATGACGAATACTACGAACATTAAAATCCATCGCAAAAGAATGATGCAGAATAGAAAATATATGAGATGGTAAAAATGCCTGGAGCACTGTTGCCTCGCCAGAGCCCTTGAAACACAAGGGCCTAGAGGCACGTGCTACACGAAAAAACTATCGCAGCGCCATCCTCTGAAGAGAGGAGACGCTACGAACATGTTGGGCTAACAACATGCAACACAACATCTTTCAGATAACTTAGGACTGCGTTAGTGTTGAAGAGCGGTTCTGGGCCGAGTAAGATTACAGGATGAAGGGGAATATGCTGTCGGTATGCTAACGGAAAATGTTTCTTTCTGTCAGATTCGGCTTTCCGACACTCCAGGAGGACATGGAGGACGGTCAGCCTCTCTCCGCATCTCCCACAGGCTGGAGGCTCACTTCCGGTGAGTAGGAAATTATGGGTGCCAAACGTGTGTCCTATTCTGAGACGACAGAATAGGACATCCGTTCGGCGCGATTTTGTAGTAGACGGCCAAAATCCTAACTGTGGTTTTATCAGGTGGAGCTTATTATCCGTTTCCGCATCTCACATGTGTTGCCAGTGATCTCGCAGCCTCCTTCGCAAGAAAGGCCTCAGATCTGTGACAGGCACTGCAGCGGTAGGGTTAACAGCTTGCAATGTGATTGACGTGGCCATCTCGTCCGCCAGAACGTTACCTTTGATTCCCCTATGGCCAGGGACCCAGCATATTATGATGTTCTGGTTAGTTGAGTACGCTTTGCACAAGACCGAATATAGTTCATTAATTACGGGATTTTTATGTTTGCTGAGTGACATTAAGGCCTTCACGACGCTGAGAGAGTCTGTATAGATCGCTGCTTTTGGAAGTTTCGATTTTCTTACGTGATTTACAGCAGAGAGTAATGCGTAGGCCTCGGCCGTAAAGATACTTGTTTCCGAATGCAGTACATCGGATTCCGAAAACGATGGGCCGACGGCTGCATAGGATACCCCGACATTTGACTTCGAAGCATCTGTGTAAAACTCTGCGCAGGAGTGCTTGTGCTGGAGCTCTAGGAAATGCATTCGGATTTCGGCCTCAGGAGCGTGCTTTGTAAGTTTTATAAAGGATATGTCACACTGTATCACCTGCCACTCCCAAGGAGGTAAGAGTTTGGTTAGGTGCATTAATCGATGCTCGAGGAGTGGGACATGCATTTCCTCGCTAAGCTCCCTCACACGCAGCGAGAAAGGCTGTCTTATGGAGGGACGATTGCTGAAAAGTGTAGCGCACGTCATATCGGTAACGTTATGAAAACATGGATGTTCAGGATTGGAGCGTATTTTAAGGAAATATGTAAAGCTGATGTATGATCTCTGTAGGTGGAGAGACCATTCATTTGATTCTACATATAGACTTTGTATGGGACTCGTTCTGAAAGCGCCAGTGGCCAGTCGGATTCCTAGATGGTGCACTGGGTCTAGCATCTTTAGTGCGCTCGGGGCGGCAGAGTGATAAATCACGGCACCATAGTCTAGTCGCGATCGAATGAGGCTTTTATATAGATTCATTAAACACTTTCTGTCACTACCCCACGTAGTCTGGGATAGAAGTTTCATTATATTCATTGTTTTCAGACATTTTTCTCTAAGATGTTTAATGTGGGAGACGAAAGTGAGTCTGTAGTCAAGTATGATACCTAGGAATTTGTGCTCTTTGCTGACAGGTACTCGTTGTCCACACAGTTCTAAGGAAGGATCCGGAACCAGGCCTCTCTTTCTTGTAAAAAGAACGCAAGAGCTTTTGTTAGGATTGATCTTAAATCCATTCTTGTCTGCCCACACTGAGACTTTGTTCAGGCCATGCTGTACCTGTCTCTCGCAGACTGCGAGGTTACAAGATTTGAAAGCTATTTGAATGTCGTCCACGTAGACAGAGTAAAAGATGGTGGGTGGTAATGAAGCACGAAGCGTGTTCATCTTCACTATAACGAGCGTGCAGCTGAGCACGCCTCCTTGGGGTACACCCGTTTCTTGCGTAAAAGGGCGTGAAAGTTCATTGCCGACTTTTACTCGGAAGGTACGATTTGACAGATAGCTTTCTATTATATTATGCATATTACCGTGGATGCCCACATCTGACAAGTCTCTTAAGATTCCGTAACGCCACGTCGTATCGTACGCCTTCTCCATATCGAGGAATATGGATAAGAAGAATTGTTTGTGTACAAATGCGTCCCGGATATTTGCTTCTACACGTACAAGGTGGTCAGTTGTGGAGCGTCCTTCTCGGAAGCCGCGCTGATAAGGATCAAGAATTTTGCTCTGTTCAAGGAAAAAGATGAGTCGCCGATTTATCATTTTTTCGAACACCTTACAAATGCAACTTGTGAGGGCTATCGGGCGGTAGCTTGCCACTGAGGAAGGGTCCTTGCCTTGTTTCAAAACAGGGATCACAATGGCTTCCTTCCATGCAGCTGGAAGGTACCCTGCATCCCAAATGGTGTTGAAAAGTGTGAGTAGTGTAACCTGCGTGTCATTGTGTAAGTGTTTGAGCATTTCATACATGATTCTATCAGATCCTGGTGCGGAGCTGTTGCATGCGCTCAAGGCAGCTCTCAATTCGGCAATACAAAAAGGACGGTTGTAAGGCTCATTCTCTCGACCTTCTCTTGTTAATGGCTTACGTTCTTCTGTTTGTATTTGAGGAAGGATTGTGTATAATTTGTTTGACTTGAAACGCTCTCAAAATATTCCCCAAGTGAGTCTGCCTGGTCTTGCAGTGTATCGCCCTGTGTGTTTACCAGGGGGAGTGAATGTGTTTCCCGCCCTCTAATCCTATTAACTCTGTTCCAGGCTTTGGCCTCATCCCTAAACGAGTTAATACTCGATAAGAACTTGTGCCAGCTTTCTCTTCTGGCCTGTCGGCGGGTTCGCCTGCCTTGGGATTTAGTTTTCTTAAAGTTCATAAGATTCTCTGCAGTGGGAGAAGCGCGTAGCAACCCCCACGCCTTGTTCTGATTCTTACGGGCGATCCTACATTCGCTGTTCCACCACGGTACACGTCGTTTGCATGCCAGACCACTCGCTTCGGATATGCATTTTGATGCGACATCTATTATGAATAATGTAAGATACTCCACAGCAGCATCAATTTCTAGAGAAGACATGTCGGCCCATGAGATGTTAGTGAGAGTTCGAAATTTCTCCCAGTCAGCTGTGTCTATCTTCCACCTAGGAGCTTGCGGAGGATATACGTTTTCTTTAGATGTTCTTATCAGTATAGGGAAGTGGTCGCTCCCGTAAGGATTGTTCGTGACTTCCCATTCGAGTTCGGGCAGTATGGACGGGGAAACTATGGTAAGATCTATTGAAGAAAAGGTTCTGTTTGCTAGGGAGTAATACGTGGGTTCCTTCTTATTGAGCAAGCACGCACCTGAAGAAAAAAAGGAACTGTTCAACGAGACGACCTCGCGCATCGATGCGAGAGTCTCCCCACAAGGTGCTATGCGCATTGAAATCGCCAAGAACAACATAAGGTTCTGGCAATTGATCTATATAGGATTGAAATTCATGTTTCGTTAATTTGTAATGTGGGGGTATGTAAAGAGAGCTAATGGTGATGAGTTTGTTTAGGAGAACAGCTCGAACCGCCACTGCTTCGAGTGGCGTTTGTAGCTGTAAACGTTGACACGCAATGCTCTTATGGATAACAATGGCGACACCGCCCGATGATGCGACAGCATCATCGCGATCTTTGCGATAAGTTATGTACTGTCGGAGAAAGTTTGTATGTTTGGATTTTAGGTGTGTTTCCTGTAGACACAGCACTTTTGGACTGTATTTGTGGAAGAGTTCCTGCACATCATCAAGGTTTCTAAGAAGACCTCTGACGTTCCATTGTATTATCTGTGTATCCATATTTGGAGTAAATAGGTGCTGTGTGTACGGAAACAGAACTATTATTTACAGAGATTTCAGAGATTAGATTACAGAGCTCTTTCGAAGCCCTGTGATCGGGGTTTTGCCCTTTCTGGAGCGTTCCAGTGAACCTCGGCGCTCCTTAGGCGCTTGGCGCCCCTGGGGGATAGGTGTAGTGTCCATTGCCTCTTGTGAGGCGCCGGACACCTGCTCTTGCGAGCGAGAAGTTACCAGGGAGAGTCCCGCCTTGGAGGGCAAGACCCCTGCGCCCACCAGCCCGGAGGTCGATGAGGTTCCCTGGGGGATTTGGCTGCGCCGGCCATTGCCAGCGCTGGAAGGGACCTGGGAAGTTGAGGCAGCCTCGGCTGCGCCCACCTTCGGGGTCGATGGTCCCTTCTCCTCGGTTGACGGAGCAGCGCTAGCTGCTACCGCCGCGGGGGCAGAAGGCGTAACTGCCGACTCACTGCTTGTGAGTCGGACAGCCGCCGGAGGCCGTTGTGAAGCTGCCCCCTGACGCGCCACATCGGCAAAGGTTTTCTTGGGCAGGTATGATACCCGCCTCCGTGCCTCCTTGAAAGTTATGTTTTCCTTGACCTTGATTGTAACGATTTCCTTTTCTTTTTTCCGGGAAGGGCACGACCGCGAGTACGCGGCGTGCTCACCATCACAATTAACACAATGTGGAGTGTTCTGGCACGTTTCAGAGGAATGCTCTTTGTCACTGCACTTGGCACAAGTCAGCCGGCCTCGACAGTTCTGTGAACTGTGGCCGAAACGTTGGCACTTAAAGCATCTGAGAGGATTGGGAACGTATGGTCGTACACGAAGTTTGATATAACCGGCATCGATGGACTCGGGAAGGACACTTGAGCGGAACGTGAGTATCAGGTGTTTCGTCTTGATCTCTTTTCCATCTCGCCTCATCTTAATTCGTCTAACATTGATAACATTCTGGTCACGAAAGCCCTCCAAGAGTTCAGCCTCAGTGAGCTCCATCAAGTCATCGTCAGAGACAACACCACGGGTGGTGTTCATCGTGCGGTGCGGGGTTATAATTATTTGGGTTTCGCCAAATGACACTAGTTTTGACACTTTTTCGTATTGTTTTTGATCGCGCAGCTCCAAGAGCAGATCACCGCTTGCCATCCGCGACGCCTTATAACCAGGACCAAAGACTTCAGTCAATGACTTGGAAACAAGGAAGGGTGAGATTGTTCGTACTGGTTTATCTGGTTGTGCAGAATGAATGACATGGAAGCGCGGGAAGGATTCTTTTTGGCGGCCAAAAAACTGGCATACTTCATCGGTGCGCCCTCTTTTCTGAGGGCGATCAGGTAGCGGAGGGAAGAAAGCAGCCATGTGTGGATGTGTAGTTTTCGGCAGCAACGCTAGCCACCCACCATGGAGTCCAACAAGGGGACGCTGCAGGGCCTGAAAAAGAGGGCCTGTAAACGCCAGCTGTACGTTGCCGCTATAACCCAATATGATATAACCAAGGTTGGCTACTCACACAAGGTTAACCCTTGCTGCCAGGAAGGTCGGAAGTAATAAAGAAATGAGAAGGAGACAGGAAAGGTGGAAAGTAAGAAACAGACGAAGGTTGTAGGGAGAGAGAGACAGGAAAAGGCAACTACCGATTTCCCCCGGGTGGGTCAGTCCGGGGGTGCCGTCTATGTGAAGCAGAGGCCAAAGGGGTGTGTTGCCTCCGCCGGGGGGCCTTCAAGGTCCAAACACCCAGCCTCAGCTCAATCGCCAGGATCCCCCTTTCCCCAGACACGGCTAAGCCGCGCACGGCTACACGCGGGCGGGTCCAACCCTCGTGTGCTCGGGTACGTGGTGTCGCAACACACCAAACGCCTGCTTACGCAGACGCCCCTGCGGGGTATATCGCATTGTATCATCTGCCACTCCCAAGGAGGTAGCAGCTTAGCTGGAGGCATTAGGCGATGTTTTAGGATTGGGACATCCATTTCAACACTACGCTCCCTCACACGAAGTGAGAAGGGCTGTCTTACAGAGGGACGATTACGGAATGGTGTATCACATGTCATATCGTTAAGGGTATTAAAACACGGATGTTGAGGATTAGAGTGGACTTTCAGGAAATATGTTTGGCTGATGTATGTTCTCCGGAGATGGAGTGACCACTCATTTGATTCGACATACAAACTTTCAATGGGACTTGTTCTGAAAGCGCCAGTGGCCAGTCGAATTCCTAAATGGTGAACCGGATCTAGCATCTTTAGCGCGCTCGGGGCTGCAGAATGGTAAATCACGGTACCGTAGTCCAATCGTGATCGAATGAGGCTTTTGTGAACATTCATCAAACTTTTTCTGTCGCTGCCCCATGTTGTATGGGATAAAATATTCAGTAAGTTCATTGTTTTTAAGCATTTTACCTTGAGATACTTTATGTGTGGGATAAATGTTAGCTTAGAGTCAAGTATGAGACATAAGAACTTGTGCTCTTTGTTTACAGGGATTTGCTGGCCCTACATTTCGATATTGGGATCTGCAACGAGCCCTCTCTTTCTTGTGAAAAGCACACAAGAACATTTGTTCGGGTTCACTTTAAATCCGTTTTCGTCTGCCCATTTAGATACTTTGTTCAAGCCCTGTTGTACTTCCCTCTCACACACTGCAAGGTTGCAGGATTTGAAGCCTATTTGTATATCATCTACCTAAACGGAATAAAGAATGGCTGGCGGTAATGCAGCACGAAGGCCGTTCGTTTTCACGATAAAGAGTGTGCAGCTTAGCACACCTCCTTGAGGTACACGATTTTCTTGTATGAAAGGTCGCGACAGTACATTGCCGAGTTTCACGTGGAAGGTACGTTTGGACAGATAGTTTTCTATTATGTTCAGCATATTTCCACGGATGCCCATCCCCGATAAGTCTCGCAAGATCCCGTATCGCCACGTCGTGTCGTGCGCCTTCTCCATATCGAGGAATATCGATAAGAAGAACTGTTTATGTACAAATACATAGCGGATATTTGCTTCAATGCGTACAAGATGATCAGTTGTGGCCCGCCCTTCTCTAAAGCCACACTGATAGGGATCAAGCATATTGTTCAGTTCAAGAAAGTGTATTAGTCTACGATTAATCATTTTTTCAAATAGCTTACAAAGACAACTTGTTAGAGCTATCGGGCGATAACTTGCCGCCAAGGAAGGGTCTTTACCCAGCTTCAAGACAGGAATAACAATAGCTTCTTTCCATGAGGATGGGAGGTATCCGGCAGCCCAGATAGAGTTGAAAAGTGCCAGAAGTGTCATTTGTGTGTCTTCGTGCAAGTTCTTAATCATGTCATAGATGGTTCTATCAGCTCCCGGTGCAGAGCTTCTACACGTGCTCAATGCAGCTTTAAGCTCGGCAATATTAAAAGGACGGTTATATGGTTCATCTGGTCGGCATTTACGATCAAGTGTCTTAAGTTCAGCTAATTGTTTATATTTGAGGAATGATTTTGTGTAATGTGTGGAGCTTGATACATGTTCGAAGTGTTCGCCCAGAGCGTTCGCCTGGTCCTCCAAGGTGGTCCCTTGGTCATCCACTAAGGGCAGAGGGTGGATTTGTTGCCCCTTGATCTTTCGTACGCCATTCCATACTTTGGACTCTTGGGTGTAGGAAGTGATGCCCGAGAGAAACCTCTCCCAGCTAGCCCTCCTTGCCTGTCTCCGTATGCGCCTTCCTTGTGACTTTGCGAGCTTAAATTCTATGAGGTTTTCTGCTGTCGGGGAACGACGCAGCAAACCCCACGCTTTGTTTTGTTTCTTTCGTGCCAGTCTGCACTGTTCATTCCACCAGGGTACCCGTCTTTTACAAGAGAGACCTTGTGTTTGGGAAAGAACTTTTCAGCTGCGTCGATTATAAAACAAGTAAAATATGCTACTGCATTGTATAAGTTAAAATCACCCCGCAGGGGCGTCTGCGCAAGCAGGCGTTTGGTGTGTTGCGACACCACGGACCCGAGCACACGAGGGTTGGACCCTCCCGCGTGTAGCCGTGCGCGGCTTAGCCGTGTCCGGGGAAAAGGGGATCCTGGGGGTTGAGCCAATGCCGGGTGTTTGGACCTTTACGGCCCCTCGGCGGCGGCAACACACCCCTTTGGCCTCGGCTTCACGTAGACGGCACCCCCGGACTGACCCACCCGGGGGAAATCGGCAGTCGCCTTTTCCTGTCCTCCTCTCCAATCTTCGTCTTTCTCTCTCGTCTTTTTCATCTTTCCTGTCTTCCCATTACTTCTCCTCACTTCCTAGGGCCTCGAAAGGGCTCTGTAATATAAGGCATCCACTCCGTCTCCGTAAAGACAGCACCAATTCACCTTAAACATGGATACACAAGTCATCCAATGGAACATCAGAGGTCTCCTTAGAAACCTTGATGATTTGCAAGAACTCATCCACAAACATAATCCAAAAGTGCTGTGTTTACAGGAAACTCACTTAAAATCTAAACACACAAACTTTCTCCGTACATATCTTACGTTTCGCAAAGATCGCGATGATGCCGTCGCATCATGGGGTGGTGTTGCGATTCTTACTCATAGAAGTATTGCATGTCAACCTTTACAGCTACAAACGCCCCTTGAAGCAGTGGCGGTTCGAGTTGTCCTACTAAACAAACTCATCACCATTTGCTCCCTTTACATACCCCCGCATTACCAACTGAACAAACATGAATTTCACTCCTTGATCGATCAATTGCCAGAACCTTATGCTGTTCTTGGCGATTTCAATGCGCACAGCTCCCTGTGGGGCGACTCTCGTATAGATGCGCGAGGTCGCCTTGTTGAACAGTTCCTTTTCTCTTCTGGAGCGTGCCTTCTCAATAAAAAAGAGCCCACATATTACTCTCTTGCAAACCGATCCTTTTCGTCAATAGATCTCAGTATAGTCTCCCCGTCTGTACTGCCTGAACTTGAATGGGAAGTTACCGACAACCCTTACGGTAGCGACCACTTCCCTATACTGCTAAGATCATATAAAGAAAACGAATATCCACCATACGCTCCTAGGTGGAAGATTGAGACAGCTGATTGGGAGAAATTTCGCTCTCTAACTAGTATCTCATGGGCTAACCTGTCTTCATTAGAAATTGACGCTGCAGTCGAGTTTTTTACAGCATTCATAATAGATGTCGCATATAAATGCATATCAGAAGTAAAAGGCTTGGCCTGCAAACGGCGTGTCCCATGGTGGAACGACGATTGTAGGATCGCTCGTAAAAAACAGAACAGGGCGTGGGGGTTGCTACGCGCTTCTCCCACTGCAGAAAATCTAGTCAACTTTAAAAAAGTAAAATCCGAAGGCAGGCGAACCCGCCGACAGGCCAGACGAGAAAGTTGGCAGAAGTTTCTATCAAGTATTAACTCGTTCAGAGATGAGGCGAAAGCCTGGAACAGGGTCAATAGGATAAGAGGGCGACAAGCACATGCACTCCCTTTGGTAAACACAGAAGGCGATACCCTACAAGATCAGGCGGACTCACTTGGGCAGCACTTTGAGAGCGTGTCAAGTGCCAACCATTACTCGCAATCCTTTCTGAAATATAAACAAATAGAAGAATGTAAGCCACTCATGAGAAAATATCAACAGAATGAACCATACAATTGTCCTTTTAGCATTGCCGAGTTGAGAGCTGCCTTGAGCGCATGCAAGAGCTCTGCCCCGGGATCTGACAGAATCATGTATGAAATGATCAAAAACTTACATAAAGACACCCAACTTACACTACTCACACTTTTCAACACCATCTGGGATGCAGGGTACCTTCCAACCGCGTGGAAGGAAGCCATTGTAGTGCCTGTTTTGAAACAAGGCAAAGACCCTTCCTCAGTGGCAAGTTACCGCCCGATAGCCCTCACAAGTTGCCTTTGTAAGGTGTTCGAAACAATGATAAATCGGCGACTCATCTTTTTCCTTGAACAGAGCAAAATTCTTGATCCTTATCAGTGCGGCTTCCGAGAAGGACGCTCCACAACTGACCACCTTGTACGTGTGGAAGCAAATATCCGGGACGCATTTGTACACAAACAATTCTTCTTATACCCCTGTCACAGGGGCGTTTGGAAGGCCTTCCAACCGATAGTCATTTGACTCAAAGGTCAAGTTCGAGCTGCTACACGGGCGGTTTCGAAGGCCGTTGAGTCAATAGTCTATCGAGTCAACGGAGCACCTTACAACTCTATTGAAATCTCGATGGCCTTTGAGAAACGGAAACGGAAATAGCGCTAACGTGCCCTCTCGTTCACAGTGTGCCCGTACTCACGATTAAAAAGAACAAATCAAACCAAAATGCTCTAAATATACTATATATGAGTGTTATTAATTATTCAATAAAGTATTTTTTGCCACTTGATACGTGCGAACTGCACATACTCTCGACAACAGCGACGTGCTTGTGTTCCTTCCTCCATGTTGTCTAGTACACTCTCCCTCTACTCCAGCTACCGTCATATCGCCGCCATATTGCTCTCTGCATTGTGTGTTTTTGTCTGCGTACTTTCTTGCTTCCTTTTCCTGTTCCGCGTGTTTAGTTTATCTTGCAGTTTTTTTTTATCATTAACGTAATAGGTAGTGTATAGCTTTTTTTTTCCTCACCTCACAGAAGTGTTTTCTCGGGCGAGTGAATTTTTTTGCGTGTGTGTGTGAGTTTGAAATGGAGCGCGCCCAGCCGCAGAAGAAAAAAAAAGTAGCGCCATCGCAAGCGCGGCAGCTATGGGGAGAGCGCGAAACGGAGCTCCTCATAGATTTGTGGGAGGATCGCCTTATGGACCTACGCCGTCAGAAGAGAAATAGCGGCGTTTACGACGATATCGCCGCGGCCCTGCAGCAGGTGGGCTATGAAAGAACTCGGCTGCAAGTTCACCACAAGATTGAAAATCTTGCGCAGACTTATCGGTAAGTGGCTTTCATAAATTTGTCCGATCACCTTACGATTAACCGTTTGCAGGGGCTTGGCCGTGAGAGAGAAAGGTGTTTATTGAGAAAAAAAAATGAACAGGTGGATCTTTGCAAAATTTCATTTGTCGTGGAATTTTTGTTCCGCCACCCCATGACACTTTTAATGAGCCGTAAACTCGGCCTCGAACGAGCATAACTTTTCAAGAATATTGCTTGTGCATGATGCAGTTGGTTAGTGTCTAAACTCAAGGTAATTGACTAATGTGACTTCAGAGGTCCGATGCGGAAAGTTACACCGCAGCATACTGTGCGAAAATTATAGTCACGTGACGAGGATTTCAAAAAACAATTTGGTTACGTTCGAATAAAACGTAATAAGACTCTCTGGTGTTCCTGTTCCACTTATCGATACCTCGGTTAGGCGAATTTGATCAGTACATTTTTGTATCTGTGCCCGCACATGCATCTTTATAGTTAACCAAACCTTCTCTTTTATAACATTTCAGGTTTTGGCTGAAAAATCAAAAGACTGGCGCTGGCGCCATACCTTGGACGCATTTCTGGAGAATACACAGTTTTCTGGGGACACTCCCGGCCAACGACCCATCAAGGGCTCAAGAGAGCCAGGTTACTGTTGAAGAGGTATAGCATTTTTTAAAAGCCTCCAGTAAGTGTAGAATAATCTGTGAAGCCATTCACTTGCTCGATGACGTAACTGAATGTGCACAAATTGTTCCATTACATGCTACTTTGTAGGATGAAAGTGCTGCATTGTCGTAAATTGTGGCTCATACTGCTGGTTGCAGGTACTACTTTTCCATGCATGTACAGTCCTCAGGATAGTATAAGCGCATAAAAATAATAGCTGTTTGCTGGCACCCAGTCATTGCAATAACGTAAAAGAGAGGCGAGGTGCGTTCCCATTTTGTTGGCGTTCTCTGTTTAACTACAACACTTACAATAGAGTATGCATCGGTGTGCGTATTATTGCGTCAGAGTGTTGAGACCCATGACGGAATGTCATCTTTCAAAACATTCTGAAGTTATCAAAGATGCAAGTAACATTAAATCATTGTGCAGGTCATCATGGAGATGATAAACGGCGGCGAAAATGCTGTTGACAATGAGAACAGGCTGCAATGGGAGGATAGTGCGCCCATCAGACCTCTGGACAGCCCAGGACCGAACTCCCCGTCCACGTGCAGCCCGGCCTCCAGCAGTCCAGCCTCTCCCAGTCCGGCATCCTCCAGCCCGGCCTCCTCCAGCCCTGCCATCAACAGTGCCACCCCTGCTAGTGTGGCTACTACAAGCCGGGGTCCAAAGAGGAATGCGGGTGATGACTTCAAGCAGCAGATACTGGCTGAACACAAACTGCTGAGGGAGCAGCTGGTGGCGAGCCGTCAGAGAGAGTACGAGCAAAGAGAGCGACACATGCAAATGCAAGAAAAGTTTTTTAATTCCATGTCAAAATATTTAGAAAGAAGTTCCAAATAAAGTTGCTGTAATGAAGTAGGAAATGGAAAATGCAGCATCCACCCAATCGGAACAGATTATTACAAAGGAAACCTGTTTGGTCAACAGTGTACGGGTTTTCATTGTAGGAATTTGCTGCAATTGTATGGATGCCTCATTTTCCATTCCCAACTTCACCCATCTTGTGGGTTTTGTACAAAATACTTTCTTCAATGTGTGCTAAATCGCTCTTTTGAGTACAGAAGAATACTTGTGCGCTTAGTAGAAATTAACTTCTGCTAGGTGCACAAGTATTTGATGATGACAGTGGACTCACTGACCTACCAAAGCATGAACGTCCACAAAGCTTCAGCATAAAATTCTCAGCTCTGCTGGAAGTGCCTGACAAGAGCTGCTCTCACATCACTGCCTGTGCCTTCCTCAGCATCTGTGCTGTGGTCAGGCTGATGGAGGCCGCCATCATTGTTTTGAGCCTCGACCAGCCAGTGTTGGAGCACAGTGTCACCAAAATGTTCGCACACATTGTTCAGAGCACAGCAGGCACGAATGACAAGGCGGGCATTGTCGATGTTGCACTCCATCCTTTTCAAGATAAAGCGAAATCTTGCCTTGAGCCTACCAAAGGCATTCTCCACAATCCGTCGGGCTTTGGAAAGGTTGTAATTAAATAACCTTTGTTCTTCACTTAACTGTGCCCTGTGGCTGAATGGCTTGATCAGGTTTACAGTGAGTGGAAATGCTTGGTCGCATAGTATTAAGGGTGGCACAGCTGTACCACTGATTGTTGCTAGTGGTCGGCGGAACAGGGGGCCCTTGACTGCGTCTGCTAGTCTTGAGCGGTGGTACACATATGCATCGTGGCAGCGGCCAGGAGAACCCACATTGATGTACCGGAACCTATACTTGTGGTCGACCAGTGCGAGGAGGATGATGCTGTACCTGCATAAAAAAAGACCTCATTAATTCGGATTGGTAGTATTTACCCATTCTCCGTACTCTAAAAATATGACGTAGCTTGGAAGCTGTAGGTGATGTAATGAAAGTGCACACCATATCAGAGGTACGACTTACCATCCTTTATAGTTCCTATAGTCGGTGGCGCTCTCCCTGGGCGGTGAAACGGGGAAATGGCACCCGTCTAGTGCTCCTATGGCTTGCGGGAATTCCAACGTGGCCGTGAACTCGCGAATGTGCTCGGCCATGCTTGAAGCTGTGGGCATCTTGATCCACTCCGCCTCCATAGTGTGGATAACAGCCTCGCACAACTCTCTGTAGGCCACGTTGACGGTTGAGCGTCCCACAGCAAACAATTCGGCGACACTACGGTCTTCAGCTGAAGAACACAACCGGTACAAGCCAATCGCGACACGTTTATCGAGGGTGATGGCTTCACGCATGTTCGTGTTCTGACGCTCGAGCAGCGGTCTCACGGCGTCCACGATGTAGCGAAAAGTCGCCGGCGTTACGCGGAATGCACGTTTGAAAAACTTCTCACCAAGCAATGGCACAGTCTCCTCAAACCACCTCGTCCGGCGAGAGAACGACCATCTATCTCTGTTGACGCTTTGTTCGGTCA
Source organism: Dermacentor albipictus (assembly GCF_038994185.2). Lineage (NCBI taxonomy): Eukaryota > Metazoa > Arthropoda > Arachnida > Ixodida > Ixodidae > Dermacentor > Dermacentor albipictus. Next base: position 52,890,917 of record NC_091825.1, read on the forward strand.
CCGAGTCTATCGTCATCATCAAATTGTTGACGATCAGCAGCTCTTCCTCGATGGCGTCGGCTTCCGCTTTTGCGGCCTCAATCTCGGCATCAAGCTGCATGATCGCACCCATGTAGGTTATCATAGCAGTCTTGTCATCTTGAGCTTCAGTCTCTCTGTCACCCATAGCGGTAGAGCCAGAATGCAGTCGAAGCGCAAGGCGCACAATTTCTTTCTCTATGGTCGCACTTTGAAGAGAAACATGTGCACACACACCAGAACGACAGCCGCATCGAGTGGAGCGAACGTTGCCGCAGTTTCGTTACTCAACAACTTAAAAACTAAACATATATGTATAGCAATGTATAAACATTTTTTTTGTAGTGTATAAACAAACGTAAGAGAAATTATAGTGCTTTTAATTGTTTTTAATGTTGTTTAACTTTTTTTGACACGAAAACGAAAATAAAGGGCCGCAGCGCCACAAAATTTTGCGAGAAACGCCTGAACCTCTCAACGGCCTTTCAAAAATGCCGTGTAGCAGCGCGACAACTCCTTTGAGTCGATAGAGTTGTGGCGTTTCGAAGGCCGTTGACTGGAAGGCCTTCCAAATGTGCCCGTGTGACACAGGTATTATCCATATTCCTCGATATGGAGAAGGCGTACGATACGACGTGGCGTTACGGAATCTTAAGAGACTTGTCAGAAATGGGCATCCACGGTAATATGTTTAATATAATAAAAAGCTATCTGTCAAATCGTACCTTCCGGGTAAAAGTCGGCAATGCACTCTCACGTCCTTTTACGCAAGAAACGGGTGTACCCCAAGGAGGCGTGCTCAGCTGCACGCTATTTATCGTGAAGATGAATACGCTTCGTGCTTCACTACCACCCGCCATCTTTTACTCTGTCTACGTGGACGACATTCAAATAGCTTTCAAATCTTGTAACCTCGCAGTCTGCGAGAGACAGGTACAGCATGACCTGAACAAACTGTCAATGTGGGCAGACAAGAATGGGTTTAAGATCAATCCTAACAAAAGCTCTTGTGTTCTTTTTACAAGAAAGAGAGGACTTATCCCAGAACCTTGCATAGAATTGCGTGGACAACAGATACCTGTAAACAAAGAACACAAATTTCTAGGTGTCATACTTGACTACAGACTCACCTTCGTCCCCCAATTTAAACATCTCAAAGAAAAGTGTCTAAAAACAATGAACATAATCAAACTTCTATCCCAGACTACGTGGGGTAGTGACAGGAAGTGCTTAATGAATCTCTATAAAAGCCTCATTCGATCACGACTAGACTATGGCGCCGTGATTTACCACTCTGCCGCCCCAAGCGCACTAAGGATGCTAGACCCAGTCCACCATCTAGGAATCCGACTGGCCACTGGCGCTTTCAGAACGAGTCCCATACAAAGTTTATATGTAGGATCAAATGAGTGGTCACTTCATCTGCAGAGAACATACATCAGCCATACATATTTTCTGAAAGTCCACTCAAACCCCCAACATCCCTGTTATAATACCATTAATGACATGACATGTGCTACACTCTTTCGCAATCGTCCGTCCGTAAGACAGCCTTTCTCGCTGCGTGTGAGGGAGCTTAGCGAAGAAATGCACGTTCCACTCCTCGAGCTTCGCCTAATGCATCCAGCCAAGCTGCTACCTCCTTGGGAGTGGCAGCTCATACAATGTGATATATCGTTCGTGGAAGTCACAAAGCATGCTCCAGAGATTGAAATCAAGATGCATTTCCGGGAACTCCAGCACAAATACTCCTGCACGGAGTTCTACACAGACGCATCAAAGTCACGCGACGGGGTATCCTATGCAGCCGTCGGTCCATCCTTCTCGGAATCCGACGTACTGCACCCGGAAACTAGTATCTTTACGGCAGAGGCCTACGGACTGCTGTCGGCCGTAAAGCATATAAATAAATCACAACTCCAGAAATCAATAATATATACGGACTCCATCAGTGTTGTGAAGGCCTTGATGTCTTTCTGTAATCACAAAAATCCAGTATTTAATGAGCTCTACTCCGCACTGTGCAAAGCATATGTATCTAACCAACATGTGATCATATGCTGGGTGCCTGGACATAGGGGCATCGAGGGAAACGTTCTAGCCGACCAGATGGCCACATCAATCTCATTGCATGCAGTTAATCCTACTGCTTCGGTCCCTGTCACAGACCTGAAGCCTTTCTTAAGAAGGAAACTACGAAGCCACTGGCAACGCATGTGGGACGAAGAAATCAATAATAAACTGCATGTAATAAAGCCACAATTAGGTTTCTGGCCTCTTGTAACAAAATGCCGCCGGACAGATGTGCTATTCTGCCACCTAAGAATAGGACACACTTTTGGCACACATAACTTTTTACTCACGGGAAACGAGCCTCCAACCTGTGGTAGATGCGGGGAGAGGCTGACCGTCCTCCACGTCCTACTGGAGTGTCGGGAAGCCGAACCCGAAAGAAAAAAACATTTTCTCTTAGCATACAGGCACCACATCCCCCTTCATCCTGTTATGTTACTTGGTCCAGAACCACTCTTTGACACCAACGCCGTCTTAGGTTTTTTGAAAGATGTTGTGTTGCATGTTATTAGCCCCACACGTTCGTAGCGCTTCCTCTCTTCTGAGGATGTCGCTGCGATAATTATTTTGAATAAGCACATGCCTCTAGGCCCTTGTGGTTCAAGGGCTCTGGCGAGGCTGTAGTGCTGTAAGCAATTTAACGTCTCGCATATTTTAAACAATGCACCATTCTTTTACGATGGATTTTAATCTTCACAGTCTTCATCATTAATCATCGCCATAATTTTATAGCACGTAGATTTTACGCACTTTACAGCGACTATTTTTAGGCCACTTTACAGCCAAGTCACATCTTCCATAATACCTCGTTAACACTACCATTTGTCATGGCGCTCTTTGGCCAAACCTGGCCCTTGCGCCATAAAACACTACACATCATCAAGTTAAAATCAGTGATAAAATCTCGTGATAAGTAAGTTGCTTCCTTAAAATCATTCCATTCGGCGGAGGCTAGTTTCCATCGGGGTGTATGTAGGGGGCATTCATATTGAGTCATTGACTTTAACATAACAGGGAAGTGGTCACTTCCATAGGGATTTTTTAATACATTCCAATGCAAGTCCGGGTAAATTGAGGCCGAGCCAATAGACAGGTCTATTGATGAATATGAATTATTATGAATATTATAATAAGTTGGCTCCTTCTTGTTGAAGAGGCATGCACCGGAGTTCACAAGAAAGTTTTCAATGAAACGACCTCTCGCGTCACATCGCGAGTCCCCCCACATGGTGTGGTGTGCATTAAAATCACCTGCGAGTACGTAAGGGTGCGGAAGCTGGTCAATTAGTTTATAAAAATCAGTTTTTTCCAGATGAAAGTTAGGGGGTATGTATATGCAACATACAGTGATCAATTTATTAAAAAGAATTGCCCCAATTGACACTGCCTCAAGGGGCGTCTGAAGGGCGACCTGGTGACAAGCTATGGACTTGTCTACAACTATTGCTACACCGCCAGACGAGGCATTTGCCTCGCTGCGGTCTTTACGGTAGATGGCGTACTGACAAAGAAAGTTTGTTTGTGTGCATTTAAGATGGGTCTCCTGAACACACCAGCACCTTTGGGTTATATTTCTGTATGAGTTATTTGATGTCATCGAGGTTGTGAATAAGACCTCTAACGTTCCAGTGTATTATTTGTGTAGCCATACTGTTCGTGCTTTTATGCTGTGTGTCAAGAAGAGCCAAGTTAGAGATGTGACTTACGGAGCCTTTTCAGGCCCCGTGATTATGGTACGGGTTTTGTCTTTCTTGGAGCGGTCGCGAGACTCGCGCCGCTCCCGAGGCGCTAGATGCGCCTTCTGGCTCGGGGTTGTGTCCATCGACTCTTGGGAGCCGCTGGACGTCCGCTCACACGAGCGGGGAGTTTTCAGCGTAGGCCTTGCCTCGAAAAGCAGGGCCTTGGAGGTCACCAACCCAGAGGTCGATGGGCCCTCCTTCGGGGACGGCGCAGCAGCGCTGGCTGCTGACGCCAGGGGGGCTGGTGGCAAGGCCGCAGCCACACTAGTTGTGGGCTGGGCCGGAGCCGGAGTCTGCTGCGACGTTGCCCCCTTGCGCGCCGCACCAGCATACAATGAGGTATGAAAAAAGGAAACACGTTTCCGCGCTTCTTGAAATGAGATGTTTTCTTTGATTTTCATTGTGATTATGTCTTTTTCTTTTTTCCATGTAGGGCAAGCTCTAGAGTATGCTGGGTGTCCACCACCACAGTTTCGACAGCGGAGTGTGCCATTACAGTTGTTTGATTCGTGTTCGTGTTCACCACACTTTGCACAGGTTAGTCGGCCACGGCAGCTTTGCGAACCATGGCCATATCTCTGACACTTGAAGCATCTTCGGGGGTTTGGGATGGAAGGTCTGACTCTAAGTTTGGTATATCCCGTTTCTAGGGTTTCTGGTAGCACGCTCGATGCAAAGGTAAGGATGATATGCTTAGTAGGAATATCTTGGTTGTCTCGCTTGATCTTTATTCTTTGCACTTGGATAACATTGTGTTCTTTCCAGCCCTCCTCGCTTAGGCTCAATAGATCTTCATCAGAGATGACTCCTTTGCACGTGTTCAATGATCGGTGGGGAGTAACGGTGATTGCCACATTACAGAATGCTAGGAGATTAGAGAGCTTGCCATGCTGTTGAGTGTCGCGGACCTCAAGAAGAAGGTCGCCACTGCTCATTTTCGTCACTTTGTAGCCAGCACCTAGTGTGCCGGTAAGGCATGTAGCTACGATGAAAGGGGAGATAGTTCTACCTGTCTTTTCGGGATCTTGACTGTATCACATGAAAGCGGGGGAAAGTTTTTTTGCGCTGGCTGAATAGCTGAAAAGTTTCTTCGGTGCGTCCTCTTTTTGAAAGAGGACGATCGGAAAGGGGGGGGGGGATGACGTCTTAGCCATGCAGAATAATTTCATTTCGGCAGCTACGCCAGCCGCCCACCACCGAGCCCAACAAGGGGACGCCACGAGTCAGGAAGGAAACGCAGACGCCAGCTGTACGTAGCCACTATAACCCAATATAAAATATCCAAGGTTCGATACATACACCAGGTTAACCCTTGCCGCCAAGCAGAAGGAAGTAAATATAAGAGAGAAGAAGACAGGAAAGGTGGAAAGTAAGAGAAAGACGAAGGTTGTAAGAAGAGAGAGACAGGAAAAGGCGACTGCCGATTTCCTCCAGGTAGGTCGGTCTGGAGGTGCCGTCTATGCGAAGCAGAGGCCAAAGAGGTGTGTTGCCTCCGCCGGGGGGCCTTAAAGGTCCAAACACCCAGCTTCGGCTCAACCCCCAGGATCCCCTTTTCCCCAGACACGGGTAAGCCGCGCACGGCAACACGCGGGAGGGTCCAACCCTCGTGTGCTCGGGTACGTGTTGTCGCAACACACCAAACGCCTGCTGACGCAGACGCCCCTGCGGCGGCTAAATTTCTCTATGATGGCTGATGAAACTTATACAGCGGGCATATTTACTGAGACAGTGAGCTTAGACAGTACTCTGAGACAGCTTAGTATTGACTTAGACAGTAAGCTGCTCGCCAAAGGCAGAAATGCAGGTTCCACTTCGTTTTGCATTACAGATTCGTATTTAATGTTTAAACACTGTGTTAAAGACGTGAACATCAGCCATACCTGTAGTTCAGAGGCCACCAAACACTCTGCTGTTGCTCCCACCTGGTGCAGAACGTGGATTCGTCAGTAAAGATGACTTGGCTCCATTCATCAACACCCCAGTGCTCGTACGCCCTAGCGAATTCCAGCCGCTGACCTCGTTGGTTCTCTGTTAAGAATGGCTTTTGAGCTGCGACACAATTTCTCAATCCCGCTTTAAGGTGCCTTCTAATTTTGTCGCATGACATATGAAGGCCGAGCTCTTGATTTCTTTGGCGCTCAAGAAAGAATCAGCGACAACAGCGCCAATAATCAGTTTGTCTTCTTCGCCAGAGATCCTCGGTCTTCCACTGCGGTGGGCGTCAGCAATCCTTCCTCTATCATCTCGGAAGGCTTTTACCACTCGCGCCACAGCTGATTTAGACCTTCCTGTCAGGCGACGTATTTCTTTTGGGGCACGCCTTTCATTAATAAAGTTTTACCATACCATACCATACGCCTTTCATGAAGAGGCGTGCAATATACCTTCTTTCGTGTTCCGGAACGCGAGGCGGCATCGTCGGAGTACACGCTACAACACAAACTGTGGTTTCAGAAGCCCTGAAGGACGGACAGGAATTGTGGGTCACAATGGCAGCGCATCGATGCTAGCGTTATCAGTTGAAAACTGATGCTGCTTTGTTCGGCAACAAGGCATGGAAGATATTTATTCAGAGAACGTAGCCCGCCGCGCAAAAGATACTCGAGGATCTCCGTCCACCATCGCAGCAGCCGATGTAGACGCGCCGCGATGGTCCTACAGCGATTCAGCGGCTATAACGTGAGTTAAAAGCACATCCCGGGGAACCAAGCGATGCGACGTGCCTGACAGCGAAAAAAGGACAGACATGCGCAAAGAATGCCTGGCGCGGAAGTGCCATGAGCCTCGACACTGGGCGCGGTTGCGGCAGGTGGCGCTGCAATGCAGTTTCGCGCCGCAAACTTTTGCTGCTGACTGTACCTTGAAAATAACACTGCAGATGTTTACGTGCGGGAAGTAGGGACGGTAGTAGAGACAGGGCCGCATATATTGAGAATGTAGAAGGCCTTAGCAACCACGGTTAAACTCGAGTGGCCGAAAGGCCGCCGGTGACGCTCGATGGCCCTGCAAACGCTATGAGAATACGTCGTAACGCCTTTTACGCCAACCTAACGTAACCTAACCAAATGTTAACCAAAGCAAACGTCGCCTAGACGCAAGTCCGCTCAGCGTAACCACTGTGAGAATACCCCACGCCACCCTAAGGTATTTTACACTAAACTAAACTAAGCTAGCCTAAACCTAACCTAAAGTGGGCGAGAGGCGAAGCCAATAATCCTCACGGCGTGACATCAGGTAATAGCGTTCAACCGCGGTTGCCAAGGTACTATGCGTTAATTTCACTCAAAGATGCTTCTGAAAAGTTGTGGACAGCAGCATAGGAAAAGTCTGCCAAGAGCGAAGATACTGCACTAGAAGGACAGGCCCGGCCTCTACTACGGCCCCTACTTTTCCACCGGGAAAATTAGTGATATTTTTTGAAGGTACAGCGCAGTAAGGGACGAGAAAGATTTTATCCAGGAAGACTGACTCAGAACTACGAGGAAGTCTGTACGACGTACCTTCAGACACAGCGATCACCAAATGACGAACCCGTGCCCACTGCTTCACCGTGCCGGCAGCCAGCATCGGAGCGTAAACAAACTCGACCGCACTCCGCAATGCTTGTAGGCATAGAAGCCAAACGCATACAACACAAGCAAAGAAACTTCTCCGTAGTGCCTAGGCAAGGTCAACTATAGAAACAGCAACAGCCCTCCAACATTTTCCCTCTCTCACGCACTCTCACTCGCGCCTGCGCACAAACGTCGGACGCCTGCAGAAGTGCCTCGGGGAAACACCACGCCTCGCTGTACTTGCTGGCAATTGTGAAACTGTGTCCTGCCCTCGGCTGCCACGTCGCGAGGAGCAGCGGGAGCGGCTCCTCGCGCCTTTTCACGTGCCCTTTCTCCGCTACCCTCCGCGAGCCAGCACGTGATCATCGTGCGATAATCGCGCGGCCGCTAAAAAGATATCGGCATGCGTGTGCATTCGCACATTCCGCATCTGGGCGTTCAGAAGGTAGCCCCTCGTGACAAGCCATCGGTTTAAGGACGGCCGAAAGAACAGGCGGTGTTCCACGTTCCGTAGAACTCGTGTTCCTGAGAAATGTTTTTGATGCCCAGTTTTGTGCGATCAACATCAATCTAAAAGTACAATCAGGAAAATGGTTTGACGGAAATTTATTTACAATACAATTGTAAGGTTTCATTTATTGTGCTTCGTCAAGTCAGAAGTCCGCGTCCTGAAAAAGCTGTTGTTTATTCTGATCACAAAAAACGACACGCCGCAAGTTTATTCGTGGAGGGAGCTCCGAGCATGGTTCTACAGAGAAGACGTTCTTCCTCCACTGTGGCTTGCTAAGGGCTGTTTCCAGTATTGCGAGCTGGCTGACGAACTGCAGCTAGTGCGAAGTACCGACTGCTGAACGAGCGATCACGTGGACGCCTTCAGGCCAGCATACATCTACAGAGCCAAATAGGAAATAGCCATATGCTGCCATCCACTACGTCCCGCAACAGGTATCCACAGAAGTGGGCATTCTGCAGGGTTGACAGAACTTGCAGTTTCTGCGTATCAGTTTCTACGCTCTAAGTTTTTTTTAGTTTCTCGACGCCACTTAAACTGTTTTGTACATTTGGTGAGGACATCAACCGAGACATTTGGCTTAACCTAGGCAACCAAAGAATGTGTCGTACTCTCCGAGAGAGAACATGGTTCTCTTCCAATGTGTTTCCGGTCGTTCCAGGCCGCCGATAGCGCAACCAGCCAACAATAGGCGTTACGTCCTGCCTTACCGTAACTTATACACACCGCAGGAATCGCTCTGTCTCGTTGACAGCAAGGTGTTTAGGGTCGTCTGGCACTTGCAAGCGAAGAAGGAAACCGCTACAGTGCCTCGCTTGGAGCTATTCGCCTCTGGCGGGCGGCTTTCTCGCGACAGCGGCCGCCGTTCATCCGGCCAGGGGTCCCTGGACGGGGCATACTACGCCGGTAGACCGCCCGGTGCCGAGAAACTGGGCTGCCTGACGGCTGGCGAACTCAGTGGCGTCGTGCTCGTACTCGGCCAGCGACCTCGCGAGGCCGGACTCGACGGATTAGCCCTGGGCCTCGTCCCACCCGCCGAGCGTCCCGCCGCCACTGGCGGGGCGCCGGGTCAAGCGGCGGGTGACCGCCGACCCTAAGGAGCGACGCTGCACCCAGAGCGTAAACAACGCATTCGCCGAGCTGCGTGAGTGTATTCCCAACGCACCGGCCGACACCAAGCTGTCGAAGATCAAGACGCTGCGGCTGGCCATCTGTTGCATAGCCTACCTCATGGACCTGCTGCAGGGACCGCCGGCCGCCGCGCACCAGGCGTGCTTCAAGGCCGACCTGAAGGAGGCCCACGCAGCAATCACGTTCCACCAGCAGCAACTCACGCGGCTCAACTCGCCTGACGACGTGCGCCGAAAAGAGCCGGCGAACGTGGTACAGGCCGAGAAGAGTGGCAAAGGCCGGACGGGCAGGCCACAACAGGTCTGGGCGCTGGAACTCAAGCACGACGCCCGAGACTCGTCGCCCACGCGTCGGCCGATTGCACACAACTGGAACTCGCAGCACGGCTGTGTTTCTTCTGTTCTGGCATACGCAAACATTCGAGTGACCCAACAAGCATCATGCAGAAACAGTGTCACCGTGGTGGGTCGACACTGAACGTCTGCACCCGATGCTTCGAACAGTGCAGTGCCGGACGGGACAAAATGTGACATATGAACGGAAAGATTGCTAGTATTGTTTATCATTATCATCACTTCATATAATTTGTGCCACGCATTGCGGCAGAGGACTTCGCCCAGCGTCTGTCACGCTGCTCTGTTCGTCGCGCACGGTAGCGGCAGGAGCGCGTAGTCCCCGCACTATCTGTAGTTGAAAGGAAAGCAGTGATATTGTCTCGGAAGCACGGTGTTGGACGCCACCGTCCTGCGTTAAAAAAAGGAACACATTCAAATTTGGTCGCAGGCGGACGGCGCTAGCCTCTTAGCAGCACGCGCACAATTCCGAGCCACCCAGTCAATCGCGAAGTTTGACAAAACGTCACGTGTGCAAGCGTAAACACATTCGCAGCTAGAAACTATAAGGAGCACGAGGGTAACGTGGTCGTAATGTTTAAAACTGTGCACGAGCGCCCTGCCTTGCGCCGCTGCGCGACTTCGTGATAGCAGATCCCTAAGCCAGATAATGTGCGTTCTTATAGTCTTATTTCTTCTTTTAGAACAATTTTTGCATAATGATTCCTAGGAGTCATACCTTCAACCGGTGTGTGGTAACATGAACAGAGACTGACGCCGTACGTCTTCAGAGAAAGAATGTGTCGGAACCCCAGAAATCATCCGAGCGGAATACCGCGTACTGCCGCGGGCGTCACAATACAGGTGAAATATGCAGGAAGGACAAAAGTGGTGCGAACCCGTACGAGACAGTGCTGCGCGGTCGCAAGCGGAGCCGTCACTACAAGGAAGAGAAACACGCAGTTGCGTGAAGTCAATCCCGGCGAGGAACTGCACGCGAAAAAAGAGGTGTTACACTTCTCCGTGGGTCACTGTGCCACTCACCTATATAGACTCACGCATGAACTGACTCTCGAATCGACCAAATACTGCACAGAAACTTTCGGCAGCGACAAGGGATGCATCCTAGAGTCACGGACCAATGCAACTATACACACTACACTTCCGTCGGTAGGACTGAACTCTTAATGTGCAACGACGGCCGTGTCCCGTATATGCGCGTATACGGTTTTGCTTGACAGTGGCTGTTCTATTTCGCCACAGTGTTTCGTGCATTAGTCAAACACCAAGTGTTATAAGATCTCTCAGTTTGAATTCTCGCTTGCGTATTGGCAAGGCTGAAGCAGCAGAAATGATCGACACACTATGATGTCTAAGGCTCTGCTGCACAATTTATCGAGTCCTCTGATCGACCCAACTACGCGAATAAACGTCAAACATATGCTCATTCCTCGCCTTAACGACACGAATGGAAATTAGTTGAATCTAGAGAGTGGCCACGAAACCGAACGTAGTCATATCCCGTTTTCCAAAAACTTAAAAGGTATACGCGTTATGCAACCCGAACTTTTCTGTTTATGATGGTCGGTTTGCTCCGGGCCTACATGGACTGACATAAAGTTGCAGGTGAAAACAGATGTTATTGCAGGTATGCATGTGCAGAAAAGCATGTGCAGAAAATGTTGATTTAAATGAAGCAACAGTATGCGAAATGCAAAACACCCGTGTACTTAGATTTAGGTGCACGTTAAATAACCCCAGGTGGTCAAAATTTCCGGAGTCCTCCACTAAAGCGTGCCTCATTATCAGAAAGTGGTTTTTGGCACGTAAAACTCCATTATTAATTAATGAAGCAACAGTAATCCGCGTGACTGTTGGAATAGATGGTGACAACTGAACGCATATCGAGTTAATCGCGCGGGCACCTAGTCGATGTGAAAACTGGCCTTGACACCCCAGGAGATGCCGATAACTGCCGCCTTCCATAAGAGTCAAAAGGGCAGCAACATGTTGAGCACCGACCAGCTGCCAAGTCTCAAGACTGATTGGGCGGCGCTTTATCAATGTGCGTGAGAAGTGGTGGCGTGGGTAAGGGGGGAGGGTATATCGCTTAGTTTCGGGAGGGCCCGGGCCCCCCAGCCGCCCCCCCCCCCTGGTTACGTGTCTAACTCCGCTTATCGGTACGACCTGCTTTTGGGCGTTGTTTCGATGCTTTATGGGATCAGTTTCAATCGGTCTGTGAGTAATGATTGAAGAAGACAATATACTACTCCCGTTTCCGCACACGGAATCTACACGGGACTTCTCGAAAGGCCGATCCACACGACGCACCAAGTCTGCGGGCTGTCGGTCACGTGATGCGACGCCACGGCTCGCCGCCGTCCGTCCGGCGCAGAGCACATCCACACGGCGGACCGCCATAGACGGCAGAACAGACCAACCAGCTACGCTCTCGGCCAGTGCTCGCGACTCAACAAACTCGCGAACCCATGCCAACCCCTCGCGCCCGTGCTGTATCGCTCATTAGAGTCGGAGCAGAAACGTCGTTTGGCCGCGATGGCGTTGGCTCTTTGCGTGGACGAAGATTACTACCCTGCCCCGAAAAGGTCGTGTTGGATGAAGGATCGGATGTGCAGAAAGGAGCTGGGATTGCAGGACCAACTGTTCAAAGAACTGGTAGTGTCCGACACTGCTGAGTACAGACGGCTCCTGCGCGTCAGCCGGGAGCAGTTCTCAGGAAGTTCTCGATCGCCTGGGGCCTAGCATAGCACGGAAGACGACTGCCATGCGCCAGCCGATACAGCCGGCGACGAAGCTGCGAGCAATGCTGCGTTAGCTTGCATCTGGTAAGTATTATTCGTCTTGGTTTGGGCTCTTGCAGCCCTGCATCACTTCTCACTGCCATGGCTGCGCCTCGTGTACCTTTATTACAGCCTATTGCACTAAAATGTAGCACCAGGTGCAACATGTGACTTCAAGACCAGCAGCCGAACGTACATGCTATCTGTGTTGCCACAGTGCAATGTGCAGCTAGCTATTTTCTTGCTAGGAGGGCTGAGCCTCGGCGTTCTGTACTTTCCCAGCAACATGCAGTGAAGTTGGGTTTGTAGGAGCTAAAACGCCACTATTTTGCCGACATGGGCAGTACAGAAAAAGCAAAACGACTGCCCAGCTGCCGTGCTTGCATAAACTGACCACGTTTAGTCTAATTTGGCTGCATGCGCCAGTATGTTCTACCGTCAATCTAAATGGGTCCCCGTCCCGCCTTTTTTTTTTATTTACAGGTGAGAGCCACCATTCCCTCAGTCGCCAGTTCAGGGTCGGGCACTCCACCGCCAAAGATTTCATTCCCGAAACATGTTTGGCTATCTATCATGAGCAAAGCAAAAACTATATGAACTCACCAAAAACATGTGAAGATTGGCGGTACGTTATTCGGGGTTTGACAAAAATTAGCAATTTCCCGACTATGCGGGAGCAACAGATGGGAAGCATGTCTGCATAACCAAACCAGCCAACTCTAGGTCCCTTTACTTTAACTACAAAAATTCGTTTAGCATAATCCTTCTGGCTGTTGTGGATGCAAATTATAAATTTACCGACAATGACGTCGGTGTGCCCGGTGCTCTAGGCGACGCAGGAGTATGGCAGACCACGTCCCTGCAGGAGGCATTGGAAGGCAACAAAGTAAACTTGCTAGACCATGTGATGATGATGTGTGATGTTTTATGGCGCAAGGGCCAGGCTTGGCCAAAGAGCGCCATGACAAGTGGCAATGTTGACGATGTATTGTGGATGACGTGCACGATTAACTCATGATGATAGATGTGATATGGCTGTAAAAGCGCCTAACAACTTCCGCTGTAAGTGGCGTAGAATATATACGTGATAAAATAATGACGCTGACTGATGTGCGCTATGACAATGGGCTTTCGTTAAAACATGATGCAACAAAGTATAACAATGAAACCAGAGTTTCAAGAGAGCCCTTGAATGCAGGGCTGTTAGTCGTGTGCTAAATGTTGCCCGGCGAAATGATTTTCAGGGTGTCAGTTTCGGCTAAAAAATCTAACTGTTTGCAGATTAAAACACGGTTCATCGCTAAGAAAAAATGCAGGGTGAAGGGGTATATTCTCGCGATATGCAGCATGCAAATATTTTTTCCTCTCTGTTTCTATGGCAGGGCACTGAATAAGAACATGGATGACTGTGAGAATATTGCCGCACTTTACACAAGTTGGGGGATTGCCCCACTCAAGAGATAAGAGTGATGATGATGATATGTGGGGTTTTATGGCGCAAGGGCCACTCATGGCCAAAGAGCGCCAAGCAATGTTTTAATGGAGTCAGTGATGCAAGTAATGATCAATGGCGTCGTGGTTGGCTATAATAATGGAACCTGGCTGTATAGGGGCCTTAAAAACAATAGTAAAATTAATATATATCTATTAAAATTGTCACAGTGACTGTTTAGGTGTACTATGAATTTAAAGATATGTTCTCATGGAGGGATGGAATAAAATATGTAAATGCCAATAGCACTACTGCCTCAAGAGGCCCTTAAGTGCAAGGGCCTGTGGGCACGTGCTCTACAAATTGCTACTATCGCAGCAGCAGCGTCTGGTAAGATGCTGTGCTACGAATCTCTTCGGCCTATAACTTGCAATGAATTAACATCTTCCAGAAAGTTAAAAACCGACTTTCTGTGAAAAAATGGGTCAGCACCAAGCAACATTGCAGGATGAAAAGGAATGTTTTGTCGGTAGGCTAGAGGGAAGTGTTTTTTCCTTTCAGTTTCCATTTCTCTACACTCCAGCAAGACATGGAGGACGGTTAGTGTCTCGCCACATCTACAGCATATGGGAGGTTCGCTACCGGTCAAAAGATAAGAGTGCGTGCCATACATATGACTTATCCGAAGGCGGCAGAAAATGACCTCGATTCGCCGTATTTTTGTTATCGGTGGGGAATTTCGTAATTGTGGCTCGATCAAATGGAGTTTACTCGAGGTTTCTGTGTCCCACTTGTGTTGCCAATGCCTTCGAAGTTTTTTGCGCAGAAATGGCTGAGGCAGGGATACCTACGGAACAGCTGCCAGCTTTCGTTGCAATGGATGTGGCAATTTCATCTGCAAGCATGTTGCCTTTAATGTCTCTGTGTCCAGGTACCCAACATATTATGACGTGCTGATTAGATGTATATGCTGTGCACAGGAGCGAATATAACTCATTGAGTACAGGACTGTTGCGTTTCTGGAGTGACATTAGAGATTTTACGACACTAAGGGAGTCTGAATATAATAGCCTTTTGCAATTTCATTTTCTTGATATGTTTAACAGCTGTCAGTACAGCATATGCCTCAGCAGTGATTATGCTTGTTTCTGGGTGCAGGACGTTGGAGTCTGAAAATGATGGAATGCCGGCTCATGCCGGCGTTTCGTATGGCTGCATACGAAACGCCGGCATGAGACTTTGAGGCATCTGTGTAAAATTCCTGGCAAGAGTACTTCGACTGAAGTTCAAGAAAGTGCATTTCAATGTGTACCTGGGGAGCGTTCTTCGTTATTTCAACGAACGAAGTATCACACTCAATGAGCTGCCATTGCCACGGCGGACATAGCATAACAGGAGCCATAAGAGGATTTTCAAAAAGTGGAACATCCATTTCTTGACTGAGTTTCCGTACACGCAGTGAGAAGGGTTCTCTAACTGCCGGTCGATTATTAAATAAAATTGCAGATGTCATGTTGTTTACACTTGGGTAAGAGGGATGCTCACGGTTTGCATTTACCTTCAGAAAATACATAAAACTTGAGTACGACCTCTGAAGATGGAGCGACCACTCATTAGCTTCAACGTAAAGACTCTCCACAGGACTTGTCCTGAAGGCACCGGTCGCCAGGCGGATACCCTGGTGATGGACAGGATCCAGCATCTTCAATGCACTAGGGCTAGCCGAATGATAAACTATTGCCCCATAATCTAAGCGTGTTCGAATGAGGCTCTTGTAAAGGTTCAGGATGCATTTCTTATCACTACCCCACGTTGTGTGTGACAAAATTTTATGAATGTTCATGGTTTTGAGGCATTTGTTTCTGAGGTACTTCAGGTGTGAAATAAAGGTTAATTTCGTGTCTAAAATAACGCCTAAAAATTTGTGTTCTGTGCTCACAAGTATGTGCTGTCCCTGAAGTTCGACTTCTGGATTTGCTATGAGACCTCTTTTTTGAGTGAAAAGAAGACAGGTACTCTTGCTGACATTGAACGTAAAGCCATTTTCATCAGCCCACTTAGACACCTTGTTTAAACAAAGCTGTACTTGTCGCTCGCAGATAGCGAGATTACATGACTTAAATCCAATCTGAACGTCATCAACATATACTGAAAAAAATATACTACGCGGTATTGATGAGCGCAAGGAATTCATTTTTATGATAAAAAGTGTGCAGCTAAGCACGCCACCCTGCGGTACCCCAGTTTTCTGTAGAAATGGTCTCGAGAGGACATTACCAATTCTGACACAGAATGTGCGATTAGATACATAGCTTTCGATTACATTAAGCATTTTTCCGCGGATTCCCAACTCTGATAAGTCACGTAGAATTCGATACCGCCACGTGGTGTCGTAAGCCTTTTGCATGTCTAAGAATACAGAAAGAAAGAACTGTTTGTGTATGAAAGCGTCCCGAATATATGCTTCAATGCGAACGAGGTGGTCTGTCATCGATCGGCCTTCCCTAAAACCACACTGACATGGGTCAAGGAGCTTGTTTGATTCAAGGAAGTGCAAGAGCCTGCGATTTATCATTTTCTCAAAGAGCTTACATAGACAACTTGTGAGTGCTATGGGCCGGTAGCTTGCCACAGAGGCCGGATCTTTACCTTGTTTCAAAACAGGGACTACTATCGCCTCTTTCCATGCCAATGGAATGTCTCCTGTTTCCCAGATAGTGTTGAAAATAGACAACAGAGCCATCTGCGTGTCAGGGTGAAGATGTTTTATCATTATGTACATGACTCTGTCGGCTCCTGGCGCCGATTTCGTGCAGCCGTTCAAGGAAGCTTTGAACTCAGCAATGCTAAATGGATGATTGTACGGTTCACTTCCGCTAGCTTTACGGTTCAGTGCCTTACTTTCAGCTATCTGTTTATGTTGCTGGAATGACTGCGAGTAGTTCGCAGAGCTAGAAACTCGCTCGAAGTGTCCTCCCAGAGCGTTCGCCTGGTCTTGAAGGCTGTGGCCTTCATCATCAAACAAAGGCATGTTGTAGGTTTGTCGAGTAGTTAATTTTCTTAGCCTGTTCCAGACTTTTGCTTCTTGTGTATAGGAATTTATGCTTGCGACGTATTTTTCTCAGCTTTCTCTTTTAGCGATACGACGCGTTCGTCTGCCTTTGGATTTCACGTGCTTAAAGTTGATGAGGTTTTCTGCCGTTGGAGATTGACGTAGTAAACGCCAGGCTTTGTTTTGCTCCTTACGCGCATTCTTTCATTGCTCATTCCACCACGGCACGCGCCTCTTTTTTGCAATCCCCTTCGTTTGTGGAATGCACTCTATTGCAGCGTCAATTATAAAAGCGGTAAAATAAGCAATAGCAATGTTCACACTAAAATCTTTAAAAGTGTTTCGCTGCATCTGGGTGATTTCCTCAAATTTTTTCCAATCTGCGGATGCAACTTTTCATTGAGGGGGGTGTGGCAGGAATTCATTTCGTTCTAAAGCTTTGAGGCAGATGGGAAAATGATCACTCCCATATGGGTTTTCGACTACCTCCCATTCTAGGCAAGGTACAAGTGTAGGCGAGCAGATAGCTAAATCTATCGCAGAGTACGTGCCATGTGTTGTGCTATAGAATGTCGGCTCCTTTTGATTTAATATGCATGCACTTGAAGAAACAAGGAAATTTTCTATTAAGCGGCCTTTGACATCGCATCGAGAGTCGCCCCAGAGTATGGTGCGCGTTGAAATCCCCAACGAGTACGTAGGGCTCAGGCAGCTCATCGATTAGACTAAGAAATTCTGTTCTTTGGAGTCGATAATGGGGTGGTATATACACAGAAGAGATTGTAATAAGTTTACCTAACAGTAAGGCTCGAACCGCAACTGCCTCAAGAGACGTTCGGAGTTTCAAGGCCTGGCATGCTACACGCTTATCAACTATAATCGCGACACCACCGGACGAAGCAAAAGCATCGTCACGGTCCTTGCGAAAAATGTTAAATTGGGGTAGAAATCCTGTCTGTGTAAGTTTCAAATGGGTCTCTTGTACACACAGCACCTTTGGACTATATTTACGCAGGATGGATGTATGTTGTTTAGTGGCGCAAGGGCCAGGTGTGGCCAAAGAGCGCCATGACTGATAATGATGTGTTAAGCACTGATTGGTGAGTTACGATGATGAGGTGTAACATGGCTGTAAAGTGGCCTAAAATTAGTCGCTATCGTAGAAGCATAAAACGATATATAGGTATAAAATTATGACAGTGATACGTGGAGTGGTCTCTGGGTATAGGACGAGTGACAGGTCATAATGGGGCTAAAATGCATGAATATGGGAATAGCACATATTTCTCCTTAAAGCCTTTGAGCCCAAAGGCTGGGAGGCAGGTGCTTTCTTTCAATGCAGCTACCGAAGCAGAAACCTCTGTTAAGAGGCTGTGCTACGGATTTCCTGGGGCTATAGTATGAAAACTATGTACAGCTTTTAAAAATTGAAACAGTGATTCATGTTTAAAGAGAGGTTCCATACCTATAATCATTTGGGGATGAAGTGGAATTTGTTGTCGGTGAGGTAATGGAAAATGCTTTTTCCTATTTGCATCTAATTCTCTGCATTGTATCAGGATGTGAAGCACGGTAAGTGGCTCACCACACTTATCACATATGGGTGGATCACCACCTGACAAGAGGTATGCGTGTGTACTGTATGTGTGTACTATTCTAAGTCTGCAAAGTATTACTTCCGTGTGGCGGTTCTTTGATACCGGCGGCCAGTTGCCAAGATATGGCTTGATAACATGCAGTTTATTTTCTCTTTCTTTATCCCATAACCGCTGCCAGAAAGCCCTGAGCATTTTCCTTATGGAGGGCTTAAGGTCCATTACAGGGACAGTCGTGGAAATGTCTGCAGCGTTCGCGTGCACGGATGTGGCTAGCTGGTCAGCCAACACGTTTCCTGCAATCTCGCGGTGCCCCGGCACCCAGCATACTACGATATGCTGCCTGGACGCATAGGTGGTGCATAATGCTGAATAGAGAGATACAATTATAGGATTTTGATATTTCTTCACAGTTTTCAATGCGTTTACAACGCTCAAAGAGTCTGTGTATATAACTGCCTTTGGGATATTCAATTCTTTAATGTGTTTAACGGCAGCCAATATGGCGTAGGCCTCTGCTGTGAAGATACTTGTGCTCGTGTGCAGAACACCGGTATCCGAAAAGGATGGACCGACTGCTGCGTAAGATACGCCAGAATTACACTTTGATGCGTCTGTAAAGAATTCAGGACATGAGTATTTGTGTTGTAATTCCAGGAAGTACATTCGTATATGCGCGAGAGGAGCGCGTTTTGTGACAGCTATGAAGGATATATCACACTCTATTGGTTGCCACTGCCACGGTGGGGGCCGTATAGCAGGGGACATAGGATGGTATTCGAGCAGGGGAAAACTTGTTTCTTCAGCTATGTCTCTGACACGCAGTGAGAAAGGCTTTGCCACTGTGGGCCGGTTGCGAAAAAGTTGACAACTGGACAAATCATTTATAGTGTAATACGCGGGGTGCTGACTGTTTCCGTTTACTTTAAGAAAATACATGAAAGACGAGTATGTTCTCTGCAGTTGAAGTGACCATTCATCCGATTCAACGTACAGACTTTCCACTGCGCTTGTTCTAAAGGCACCTGTGGACAGGCGAATTCCTAAGTGGTGGACAGGGTCCAGCATCTTTAGAGCAGTTGGAGTAGCAGACTGGTAGACTATGGCTCCATAGTCTAGTCGTGTGCGTATGAGGCTTTTATACAAATTCATGAGACATTTTCTATCACTGCCCCAGGTTGTGCGTGAGAGCACCTTTAAGATATTCATTGTTTTCATACATTTGATTTTAAGATACTTTATGTGCGGCACAAAGGTTAATTTCGCGTCTAAAATTATGCCTATAAATTTATGTTCCTTGCTTACAGGCAGACGCTCACCATTCAACAGAATTTCAGGATTAGCGTGCAGGCCCCTTTTTCTCGAGAAAACGAGACATGTGCTTTTTTGCGGGTTCAGTCTGAACCCGTTCTCGTCAGCCCATTTGGAGACCTTGTTAAGGCCAAGCTGGAGCTGTCGCTCACAGATTGCAAGAGAACTTGATTGGAATCCTATCTGCACATCGTCAACATACGTTGAATAGATGTTACGTGGTATGTGTAGACGAAGAGAATTCATTTTTACTATAAAGAGCGTGCAGCTGAGCACACCGCCCTGCGGCACTCCTGTTTCCTGTGTAAATTTCCGTGACAAGACATTGCCCACTCGA
This sequence comes from Dermacentor albipictus, assembly GCF_038994185.2. Lineage (NCBI taxonomy): Eukaryota > Metazoa > Arthropoda > Arachnida > Ixodida > Ixodidae > Dermacentor > Dermacentor albipictus. The sequence continues at coordinate 52,910,803 of NC_091825.1, forward strand.
ACACGGAATGTGCGATTAGACAGATAGCTTTCAATAACACTAAACATATTGCCATGTATACCTAACTGTGAGAGGTCTCTCAATATCCCAAACCGCCACGCAGTATCATAAGCTTTCTCCATATCTAAGAATACTGATAAAAAAACTGCTTATGGACAAAAGCTTCACGAATACGTGCCTCGATACGTATGAGATGGTCACTTGTGGATCGACCCTCGCGTAACCCGCACTGGTATGGGTCGAGGAATTTATTTGATTCGAGGATATGTAGTAGGCGACAGTTAATCATTTTTTCGAATACTTTGCAGAGGCAACTTGTTAGCGCTATAGGTCGGTAACTTGATACAGAGGAAGGATCCTTCCCGTGTTTCAGAATTGGAATTACAATAGCCTCCTTCCAAACGGAGGGGATCTCGCCGGAAGACCATATAACGTTGTATAGGTAGAGGAGGGTTTTCTGTGTTTGAGGTGGTAGTTGTTTTAGCATTTCATATATTACGCGGTCTGAACCTGGGGCGGATGTATTACAACAGTTTAGTGCTGCCTGCAGTTCTGCTATACAGAATGGATCGTTGTACGCCGCACTTTTAGCAGACTTTCTTTTTAATTTTTGCTGTTCTATTTGTGTTTTGTACTTTAGGAAGGTTTCGGAGTAGTGTGAAGAGCTCGATATGTATTCAAAGTGTGCACCGAGAGAGTTGGCTTGGTCTTCAAGGCTTTCTTCATGGCTATTTACTAGAGGTAAGGAATACGTTTGCTGCCCATTAACTTTCTTCACTCTATTCCAGACTTTCCTCTCATCTGTATACGAGTTGATGCTTGATATAAATTTTGCCCAGCTCTCTCGCCTTGCTTGCCGGCGCGTTCTCCTTGCCTGGGATTTGACATGCTTAAAGTTTTCCAAGTTTTCTGCTGTTGGCGAATCGCGAAGCAGCGCCCACGCTTTGTTCTGCTTCCTCCGTGCTTGCCTACATGCATCGTTCCACCAAGGAACACGCCGCTTGGAACCCATGCCGCTCGCTTGAGTAATACATTTACAGGCGGCATCCAGTATAAAAGCTGTAAAATATGCAACAGCATCATCTATAGTTATACCAGACATCTTAGTCCAAGTCATGTGTGTAAGAGATCTGTACCGTTCCCAATCGGCTGTGTCAATCTTCCACCGAGGGACCTGCGGGGGAAGTTGATCTTGTTTCGGTGTAAGTTAGGATTATTGGGAAGTGGTCACTCCCATATGGGTTATTAAGCACATTCCATTTAAAATATGGTAAAAGCGTCGGCGATAAAATGCTGCTAAGATCTATGGAAGAGTATGACTTGTTGGCTAGGTTAAAATATGTGGGCTCCTTCGTGTTCAAGAGACATGTTCCGGAGGAAAAAAGCACCTGTTCGATGACGCGACCTCGCGCATCACAGCGCGAATCGCCCCACAAACTGCTGTGTGCATTAAAATCACCGAGAATCATATAGGGCTCCGGGAGCTCATCTATTAATGATTCTAAGTCGCGCCTGTGAAGCTGATAATGTGGTGGTATGTACAAAGAGCAGATGGTAATGAGTTTATTTAAAAGTACGGCTCGAACGGCCACGGCCTCAAGGGCCGTTTGGAGCCTCAAATGCTGACACGCTACACTTCTATCAGCAATGATAGCTACACCGCCAGATGATGCGACAGCATCCTCGCGGTCTTTCCGGAAAGTCATGTATTGTCGGAGGAAGTTAGTGTGTTTGGAAGATAGGTGGGTTTCTTGTACACACAGCACTTTAGGTTTAAACTTACAGAGAATTTCTTGGATGTCTTGTAGGTTTCTTAATAATCCTCTGATATTCCATTGTATGATGCCATCCATGTTGAAAAAAAAAGTTGTGCTGTGTGTCTCAAGAGAGAGGAGAATGACATTACTTTACAGGGCCTTTGTTAGGCCCTGTAATTGGTGTTTTGTCCTTTTTGGAGCGGTCAAGAGAACCTCGCCGCTCCTTCGGCGCTACTTGCGCCGTTTGGCTTGGACTGGTGTCCATAGCCTCCTGCGAGGCACGGGACACCCGCTCCAGAGAGCGATGTGTGCGTCGCGTAGACTTCGTCTCAGGCGACGGAGTCTTCGTCCCCACGGGGCCGGAGGTCGACAGGACCCCTGTGGCCTCTGCGGTGCCCTGGCTGCTGCCGAAGCTTGAAGAGGCCACTGGTGTGGACACTTTGAGAGATGGCAGGGCAGCGTTAGCTGCTCCCACCGTAGGGGCGGGTGGCGTTAGCCTCGGCACGCTAGGCGTGGTCCGGGCTGCCGCCAGAGGCCGTTGTGGTGCCGCCCCCCGTTGCACCACTTCAGCGAAAGATGTTTTCAGGGAAAATAACGCAGAGACCCTTTGTCTTGCTTCACGGAATGTTATGTTCTCCTTATATTTTACTGTAATTATTTCTTTCTCTTTCTTCCAGGCTGGACAAGCTCTGGAGTACGCAGGGTGACTGCCGTCGCAGTTCGCACAATGTACCTCATTATTGCAGTCGTCAGCAGAGTGACCGGTTGCGCCGCACTTTGCGCACATAAGCTGTCCTCGGCAGCTCTGAGATGCGTGACCAAATCTCTGACATTTGAAGCAACGTCGTGGGTTAGGAATGTAGGGTCGAACATGTAGTTTTACATAGCCAGTTTCAAGAGTCTCAGGTAGAGTAGTTGAGCTGAAAGTTAGTATTAAATGCTTTGTTGGGATTTCGTTGTCATTCCGTCTGATTTTGATGCGCTGCACATGGATTACGCCTTGGTCCTTCCATCCATCCAGGAGTTCTTCTTCATTCAGTGTCACTAGGTCTTCATCTGAAACTACGCCTTTGACTGTGTTCATAGTTCGATGTGCGCTGACAGAAACAGGGATGTTGCCAAAGGCTACGAGGTGTGCAAGTCTGTTGTGTTGTTCCTTGTCCTTTAGTTCGAGGAGCAAATCCCCACTTGCCATCTTTGTTACTTTGTAACCGGCTCCAATGGTCTCTTTTAGGCACTTGGCGACAAGAAATGGTGAGATTACTCTAGCTTTAGTAGATAACTGTTCACAGTGAAGTACGTGGAATTTCGGGAAAGTTTCTTTGTTTTGAGGAATGAATAGCGAGGTTGCGTCGGTGCGTGCCCTTTTCGAGGCACGATCAGGTGAAAACGGGTTCGATGATCCCATGGGAAAAAGTAAGTTGTTCGGCAACGGCGTCTGCCACCCACCACGGAGCCCAACAAGGGGACGTGGCAGAACATGTAAACAAGTCTGCACAGCGCCAGCAGTATGCCGTTACTATAACCCAATATGGTATACCCAAGGTAGGACAGCCACACCAGGTTAACCCTTGCCGCCAGGAAAAGTCGAAGTGAATGGAAAAGATGAGAAGACAGGAAAGATCAAAAGGGGAAGAGAAAGACGAAGATGCGGGTAGAGAGAGACAGGAAAAGGCGACTGCCGGTTTCCTCCAGGTGGGTCAGTCTGGAGGTGCCGTCTATGTGAAGCCGAGGCCGAAGAGGTGTGTTGCTTCCGCCGGGGGGCCTTAAAGGTCCAAACGCCCAGCATCGGCTCAACCCCCAGGATCCCCTTTTCCCCAGACACGGCTAAGCCGCGCACGGCTACACGCGGGAGGGTCCAACCCTCGTGTGCTTGGGTCCGTGGTGTCGCAACACACCAAACGCCCGCTGACGCAGACGCCCCTGCGGGGTATATTTACGCAAGAGTTCCTTGACATCATCGAGGTTATGTAGGAGACCTCTGACGTTCCATTGTAATATTTGTGTCTCCATAGCTAATAGTGTGTGTGTGTGCTGTGTGTTAAGAGAGGAAACTTGATTTAGATTACAGGGCCTTCCCAGGCCCTGTAATGCGGAGTTTGTCTTTCTTGCCGCCGTCCTGAGACTGGCTGCGGTCCTTGGGCGCTTGCTGCGCCATCTGGCTTGAAGTAGTGTCCATTGCCTCTTGAGAGGCACTGGACGTCCGCTCTTGTGAGCGGCGCGTTTGTCGTGAAGGCTTCACCTGAGCAGATGTGACCTTCGTGCCTACCAATCCTGAGGTCGATGGGCCCACTTTCTGTGACGGCGAGGCAGCGTTGGCTGCTATCGCCGAGGGGGCTGGTGGCACAACCTCGGCCACACTCTTTGTGGGCCGGGCTGATGCCGGAGTCTGCTGCAGCGTTGCCCCCTTACGCGCCGCACCAACATAGCCTGCGGTATGAATGAATGAAACACGTTTCCGCGCTTCTTGAAACGATATATTCTCTTTAACTTTCAGTGTAATAATATCCTTTTCTTTTTTCCACGTCGGACACGATCGGGCATATGTGGCGTGATCACCGTCGCAGTTCACACAGTGGAGTGCGCCAGTGCAGTTATCGGAAGCATGCTCTTGACCACATTTTGCGCTAGTGAGACGGCCTCGGCAGCTTTGTGAGCCATGGCCAAATCTTTGACATTTGAAACATCTACGTGGATTTGGAATGTATGGTCTTACTCGTGTTTTTGTGTATCCTGTATTGAGAGATTCTGGCAGAACACTTGTAGCAAACGTGAGAACGAGATGTTTTGTAGGAATTTCTTTGTTGTCGCGCTTGATCGTTATTCTTTGTAGTTTGACAACTTCTTGTTCCTTCCATCCTTCGAGTAGTTCTTCTTCACTCAGGTTCAAAAGATCGGTGTCTGATACCACACCTCTGGATATGTTCATAGATCAATGTGGCGTCACTGTGACTTCGACATCACCAAAAGCCAGAATATTTGAAATTTTTTCACGTTGGAGCTGGTCACGTACTTCAAGCAGTAGGTCGCCGCTAGCCATTTTAGTAATCTTGTATCCAGGACCAAGAACATCGGTGAGAACTTTCGCAACGGTGAATGGTGAAAGGGTTCTTACTGTCATATCAGGGCACTGAATATGTATGACGTGGTAGTGTGGGAAGGATTGCTTGCGTTGGACAGAGAATTGAAAAGTTTCTTCGGTGCGCCCTCCTTTCGAAAGAGGGCGATCAGGAAGTCGGGGAAAGGTGCTTAAAGCCATTAATAACTTATTACATTTCGGCAGTTATGCCAGCCACCCACCACCGAGCCCAACAAGGGGACGCTGCGAGACCCGAAGGAAACGCAGACGCCAGCTGCACATAGCTACTATAACCCAATATAATAGATCCAAGGTTGGATGAACTACACCAGGTTAACCCTCGCTGCCTGGAGAATTGGAAGTAAACGAACTGAGAAGAAGACAGGAAAGGTGGAAAGTGAGAGAGAAAGACGAAAGTTTAAGAGAGAGAAAGATAGGAAAAGGCAACTACCGATTTCCCCCGGGTGGGTCAGTCCGGGGGTGCCGTCTATGTGAAGCAGAGGCCAAAGGCCCCTCCGCCGAGGGGCCTTAAAGGTCCAAACACCTAGCATCAGCTCTACCCCCAGGATCCCCCTTTCCGCAGACACGGCTAAGCCGCGCACGGCTACACGCGGGAGGGTCCAACCCTCGTGTGCTCGGGTACGTGGTGTCGCAACACACCAAACGCCTGCTGACGCAGACGCCTCTGCGGGGGAGATAAGAGTGAGTACCGCATGTGTGACCTATCCTTAATCGGCAAAGATGTACTTCCTTGTACCGTGCTGTTTTTCCACTTATACAGTTCCCCAGTTTTGGTTTAATTATGTGAAGCTTATTCATTTCTTGTGTATCCCACTCGCCTTGCCAATGATTCTTCAATTTATGGCGTAGAAAAGGCTTTAGGTCTGTGGCAGGGATGAGGATATTTGAATCTGCGTCGCTAAGGGTTACTGACCTAGCGCTTTCGTCATCAGCTTCATTGCCTCTTCTACATTTGTGACCAGGTACCCAGCATATGACAATCACTTGATTTCACATATATAGGTGTCACAACAGACTGTACAGCTTACTAAAAACTGAGTTCTTATATTTTCTTGGACTAAGTCGGGCTCTGACTACACCTAATGAATCTGTAAACAAAATAGCCCTATGAAGTTTTGTAAGCCTTATGTTTTGAATACCCGATAGTATAGCGTGGGCTTCTGCTGTAAAGGTACTTGCGTGTGGCTCTAGTGCACCGGTTACATAAAATGAAGGTCTCAGAGCTGCGTAGGAAACTTCTTTAGAGGACTTGGAAGCGTCTGAATGAATGAATGAATGAAGTTTAATGGCGCAAGGGCCAAGTATGACCACAGAGCGCCTGTCTGTGGTAATGAGTTTGCAGTGTAATTATGATTTGTATGAAGTTGGTGTGATGTGGCTGTAAAGGGGCCTTAAAAATAGTCTCTCTAAAGTGCGTAAAATCTGTATAATAAAATTATGGCGATGATGTATGACTTGTACTATGAACATTGAGATGCACTTCAAAAGAATGATACGATATTCAAAATATATCAGGTTATCAAAAATGCTAGAGCAGAACTGCCACCTTAGAGCGCTTGAAACACAGGGGTCTGGAGGCACGTGCTATGCAAAACAATTATCGCAGCGGCATCCTCTTGAGCGAGCATGCTCTACAAATTTAATAGGCTTATAACATGTAAAACGACATCATATTAAAAGTTGAGGACTGCCTTGGTGTTAAAAAGCGGTTCCTTACCAAGAAGCATAGCCGGGTGTAGAGTGATGTAATAATGGTATGCAAGCGGAAAATGTTTCTTTCTCTCCGTTTCGGCTTCCCGACACTCCAGGACCACATAAAGGACGGTCAGCCTCTCACCGCATCTACCACAGGTTGGATAATGATGTCTGAGGTTTAATGGCGCAAGGGCCAGGCATGACCAAAGAGCGCCATGCTAGTGATAATGAATATGTAGTGGTCTGATGGGTTCTGTGAATTTAATGTGACGTGACTGTAAAGAGGCCTAAAACAGTTGGTGTAAATTGCATAAAATGAACGCTTAATAAAATTATGCCTCTGATTAATGACGTGTACTATGATCACTAAAATACATTAAGAAAGAATGATGTATTATATAAAATATGCGAGATGCTAAATTGCTTAGAGCACTACTGCCTCAACAGAGCCCTTGAAAGACAAGGGCCTAGAGGCGTGTGCTATTCAAAATAGTTATCACAGCGGCATCCTCTGAAGGGAGGAAGTGATACGGACTAATGGGGCTAATAACATGTAGCACAACTTCTTTCAGAAAACCCAGGACAGCGTCGGTATCAAAGAGTGGTTCTGGACCAAGTAACATAAGAGGATGAAAGGGGATGTGCTGCCGGTATGCTAAGAGAAAAAGTTTCTTTCAGATTCGGCTTCCCGACTCTCGATTAGGACGTGGAATACGGTCAGCCTCTCCCCGCATCTACCACAGGTTGGAGACTCGTTTCCCGTGAGCAAAAAGTTGTGTGTGCCAAAAGTGTGTCCTATTCTTAGACGGCAGAACAGTACATCTGTCTGGCGGGATTTTGCTACAGGAGGCCAGAAACCTAATTGTGGCTTTATTACATGCAGTTTATTTGTTTCCAGGCCCCACAAGCGTTTTCAGTAGTTTCGCAGTTTTCTTCTTAAGAAAGGCTTCAGGTCTGTGACAGAGACCGAAGCAGTAGGGTTAACTGCATGCATTCAAAATTGATGTGGCCATCTCTCGATGCCCTATGTCTTGGCACCCAGCATATAATCACATGTTGGTTAGATATATATGCTTTGCACAGGACAGAGTAGAGTTCATTAATTACCGGATTTTTGTGGTTACAGAATGACATCAAGGCATTCACAACACTGAGGGAGTCCGTATATATAACTGATTTCTGGAGTTTTTATTTCTTTATATACTTTACAACCGACAACAGTGCGTAGGACTCAGCCGTAAAGATACTAGTTTCCGGATCTAGTACGTCGGATTCCGAGACGGATGGACCGACGGCTGCATAGGACACACCGTCGTGTGACTTCGATGCATCTGTGTAGAACTCCGTGCAGGAATATTTGTACTGGAGTTCCCGGAAATGCATTTCGATTTCAAACTCTGGAGCATGCTTTGTGACTTGCACGAAAGATATATCGCATTGTATCAGCTGCCACTCCCAAGGAGGTAGCAGCTTGGCTGGATGCATTAGGCGAAGCTCGAGGAGTGGGACATGCATTTCATGACTAAGCTCCCTCACACGCAGTGAGCGAGGCTGTCTTACGGAGGGCCGATTACGAAACAGTGTATCATATGTCATATCGTTAACGGTGTTAAAACAGGGATGTTCAGGATTAGAGTGGACTTTCAGAAACAGAAAATATGTTTGGCTGATGTATGTTCTCTGCAGATGAAGTGAGCACTCATTTGATTCTGCATACAAACTTTGCATGGGACTTGTTCTGAAAGCGCCTGTGGCCAGTCGGATTCCTAGGTGGTGCACTTGGTCTAGCATCTTTAGTGCGCTCGGGGCGGCAGAGTGATAAATCACGGCACCATAGTCTAATCGTGATCGAATGAGGCTTTTATAGAGTTTCAATAAACACTTCCTGTCACTACCCCACGAAGTCTGGGATAGAAGTTTCATTATGTTCATTGTTTTTAGACATTTTTCTTTAACCTGTTTTATGTGGGGGACGAAAGTGAGTCTGCAGTTCAGTATAACACCTAGAAATTTGTGCTCTTTGTTTACAGGTATTTGTTGTCCACCCAGTTCTAAGCAAGGATCTGGGGTCATTCCTCTCTTTCTTCTAAAAAGAACACAAGAGCTTTTGTTAGAATTGATCTTAAATCCATTCTTGTCTGCCCACATCGACACTTTGTTCAGGCCATGCTGTACCTGTCTCTCGCACACTGCGAGGTTACAAGATTTGAAAGCTATTTGTATGTCATCCACGTAGACAGAATAAAAGATTGCCGGTGGTAATGAAGCGCGAAGCTTGTTCATCTTCACGATGAAGAGTGTGCAGCTGAGCGCGCCTCCTTGGGGTACACCCGTTTCTTGCGTAAAAGGACGCGAAAGTACGTTACCGACTTTTACGCGGAAGGTACGACTGGACAGATGGCTTTCTATTAGGTTTAGCATATTATCATGGATGCCCATTTCTAACAAGTCTCTTAGGATTCCGTAACGCCACGTTGTATCATACGCCTTTTCCATATCGAGAAATATCGATAGGAAGAACTGTTTATGTATAAATGCGTCCCGGATATTTCCTTCAACACGTACGAGATGATCGGTTGTGGACCGCCCTTCTCGGAAGCCGCACTGATACTGATCAAGCATTTTGCTCATTTCAAGGAAATGTATGAGTCGCCGATTAATCATTTTTTCAAATACCTTACAAAGACAACTTGTGAGGGCGATCGGGCGGTAACTTGCCACTGAGGAATGATCTTTGCCTTGTTCAAAATAGGAACCACAATGGCTTCTTTCCATGCAGTTGGGAGGTATCCTGCAGCCCAAATGGTGGTAAAAATTGTGAGTAGTGTAACATGGGTGTCATTGTGTAGGTTTTTGATCATTTCATACATGATTCTGTCAGATTCGGGTGCAGAGCTCTCGAATGAGCTCAAGGCAGCTTTCAACTCGGCAATACTGGAAGGGCAGTTCTACGATTCATTCTGTAGACATTTTCTTTTGAGTGGCTTACATTCTTCTATTTCTTTATATTTCAGAAAGGATTTCGAATAATGTTTTGAACTTCACACACTCTCAAAGTGCTCCCCAAGTGAGTCCCTGATGTTGAAGCGTATCACCCTGTGTGTTTACCAGAAGGTGTAAATATGTTTGTCGCCCTCTAATTCTATTTACGTGGTTCCAGACTTTCGCCTCATCTGTAAACGAGTTGATGCCGGATAAAAAAATTTGCCAACTCTCTCTTCTGGTCTGTCGGCGGGTTCTCCTGCCTTGAGACTTAACTTTCTTAAAGTTAACAAGATTCTCTGCAGTGGGCGAAGCGCGTAGCGACCCCCACGCTTTGTTTTGATTCCTACGTGCTATTCTACATTCATCGTTCCACCACGGGACATGCCGTTTGCATGCCGAGCCACTTCACGTATGCATTTAGATGCGGCATCTATAATGAATGCTGTAAAGTAATCCACAGCAGCATCAATTTCTAACGAGGACATGTCATCCCATGATAGGCTAGTTAAGGTTCGGAATTTTTCCCATCTAACGAGGACATGTCATCCCATGATAGGCTAGTTAAGGTTCGGAATTTCTCCGTCTGCTGTGTCAATCTTTCACCTAGGAGCCTGTGGTGGATATTCGTTTTGTTTAAGTGTTCTTAATAGTATGGAGAAGTGGTCGCTTCCTTAAGGATTGTTCGCAACTTCCCATTCGAGTTCAAGCAGTATGGAAGGGGAAACTATGCTCAGATCAATTGAAGAAAAGCTGTTATTTGCAACACAGTAATATGTGGGTGTCTTCTTATTGAGAAGGCACGCACTAGAGGAAAAAAGGAACTGTTCAACAAGACGACCTCGCGCATCTATACGAGAGTCGCCCCACAGGGAGCTGTACGCATTAAAATATCCAAGAATATGCGGTTCTGGCAATTGATCTATAAAGGATTGGAATTCATGTTTCGTTAATTTGTAATGTGGGGCTATGTAAAGGGAGCTAATAGTGATGAGTTTGTTGAGGAGAACAGCTAAAACCGCCACTGCTTCAAGGGGCGTTTGTAGCTGTAAAGGTTGACAGGCTATACTTTTATGAGTGACAATCGCAACACCACCCGATGATGCGACGGCATCATCGCGATCTTTGCTAAACGTAACATACGTTCGGAGAAAGCTTGTGTGTTTGGATTTTAAGTATGTTTTCTGTAAACACAGCACTTTTGGATTATGTTTGTGGATGAGTTCTTGTACATCATCAAGGTTTCTAAGGAGACCCTTGATGTTCCATTGAATAATTTATGTATCCATATTTATAGTGAATAAGTGCTGTGTGTACGGAAAGGGAGATGATGCCTTAGGTTACAGAGCTCTTTCGAGGCCCTGTAACGGGGTTCTGCCCTTTCTGGAGCGTTCGAGGGAGCCTCGCCGCTCCTTAGGCGTTTGGTGCGCCTTGGGGACAGGTGTAGTATCCATTGCCTCTTGTGAGGCGCCGGACACGTGCTCTTGCGAGCGAGAAGTTACAAGAGAGAGTCTTGCCTTGGAGGGCAAGACCCCTGCGCCCACCAGCCGGGAGGTCGATGGGGCTGCCTGAGGGATCTGGCTGCGCCGGCTGTTGCCAGCGCTGGATGGGGCCGGGGAGGTTGGGGTAGCCTAGGCTGCGCCCACCTCCGGGGTCGGTGGCCCCGTCTGCTGTGTTGCCGTAGCAGCGTTAGCTGCAGCCGCCGAGGGTGCGGATGGCGTCACTGCCGCCTCACTGGGTGTGAGTCGGACAGCCGCCGGAGGCCGTTGTGGCGCTGCCCCCTGACGCGCCACTTCGGCAAATGTGTTCTTCGGCACGTATGCCACCCGCCTACGCGCCTGCTTGAATGATGTATTTTCTTTCACTTTGATCGTGACAATTCAATTTCTTTTTCTTTTTTCCAAGATGGGCACGACCGCGAGTAGGCGGCGTGCTCTCCATCACAGTTTACACAACGCAAATTCGCGCAAGCTTCAGACGTGTGTTCATGGGCACTGCATTTTGCACATGTTTGGCGGCCTCGGCAGCTCTGCGAGCTGTGGCCAAAACGTTGGCATTTGAAACATCTCAGAGGATTTCGCACATACGGTCTTACACGGAGCTTGATGTACCCGGCCTCGATTGACTCGGGCAGGACACTTGAATTGAAGGTGAGTATTAGATGTTTGCTCGCAATTTCTTTACCATCTCGCCTCATCTTGATTCTTTTGACATTTGTAGCATTCTGTTCACTGAAGCCCTCCAAGAGTTCAGCCTCAGAGAGCTCCAGCAAATCATCGTCCTAGACAATGCCGTGGGTGGTATTCATCGTACGGTGCGGGATTACTACTATTTGGGTCTCCCCAAATGATACTAGTTTAGGCAGTTTCTCAAATTGTTTCTGATCGCGGAGCTCCAAGAGGCGGTCACGGCTAGCCATCCTCGACGCCTTATAGCCTGGGCCAAAAACTTCGGTAAGGGACTTCGATATCAGGAATGGGGAAATTGTTCGCACTGTTTTAGCTGGTTTTTCAGAATGGATGACGTAGAAACGAGGGAAAGATTCTTTTTGCCGATCAAAAAATTTGAGTACTTCATCGGTGCGCCCTCTTTTCTGAGGGCGATCAGGGAGTGCGGGGAAGGAGTTAGCCATAAAGATATGTGAGATTTGGGCAGTAACACCAGCCACCCACCGTGGAGTCCTACAAGGGGACGCTGCAGGACCTGTGAAACACGGCCTGCAAACGCCGGCTGTACATTACCACTAACACCAAATATGAAATAACCAAGGTTGGCTATCCACACAAGGTTAACCCTTGCTGCCTGGAAAAAATGGAAGTAATAGGAAACCAGAAGAAGACAGGAAAGGTGGAAAGTAAGGAAAAGACGAAGGTAATAGGGAGAGAGAGACAGGAAAAAGCAACTACCCATTTCCCCCGGGTGGGTCAGTCCGGGGGTGCCGTCTACGTGAAGCAGAGGCCAAAGAGGTGTGTTGCCTCCGCCGCCGGGGGGCTTTAAAGGTCTGAACACCCGGCATCGGCTCAACCTTCAGGATCCCCCTTTACCCGGACACGGCTAAGCCGCGCACTGCTACACGCGGGAGGGTCCAACCCTCGTGTGCTCGGGTACGTGGTGTCGCAACACACCAAACGCCTGCTGACGCAGACGCCCCTGCGGGGATTTCTCGTCTTGTATCAGCATTTTGTGTCCCATTTTTTGTTTATTAGTTAATAAATATTTAGTTGTGTATAATGCTGTATTCTGTGGAAAGAGAGAAATAAAGAGGATTATTATTATATTACTATGTATTAGTATTTTTATGCATGCTCATTGTCAGTCGTTTCCTTCTTTCTTTTGTTTTGCTTCAATTTGTGACCTTCCTGTGACCCCTTCCTGATTTGGCTTCCAAAAGGCGGCAGACAGTAATATGTAAATTAAATAAATGATACATTAAATGACAAAGAAACGGTGTTCTGTACTCCTCCAATTGCACATTATTACTCTCGGGTCAACTGTCCTTTACAAACCTCAATGCTACAGCAAGTCGTTCTCCGGGCTCCAGGGGTTTCTCGAATGTGGTGCTGCCATGTGAGGTCCTCTGCGACAAAGCTCAATAGCTTGTCCAAGAGCTGCGGCGCCTTGCGAAAGAACTTGTAGAAAAATCCGTGGTCATCCTGAAGTATCCGTTGCATCTGTAAAAAATGTTGCATTTATAACCTGGCAGCAAGATCATGCCCTGCCCACATACACGCGCAGGTATCAGGAGCTGTACACTTTTCACTGACACACACGTATAGCCACTAGGCATCATTAATTTGACCCCCTGCTTTGTTTATATACTTGAATACAAACAGTGGTTCGGCAAAACAGGACAGCCAGTCAACGGTATATTAAAAATCGTGCGGCCACTGCCAAGAAACTTCCGAAATTAGTCGCACAGAATTTTAACCTGCCCCAAAGTAACAATTTAGATTCATTACACTTCATATTCTACAGTCACATTTTTGATAGACAGAAAATATAGGAAATCGTATCTCGTCCATAAGCTTTATATAAGACAACCAACATTTGTAAAAAGGTGTTCTTGAATCTATGTGCTATACTAATGGCACAAATATAACCAGCAGTCCTTACCTTTTTGTAGGTATGTGCTAATACCGAAAAGTAGATTTAGAATCGAATATCGAGTCAAATGAAAAAAATTATCTGGATATCAAATAAAATATTGAATAGCAGAAAATGTATTACAAAACTTAATCCTTACAAATTTTGTGCAAGAGGGTGTAACAAGTATGGTCTACTGTTAATAATGGAGGGAGCTCCAAATTAGTATTACAGAAAAAAATGTATTACAAAACTTAATCCTTACAAATTTTGTGCAAGAGGGTGTAACAAGTATGGTCTACTGTTAATAATGGAGGGAGCTCCAAATTAGTATTACAGATTGTCGGTTAAATAGAATCAAGTGTTTCTTCCCCTCTGAAGCTGAACAGGCAATGACCGTATGTCGTACGGCATACACAGATTAGACAGACGGCTGTTGAAACGTCGTGAGGGGTCGTCACCACGTATCCAATATACGATCTGTATGCTTCCGGCGGCTAATCAGCCCGCTCTCCGCCTATGCTTTCGCGCTTTCCGAACTACACCCTGCTCTTGTCGTACGCCCTGTTCGCGTACGTCACGTTATCGTTTCGATCGGTGCTGTCAACCTGGACGAACCTTGCACCGATGACGCGATGCTGTTCTGCGAATTGGGTGCTCGCGCGCTGCGAGTACGATCCCCGCATTACTAGTTTAACCCTTTCACTTATGCGCGCACTTAAAAAACGCTGATAATTGCTGTCCTAATGAAGATAAGTCCCTATGTCCGAAGACTGGCTCCTAGTTCTGCCACTGTAGATCATCGAAAGGAAACAAGTTACTCACAACCGTAAAGTCCTTCTTTACACAGTTGAAGACTGGCCGGACCCACCAACGTCGCCACAGAGGCCGCAGACGCTTTCTGCGCTCCCGCCGCCTTTGCAAGAGCAGCAGCAGCAACACCTTCTTTCTCATGTGGCACATTGCGGGAAGAGAACGCCGATGCCGGCGAAGGAAGCGCCTAAGCAAAAGCTCGGCAGCAACGTCGTTCGTGGTCGCCCGCAGATGTCAGCTGCAGTCGCGAGCACGTAGACGCTATCGCGCGTGATGTTGATAATTGATGTGGCTATTTATTTTATTCATTTATTTATTTAGGATACTTTCAGGGCCCGAAGGCATTACAGAAAGGAGTGGGTGAACATAACAAAACATTTGTGCAATATACAAAGACAGATTCAACGTGGCGTTTCATGAATGCTGGTTTTGAAGGTGTCGGTATCCAGGATGGCTGCAACGGTGGCGGGAAGGTGGTTCCAATCTTTGCTTGTGCTAGTGATGAATGCATTACTACAAAGGTTAGTACGTGAAGACGGCACACCAACTTTGAAACTATGGTCAGAGCGAGATGATATGTATGACGGTTGGGTGATAAGCTGTTCTCTCAAAAAAGGGTTGTGGTGGTAGATTTTATGGAATAGCGAAAGGCGGAATTAATTAATTTAATAATGGGGTTTTACGTGCCAAAACCACTTTCTGATTATAAGGCACGCCGTAGTGGAGGATTCCCGAAATTTCAACCACCTGGGGTTCTTTAACGTGCACCTAAATCTAAGTACACGGGTGTTTTCGCATTTCGCCCCCATCGAAATGCGGCCACCGTGGCCGAAAGGCGGAAGCATCTACGACGGAAAGAAAGTTCTGGCAAGTTAAGTGTTGTCTTCATTGAGGTAACGATAGCATGTCGGGAGTAGTTTGATGAGATGAAACGCGCCGCACGATTTTGAATGGCTTCTATGCTGTTTATGAGTGTAATGTTACCCGGGTCCCAAATGGCGCATGCGTATTCTATTTTGGAGCGAACTAATGTTTTGTAGAGAGCTAGTTTCAGTGGCGATGGTGCGGATGAGAAGTTTCGGCGCAAATAGCCCAACATGCGATTGGCATTGCTACATATAATGTCGACATGCATGTGCCAGGAAAGGTTGGTGGTGATGTTTAGTCCAAGTTTTTTGTACGACGAGACAACTGAGAGAGGGCTATTATTCAGGAAATATGTATGCAGATTAGTAGTATTAGTACGCTGTGATACCCGCATTCATTTACATTTGCCTAAGTTAAGCTTCATAGACCACTTGTTACACCATAACAGAACATTATTAATGTGGTCTTGGAGTTTACGAGAATCATTGAGGTCAGTAATTTTATGATATATAACGCAGTCATCAGCAAAAAGTCTAATAGCTGAAAATTTCACACAGGAAGCAAGATCATTAATATAGATTAGAAAAAGTGGAGGACCGAGAACCGACTCTTGCGGCACGCCTGACGTTACCGCGAGGGGCGCAGACGACGAATTGTTAGCGATTACATGATGTGTTCTATCAGCAAGAAAGCTTTTAATCCAGTCCAGTACTAGCGGGTCAATGTTAAGAAGGCGAAGTTTATAGATTAGTAGGTTGTGGGATACGGTATCGAAGGCTTTAGCAAAATCGATAAAGATGCAATCGGTGTCAAATCCTAAGTCGGTGTTAGAAAAGAGGTCGTTAGTAAAGCAAGCTAGTTGCGTTTCGCAGGAGAAGGATTTCCTAAAGCCATGCTGACTGTTGTTAAAAAAAAGAGTTCGTCTCAAGAAAATCAACTATGTGGGAATATATTATGTGCTCCAGAATCTTACAGGGAATGCTGGTTAGTGATATGGGACAGTAGTTTTCGGGACAATGTGTGTTACCTGATTTGTGAACAGGAACCACCTTCCCCACCTTCCAGTCGCTTGGTAGTGATGGGCAGTGTAATGATTGTTGGAATATCCTAGAAATAATAATTGATGAATACAGTTCAGTACACTTTAGTATTTTTGAATTAATTTCATCTGAACCCGCCGACGAAGATATTTTCAAATTACCGTTTAGTTTTCTAATGCCCACCCAGTCTATAAGAATTGAATCCATTGGGGTATCATAAACTGTCGTTGAAGGTGGCAAACGCATAGGTGCAGCGTCATGAAAAAAGGAAGCAAATATATCATTAAAAATTGTGCAACACTCATCACTTTGAACAGGGGTGTTAGACTGGGACAATTTTATTGCGGCTAGTGTATTACCACGAACAACATTCCAGAATTTACGGGGGTTGACATGTAAGTATGATGGTAATTAAATGTTGAAAAAGGTTTGCTTAGCTTGGGAAATGGCGCTACAATATTCATCGTTGATGCGGTGATATTCGGACCAACGAATCGGGTCAGAGTTTTTTGCGGAACGAAATAACCATTTTTTCTTGTTCCGAAGACGGCGCAAGGCGGCCGTAAACCAAGGCGACTGGGGATTACAGTGTATTTTTCGTTGCGGAACATATTTTCGAATTAGGAATAACAGTTTGCACTTATAAAGGGACCAATTTTCTTCAAGTGTTCGTTGGTCGAAATAGGGCATCACTGCATCCATAAAATGCTCCATTTCTTGCGTAATTGCGGGAATATCAGCTTTGGAATAATCGCGAATTGCCTTAACCTTCTTTGTGTAAGAAAAGCGCGTTTTTAAATCAAACTGCAGCAATGAATGATCACTTGTCCCAGGAAGATAAGTTAAGGAGGAAACTAGATCGGGGGTAGTAGACAGCACTAGGTCAAGTGTGTTAAAAGATGTTGGAGTGACTCGGGCTGGTTTGTGGACCAGCTGTGTTAAGTTGAAGTCAAAGCACAAATTTAAGAATTCAATGGACTCGGCTGAAACACGTTTAAAATTACCACAGTCAGTCTCCCATATTATATCTGGAAAATTAAAGTCCGCCAAAATAAATAACGGAGAGTTGGGAAACCTAACAATCAATTTAAGGACATCATGGAAATCTGCAGAAAATGTAGAGGACGAATTTGGTGGTCTATAACATGCACAGAATATAAAGGGACGGTCTGAAATGCTCACGCGCGCACAGACTAATTCTAGGGGTGATGTAATGTCAACAGATGAATTTAGGTTATCTTTGATGGCAATCAAAACGCCCCTCCTGACCGGATATCGCGGTCACACCTGTAGATGTTATAAGCACTTTAGCAGTCGAATATTTCACCGTTCTCAAGTTTCAGTAAGCCAAGCCAAGTTTCAGTAAGGACAATAACGTCAGCGGACCAAAAATCGATAGTTGAAGATAAAGCTGTTCGCTTGTTGGAAACGCTACGCACATTAGTGAAAAGAACAGACACGCTATTTTGACGAGGTCAACTCGAAGATAGCTATACAGAATAAAGATGCGTAGATACGAACATCGTGCATTTCTCAACTTAAAAACAATGTACTAGCTCTAACATTGATAAATTAAATAAAAATGGCTAGCCATAATGAAATTAAAGATAAACTTTTCTGAAAGCCAAAGACGACCGTTTTCGCCATCGCTGGGCCGCTAGCCTGTCAGCCCTGTGCTGCGCGCAGCGAAGCGCGCACGTGTGCGCGTATCGTGTGGCTGGACGCCCTTCCCTTCATCACCCGTCTCGCTTACGTGCACGCTGTTGTGCCATTACCACAAGCCCGGATTCCGAATCTGCAAGATGCAGAATCCATCCTGCGAGCGCTCCAATTCTCACTTCACAAGTAAAGATGCTGAGCCGTCAGGCAGCGGTGCACTGCGGAGAAGCATCGGCGAGCAGAATGTTCAGACATGCACACAAGTGCCGGACAGCCCGGCGACGCACCTCCTTTTGCCTGGAGGTCACCGCGCGCGCGAACTTTGAACCGAGTGGCCCGCGCGGTCGCTGGTTGGACCTCTCGGACGACCGTCGAGTGCTGGCTTTGTATTGGGCCGTTGAGTGACAATGGTTCCTCGGGGATTATAAAAGGCCGGACGCGGCCGCCTCGAAACCGAATCCGCCGACCCACCGGGAGCACAGTGCCGCTCTCGACAGGGGTGAGATGTGTCAAGCGTTTTCGCCGGACGTCGCCGTGCGGGAACAGTCGCGTTTCCTGTGAGATCTCGGCCCCAGTGCCGACCCGTTCATGTCCTGTATAATAACCTGTATATAGTGTATAAAAGTCCCTTTTGTTATTCTCATCGACGCCTGGCTCGGAGTCTTCGCTACCAACGCTCTGTCACGAAACGGGTGACGAGCGCTACGGGACCACAAAGTCGTAATCGTGGTGCAGCGGTGCAAAGTCGTAACAGTGGATGGCAGCTACGGGATTGACCGGCATCAGCTACCTCGGCGCGGTGAGTGCCTGAAGTTTACCTCAAACACCCAGACTTTCTCTGACACAGGTTATAGTAGCTTAGGGAAGGATTAGGTGTTGCATTGTGATAACCTTGTGTGTTTCAAGCCTAGTAAGAGTGTTTTGAAAACCAGGGGATGCTGAGGGCGTAAACAGGGCAGTGTGTGAAATACTTGCATATGTCTTACTAGTAGTGTTATAGTAGCGTACGGCAGGTATATTCAAAAAGGGTAAACAGCAGGAGGACAGTGTGAACGATGGAGAAGTACAAAGCGAAGGAACTTCTCGAAATTTGTGAGGAGTTGGGCATTGAGTTGGGCTCAACCAAAAGAAAGAATGCGATCCTTCATGAGGACTGGGGACGTAACGGCTGAGGAAGCCACAGAGGCCTGGGAGGATATCAAGGAACGTCGCGAGGAGGAAAGGAAAGAAAAGGAACGTCGGGAGTTGGCAGGCAGAAAAGGAACGTCGGGAGTGGCAGGCAGAAAAGGAACGTCGCGAGGAGGAAAAGGAGAAAAGGAGAGAGAGGGAACGTCGCCAGCACGAGCTTAAAATGAGAGTTGGAGACCCGCAATAGCTCGCCGGCGCCTAGTCTCACTTCTAACGTTCCAAGAATACGCGATCAACTCCCACCCTTTGTCGTCGGAGAGGATATGGCCAAGTACCTCGTGAAATTTGAGCACGTGTGCGAACGGAATAGCATTGAGCGATCACTCTGGGCACAGAATCTGTTAGCCTTGCTTCCTGGGGAGGCGTCAGACGTAATAACTTGCTTATCGAAAGAGGCGTTTGAGAGCTACAGTGATGTGAAGGAAGCGCTACTGCGGAAGTACAAATTGTCGCCCGAAGCTTTCCGGCAGAGGTTCCGGTATGCAAAAAAGGGCAAGGAGTCGAATGTCGACTTCGCGTTTCGTCTAAAAGCCGACCTGGTGGAATGGCTGAAGGGTGAAGAGGTTTACGACGACCGCGACAAAATCGTCGAATGCATCGCGTTGGAGCAGTTCTACCGTTGCATTGATGAGGATGTCAGGCTCTGGCTGCAAGATAGGCTAAAGGAGGTTAAGCTAAACAAGGCAGCAGAGTTAGCGGAAGAGTATTACACCCGCTGCAGCTTGCACAGCAAGGCAGTGCGCGTAGAAAAAGCTGATAGAAGAGATGGGTTTTCCGGGAAGCCCGACGAACGGAAGCAAATCACGCGTCGCGAGTTTCGGGAAGACGAGTCCCTTCCCAAAGAAACTGTAAGGGAAGGACAGAATGCATCTCAGAATGATGAGGATGGTCCGAAACAGCGAAACGATACGACGCGTTCTTTTGAAAAACGGAAACCGTTAACCTGCCACAATTGCAGAAAGCAAGGGCACATCGCTGCGAGCTGCCCAGAGAAAATTGCTTTTGCAACAATACAGGAAACGCACAAAAACCTATGGCTATTGGAGCCATATGTGCAGGAAATTAAGGTAAACGGTAAGAAGTGCCGTGCACTTCGGGACTCTGCAGCAACTATGGACGTTGTCCACCCGTCTTTCGTATCCTCGAGTGATTTTACGGGAGAGTGCGCTAGGATACGGCAAGTGGCCGAGGAGGAGAGTGTATGTTTACCGATCGCAACGGTTATCATTGAAGGAGAGTTTGGGAAACTTAACACAGAAGCCGCTGTGTCTGCCGCCCTCCCGGAGCACTTTTCCTACCTCTTCTCAAATAACTAGGAGCAGCTGCTGAAGGATCAGGGCAAATCATTCTTTGCCGACGTGGCGACATGGCGCTCACGCGATCCAAAGCGCGCCCGCTGTCGAGGGAACTTGACTTTGCGTCGGTGAGCGAAAGGCGGTGCGGCACACGGACTGATCAAGGTAACTTGAGTGGCGAGCAGTTACGGGAGAGGCAGAGCTCGGAGGCTGGCCTAGGCGAGCGGGTCCTGGAAGTGAGTGGGAGTGACGCGTGCAGTGCTAGCCGCGATATAGACGCGACGCCGCAATTAGGCGACGCGGGCTCCACACTCGCTCCGGTTTCCGCCAGCTGGCAGGAGCAGGCGGCAGTTGAAAGAGAAACTCTGATTCGCGAGCAACAGGAAGACTGTTCACTAGCCGATCTGAGGAAGAGCGTCAAACGGGGAGTGAAAAAAGAGGGTTTCATTTGGCAAGGAATCTGGCTTATTGTACCGCCGCTACACGGATAAGCAGGGTCGCAAATATAAGCAGCTTCGGATTCCGCGAAAATATCGCCGGGAAAAATGAATGACCTCATTTGCTTCCTCAGTAGTATGTTTTCGGTCCAAGTGATTTCAAGGGGACCATTCTATTTGTCGTTATTATTGCTGATTAATAATTGTTTCTGATATTTTGGTGTGTTGTTAATTTGAAAATTGGTTGTTTGATCCTCGTGTACCAGATCGTACACTTCCCAGTTGAAAAAGACAACAGGAATTCCTGTCGCAACTACAGAAATTTCTGTTGTACAACAGGATTTTTCTGTAGTAACTACAGATTCCTGACGGAGCGACAGACTTTTCTGATGTACAACAGACATTTCTTGTTGTGACTACAGAAGTACACTCTGTCGTATGTCTGTTGTTACAACAGAAAGCTGAAGCTCTACAACAGATTTTTGTAGTACTACAGAAAATTTGTCAGCACAACAGGCACCCTGTTGTCTCAACAGAAATGTTCCTGAAGTAACTCAAGAAAATTCTGTAGTGCTACAGAGAGCTGTTGAAATACTACAGAAACCTATAGTGGCAACAGGCCCCCAATTGTCACAACAGAAGTGTTCCTGAAGTAATGCGACAAACTTCTGTTGTACTACAGAGAACTGTTGGTGTACGACAGAAACTTATCGTTGCAACAGGCCCGCAGTTGTCATAACAGAAGTGTTCCTGAAGTAATGCGACAAACTTCTGTTGTACTACACAGAACTGTTGTACGACAGAAACCTATCGCCGCAACATGTACCCAATGATGACAACAGAAGTGCACTGAAATTATGCGACAAGCTTCTGTAGTGTGTACTACATATATGTAGCACGGAATTTCGTTTTGACACATAACCTACTGTGAAGACATAACTCAGTTTAAAAAATCCCAGTTGAAAAAGACAACAGGAATTCCTGCCGCAACTACAGAAATTCTGTTGTGCGACAGAAGTTCCTGACGTTTCTTAATTGAGACATCTCTGACGTTACGACAGAGATTCTGATATCGCAACAGAAGCATTCTGTCGCGAAGGCCAAGAGTTATGAAGTCGCAACAGAAAGGTTCTGTCGCGACAACAAGAGTTCTGAAGTCGGAACAACAGCTTTATATCGTGACAGCGACTCCAACGTTACGACACCAATTCTGACGTCGCAACAGAAACATTCGGTAGCGAGGGCCAAGAGTTCTGGAGTCGCAACAGAAGCGCCTTCCGTCGCGGCCCTTTAAAATTGTATGTCAATTTCAGATCGGTGATGTACACTGTACTTTTCTCTTGCGTGGTATTCAATCGCGCTTCTCTGAAGCCGGCAATGCTGATAGCACCGACACCGGTATTAAAGTCGACGTGGCCAATACTTATAATTGTGCCGTGGCGACGCGGCACCAGCAACGCCCTGCCGGTCTCCTTAAAATCGGCCGCTGATCAAAATCGTACCATCTGCGGGAATGGCTGCGCATCCGTTTTGTTTTATTTGGTAAAATGTGGCACACAGGCCTGTGGACTTACATGTGCTGTTACACTGACACATTAGTTAATTTCCCAGGAATATTTCCCAAACTTATGCGAAGCGGAAAAGAAGTTTTGGGTTGTTCCACAAAGTTGCGTGAGAGGCTGTCTCGCTCGGGTCACATTAATCTGGTACAGCGCTGCCGTGAGAAGCCAGTATGCTGTCAGAAAGAACACTCATCCACGAATGTTTATGTGGCTATTTTGCATTGAACACACGAATTATATGCGCGCTCGAAAGTGTAAAGAAAGAGCGACAACTGTCGAAATTAGCAGAAACAACCCTAACAGTCACCACTGTCTATTTCTGAATTTCTCATTTAATATGGATATCGTACATCAAAATCGATGTTCTAGCACTCCACGATGTACCTGTCGATGGTAAGAACACTCTTGGTCTTCTAGAGATGCGGCACTTGACGCGGTGGAGTGATAGCGCATCTTGACCCTTAAAACGCAATGTAAACATCAGCGCATCAGCACATCGTACTGTTCACATGGCCAAAAATTTACTCTTGAAGGACATGTCAGCGGTGGTGCGGGAGTCTACTTCCGGCCACCGAGCGTGACGGACGTGCGATGACGGGCTCCGTCGGAGCGGCTACAGCGGCCATGCCTGGTCGCGGAAACAGGGCTATTGCATCGGACAACGAATACCAGGTCGTACTGCCTACTTTGCCTACAGGTCGTCTTGTCTTAAACACCGTTTTCCTGCACGGGGACATCAGTGCCCGCCCATACCGGGTGGAAGATTTTCGTGACGCGCTTGCTCCACTTTCGCTCCTGCCGGAAGTTATCGCCTTAGGCGCGTACCGCATGAGTCATGTGTGGGCGGTTACATTCAAGGATGCCGACGCCGCGAAGAAGATTGTCAACATCGGCGAGTTGAAAGTGAAAAATGCGAGATGTCTCGTGATCGACCCTGCAAACCGGGATGTTCGAATGAAGCTGCACTGGCTCCTTCACAGCGTACCAGACGAAGACGTGCGTCTCGCCTTCTCGCCATTTGGGAAGGTGACGGACATCTCAAGAGAGCTGTGGCGCGCTCACGGCGTGTCTGATAAGGGGTCAACTACGAGGATGGTGACCTTGAAGTTGAACGCTGGCGTGAAGCTCGACGACTTGCCGCACCAGGTGACCGTTGCTGGAGAGCTGGCGCTTGTTGTCGTATCGGGCCGGCCACCCCTGTGCCTTCGCTGCCGTGGCACAGGTCATATTCGGCGTGACTGTCAAATTCCACGGTGTGGTTCGTGCCGTCGCTTTGGACACGACGAGGGCCACTGCGCACGGACGTACGCCAGCGTCGCCGGGCCAATGAGCAGCGATGAGACGTCAGCACTTCTCATGGATGAGGCTGACGCGGAGGAGGCATCGAAAGAAGCTAGCGGATCAGCGGTGCAGGAGAGCACGTCGGCTGCTCCTAGGGCGCATCAGTTGGACGCGCAACCCAAGGCTCGCGCATCTCCTAGACAGACGCCTCTACCTCCGGCACAGGACGCCATGGCGGCGTCAAAGAATGCAGCGGAAACGCCTGAAGGCCAGAATACATGGAGCGAATATGCGACGAATAGTCGGCGTTCGACGCCCGGCGGCGTACGCGCGACGCGCGGCGGCGGAGAAATCGTCGTTCGCCGCCGATCTAGCTGGCGCAGATAAGTTCGTCGGGCGGCGACGATACCGGAAGCGGCAAACGAGCGGCGCCCCAAAGCGAGCCAATCAGGTCTCACTATCCGAAACGACTTCCGTCTACGCTTCCCCGCTTGTCCGTGCATTCCGATCCCGCTCTATCGTTCACGCCGGTCTCCCGCTTTTCGTATTCATGGAATCCAAAGCGGCGCGGCTGGAATTTAACGACAAGTTAATTTCGGCTGTTCAGAAGCGTGCCATCCTGTGGGACTGCAGTCGCTATGACTACAAAGATCAAAGAAAGAAGGCTCAGGCGTGGGAAGAAGTTGCCGCCGAAATAGGATGCGACCTGCAAGGTATGTTTACAAATATTAGTGCCTCTATGTTTCCGCATGCAGGGTGGGCTTTCTGCAACTATGTCACTCTCGCTAAGAAGGGAGTGTCACCCGTTCAAAGTACCCACTTTTCATCATAGCTCGCCGTGGTCAAAACACATTCAACTCCAACCGCCGCGCGCCCTGCATGTTACTGTGGTGGTGCCCGTACGCCAGTTGCGTGTTCTCTCGAGCGAACGAAGGTTGTTACCTCTCGTAATCAGTGAATGAACAGCGATCCCATGCAATCGCGCGACGATGCAACGATTATCTACAGGAAAGATTGCAACCGCTACAAGAGGCTGAGCTGTATGTGCGGCGATGTTGGGCGCGCGGATGTGGTTGGGCGCAGCAGTTTCGGCCCACTATTGGGCGCGTGACCCTTAGCTACGTTAATACTTTTTGTGCACACCTATATGGTTCGCCGCGGCAAGCCAAGGACAGAGGAGTGTGATAGCATTGAAATAATATTCAGGTGATAGTAGTCAGGTGATAGCATTCAAATTGATGCTGCTCCCTTGCTAGTTGCTGGCACGCGAAGGTAGCTGTGAGCTAATAATTTTGCTGTACTTCCAGAAAAAAATCTACAGGCTAGGTGGAAGAGCCTGCGGGATACATTCACCAAAAAGTACCGGGTGCACAAACACGGCGCCCCGAGTGGCTCAGGTGCAAGTGACGCGAAGGGAATCAATGATGCAAGCGTGAGCTGGCCTTATTTCACCTTGCTGAAGTTCTTAAAAGATCAGGCGGAAGTGGCCAGGTGAGTGCCTTCTAGTTGTTTGACTTGGTCGTTTAAGGTTTGCATGCAAGCAAATGAATTGTTTTGTTTAAGTGTAAAAGTTATTGCACAGGCGAAGCAACCTGGCTCATTTAAAGTTAGAATTCTACAATACATGAAAGCAACTGGTACTTCATCATGCACGTGCGAGCTAGTTGCTTGTGTCAAACCGGTAGTATGCAAGCTAATGCAAATGAAAACAGATTGCTCACATTTCCATATGTGCCATTACTAATTTTATATATACATATGTAAGCCTCCTACAGGTACTGGGCCATCACTGAACTGAAATATGGAAAAAAACGAATACACAAATATTAGACGGGGAAAATACAGGATTACAAAATTACAATGAAGGTGCTCCCAATGGATCCCTTTTCACCTCAAACAATCCACAATAATAACATGGGAAAAATTAAAATAAGGAAAGTCTGCACTCGCGCGCACGCTCACACACACACAGGGCCCTCTCTTCTATGCCACAAAACACCGATCTACAGTCGACACGCTTCTTATAAAGCTGGTTGTATTTTTTCAGTACCATATCCAACATTTCTCAGCCGGCTGCGACTGAAACCGCTGAGGAAGTGTTCGAGAGATTGTACAACACTGGAGGTAAAAGTTACGGCTGGAGTTATTAATCATTAGAGTCAGTGCTGAGGATGTTTACGCTGCTTTGGCTTTTTCTTTTGTCCAGGAGCGCAGGAAGAACAAGAGGACGAGATTTGCCGTGCCCCTACAAGCTTCGTAGAAGAAAGTAGTGTTGAGGCAAGGACGTCGAATAGTGACGACACAGCAGCATTACACTCCAGCTCCATAAAACTTGTATCAGAACCTCCGAGGAGGAGGCGAGCCCAGAAGGCAAACAGGGGTACGTGGGAACAAGAACTGGACAGAGTTGACGCCCAAATAGTCGCTAACAGCGACAAAGGAGCCTTGTACGGACAGCTGTTGGCAGAAAAGTTTCGCTCTTGCCCTAAAAGGCTAAAGTCACAAATGGAACTTGAACTCTTAGATTTTTTAAAGAAATACACGTTCGAAGAACCTCAATAAAAACCTCATGCATGCAGATGTTGTGCCTAAGTTTTTTGAGGTGGTGGGAGGCCAGTATGCGCCCACTGCCACGTCACAGCACCTTCATTCATGAAGTACTGCGCGAACATGTTTCTTGTTGCCGCAGCACTCGCACTATAGTTCCTTGACGGTGTTGCTTCCAAGTCAAGCAAGTCTCTCCTCTGGATTTCAGTCCTCCATTGAGCTGGAACAATGTTGCCATAGTCGTCCTCCACATCTGCATAGCCTGGCGGACAGTACGTTGCCTCACTTGCCGCACACAGAAAGTTGTGGAGCACACAGCACGCCAGGACAACATAAGTTGCATTGTCGGGCAGTAGGTTGATGCGGCCAAGTAGAACTCGCCATCGTGCAGCCAGAATGCCAAAAGCATTTTCGACGATGCGCCTGGAAAAAATACACTTCGCGCATTAATAAAAGATTGTTCAAATGCTGCCAAAGCCTTTAAGGCATATATTAAAAAAAAGAACTCCAGTGTTCCCAAAAATAAAGCTAGGAACAATCTGCTGACAAGCAACCATCTTTTAAATTCAGTTGGAATAACTTCTTTGCACAGCAAAAAGTTGCTGTAGACATCTGGTTTGACTCACCGCAGACCAGCATGGGTGTTTAAAATGCAAGTAAATGTCATGTCTGCGTTGCTCTGTTTTCTCCGACTAGTACCCTTTCCTCTTTTAACCCCACTGGGACGTGCAGTTCACCAAAGTGCGAATAATACAGAGTATAATAATACAGAGAAAGTAAGGAACACAGGCAAACTTCAGTATGCTTGTGTAATCCGTGCTTAGCGAAGCACAAGTTGTCTTCCTATGGTGAATGGAGGCTTGCCGGAAACCCCCTCCCCATACCTTGCTCTGCTCAGCCTGTAGTTGAAGACCCTCTGGGTCGGCGTCAGGTGTTTTCCTGGGTACGGGCGCAGGAAATCAGGTCGAAGCTGGAATGCCTCGTCCCCAACAAACACGTGAGGTGCAACGTTGTTGCTGTTTGGGAGACGTGCTGGTACTGGGAGGTTCAGGTCTTCATTTCCAAGCTGCCTTCCGAATGAACTTGCCTTGAACACACACCCGTCACTGTGCCGGCCTGCAGCCCCAACGTCGACCATGATGAAGCGGTAGCTGGCGTCAACAATCGCCATCAACACGATAGAGAATGTGCCCTGGAGTATGTAAAAAGTCATTCACGTTATTAGAAGCAGCACAGACCAGTTCGTTGCAAAAAAAAGTACTTTGAATACTATACCTTGTAGTTAAAATATTTGCTGCCAGAGTTTGGTGGCGCCTTAATTTGGATGTGCTTGCCATCGACTGCCCCGATGCAATTGGGGAAATTCCAGCGCCTGCTGAATTTCTCAGCGATGTTTTGCCATTGGGCAAGTCCTGGCTCCTAGGTTACACAAACAAGAAAGCAGTGCATTTTGAACAGGTTGCAATGCATGACATCGCTTAAACAGAAATAACTTCACTTCTGAGTATTTAACGCTCTTAATACCTGTTACGCCCGTGATTCGCTTCACAAAAAAGAGTATAAACAAAAATAAGGCCAGCCATACTCACAGGTAGGTACAGCGACTGTAAGTGCCGCCAGAGAACTTTGCAGGTGTGGTGAATGACGACACGACATGTTGATGGCGCAACTCTGAAATTCATTGCAATCTGCTTGATTGCACTCCCTGAGGAGAGGTACCTGCGCACATAGAAAAACGCTCAATCAATGAGGTGAAACAGTGGGGCTCTTCGATTTACAGACTCGGACTCACCGTCGACTCCCCGAGAAGCAGTGTAGCATTCGTTTTTAGCATATATTCCTCTGGCGTGGGAAATCCTAGGACTACCCGCAAACATTCCGCGGCGAGTCCGAGATTGTAAATCGAAGAGCCCTAGTATGTGAAAGCATTCGTCATATTGCAATCGACGCTGTACCTGAGGGTGATGGCCAGCCTTTCTTCAGAACACAAAGGTTCGCGACACAAGAACGACTTCACCAAGTCGCTTTTCACCAGTTCGTGCAGTTCGTTGAACTTGGGTGGTGTCATTCTATAGTATCTGAAAAACATGGTGGGGTCTGCATCCTTTTTCATGACTTGGAACTGGAACGGTTGGAGTAAAACAAGAACATTATTGAACTGTTTAAATGTATAGTCTTTTACAAAGCACTTTATGACTGGTGTATGTACCTTCTTTTTCTCTTCTTTTATTCTAAGGGAGCAATTCATGAAGTCTTGCTCAGCTGCCAAAAGCTATAAATACATACATCAACGACGCGGCCCTCACCATTTTAAAAAGGTTACGTCACCTGCCGTCAGCACCCAAAGACAAAAATTTCTCCCGACGGCTGGCGTAATCGCTAGCGCCGAATCGGAAATGAGACGGAGGAGATTGACGCACTATGTCCATTACTAACTCTTGAGTCTAGGCGGATGGAGATGACCCATTTGATATTGCTCAGACCACCAGCGCGGCAAGAAGTTTTTAGCCACAAACTGCTGAATGAAACGCCTCATACAAGGGTGATGCATCAGACCAGTACACTCTGTGCTGTTTACACTTACATGTCAGCGGCAATTTCGCAAATTGTAGGAAACAAAAACCGGTACATACCGCGGTGTGGTACTCTCCTTCTTTTTTTCTCTGTTGCCATACCTGGTGCACCCAGTGTTTACGCTGCCTTTTTTTTCTTTGAAGTTCTATTAACTTCATTAACAATAATTTCTTCTTCTGAAGGAGGAGGCTCCGAATAAGAGCCATGGTTAGGCAAGTTCACGTGTGCTACTTTAGGGTCTGCTTGCTTCGGCCGCGCGCGCGTTGAGCCACAGAACAGAGCCGCGGTGTTCGAGGAGCCGAAAGTTGTTTACCCGCCCAGTGTTGCCACAACGCATAGCATCGCCGCTTTCATTAAACTACATCGGCACATGAATGTCCCAAACACATAAAAAAGACTAGAAATCATTTCGAAACAAAATTTTACGCGTTTTTAGAGTGTTCCGTAATTCAAAAGCGATAATAATTGTCGTTAAAGTATTTTTTTGTCATGTGTTTCACGACAGCGCATTTGCCTCGTCTAGCCACACTGATAACAACGCAGCGACTCGCCGGCGGCGGCCGGCCTATCTTCGCTCCATGTAGCGCAGCCCGACGAACATACGGCGTCGCGCCGCGGCAGATTTTCTGCCGCCCGAACTTCGTCGTGAAAGTTCGCTCCATGTATTCTGGCCTTGACGCGTCTTCGGAGAACGCCACCCAACCGGTGGCGGAGCCCATGGACTTTTCCCCTGAAGGGTCCAGCAACATGGCCGGAAAGCGGTCGCACGATGAGGCCGTGAGCAAGGCGTCGCAACAGGATGAAATAGGCGGTGATGAGCCTCCTTTTAAAGCAGCAGGTATGAGGCGAGCGTCCTGGAAACTGCGGCCGAACATTCCGGCCGATTCACGGCAGGCGGGGAAACCGCCTCCGTAGTTTCGTGCTGTAGATCCCGAAATGGGGTTTGGGGGCGTGCGATGTTGTCGTGAGAGTAGACACCATAAGATAGGGTTTCTTTTCTCTCGATATGGCGATCCACCTTCCTGAAGCACTACGTGTAGCGACTCTGAATGTACGAGGTCTTGGAGGAAGAAGGCGACAGTGTCAACTTAGTCGCCTTCTCTTAGAAAATAATCTACACGTGGTGGCAATCCAAGAAACCAAAATTGATAGCCAGGAAGCGACTGATCGAATGGTGTCCACTTTCCGTCAGCATTATGATGTTTGTGTGTGTCATTCTGTCGGTGCCTCTGGTGGTTGTGCCCTTTTCCTCCCCAATAGTGTCGGTATAACTATGCAATCGCTCTTTTCGTGCCAAAGTGGACGCCTCCTGGTTGTCGATTTTTTCCAATATGGTCTGAATTTCCGTGTCATTTGTGCTTACGCTCCAAATGTCGAGGCGGAGAGAAAAGAGTTTTTTGAGCGTTTTCAGATGTATCTCGATTGTGAAAAAGTACTAGTTTTGTTGGGGGACTTCAATTCTGTTTGTCGTTCGGTAGACCGTGTAAAAGGTTTGCCAGTGCGAGATAAGAGTTCGGAGGTCTTGAATGTTGTAGTTCACGACCACAACTTAGAAGATATTGGAAGTGTTGTCACAAATGGTGCGCGTCCGCAATTCACACATTTTCAAGGCGATAGCCATGCACGATTGGACAGGCTGTATGTGTCGCTTGAACTTGTGCCACTATGCACATCGTACGAGGTTAAGCCAGTGTCTTTCAGTGACCATTGTCTAGTTATTGCAACCTTTGGTAAAAAAGAAAACAAGAAGTACTTCAAGTGGGAACTTTGGAAACTTAATGCGAAGTTGATGGAGGATCAGGTTTTCGTTAAGGATGTAGATGAGAAGCTAAAGAAGCTACTCGCAGTGCAATCTTCAAGTATTGGTGTAGAGTGGGAGGAGTTTAAGCAATTAGTAAAAATGAAAGCCATCGAAAGAAGTAGCACATTGCGTTATGAAGACAAACGAAACGAAACACTGCTTCGTGAGCAACTTGAATTTCTTACGGGCATAGAATGCTCCCAACCAGGTACTTACACCAACGAAATAAGAAACATAAAAATTCAGTTAGAGAGAATCGATGCAGAAAAGTACAGAGCGGCGGTTATACGTGCACGGGCCGAGAAGTTGTGGGCCGGTGAAACGCCCACAAAACGTGCGTTATCGGACGAAAAACAATACGCTTGCAATAAGGAAATACGGCAAATAAGAAACGGTAATGACGTTTCGGAGGACCGCAGTGTAATCAAACGCGTCGTCGCTGATCATTTCAAAGAATTGCTTGGTCAACCGCGCACCATTATAGGGGGCTTTAAAGCGGAATTTCTTTCGTTACTGCCAAAGCTGGAAGAAGAAGAAAGAGCGCGTTTGGAACAGCCAATTTCCATGAAAGAAATAGAGGATGCAATAGATGCACTACCTGTCGGCAAGGCACCTGGCCCTGATGGCCTAGGTGTAGCATTTTACAAAACATTCAAAACAATTATAGCCCAGATTCTACTCAAAGTTATCGCCGAATCGTATCAGCAAAAACATATACCACTGTCCTTCACAACTTCGCACATCGTTCTCATCCCAAAAACTGAGGCACCTGAAAAACGTCAGTTGGTGGGGTCTTATCGCCCGATAAGCCTTACCAGCGTCGACTACAAGATATTTATGAAGGTATTGGCCAAACGATTGCAGGGTGTGATAACGAGGCTAGTTGGCACGCATCAGACCTGTGGTATAAAGGGTAGAAGCATCACCACGAACATACACGTAGCTCGAAGTGTGCTAGAATGTTGCGATGTATTTGGCGATGGAGTGGCAATGATGCAACTAGATCTCGCTAAAGCCTTCCACCGTGTTTCCCACGATGTTCTCTTCGCCATATTAGAGCATTGCAACGTGGGAAGCGTAATAACAGATGGTGTCAGGATGGCGTATGCTAACTGCTCAACTCGGGTCATTGTGAACGGGGACCTGACAGACAGCGTGCAAGTGCTGTCTTCTGTCAGGCAGGGATGTCCGCTGTCACCCCTGCTATTCGCGGCTTACCTTGAGCCTTTGTGCAAGGCCATCCAAAACAATGAACGGATAACTGGCTTCAGGTTACAGTCCACACAGGTGAAAATATTAGCGTATGCCGATGACATCGCCATATTCTGTTCAAATAGAAATAGTATTTGTGAGGCCGTGGCGGTAGTTGAATCCTTCTGCAAGTGCACCGGGGCGCAAATAAACTGGGAGAAGAGTTATGGGTTTTGGCATGGTGAATGGGAAGAAACGCCAGACTGCTTCGCTCGACTTCGGTGGTCAACCACTGCAACAACCTACCTAGGCGTGCCTCTCGACTCTTATCGCGACCCGGAGCCGTACTGGAATGAACAAGTGGCGAGAGCAAAGGAAAACACTAACACGTGGCAGGGGCGACAGCTGTCAATGTTCTCGCGCGCCACGGTCTGTAACCTATTTCTTACGTCCAAGATATGGTATGTGATGAATGTACTGTGTGCTTCGCGGATCAACATCCAAAAAATTCACCGTATCTTCGCCGTTTTCATATGGGCATCGACTTGGGAAAGGTCCAGCCGCACAAACTTGTTCTTGCCAGTAAAGAAAGGGGGCCTTGGGTTGGCACATTTATTTGTGCGACAAGTTGTGTCGCGCTTTATGTACCTTCGCGACCAGAATGATGTGTTCCTTCGCACAGTCATGCAAGTGCTTTTATGTCGTCACCTTCCAGGATTTGTTGTATGCTCGTGTGAAGCAATGCATGGTTCCGTTAAAGGTTACCTGCGAGAAGTTGTGCTTGCGTACAAAATGTTGCATGTGCGGTTTTCTGTGCAGTATCTCGCCAATATTACTAGGAAAAAACTGTATAAGGACCTAATTGACACTATGCTCCCTGTACCGATTTACCGTATGTCTAACCGTGGAGGCCCAGGAGACGTCCTCAAAAGGGTTAAAAGAATGCCAGTACACCCTTCGGTAAAAACCTTTTTCTTTAAACTACACACTAACACATTATCAGTTAAAACATGGATGCATAACAGGGGTATTTTTGTCCCGTGGTCCATTAACTGCTTCTTATGCAAGAAACCTGAAACGATAGAGCATGCGTTTCTAGATTGCTGGGATCCCATCTTTTTCTGGGATGTGCTACAAAGGACTTTAAAAAAAGAGTTACCTTTAGATCCACATGGAATAAGATTCTTACCGGTAGAAACGGAGGCTTTTCCGTATGACGCTATAATGCTCCTGGGCCTCCACAGTTTGTGGAAAGCTCGAGCGCAGTTCAACAATGCTGATGTCAATTCGCGACCTACACGTGATCACTTCATTGAATCTGTAGTACGGTTCAGGGATGTCCATCGGGCACTCCCTGAACAACCAACATGGATTGACATGCTAGATAAACTTGCAGCATTGAAAAAATTTTGATATGTCGTGCCAGCAAAATCCTTGTTGACATATTTTTCCTTTTTCTGTATTGTTTGTGTGTGTCAAAGCCGGCAATAAAGAAAAAAAAAAGAAAGTCAGCGGTGGTGCAGTGTATTTTCTGCACATTCACACGGGTCATCGACAAAAATTGGAGGACATACCACACTTTGGCAATTAAAAACAAATTACAAACAGTAGTTAGAGTCTTTGCTGTTTTTATCTGGGGTTCCACTTGGGAAAGGGTCAGCCGTACCAACTTGTTTCGTCCTGTTCGACATGGTGGTCTTGGATTGTCGCATTTGTTCTTACGACAGATTGTTTCTCGTTTTGTCTTCTTACGAGATCAAAGTGATTCATTCTTGCGTACGATGATCCAGACCCGTTTGAAAAGCGTTTTGCCTGAATTTATTGTGTCTAGTGCACAGCCTGTACACTACCGGCTTAAAGGCTACTTGCGAGAGGTAGTCGACTCCCTTCGAATATTAAAAGCTCGGTTTTCCCTTCAGTACCTGAGCACAGTAACAAGAAAGAAACTTTACAAGGATTTAGTTGACGTTATGATGCCAGTGCCATTGTACCGAATGAAATACTATGGAAGCCCAGGACAAGATGTTTTAAAAAGAGTTAAAAAGATGCCAGTGAGAGCAAGCGTAAAGTCATTCTTCTTTAAATTGCATACATCTACCCTTCCGGTCAAAACATGGATAGCCGACAAAGGAATATCTGTACCATGGACGACCAACTGTGCGCTATGTAACAAGCCGGAGACCATTGAGCACGCTTTCATTGAGTGCTGGGATGCAATTTTTTATTGGGATGTCTTGCAAAGAACTCTTAAAAAGGAACTGCCGATAACAGCACAGGGTATACGTTTCCTGCCGGTAGACAGCCATCAGGGCTTTCCGTATGACATGATAATGCTCCTGGGCCTCCATAGTCTTTGGAAGACACGGATGGCGGTAACGCACGCCGATGTGAATGCGCGCCCAGCGCGAGAAAATTTTGTTGAAAGCATTATTTTCATACGTGGGATATATCGTGTACAGGCAGATCCGCCTGACTGGTTGGGTAATCTTGATGAATTAGTGAACTTCAAGAAATTTTAGCTTAATTGTCACGTTGGTCCAAGTAGTCCAACGTGTTTTTATGTATGTCATTTTGTGAATAAAGAAAAAAAAAAGCGGTGGTGCAGTGGTAAGATGTCGGGTTCGGAATCGTGCGGTCGCAAGTTCGAATCCTTGCCGCGGACGTTTTTTTTTTATTTTTTTTTTCACTTTTATATTTTTCTTTTTTGTACTAACAAATTTACATAGCCTTAAGGAGGTCTCTGTCAATTTTTAATTAAATATTGATCATGAACTACAGAGCTTTCTACTACAGGACGTCACACTACAGACAACAGAACTACAGACAACAGAACTACAGAAACAGCGTCCCAAAATACGACAGACTGTCAAAATTTCATGTTGTGTTTTTCAACTGGGTTGCCTCTTGTTGCAGGAGAGAAAAAGGGGGATAGCAATTTAGTTAGGTTGGTTTGGATTATGGCCTTGTCTGGTGTTTGACGGGAGACAGAGGGCACTTGTTCGTGTTGGGTGTTGCCTTTTGCCGGTCGCTTTTGCAAGCTGCAGAACGACCAACCACGACCAGTGGCGAGAAGCAAGGGCTTAGGAACGACCCGAGCGGAGCTGGTCGAGGTGCCTTGGCGACAACGCGGTGAGCAGAGCTCCTGTCCTGGCGAGTCGGACCTGAGCACGTGACGTTACCTGGCGTCCCGACACTGGACGTGAACTTGGACGAGCCTGACGAACGTGCGCGCCTGGCATCCGAGCCACGTGGAGGCAGCTCGTCTTCCCGGCGCCTTATCTGAGGGCGGGGATGCTGTTGTGCCATTACCACAAGCCCGGATTCCGAATCTGCAAGATGCAGAATCTATCCTGCGAGCGCCCTAATTCTCCCTTCACAAGTCAAGATGCTGAGCCGTCAGGCAGCGGTGCTCTGCGGAGAAGCATCGGCGACCAGCATGTTCAGACATGCACACAAGTGCCAGACAGCCAGGCGCCGCACCTCCTTTTGCCTGGTGGTCACCGCGCGCGCGAACTTTGAACCGCGTGGCCAGCGCGGTCGCTGGTTGGACCTCTCGGACGACTGTCGAGTGCTGGCTTTGTATTGGGCCGTTGAGTGACAATGGTTCCTCGGGGATTATAAAAGGCCGGACGCGGCCGCCTCGAAACCGGGTCCGCCGACCCACCGGGAGCACAGTGCCGCTCTCGACTGGGGTGAGATGTGTCACGCGTTTTCGCCGGACGTCGCCGTGCGGGAACAGTCGCGTTTGCTGCGAGATCTCGGCCCCAGTGCCGACCCGTTCATGTCCTGTATAATGACTTGTATATAGTGTATAAAGTCCCTTTTGTTGTTCTCATCGACGCCTGGCTCGGAGTCTTCGCTACCAACGCTCTGTCACGAAACGGGTGACGAGCGCTACGGGACCACAAAGTCGTAATCGTGGTGCAGCGGTGCAAAGTCGGAACAACGCGTAGCGAGACGCGTATCCCGTGCTGCGAGTGGTTGGGCCTTAACTGCAAGGTTGAGCGCAAGCACGCCCTAGAAAGGCGCGATTACGGCAGCTTCGTCAGTACGTTGTGGGTGTTCCTGCCACGCTTACACAAGGAACAAGTGACCGCACGCTATTGATGGATAAGTAAGCGGAATAAATGGAATCAATGCAACCAATAAAAAAATAAGTACCGCCAAGTGCTACAAGCATCATGGCGCTCGCAGCAGCTCCCCGCGCATGAGCTGTGGTGACATTGGTCTGCTAATCTGGAAAATAAACTTAAGTGAAAGAATACACGTACCAGGCACACAGCTCAAGAACGTCTTGTATGTAACATTTATTCGTCGCACCATGTAAACCAGACATTTGTTGCTTTGTGGCATTTCCACGCATTCGTACACACGCACAAAATATAAAATGTTTCCCTGTTTTTTTTTGTCTTACATGTGACGTCGCACAGTACACAAATAAAGCATTTAAACAACACCCTGGCAATACACAATCCTCGCTTATTTTTTTTCTCTTCTAACTGGCAAGTGTACGACCGTACAAAAATAAAAGAAGTTTGACAAGGCACTTCTCCGGGTAACCAGAGAACGAGATAGAACTAGCTGAAGCTATATATTGTACTAATAATGTAACTGATATATGCAAGAAACGGACACCATCTCCAATAACAAATCATGGTTCGAAAAAAAAAATACAATAGAAGTACGACTCTGCAGGAACAAATGGGAATACTTGCGAACGCAGTCTCTGTGCAACGTTAAATAAGAGACCAAGCTGCAAGGAATGCACAAGAATACCTGGAAGACTTCGGATTCTGTTACCTCAAAGGCACTGAGTAACACGCAAACACACACACACAAAGTAAGGATGAAACTATTGTTTCTCTTCACCGCGACGAGTATGAATAGCAACTGATGCAAAAACAACGGGAATAAAAACCAGAACGCTTGTACTTCAAGCAGCGATCGCAACGACGCGAATAGAGATTCTTGATGACAGAAAAAAAAAGGAAAAAGAAAGCGGCTTACAACTAAAGCAACGCATTTTTTTCGTTCTAGTGTTCAACCGCATATGAAGTAATTTGTTCCTAGGCTTACAGCTACCATGACAGTGATTACCCAAAAAAAACACACTCACATACAAAAATAACAACAGTGGCAGCATAGGCTTCTCTGATATTGCTCCCTCCATATCATCTTGGCACTTGCAATGCCTTGCCTGAAGGCATGCTGTAAAGGCAGCTCAAGTCAAAGTAGTAGTTCGGCTAGATTACTGGCTCCGGGCGGCTAAGGCCATTTTGTTTGTCTCCCTCGAAGTAGCGTAGCGCATGCATGCCGACAGATAACTCGAGCTTCGAGGTTCACGAGAGAATAAAGAATAGAGGAATGGTGAGGCACGGACTTGCCGGTGTCAAGGTCGGCTACAAATCATCGTGCCCGAAGCTTCAACGCGCGGCTTCGGTCGGTCGTCGGTGTTCGAGAAACGCGCGCACGAGAGAAACTGCGCGGCCAGCGCCTATGCGTAGTCGACGCTCTTGTGGTCGAGGCGTCGCACGTAGTCGTTGATGAGATCTCGGAAGTTGACGGGATCCATGTTCTTGCACAGCAGGTACAGGACGAGCCAGTCACCGAGCGTGCAGCGGTCGCAGACGCGCTCCACGTAGTCCTTGTTGGCGAGCTTCGCGCGAAGCCAGAGGACAATGAAGCGGATGCGGGGGAGGACGATGAACGCCCTGTAAATGAGCACCATACCAGACATGCAGGCGAGGATGATGAACCAGAACCAGAGGAAGACGTAGATCTTCTCGTTGATGATGTTTATGGGCAGAATGCACATGGCATCGTGCTTTTGCACGTCGCCTGAGGGACCGAACAGGTAGAAGGTGCACTTCGTTAGCCTTGGGAACACCTCGATCATGGGGTCGTATCGCACGGACCAGTCCCATTCGGTGAACTGCAGCACCTTGATACCGTAGCTGGAGAACGCGCCCCCGAGGAACATGTCCATGAGGAACATCTGGCCGACGACGTTGACGAAGTTGAACACCTCGGCCATCACGTATCCGAGGAAGAAAATGTTGTGGTTGTTCAGATTGATGGCCAGGTACTCGTCGAGCAGTTTTCGACTGTGTTTTTTTGCATCCTCAGGGAGGATCGGATTGTTAAGGCCCAGGATGAGGTCCTTCATACGGCCGCCTTCGACAGCCTTCCAGAAATAGCGAGGCACGTAGAATAGCACAGCCTGCAGGAAGAGCACGAAGCAGACCCACTGGTAGTAGGCATGGTAGACGCGCTTCTCGCTTCCCGTGTAGTTGTCTACGCCGGGGTAAGGCACTTGGACGCCCACTTTCTTATGCCAGGCATCCGCGACCGAAAAGGTGGTGTGTACCCAGCAGAAGGTGTCGAGCAGCTTTGGCGGCACCGCGTCCTTACTGATGCAATCGATGGGGTCGCCGATGTACTGCCTGCCGGTCACCAGAATGCTGAAGGCGATGAGAATGCACACGGTCGCCTTGTAGTGCAGCCGAAACACATTGTTGTCGATGACGGTGATGTCAGTCTTGAAAATGCCCTTGAGATTCCCAAAGAGCTTATCCATGGCTGCCGCTTCGCCGCACCTCCGGCTGCCGCGCACTTACCAGAACAAACAAAAGTAGCGGCGACGGCCGGCGGAGCACTCGCGCAGCGTTCACGAACGTCTCGCACTACTGACACTTGTTGCAGAAGCGCAGCGGCCCCTTCCCCTCTACCTAACACGTAGAACGGGTAAAAGAGAGCGCCAGGAAAGCAGCACGGCGCGGACAGCGGAACTATAGTGCCTAGAATGTACTGGCTAGTGTACCGTGCGCCAGCTCTTTTCAATGGACGAGCGTGGTGCCGCCTGCAATGAATGCCCACGATGGCCGGCAGAGGTCACTGCCACACGGGTGGGTGCAGACTGCGCGTGTCGTCTGCTTCGCATATCAGTTTCTCAGTTGTTGCGTCGGTTTCTGTGTTTGCGTTTTCAGTGTTATTACAGCGTTGCGTGTTTGTGCTTGGTGTTGTCAAAGAGTGAGTGCGTGGCTGTTATGTTCGTGTGCCTGTCATTGCGAGAACTATGCGGCGGGGTTGAAAAAATGCCGAAGCTGAGACAGTGCAAGGAGAGGACCTGCTTTGTGCCGTTGTGTGGAAGCGGTTACCGCTCGAACAAAGGGCGTGTATCCTTGTTCACTCTACCATCTGATACGAAGCGGCAGCAGAATGGGCAAGAATGATCAGGAGAACGGACAGAAGGCCGGCACCAACTGCTGCGGTTTGTGAAAAACAGTTAGAAAACAGCTTAGTCGAGCGCGCGTTCTCTATCACCGTGAATGACGTTGTCCACGAGATACCCCGCGATAAAACACGCCCACGGTGGAAGTATTCTTCTATCGTGACCACGCCTTAAACCCTCAGCTATACCCACGATATTTCCTGAGTTTGCTAAGCATTCAGTTTACTTTTCCTGGGTACCAGGGGGAAAAAAAGAAGAAAAAAACGAGCAGTAGTGCTTTGATCTACTATACTGCAGGTTATGTTGCAATATAGATTACTGCCCAAAATTCTTGACCACATTGTGCAGGCTTCCTTTGCGTAAGTAAAGCTGAAGCTAGTACAGACGCTGCTTCATTATTGCACTTCCCATTTTG
Organism: Dermacentor albipictus; assembly: GCF_038994185.2. Classification (NCBI taxonomy): domain Eukaryota; kingdom Metazoa; phylum Arthropoda; class Arachnida; order Ixodida; family Ixodidae; genus Dermacentor; species Dermacentor albipictus. The sequence goes on from NC_091825.1 coordinate 52,950,321, forward strand.
ACAATGGAGGCCTTGCTTGCCTATCTTAGCCAGACGTCAACCGCTGCATGTGAAGGCCGGGGAAGATGCTTTTTCTGTTTTCTTCAGCAAAAACAAGTTACATGTAGCGAGTATAGCTGATTTTTCAGGTCAGCCGCAGACAGCTGGCCTTTCCTCAACCAGGGTGCCCAGAGCATGAAAAACCAGCTTTTGACAGCAGTTGCAAAGTTCTTTGTTTTCTTGAGGTTTCGTTTTTTTTTTTTTGTAAAAGGCATCAACAAAGAGAGGGAAGCGCAAAGGCAACGGCAGCAGCTCCTGAAACTGCGTCACTGCGCTATCCATGTATGTGTGCATTAACTCATCTAGGGCTGTCTTATATGCCTGCGATAGACTGTTGTTACGCATGAATAAAATCTTCGTTACGCATAGATGAAATATCTGTTAATTATTTTTGTTCACGTATATCAGACATAAAAAGAAATCTGCACGTATTTACCAGGTATAAAAAAATGGCTGTGGCTTAGCTAAGGTTAAGCCCAGGATGCGAAGCATACTAGCCTTTATTTTAACGCGACAGCGTTAAGGAGCTCGTTTTGCAGAAAAGCCGGTGTCGTTTTGCAGAAAAGCCGGTGCGTGCGGCGCTTGCTCAGGCGCACATTTCGTTGTCGCGCCGAACGCTGCGTTGCTCGACGCTCGCCGCGTCCGATGCGGGGCACGTAGTCGCTGCGCCGTAGCAAAGCCACCTAGAAAATCAGTCTCTGTAGCACGCCGCAACCTTCGCTTCTCATTCCAACGAGCAGCTCTGTCTCCAGGAGGCATCTCACCTCGTGAGTGGGCTTCTTCGATTTTCGGAGTTCTGGCAGCCCGCTGGGAGCCAGACGGCAGCCAGCTAGTTCCGGTTCTGACAGGAAGTCACGTGGGCTGGGATCCCCAAGACAACCCGAACCTGCCCGAAGTTTGCAAAATCGAACGCCGGTACAGCTGGCCAAATGTAAACATGCTACCAGCATGGCAGCGCCCGTCGAGGCCGACGCGCGCTCGGCGTAGTCGGCCCATTTGTGCGTTGCCAGCTTGAAAATATATAGTTGTATTCAGGAACACGATCACTTTCGCGCGATTTCGCGCGACTCGGCCAACCTCGCCTTGCGCAGCGCAACCGATGGCCTCCGACGAGGCGCATGACAAGACGCGAAATCGTGATTGTATACTCGAAAGCGATAGCTGGAGGATCCCTGCTCGCAGCGATCACGTCGACCACCGGCGACAATGATGAGTTGGCGTTGTGTCATCACAAGATATGAAAAAGCAGGTTAACGGGTACGTCTCATACGCATAAAATTTCGCGCCGACCTGTTTGGGCTTCGATTTCAGAAAGTTTGTTGTGGCTGATGGTGCTTCTCATTTAAGGAGCTGGGGACGGGCTGGCGCGTGAAAATGCACGTCGCCTGTGACCAGCGAAACGTTTCACACGAAAAACAACATTGGTCGCAATCATGAGAGCAATAAGCCAATGTACGTGCGTCTGAATGTACCGAGTGCAATCTGTGTATTCTTAGATCAACGGCCTGCAGTTCGAACACATGTCGGTTTCGAGCTGCCACCCAAGCATACGACGGAGAGACGGAGCACACACGGGCTAGCTGCAAAGCCTTGGCTAACTGCAGAAAAAGGAGATACATCCGCATGCATACGCGAGATATGTGAAAAGGAACGCCATCAGTGAAAGACGAACCCAAAATGTACCGCAATGTGTGAATGAGCGCCTACAGCTTGCGTGGAACACGATGCAGATAACATGCACGCATGAGAGCGCGGCGTGCTGATCACCGCCGCGAAGAAGCAATCAGGGGGGACACACACACAAAAAAGCTTCAAACGGTTCACCACGGCTCGTATCACACCGCTTCGCGATGCGGAACGGAGCGTTAGCACCTAAAACGATAACGCTAGAAGTAAGGAAATCCGAAGATGACCGTAGACAGTTGGCTGAGCGAGGTAAGTTTAGTCCTCAAGCGCCCGTGTAGCAATCCGTGAAGTCCCCGTAAAGATGGCGGCGAGCGCCCATCGCCTCTTTTAGTCGTCTGCTAGCCAGAGAACTTCCAGAGAGCAGCCAGACCAAAATCGTTCTGGCAGGTTCTGGCAGCCCGCGGGTAGTCAGAACCGTCCAGCGCGAGCAAAACGAACGCCCGGCGGAAGTGCGTAGTGCGGTGGGCGGAGCAACCCGAGAAAAACGAAGACGCTCTGGCTGGCTCTGGCAGCCCGCGGGTAGCCAGAAGTGGAAAATCGAAGAAGCCCAGTGTCTAGCAGAGGCAAGCGCAGCTGCTTATATACCGCCGCGACGCCGCGAGCGACGGCGCGAGTTGGAGCCCCGTTGCTCCTCTGTCGTGACGTCACGGTGTCACGTGGTATTGAAGGCGACACCGCCGCACCTGAGGAGCTGGGTTGAGCTCTAGTAATATGCTTCGCATAAAAAATGTATAGTACACGGAACACCACGTGCAGTCGATTTTACAGGCATCTTTTTTTGCTTATTATCCTATCCTCGGGGCCCAATGGGAATTATGAGGAGATGGGTGCATGGTTTACAAACCATCAAAAACATTCAAACCTATGAGGACAACAATAAGATAGTAGGCAGAAATAGCAGCAAATAAAATAAAAAGAAAGAACACAGAAATTCAAGTCATTTCAAAAGATGATCGGTTACAGCAGTTTTGAATGGTTATGCATTAATGTAACATCAATAGAACAGTAACGTAACCTTAGAATTCCTTTACTTTATTAGAATGAAAAATGTAACCTGAAACGTACCCTTAAAAAATTACGCTGCCATCATCGCTAGAATAAAAAAAACAAGTGTCCTTAGCTATCGCCGAAGATATACACGTACGAAGGCGAAAGCCTTGTAAAGCCTACTCTAATTCACTCTAATCCTTAATTAATACACCTTAATCCCTCTAATTCAGCCTTATCCCCTTAATCCAATCACTATAATGAATATAATTAAATTTGCTAATCATTTAGCATCTCCTATACACGGCTGGACATGCTTTGGTTCTTTTCTGGCCTTCCTTGGATCGCGTGATATGTTCTGTACCTCGCAACACGGCCTTGGAACATGGAGATCAAGGCATTTGCCTTAGAAATTACGTTTTCTCTTCGCCAGCATAGAAACACATCAAGTTCCCCGCTCGAACCTCAGGTTCCCCAACACGCTTTTCACGCAAGCGACAAGCGCTAGAGAAGCCTGTTGTAATCGAAACAAACCCTGATTTATAAATCAGCTGCCCACATTTGAACTGTGCTGCTGCTACAGCTTAATAAAAACAAAAATTGGAGGACGCTTAAGCTTCGCCTTCAAGAGTGGAACGCGACAGCGTTCCCGTCGACCCGCCAAGGGGTGTAAGACAGTGGGCTACGGCGCAGCGACTACGCGCCCCGCATCGGACGCGGTGAGCGTCGAGCAGCGCCGCGTTCGGCGCGGCAACGAAATGTGCGCCTGAGCAAGCGACGCGCGCCTGAGCCTTAGAAACAGCGCGTTTCTAAGGCAACACCGCATTCACTAGAGACGCTTTTGTACCGCTTTGAAGCATCGAACTCGTGGCTGAGTGGTAGAGTCTCCGTCTCACACTCTGGAGACCCTGGTTCGATTCCCACCCAGCCCATGTTGCAAGTTCTTTTTTATTCATGAAGTGCCTTCTGGGATTTATCGCTCACGGCCAACGCCGACGACGCCGACGGCACCGGCTTTTCTGCAACACGAGCTCCTTAACGCTGTCGCGTTAAAAAGCGCGGCAGCCCGCTTGCCGATGCTGTGGAAACACGGCGGGCTACGAAGACCGGATGGTGCCGCGGCACCCACCTAAAACCCCTCAATGATTCCAAAGTACAGACAGGCTTTGATCCAGCCGACGACGCCAGCGATAGGCTGATCGGTGACATGTGACCTTGCTCCGCCCCTTTGCCGCCATGAAAGTTCCTGCGAGCCGCGTACAGAGGGCGTGTTTCGCCTGTTGCGCCATAGAGAAAGGAATTGAACAAGAGCGGACACTCGGCGAAAATTGGAAACAGGAAACACGTCACGCTATACTTTTAACATCGACGAATTGGGGTCGCGAGCATCGAGAAAAAGAAGAATGTGAAATGAGATTAACAGCAATTGTTTAATTTATTTTATTCTTTCCCGGAAAAATTAAAAATATCTGCGTATAAATTAAGTTAAACTTTGCGGCTTACTTCCGTTGCCTAGCGACAGGCGAACCGGCGAATGACGAGGCAGATGTTTGCGTCATTCGTCAGACACGCCGCCGAAGCGAGAGCGACCGGCCGTGTATCTGAGCGTCGGACTGTTTGCTCACCCGTGTGACTGTTTTTCTGTTTTGGGATTTAGCCTGTTTTCATGGGCACCCGGCGAATTCTAGCGTTCGTTCGGAACTGCGACATGACGAAATTGCACTATTGGACAACGGCAAGGTGAGAAACTTTCTTTGACAGTCTGCGACGCATTTCGAGCAATTAGGCTTATCTGGCACCTAGTCTAGACTTGTGATGCAGTTAACGAAAAACAGCGTGGCCGTCGTGGAGCAGTTAATTTTAATTAAAGAATCGTACTGGGAGATGTTTGCGACGCTTCCTGTAAGCCTTAACTAATTTTAACTAATTTCAGTAGTTTTTGGGCACGCTAGCATAGACGCTAGTCGCACAGGGTGCTGTGACGCAGTTTCGCGTGTACTGAATGTGACAAGTTTCGGCCATATTGGCGCTTTCGCTGACCCCCAACATTATTGTGACTAAATTGGTTACTTTTTGGGGTACTTTTCAAGCGCAGTGGGTGCGCCTGGCGCTGCGACGCAGTTAGCGAAAAGCAGCTCTGCCGTGGTGCGCGGTTTCGCGCTTTAATGCACTGACAAGTTCATGGCGCTTTTCTTTCTCTGACGCCCAACATTGTTGAAAATTATTTTGAGGCCCGCTCGCCGCGCCTGTCGTGACGCAGCAAAAAGCAGCTCGGCCTTCGCGCTTTAATGCATCTAGCAAGATAAATTTGCGGCCCTTCCTCTGGCGCCCAACGTTACTGTAACTTATGTTTTGTTAAATTAAAAATGTTAAAGCTAATTGCCTTTGTTCGTAATCTCGTCCCTTCGTCGCTTTCGCGCATGTCGCCTCTTCAAGCGCTTTACATCAATGACACATGCTTGTCATTTACGTTTCTCAACAGATGTCCTCCTGTAGTGGCTCGTACGGCAGTTACTGTTGTGTACAGTGGTGCCAAAACAATGGAAGAACGAGAAAGAAGCCCGGCACCAGTTTTTTTCGTATCCCACAGGACAGCAGGTTTGTTGTGTTGCAATTTAGCAGCGCACTGTTTCTGCTGCTTTAATGAAAATATCCAGCAATGTCGCCCGATTATAACATTTATTTAGCTGAAGTAATCCAGTGAGGGGCATAATGTGTACGCTCTGGAATCAGTTTGGGATTCGTAAAAAATCATGAGCATTTACACATTGCAGCAAATGCATCTTTTTTTTGTGGTATAAGCGTACCATTGTACCTGTAACTTAAGTGTTGTGTACCTCTTTGTGAGTATCTTGTTATAGAAAATTTGCAAAATGAAACATTCTATCGCATTAAGTGGAACATTCTAGAGGCCCCTACAGCTGTTCGGCAATTTCAAAACTAGTGTACAATTTTTTTTTATAACTAATGTAGCGCATTTGAAATTCCTGATTTGTCAAGCATGTACGCACTCATGCAATAAAATGCTTGATGCTTATTGTTTGTGCCATACAACATGCTCTTTTAGAACGTGCGCAGGTCGACGGCATGGGTGGCATATTCCCGCAGAGCCGACCTTATGGAAAAGCCGGCAGGTGTGTTGTACAAGTCATACAGGATATGCAGCGACCATTTCACTGCAAAAGATTTCCTGGACCCAGGTCGCACGCGACTCATTAGAACAGCTGTACCTACAGTTTCCTCAGGTACGCAATAGAGCAAAGTTCCAAGTGTCAGCACTGTCTTGGTGCACTTTGCTGTAGCTCATGTACGTCTCTGTGTCTTCATAGAATTGCTAGTGGTAAGAGTTTTGTGGCAATTATTTCGACCTGAACCAACCTCAGGTGAACATTTTTTTCTATTTAGCTTTTGCAGATGCTGCCGATGTGCCATCTGTTGGAGGTTTCGCTGTTGCATCACATCAAAACACCGTTCCAGAGGACCATCTGGAAAAGTCTATAGGCATCAGCACTATGTTTGAAGACCCTGCTTTGCAAGGTACTTGTAGTGTCCTGTGTTTGCGACTAACACTCAGTGTTGCCAATGAATGTAGGCTGCAGCCGTCCTGCAAGTGAGGAACAAGCTGGTGAGGACGTCCTACATAAGACATGCGAGCAAGGCTCCCTCATGACGGCAAGCCATGCTGCTAAAGGTGAGTTTGGTGTATCAAGTTAAACTTAACAAAGTGGCAATGATGGGTATTTTTCCAGCAAGCCTACAACAGATGTCTGGCTGCAACACCCCTGTGAGCGAGCTAGGTGCAACGACCTCCCAGGTGGATATGTTTGGCAGCAGTTCTACCGAGGATGAGCGTTGTGCTGTTGATGGTAACTATCATACATTTTATAGAGCAGACGCATAGTTCTTTTAACAACATTATTGTTTCAAACCAGGGTGTGTTGAATTTGATTTTTAACTGAATCTGAAAAAGGTTAACCTGGCGATATAGATAAGGCATTTCTCTTTAGAGACTTTTTATGGACTAGTCAATATTTAATTGTTTTTCAGAAATCTCTCTCGACGTCTGTTATACTTTCTGCCTGGAAAACAGCTAAAGTTATTCCGCTATTCAAATATGGTAGTAAGCAGTCCTTACTAAACTACAGACCCATCGTTATAACGTGTCATTCTTGTGAAATACTTCAATGTGTAATTTGCGAACATATTGATTTCTTGGAGTGTAATGGTTTATCTGGTGCTCAGCACGGTTTGGATTTATCACTGCAACCCAGCTTATTGAATTCACTACCGTCGCACAGGCCCCATCAGGCCCTCTATGCAGGTGATCGAATTGATGCAATATTTATTGATATTTCAAAAGCTTTCGACACTGTGTTGCACTCTGAATTGTTCAAGAAGCTCACTGTTATTCTTAACAACAAAGTGTTTAACTGGATTTCTTTTTTATCCAATCGGTCTCAGTACGTACTATGACGTACTCTTTAGGTCTTCTCAATCCTCCACATGCAGTGTAACGTCTAGTGTGCCTCAAGGTTCACTATTGGGTGCGCTTCTATTTTTGATCTTAATAAATGATCTAACAAGTAATGTTCCTCTTAGAATCTGCATTAGGCAGATGATTGTGTATTGTACCATACGATTAAAACTCGTCACGATCACATCATCCATAACGACTCGTTTGCATCACTTCAATCATGGTGTGACTTGGCAGATGCAAATCAACTTCCAGAAAGTTGTACCTATGTCATTTACCAAACATTTTCCGCCTTCTCCACTTACCTATTCGTATAACGACTACCCTCTAGGAGATGCTTCACATCGAACTCGTGCAACCTAGTGCTTAGGCTGCTTGCAACGCATATTACGTTCATCCCCACTTAGCACACGACTCCTCACTTATAAAACGATGGTTCGTCCAATACTGAAGTGTGGCTCTGGCGTTTGGAATGCACACAAAATATCTATCAAAAAAGTGCATCTGACAAGAAAGCTGTGGGCTTCGTTTATCGTTTTGACAGGTATTTTTTGCCCATTTCCCATCTTAGTTTTCAACTTGCCAGTCTCTCTTCTCGTCGTCACTTTGAATCTTTCAGGTTTCTTTATACTCTTACTCCCCACAATTCTCCATTCTCCTTACTTGGCAAGTAAGGGAAATCTAGGCCCAATATCACCAGACATCACCATGAGTTGAATACGTCCACTTGTCACCATCATACCGAAGCGTTTAGTCTCCCTGTCCCTTCTGATATTGCGGAGTGCGCTGCCTGGTTACGCAAGATCTTTACCACTCAATGAATTTCTATTGTATATTAGTCATGATGTTCTGTGCTCTTTATGCTATTCTATGTATTGTATTTCCCCACTCCTGCGATAGCCCTTCTGGGCTGCAGTATATCGAAATAAGTGAAATTAATAAATAAGTCCTTAGTCGACCATAACCTTTGAATAACCATTACATACGAGGTAACTGAAAGGTCAAGGTGCGATATTTAAGAGTACTGTTCAGATTGGAGCACGCTCATAAAGTGCACAATCTTTTAGGATGATTCTTCTTGTGACATATATTTTCCATATATGTGTACTATGATTGTATCATTGTTAAATTGTGTGGTGGACACTGGCACTTCTCATATCAGAAATTGAAGCTTTTATGAATGCTTGTCTGCAGAAGCATGAGCTTTGTAAATGCGTAGAGTGATATCTCTAACAAACTCTGTAAACACATGACGTACAACTTATAAACTATGCAATATTTATTTTGTTTAAAGAGCACAGTGGTATTAACTGTTGATGCTTAGCATTTGGTTAGTTAGTTAGTTAGTTTGGGTTTAGTGGCACAAAGGCAACTAAGGCCATGCTGCGCCAGTCACAAGACAAAATAAAAGGACCGTTAGGGCAGGTAACCCTGCATTACATTATAGCTGGTGTAAATAGCCAGTTTTTTCTAAAAAGTCGAAGAGGTTAGGAAATGGCACTAGGGGGTCATCTGTTAGTAATAGGGTAGGGTGTAATGGGATGTGCAATTTATACAGGCTGTGTAAAAACCTCCGTCTCAGTGTATCGATGTGTGGACATGTTATTAAGATGTGCATGACTGTAAGAGCTTCGTTACATTTTTCGCAAGTTGGCGGGTTTTCTTTTCGGAGAAGGAAATTGTGCGTCAGATGTGTGTGTCCAATTCGAAGTCGACACAAGATCACCTCGCAGAATCGTTGCTGGTGACTGCATGATTTCCACTCTCCAATGACAGGTTTAATTAGATGAAGCTTGTTGCTTAAACAAGTGTCCCAATCGCGTTGCCATTTTGACGTCAAGGCCTTCCGAATCGCATTGACACTGTCTTTATATGGAAGTGCTGTATTTTGAATGTTTTTGTACGCTGCCATTGATGCGCATCTATCCGCCGCTTCGTTACCCAATATTCCAACATGGCTTGGTACCCAGCATAACTTAATTGATCTGCCATATTTGTTTGACGTTAATGCATTCAAAATATCGCCGAGCAAGGGTTCACTTTGGGATTTCATGTGTAGAGCCTTCAGTACGCTTAATGAATCTGTGTAGATGACAGTGTTTTCAAGTTTGTCAGCAATGATCTTTTGAACTACCGTCCATATCGCGTACACTTCGGCTGTGTAGACAGAGGCATGTTGAGGTAATCGAATACATGTTTCCCAATTTTCCGTTACAGCCCCTACACCCACGTGTTTTTCCGTTTTAGAGCCATCAGTATAAAATTCTATGTAGTTTATGTACTTGTCTTGAAGAGAGCGGAATTCTTGTATAATGTGTTGATGTGGTGTGTCTCTTTTCTTTAGATGTGTTAGTGTCCAATCACATAACGCTGTGAAATCACACCACGGGGGTAAACGTTCTGGCTTTCTGGCAACCTGGAAGACTTCCCGAGGGATGTCATATTCCCGACAGTATTCCTCGTATCGCAAGATAAGCGGCCTAATCATGTTTGGTTTATTTGTGTAATGTAAGCGTGAGCTGCACTTTGTGACGATGTTGTAGCATATGTGTTGTGGTGAGGATCGGATTCTGAGTATGTAGGAAAACGTTAGTAGCGCTCTGCGATGCTGTAAAGGAGGTTCATTACATTCAACATGTAAGCTCTGTATAGGTGATGTTCTGTAAGCACCGCATGCTAGTCGTAGTCCTAAGTTGTGGACAGGATCAAGTCGTCGGACGTAAGATAGTCTGGCTGAACCATATGTAATGCTACCATAGTCTAATATGCTACGCACCAAAGTGCGGTAGATGTGTAGCAGGCATTTACGGTCAGAGCCCCACCGTTTCCGGGAGAGGATTTTTAGAATGTTAAGTGCATTGTTCGCTTTGATTTTAATACTATTGATGTGTGCGAGAAAGTTCAACTTTTTATCAAACAGAACACCCAGAAACTTGTGTTCTTGTTTCACGGGTAGTGTGGCATCCTGTAGTTTAAGGATGGGATCTGGTTGTAGGCCTCTTTTTTGTGTGAAGACAACACTAATCGTTTTTTCACTTGAGAAGCAAAAGCCGTTTTCAGATGCCCACTGCGTTAGTTTGTTTAGTGTAATTTGAATTTGTCGTTCGCAGGTTGCCATGTTCGATGCACGACATGCAATTTGAAGATCATCCACATCTAGTGAATGCATTATAGAAGATGGAATTACATTATTGAGCGAGTTCATTTTTACCACAAACAGTGTTGTGCTCAATACGCATCCCTGAGGTACTCCGTTTTCCTGAATAAATACGCTGGACAACACCGTTCCCAAACGCACCTGGAATGTTCGATCGGACATGAAATCAGCTAGACATTTAAGCATTCTGCCGCGGATCCCTAAATCCGCTAAATCCCTTAAAATACCGAACCTCCATGTTGTGTCATACGCTTTTTCGAGATCAAAGAACACTGTAAGACAATATTGCTTTTGTAGAAAGGCTGCACGTATCTCGTGTTCTAACCGAACTAGATGATCTGTTGTGGAGCAGCCTTTCTTGTACCCACACTGATGATTATCGAGCAGGTTCTCAGTTTCGAGGACGTACGTCAATCTGATGTTTATAATGGATTCATATGACTTGGCGAGACAGCTTGTGAGTGCTATAGGTCGGTAGCTGGTAGCTGTTGTAGGATGCTTTCCAGCTTTCAAGAAAGGGATTATAATGGCTTTTTTCCACGCATTCGGCATTTTTCCTGTTTCCCAGATTATGTTAAAGAAGCGGAGCAATGTCTTAACTGCTTTTGAAGATAGATGTGCGAGCATTGTGTAATGTATTCTGTCTGGACCTGGCGCTGTTTTTTTCCCAGTAGTGAGTACTCTGTTAATTTCGGAAAGTGTTAGGGGGGCATTATATGGTTTCTCGGAACTTCCTGCTGTCGGAAGCTTTTGTTTTTCTGCTGATTGTTTGTACTTTTGAAATTCAGTGGAGTAGTTTAGTGAGCTTGATATGTTATGGAAATGCTGCCCTAATATGTCTGCTTGTTCTTTTAAATTCGTCTGTGTACCTGGAGGTGAGAGTATGGGGATTGTATAAGGAGCGTACTGGCTTCTAAATTTACGAAGCTGATCCCACATTCTTTTGGATGTTATTGAGCTGTTGATGGAGGATACATATGCTTGCCATGACTGTCGTTCGGCTTGCCTACGCGTGTGCCTGGCTTTCGCCTTTGCTTTTTTGAAATACAGGAGGTTATCTTGTGTTGGGTATCGCCGAAAGATACCCCAAGCTTTGTTTTGTGTTTTTTTAGTTTTTGTACATTCACTCGTCCACCAGGGTTTTAGTTTTTTCCTTAAGAAACCGGAGGATTGCGGGATCGTCTGTTCTGCTGCAGCAAGTATGGAGGCAATAATCTTTTCATTCATTTCGTCTATTGTTTGATCATCTGATATGTCATCGAGACTGGCCTTCTCGCTGAAGAGAGGCCAGTCTGCTAGATGGAGTTTCCAATGGGGTGATCTTAATGGTACTGTAGGGAAAGGAGATGTTCTTTCAATAATGCCGGGCATATGATCGCTACCATAGGGATTGTTAATAACACTCCATTTAAAATCTATCAACAGAGATGGAGTGCACAGCGCCAGATCAAGACAGCTCATACCTCCTGTGCTTGGGGAGCAGTACGTTGCCGAACCAGTGTTTAAAAGGCTTATTTCGTTAGTCAGGATAAAATCTTCAAGTGTTTGTCCCCTGGTGTCAGTTGTTTTGCTACCCCATAATATGTTATGAGCGTTAAAATCACCTGCTATTAAAAAAGGTTTAGGTAGCTGGTTTAAAACTAACTCCAGATCTCTTACAGTAAAATGTGAATGTGGTGGTATGTACATTGAACAAATGGTAATGGTTTTATGTGCTAAAACCGTGACTGCAACGACTTCTAAGAGTATTAATGGCAACTTCTCTAGCTGCAATGCCACTCTGTAGGACTATAGCTACACCACCCGAAAGCCGGTTCGCCTGAGTACGATCGCGCCGCACAACAGTGAAGCCTTTTAAAATGTTTTTGTGCTTTTCGCCTAAGTTTGTTTCTTGTAAGCACAAGGCCACAGGCGAGAATTTACTTAACAAGTCTTTGATGTCACCTAAGTTGTGTAAAAGCCCTCTACAATTCCAATGAATAATAAAAGCCATCTTGAAATTGAAAGGTAAAACTGGCACTACGAAAAACTAAGAGGTGGGATTATAGGTGACATGGATAAAAAGGCTAATACAAATGAGCGATAACCTTCAGGTTATCGCTTTCTTATTTTGGGTGGTTATTGGGATCTTGTCCCTCTTACTGCGCTCAAGGGAGCGCTTGTTCTTCGGTGTCAATGACACCGGGGTTTTCGCGTCGACCTCCATCGCTCTCTCTGAGGCGCTGGAGGATCGAGAGTTAGGCGCCGAGACACGTGTCTCGGGCCTTGGGGTTCGCTTGATCTTAGGTCCCTGCGGGGCTGGTGTCTGCAGGGCCGTCGAAGAGGGTGGAGCAGTACTGACTGCTTCCACCACGGGGGCGGGAGGAGTCACTGCGGCACCACTGCGCGTGGGCTCGGAGGACTCCGGAGGCCTCTGTGACGCTGCCCCCGCCTGCGTCACTTCGGCATAACTTCTTCGCGGAAGATACGAAAGCCGCTTTCGGGCTTCAAAGAACGAAATTTTTTCTTTTACAGTTAGAGCAATGACTTCTTTTTCTTTTTTCCAGCAAGGGCAGGACCGTGAATAAGCTGGGTGATCTCCCTTGCAGTTAACACAATGTGGGGAAGAAGTGCAATTCTCAGATTGGTGTTCGTTGGAGCTGCATTTAGCACAAGTTGTTTGTCCTCGACATGCATGTGAAGCGTGTCCAAACCTTTGGCACTTGAAACATCGTCTAGGGTTTGGAATATATGGTCTTACATTGACTTTAACATAACCTGCATCGAGCGAGGTAGGCATTACGCTTGTTCCGAAGGTGAGTATAACGTGTTTGGTGGGGATTTCTTGATCGTTTCTGCGGATTACTATTCTCTGTACCTTGGTAACATTTTGTTCCTGGAAACCTTCCAGCAGTTCCTCGTCGCTTAATCCAATAAAATCTTCTTCAGATATTACTCCCCTACTTGTATTGAGTGTTCTGTGGGCTGAAACAGTCACTGTCGCCTCGCCAATACTGGTAAGTTCAGACAGCTTATCTGCTTGATCTTTACTATTCAGTTCTAGGAGGAGGTCCCCGCTGGACATTTTGGAGGCTTTGTATGTCTGTCCGATTTTATCTTTCAGGCATTTAGCGACCAGGAATGGAGAAAGCTTTCTAATAGGCGTGTTGCTTTCACTATGGACTACATAGTATTTGGGGAAGGATGGAGCGTTGCTTCGAAAGAAGAATTGAAACGGTACTTCGGTGCGGCATCTTTTGAGACGCCGATCATGGACAACAGAGATTTGAGCTGCCATAGGAAAATGTTTGTGTTCGGCAACAGCGCCGACCGCCCACCACGGAGCCCAACGAGGGGACGCGGCAGGGCTTGTGTCCAAGCCTGCACGACGCCAGCCGTACGCCGTCACTATAACCAAATATGGTGTACCCAAGGTAGGATATCCACACAAGGTTAACCCTTGCCGCCGTGGAGAAAGGAAGTAAATGGAAGAGAGAAGAAGACAGGAAAGGTAAAAAAGTGAGAGATAAAGACGAAGGTTTCAGGAGAGAGAGATAGGAAGAGGCGACTACCGATTTCCCCCGGGTGGGTCAGTCCGGGGGTGCCGTCTACGTGAAGCAGAGGCCAAAGAGGTGTGTTGCCTCCGCCGGGGGGCCTTAAAGGTCCGATCACCCAGCATCGGCTCAACCTCCAGGATCCCCCTTTCCCCGGACACGGCTAAGCCGCGCACGGCTACACGCGGGAGGGTCCAACCCTCGTGTGCTCGGGTCCGTGGTGTCGCAACACACCAAACGCCTGCTTGCGCAGACGCCCCTGCGGGGGCATTTGGTTAGGTCTTGCTGTGCAAGTTAGGAAATAATTGTCAACGCACAAGCTACCGTTGCTTTGTACTTTCAACTATATTGGCAGTAAGTGAGGGAGGTAATGCAAAATTGTGCCAGGCAAGTTCTTGTTAGCGTTGTAGCTCAAAGGATGCTTGGGATGCATAAGCTGTTTGGGTAATATCTTGCTCTGTGTTTTTGTGCAGACGCCATTTCCGAGGTGCCCCAAGCGCCAACATTTTCGATTCAGCTGAAAGACCAGTAGGAAACTATCCCGGTAAGTGTTTGGTTCATTTAACGCTAGCCAAAGGCTTTGTGGATTTTCTTCAAGATGGGGGGTGTTCTTGTAATAGTGGTTCATTTTAATAATGGAAAAGTTGAGCAGCCGAAGGAAACTCATATTGTTTGATTTTTGTACTATTTACTCGAACTCCTTCATGAGTATATGCGAGAAAGGCTCCCTCATGGCTTTGACACAAAGCAATTTAGATCTACTTTTAATTGTGTTCATGGAGGCTCTGTGTAGGAATTGTACCTGCGAACAATGGTTATATTTGGTTGAATGTATCGTACTGTTTTACAGTTTCATAATGAGCTGTTCAGTATGAAGTAACCAGTAAATTAGTGTTGTATCAAGAAATTGTCGAATTGTTGTACACGTAGCTTTATTTATGCGTGCATATTTTTTGTATCTTACAGTTGCTTGGAAGAGCGCAGTGAGGAGCTCTCCGTCAACAAAATTTAGGGCGACCGTCCGGCGACTGCAGTCCAAGCTAGCAAGATGCCAGCGGACCATCAAACGGTTGCAGAAGAAGCAGAGCAAGCTACCGCCATCCATTTCGAAGGCACTGGGCATTATTCGTCCATCAGTGACAGAGGAGGTTTTTAAGCTTTTGTGTACACACCTGCGATTGCAGCAGAGGGGAAAAGGCAAGCGCTTCCCTATCTGGCTCAAAAAGTTTGCCTTGCATTTGAACTTCCGTGGACCCCGTGCATACCGTTTTTTGGCACCAATTTTCTCTTTGCCAATACAGCGTACTCTGAGACGCTGGTTGTGCAACTTTAGGATGTCACCAGGAGTGATTCCCGGAATTATTCAAAGTATTTCTGCTAGCACTCACGCATGGAATGAGCGCGACCGAGTATGCACCCTCATGTTTGATGAAATAGCTTTGAAAAAGAACTTATCCTATGATGCCGGTGAAGATATTGTGCATGGGTTTGCAGATGATGGCATCGAGCGGTCATCAAGTATTGCCGACAGAGCCATGGTTGTGCTTCTGGCAGGTATATCTAAGAGGTGGGTTCAGCCAGTCGCATTTACGATAGGGCATGTTTTGACATCGGCAAATGTTATTGATCAATTACTAATCTCGATTATTGAGCAACTTAAAGCCGTCAGAATTGTTGTCAAAGCGGTAATCTGTGACCAAGGCACGTCAAATGTCAGCTTGGCGCATAAATTGGGCATCACGATTGGGAAACCATATTTTGAAGTTCTAGGCGAGAGAGTTTATTTTATTTTTGATGTACCTCATTTGATCAAAACGACCCGCAACAATCTCCAAGCACATGAGTTGCTCATTGGGAAAGAAGTTGTGAATTGGTCGCATATTGAACAACTGTACAAATCCACACATGAACTAAGGTTACGATTGGCTCCAAAGCTAACAGAGCAGCACATATACCAAAGGCCATTTTGTAACATGAAAGTCAGCAGAGCTGTACAAGTCCTGAGCTCATCAGTTAGTATTGCAATTATGACATTGGTTTATGTAAATGAGCTTTCCTCTTCAGCTGTAGCTACAGCAAACTTTTGTGACCGTATGGATAAGCTATTCGACACATTGAACAGCTCCAGCCCCCATAGGAATGCTCAGAAATACAGATATGCCATAAAAAAGGGGCAAAATGAATTAATTAAATTTCTGAAAGAACAGCTTCCGTGGATTGCTTCTTGGAAATTTTCTGGCAAGCGTCAGCCGCAAACAATCACTGGCTGGCAGATAACAATTCAGGCTGTCATCCATCTTTGGGACGATCTCTCGGCCAATTACAACTTCATCTATCTGCTAACTCGTAGGCTCCAACAGGACCCACTAGAGAACATGTTTGGGCACATCAGACAAAAGCACGGTTGCAATACTAACCCAAATGTGTCTCAGTTCATTTGTGGTTTAAAGCATATTTGTATTCAGAAAGCCTTCAAACTCTCTGAGCAGGGCAACGTAGAAGAAGATAGATCTAAACTCCTCCATGAAGTGTCGCCGTTCTATCTAAATAGCACCTCTCTGGTTGATGTAGTCGAATCAGTTGGCCCTGATAACTTTCCGTCTCTCGAAGACATTTCAGTTCTTGCAAAAGACATTCAGTCGCATATCATTGACGATTCAGCAGCATATTACGTGGCAGGCTATCTGGTCAAAGTGTTCCTGGCAAAATCATTCGAAGGGTGCACTTGCCGACAGTTGCTGCAAGGTGACATAAATTCAGTGAGTGCCGAGCACCAGTATTTTACACTACTGAAGGCTTATCACGTACCGAGCAAACTGTTTGGAAATTTGACAGTGCCATCACAAAGATTGTTCGATTTTGTTCAAGAAATGGAGACCCACTTTCTTGCCGTGATTGAGGCTACAGCGCGTCTTGCACATGTGTGTGATGTTTTGTATCAGTATCTGTTTGGTGTGGGGGAAATGGAATTTTGCTGCATTGCATGTCGCCAGAGATTTGTCAAAATGTATTGCCGGATACGTCTGTGTTGGCATGTTCGATTCGTAAACCGCAATTTAGACAAAGTTAGGTTTCATTCATCAGTGTCTGGCGTGCAGCTTGAAAAAGTTAAAGGTTAATGCAGTACTTCTTTTCACCAATGAACATATAATTGGCATTTAAGGTCTGCTAGGGCTCCCTTGCTCAAATTGAATAGCATTTTGGCAGGGTCACACTATTGATACATTACAAGTGTGTGGTGGTGGTGGTAGGTGGAGGGGGGCGGTGGGGGTGGTGGTGGGGGGCGGGGGTGGTTGTGGTGGGTGGTGGCACCCTCCGGAGGTGCAGCAGCTCCTCCGGGGGGAGGGGGGGGGGAATGGCCCTACAGAATGCTATTCCTTGTGATCACGGCACCCACAGCAGGCTCAAAACAATTTCTTTTAACCTTTACCAAGTGCCATAGTATAGAGCAGTGCGCACTGGTGGTTGCCTCAAAAATGTTACTCTTGCCTGCGTCCGGCTGAAACGTTTAATGCTTCTATATTGATTTTGCACACCTTACTGAGCTGATAAGGAGTGGGTAAGGATTTAAGCCCAAAGCAATGCAGTTGTCTCAGCAAGACTACTTTGTTAATTGGATATATAACGCCAAAAGTATATGAGGACGTGTGCACGAGGAGGAGGGGGGGGGTTAGGTTGTGGAATGAGGGATGGGGGGGAGGGGGCACGGATATAAATGTAAAGCAATGCGGTGGTCTCAGCAACACTACTTTGTTAATTGGCTATCTAATGCCAAAAGTATGAGGATGTATTCACGAGGAAGGGGGGTGGGGTTAGCTTGTGGATTGAGGGATGGGGGGAGGGGGCACGGATTTAAATGTAAAGCAATGTGGTGGTCTCAGCAACACTACTTTTTGTGTTAATTGGATATATAATGCCAAAAGCATGACGATGTGTGTGCGAGGGGTGTTGGGGGTGTTAGCTTGTGGAACGAGCGATGGGGGAGGGGGCATGGATTTAATTAAGGGCAAAGCAATTTGGTGCTCAGCAACACTGCTTTGTGGGTTAATTGGATACGCAGCGGCGACAGTATACGTGGATATGCGTGTCATTTTTTGTATTTCAGTTTGCTTGCAGCGCGCAAAGTGAATTGCAGATAGATGTATGGTTGGTGTGAAAGCTGCTTTCTTATGAAGCGAGATAAACATTAATTTTTTCTTTTTCTCTAAGGTTCTGTATTGTATTCAAAGCTTTGTTTTGTATGTATTAGCATTCGTTTTAATGCTCCAAATGGACTGCATACCACGTTTGTTTTATTTTGGGGGTAGAGGCCATGGATGTATATTTAAGTGCAAAGCAATGTGGTGGTCTCAGCAACACTACTTTTTGTGTTAATTGGATATATAATGCCAAAAGCATGACGATGTGTGTGCGAGGGGTGTTGGGTGTGTTAGCTTGTGGAACGAGCGATGGGGGAGGGGGCATGGATTTAATTAAGGGCAAAGCAATTTGGTGCTCAGCAACACTGCTTTGTGGGTTAATTGGATACGCAGCGGCGACAGTATACGTGGATATGCGTGTCATTTTTTGTATTTCAGTTTGCTTGCAGCGCGCAAAGTGAATTGCAGATAGATGTATGGTTGGTGTGAAAGCTGCTTTCTTATGAAGCGAGATAAACATTAATTTTTTCTTTTTCTCTAAGGTTCTGTATTGTATTGAAAGCTTTGTTTTGTATGTATTAGCATTCGTTTTAATGCTCCAAATGGACTGCATACCACGTTTGTTTTATTTTGGGGGTAGAGGCCATGGATGTATATTTAAGTGCAAAGCAATGTGGTGGTCTCAGCAACACTACTTTTTGTGTTAATTGGATATATAATGCCAAAAGCATGACGATGTGTGTGCGAGGGGTGTTGGGGGTGTTAGCTTGTGGAACGAGCGATGGGGGAGGGGGCATGAATGAATGTGTATTGTTTAGTGGCGCAAGGGCCAAGTATGGCCAAAGAGCGCCATGACTGATAATGTTGTGTTAAGTGCCGATTTGTGAGTTGCGATGGTGGGATGTGACATGGCTGTAAAGTGGCCTAAAATCAATCCGTATCATAAAAGCGTAAAATGATATATAATATAAAATTATGATAGTGATACAACTAGATGTCTATGGATCTAGTACGCGTGATCAGTGGTCGTGGAGCTAAAATGGAAAAATGTGGAAATACCACCTAAGCCTCCGGGAGGCCTTTGAGCCCAAAGGCTGGGAGGCAGGTGCTTTCTTTTAGTGCAGTTATCGCAGCAGAAACCTCAGTTAAGAGGCCGTGCTACGGATTTCCTGGTGATATGACATGAAAACTGTGTACATCTTTTAAAAATGCGAACAAGTGTTGATATTTAAAGAGTGGTTCCATACCTATGATCATAAGAGGATGAAGGGGAATTTGTTGACGGTGTGGTAATGGAAAATGCTTTTTCCTATTAGCGTCTAATTCAGTGCATTGCAGCAGGATGTGAAGCACAGTAAGTGGCTCACCACATTTATCACACATGGGTGGATCGCCACCGGACAAGAGGTATGCGTGTGTGCTGTATGTGTGTCCTATCCTGAGTCTGCAAAGTGTTACTTCTGTGTGGCGGTTCTTTGATACCGGCGGCCAGTTGCCAAGATACGGCTTGATAACATGTAGTTTATTTCCTGTTTGTTCGTCCCACAAGCACTGCCAGAAAGCCCTTAGCTTTTTTCTTATTGAGGGCTTGAGGTCATTTACAGGGACAGTCGTGGAAGTGTTGGAGGCGTTCGCGTTGACGGATGTGGCTAGCTCGTCAGCCAACACGTTTCCCTCTATCTCTCGGTGCCCTGGCACCCAGCATACGACGATATGCTGTTTGGACTGATAGATTGTGCATAAGGCTGAGTAAAGAGATAGAATTACAGGGTTTTTATATTTCCTGACAGTTTTCAAAGCATTTACAACACTCAAAGAGTCTGTGTATATAACTGCCTTGGGGATATGAGATTCATTAATGTGTTTAACGGCAGCCAATATCGCGTAGGCCTCTGCTGTGAAAATACTTGTGTTAGGGTGCAGAACACCGGCATCTGAAAAAGATGGACCGACCGCTGCGTAAGATACGCCAAAATTACACTTCGATGCGTCTGTAAAGAATTCAGGAGAGGAGTATTTGTGCTGTAATTCGAGGAAGTACATTCGTATATGCGCGACAGGCGCGTGCTTTGTGACAGCTACGAAAGATGTATCACAGTCTATTGGTTGCCACTGCCACGGCGGGGGCCGTATAGCAGGGGACATAAGGTGGTATTCAAGCAGTGGAACCCTTGTTTCTTCAGCCATGTCTCTAACACGCATGGAGAAAGGCTGTGCCACTCTGGGCCGGTTGCGGAAAAGTTGGCAACTGGACAAATCGTTTACGGTGTAATACGCGGGATGCTCACTGTTTCCGTTCACTCTAAGAAAATACATGAAAGACGAATATGTTCTCTGCAGATGTAGTGACCACTCATCCGACTCAACGTAGAGGCTTTCCACTGGGCTTGTTCTAAAGGCGCCTGTGGACAGGCGAATTCCTAAGTGGTGAACAGGGTTAAGCATCTTTAGAGCAGTTGGAGTAGCCGACTGGTAAACTATGGCTCCATAGTCTAGTCGTGTGCGTATGAGGCTTTTGTACAAGTTCAAGAGGCATTTTCTATCACTGCCCCAGGTTGTGCGTGAGAGCACCTTTAAGATATTCATTGTTTTCATGCACTTGTCTTTAAGATATTTTATGTGCTTTACAAAGGTTAGTTTCGCGTCTAAAATTATGCCTAAAAATTTATGTTCCTTGTTTACAGGCAGACGCTCATCATGCAACACAATTTCAGGATCGGGGTGCAGGCCTCTTTTTCTAGAGAAAATGACACAGGTGCTTTTTTGTGGGTTCAGTCTGAACCCGTTCACATCAGCCCATTTGGAGACCCTGTTAAGACAAAGCTGGATCTGTCGCTCACACATAGCAAGAGAACTTGATTGAAAACCTATCTGCACATCGTCAACATACGTTGAATAGAAGATGTTATGTGGTATGTGTAGACGAAGGGAATTCATTTTTACTATAAAGAGCGTGCAGCTGAGCACCCCGCCCTGCGGCACTCCAGTTTCCTGTACAAATTTCTGTGACAGAACAGTGCCCACTCGAACACGGAATGTCCGATTCGACAGATAACTTTCGATAACATTGAACATATTTCCGTGTACACCTAACTGTGAGAGGTCTCTCAAAATACCAAACCGCCACGTTGTATCATAGGCTTTCTCCATATCTAAGAATACTGATAAGAAAAACTGCTTATGCACAAAAGCTTCACGGATACGTGCCTCGATACGTATGAGATGGTCAGTAGTGGATCGACCCTCCCGAAACCCGCACTGGTATGGGTCCAGCAATTTGTTTGATTCTAGGAAGTGCAGGAGGCGACAGTTAATCATTTTTTCGAATACTTTGCAGAGGCAACTTGTTAGTGCTATGGGTCTGTAGCTTGACACTGAGGAAGGATCCTTTCCGGGTTTTAGGATTGGAATTACAATAGCCTCCTTCCAAACAGAGGGGATCTCGCCGGAAGACCAAATAACGTTGTATAGGTAAAGGAGGGTTTTCTGTGTTTCGGATGGTAGTTGTTTTAACATCTCATATATTACGCGGTCTGAACCTGGGGCGGATGTATTACAACAGTTTAGTGCTGCCTGCAGTTCTGCTATACAGAATGGATCGTTGTACGCAGCACTTTTAGCAGATTTCCTTTCTAATTTTTGCTGTTCTATTTGTGTTTTGTATTTTAGGAAGATTTCGGAGTAGTGTGAAGAGCTCGATATGTATTCAAAATGTGCACCGAGAAAGTTGGCTTGGTCTTCAAGTCTTTCTCCGTGGCTATTTACTAGAGGTAAGGAATACGTTTGTTGCCCATTAACTTTCTTCACTCTATTCCATACTTTGCTCTCATCTGTGTACGAGTTGATGCTTGCTATATACTTCGCCCAACTCTCTCGTCTTGCTTGTCGGCGCGTTCTCCTTGCCTGTGATTTGATATGTTTAAAGTTTTCTAGGTTTTCTGCTGTTGGAGAATCGCGAAATATGGCCCACGCTTTGTTCTGGTTCCTCCGTGCTTGCCTGCATGCATCATTCCACCAGGGAACACGCCGCTTGGAACCCATGCCGCTCGTTTGCGTAATACATTTACAGGCGGCATCCAGTATAAAAGCTGTAAAATACGCAACTGCATCATCTATGGCTATACCAGACATCTCAGTCCACGTCATGTGAGTAAGAGTTTGGTACCGTTCCCAATCGGCTGAGTCAATCTTCCACCGAGGGACCTGCGGGGGAAGTTGATCTTGTTTCGGAGTGGTTAGGATTATTGGGAAGTGGTCACTCCCATACGGGTTGTTAAGTACATTAAATTTAAAATAGGGTAAAAGCGTCGGCGATAAAATGCTAAGATCTATGGCAGAGTATGACTTGTTGGCTAGGTTAAAATATGTGGGCTCCTTTGTATTCAAGAGGCATGCTCCAGAAGAGAAAAGCATTTGTTCAATGACGCGACCTCGCGCATCACAGCGTGGATCGCCCCACAAACTACTGTGTGCGTTAAAATCACCGAGAATCATATAGGGTTCTGGGAGCTCATCTATTAATGATTCTAAATCGCGTCTGTGAAGCTGATAATGTGGTGGTATGTACAAAGAGCAGATGGTAATTAGTTTATTTAAAAGTATGGCTCGAACGGCCACGGCCTCAAGGGCCGTTTGGAGCTTTAGATGCTGACACGCTACACTTTTGTCAGCAATAATAGCTACACCGCCAGATGCTGTGACAGCATCTTCGCGGTCTCTGCGAAACGTAACGTGCTTTCGGAGAAAGTTTGTGTGTGTAGATTTTAAGTGTGTCTCCTGTAAACACAGCACTTTTGGATTGTGTTTGTGGATGAGTTCTTGAACATCATCAAGGTTTCTAAGGAGACCTCTGATGTTCCATTGAATGATTTGTGTATCCATCTTTAAGGTAAATTGGTGCTGTGTTTACGGAAACGGAGTGGATGCCTTATATTACAGAGCCCTTTCGAGGCCCTGTAATAGGTGTTTTGTTCTTTCTGAAGCGTTCGAGCGATTCTCGACGCTCCTTAGGCGTTTGGTGCGCCTTGGGGTCAGGTGTAGTGTCCATTGCCTCGTGTGAGGCGCCGGACAAGCGCTCTTGCGAGCGAGATGTTTTCAGAGGGAGTCCCGCCTTGGAGGGCAAGACCCCTGCGCCCACCAGCCCGGAGGTCGATGGGGTTCCCTGAGGGATTTGGCTGCGCTGGACGTTGCCAGCGCTGGAAGGGGCCTCGGAGGTTGGGGCAGCCTCGGCTGCACCCACCTTTGGGGTGGATGGTCCCTTCTCCTCGGTTGACGGAGCAGCGCTAGCTGCAACCGCCGCGGGGGCAGATGGCGTAACTGCCGACTCACTGCCTGTGGGTCGGACAGCCGCCGGAGGCCGTTGCGACGCTGCCCCCTTACGCGCCACATCGGCAAAGCTGCTCTTAGACAGGTATGACACCCGCCTACGTGCCTCCTTGAAAGATATATTTTCTTTGACTTTGATTGTCACAATCTCTTTTTCTCTTTTCCAGGACGGGCAGGCGCGCGAGTATGCGGCGTGCTCGCCATCACAGTTGACACAATGTGGAGTCTTCTGGCATGTTTCGGAGGAATGTTCAGTGTCACTACACTTGGCACATGTCAGCCGGCCTCGACAGTTCTGTGAACTGTGGCCGAACCTTTGGCACTTAAAGCATCTGAGAGGATTTGGCACGTATGGCCTAACACGAAGTTTGATATAACCGGCCTCGATGGACTCGGGGAGGACACTTGAACCGAACGTGAGTATCAGGTGTTTCGTGTTGATCTCTTTACCGTCTCGCCTGATCTTAATTCGCTTAACATTTATTACATTCTGTTCACTGAAGCCCTCCAAGAGTTCAGCTTCAGTGAGCTCTAGCATGTCATCGTCCGAGACAACGCCTCGGGTAGTGTTCATGGTACGGTGCGGGGATACTGTTATTTGGGTCTCCCCAAATGAGACAAGTTTCGGCAGTTTCTCGTACTGCTTCTTATCGTGGAGCTCCAAAAGAAGATCACCACTTGTCATTCTCGATGCCTTATATCCTGTTCCAAAAACTTCAGTTAAAGACTTCGAAACAAGGAACGGTGAAATGTTGCGCACTAGTTTGTCTGGGTTTTCCGAGTGAATAACATGGTATCTAGGATAGTTCTGGACTTGTTGTCCGAAAAATTGAAAAACTTCTTCGGTGCGCCCTCGTTTCTGAGGGCGATCAGGTAGTTTAGGAAAAGCATGTTCCATAAGTAATATTGGGTTTTCGGCCGCGATGCCGACCACCCACCATGGAGCCCAACAGGGGGACGTGACAGGAGTTCCTGCTAGAGAAACCCTGCCAACGCCAGCCGTACATCGCTGCTATAACCAAATACAGCATAACCAAGGCTGGCTAGCTACACAAGGTTAACCCTTGCCGCCGGGAAACTAGGAAGTGAGGAGAAGTGATGAGAAGACAGGAAAGATGAAAAAGGCGAGAGAGAAAGACGAAGATTGGAGAGGAGGACAGGAAAAGGCGACTGCCGGTTTCCCCCGGGTGGGTCAGTCCGGGGGTGCCGTCTACGTGAAGCCGAGGCCAAAGGGGTGTGTTGCCGCCGCCGAGGGGCCGTAACGGTCCAAACACCCGGCATTGGCTCAACCCCCAGGATCCCCTTTTCCCCGGACACGGCTAAGCCGCGCACGGCTACACGCGGGAGGGTCCAACCCTCGTGTGCTCGGGTACGTGGTGTCGCAGCACACCAAACGCCTGCTTGCGCAGACGCCCCTGCGGGGGGGGGGGAGGGGGCATGTATTTAATTAAGGGCAAAGCAATTTGGTGCTCAGCAACACTGCTTTCTGGGTTAATTGGATACGCAGCGGCGACAGTATACGTGGATATGCGTGTCATTTTTTGTATTTCAGTTTGCTTGCAGCGCGCAAAGTGAATTGCAGATAGATGTATGGTTGGTGTGAAAGCTGCTTTCTTATGAAGCGAGATAAACATTAATTTTTTCTTTTTCTCTAAGGTTCTGTATTGTATTCAAAGCTTTGTTTTGTATGTATCAGCATTCGTTTTAATGCTCCAAATGGACTGCATACCACGTTTGTTTTATTTTGGGGGTAGAGGGCATGGATGTATATTTAAGTGCAAAGCAATGTGGTGGTCTCAGCAACACTACTTTTTGTGTTAATTGGATATATAATGCCAAAAGCATGACGATGTGTGTGCGAGGGGTGTTGGGGGTGTTAGCTTGTGGAACGAGCGATGGGGGAGGGGGCATGGATTTAATTAAGGGCAAAGCAATTTGGTGCTCAGCAACACTGCTTTGTGGGTTCATTGGATACGCAGCGGCGACAGTATACGTGGATATGCGTGTCATTTTTTGTATTTCAGTTTGCTTGCAGCGCGCAAAGTGAATTGCAGATAGATGTATGGTTGGTGTGAAAGCTGCTTTCTTATGAAGCGAGATAAACATTAATTTTTTCTTTTTCTCTAAGGTTCTGTATTGTATTCAAAGCTTTGTTTTGTATGTATTAGCATTCGTTTTAATGCTCCAAATGGACTGCATACCACGTTTGTTTTATTTTGGGGGTAGAGGCCATGGATGTATATTTAAGTGCAAAGCAATGTGGTGGTCTCAGCAACACTACTTTTTGTGTTAATTGGATATATAATGCCAAAAGCATGACGATGTGTGTGCGAGGGGTGTTGGGGGTGTTAGCTTGTGGAACGAGCGATGGGGGAGGGGGCATGGATTTAATTAAGGGCAAAGCAATTTGGTGCTCAGCAACACTGCTTTGTGGGTTCATTGGATACGCAGCGGCGACAGTATACGTGGATATGCGTGTCATTTTTTGTATTTCAGTTTGCTTGCAGCGCGCAAAGTGAATTGCAGATAGATGTATGGTTGGTGTGAAAGCTGCTTTCTTATGAAGCGAGATAAACATTAATTTTTTCTTTTTCTCTAAGGTTCTGTATTGTATTCAAAGCTTTGTTTTGTATGTATTAGCATTCGTTTTAATGCTCCAAATGGACTGCATACCACGTTTGTTTTATTTTGGGGGTAGAGGCCATGGATGTATATTTAAGTGCAAAGCAATGTGGTGGTCTCAGCAACACTACTTTTTGTGTTAATTGGATATATAATGCCAAAAGCATGACGATGTGTGTGCGAGGGGTGTTGGGGGTGTTAGCTTGTGGAACGAGCGATGGGGGAGGGGGCATGTATTTAATTAAGGGCAAAGCAATTTGGTGCTCAGCAACACTGCTTTGTGGGTTAATTGGATACGCAGCGGCGACAGTATACATGGATATGCGTATCATTTTTTGTATTTCAGTTTGCTTGCAGCGCGCAAAGTGAATTGCAGATAGATGTATGGTTGGTGTGAAAGCTGCTTTCTTATGAAGCGAGATAAACATTAATTTTTTCTTTTTCTCTAAGGTTCTGTATTGTATTCAAAGCTTTGTTTTGTATGTATCAGCATTCGTTTTAATGCTCCAAATGGACTGCATACCACGTTTGTTTTATTTTGGGGGTAGAGGGCATGGATGTATATTTAAGTGCAAAGCAATGTGGTGGTCTCAGCAACACTACTTTTTGTGTTAATTGGATATATAATGCCAAAAGCATGACGATGTGTGTGCGAGGGGTGTTGGGGGTGTTAGCTTGTGGAACGAGCGATGGGGGAGGGGGCATGGATTTAATTAAGGGCAAAGCAATTTGGTGCTCAGCAACACTGCTTTGTGGGTTAATTGGATACGCAGCGGCGACAGTATATGTGGATATGCGTGTCATTTTTTGTATTTCAGTTTGCTTGCAGCGCGCAAAGTGAATTGCAGATAGATGTATGGTTGGTGTGAAAGCTGCTTTCTTATGAAGCGAGATAAACATTAATTTTTTCTTTTTCTCTAAGGTTCTGTATTGTATTCAAAGCTTTGTTTTGTATGTATCAGCATTCGTTTTAATGCTCCAAATGGACTGCATACCACGTTTGTTTTATTTTGGGGGTAGAGGGCATGGATGTATATTTAAGTGCAAAGCAATGTGGTGGTCTCAGCAAGACTACATACTAATCTGTGTGTTAATTGGAAACGAAACGCCAAAAATATACGTGGATGTGCGTGTCATTTTTTGTCTTTCAGTTGGCCGTGCAAAATGAATGGCAAATGTATGATTGGTATGAACGCCGCTTTTTTATGAAGTGTAATAAACATTACTTTTTGTTTTTCTCTAAGCTTCTGTAGTGTACTCATAGCCTCATGCCTTGTGTTATGTATCAGCATTCTTTTTATTACGCCACATGGACTGCACAGTGTTTTATTTTGATGGAATGAAATAAATATGGAATTCCATTGAAAGCTTATCCTAGCATCTCTTTTCTGGAAATGGCACTGTTGTACAAACCCTGCCTGACAGCTGCCTTTCCGTATATTTTCACATCCTACAAAATACTGCTTCCCGCCCTAAGCAGCGCGCGCCTGTAGAAATAAAAAGCACGCGCATTAATGGTACGAAAAGGGGATCAGCGCAGCAGGCGCCACGTGTACCAGCTAGTATTCAAAACGCGCGCGCACAAAACCGAAACCGGAAGTGTGCTTCAGGTTTTAACATCGACGGCTTGGTGCGCTGCAGTCAATTCGGCCGCTGGGCTCTATGGGAGTGTCCCCTCTTATTGTATATTCCTTTCTCTATGGTTGCGCTATGCACATTGCTGCGATAGTTTCGTTGCGGGAGGGCCGAAATGCCTTGTTGCTGCGCGGTTGGATGCCGAAACCGGACGGAGGACGGCAAGAAGTTATTTTGCATCGCGCGCGGCAAACAGAACCAAACAAGAAGAAAAGTGTGGCTACACAGAATTGGACGGAAGGACTTCGAACCGTTGGTAACTGCACGACTATGCGAGGTAAGTAACCTAGAACGATACGAAGGTGCGATAGAAAGTATACACGTGCGTGTGTTGAGCTGTGATAGTATTCCACTCGCACGCATGAATGTTGATCGCCGGAGTTTGTGGAGATTATTCATTTTAGTTTGTCATGAGCCCGCTGAATAGCTCAGTATGACCTTGCATGCGAAGGGCCTGGATACCGTGTTCCTGTACAGGCGGGTGCCGAGATCAGACAAAGGGCGGCAAGAAGTTATTTTGCATCCCGCGCGGCAAACAGAACCAAACAAGAAGATAAATGTGGTTGCATAGAATTGGACGCAAAGTCTTTGAACCGTTGGTAAGTGCATGACTATGCGAGGAAAGCAACCTAGAACGATACGAAGGTGCGATAGAAAGTATACACGTGCGTGTGTTGAGCTGTGATAATATTTCACTCGCGCGCATGAGTATTGACGGCCGAAGTTTGTGGAGATTATTGATTTCAGTGCATTATGAACCTGTTGACTTACCATACAATAGCAGGGCAGAAGCGCATTAACTCGCTGACAAATATCCGCATTGCGTTACGTGCGATAAAAATTAATAAATTTCATCAGCGAATTCTGCTTTTAGCCTTTCCTGTGTTTGTGCGCGCGTTGTTAACTGCGCTTTACAATATGCCTAAAATGTAATTTCTAACTCTGCTGCAGGACCACTTCACGGAAGACCAGTTCGAGCCAATTATTCTCAAGAATACTGGTGAAAAAAAGCTAAGGCCGTTTGCAACGCCAAGCATCTTTTTGCATCGAGCTGCCGCAAAGCCACGAAAGCCACCCTCTAAAAGAAATACAGAAGACACTACCGGTATGTTCATAGTGTTCATTAGAAGAAATGTTTTTGAATGGAATTCACAGCCTGCTAGCCAAATTAGATTATGGCAATGAAGACCATGCTTCAGTTATCACTTGTCATGATGTTCATGTATCCTGCACAGATGCCCCCATAGTCAAGAAAAACATAACGGTGGATGTCGTACCTGAGCCAGTGGACACTGACAATGGTAAGTTTCTCTCGTCTTTGAACTCCTTCCTCTCGACCTGCTTGTACTTAGTGTCTTCATGCTCTTTGTGTGTTCACATGCAGACGAGACATGTGGCACAGGCAGCACAGATGCAGACGAGACATGTGGCACAGGCAGCACAGAGATAAGTAAGTTTTATGTATTGTACTTGTAAATATTTTTTTGTCCCCATGTATGGTTCCAACTTGCTTCCGCATGTTTCATGAAGATGTACATATATAGCTTATTCAAGCTCACAGGCAGAGATTTTGTATGGGCCAAAGCGTGTAGCAGCCTATGTGTATGGTCTCTATGTGCGAGAATAATGCTTCTCTGCAATGCGGGTTGTCATGTTGCCATGTTTTCCACACAGATTTTCCCAACGTGCAATCACGTTCGCAGATGGCTGTCACATTCCAGCCAGAAAATACAGAAGCTGGTGAGTTAAACCTGTTTGTTTCATTTTTGTAATGTGTCAGCAGCCAGTGCCTCTTTTGTATGCACCTGTGCAAGCTCACACAACCTTTCTACGGCAAGTGTCCATGCCATATTGGGGTTGAGTGCCCTTTTTTGCAAATAGCAATACATCTTAACAGCATTGATTTGCAGACAATTGGTGCAAAATGAAAACAAATGAACTGCATGAAGAAAGCAAGGGAGAAGAAACATTCATGAATGTTACATCTCCCTGTGTTTGTTCGAGATGTTCCTGTGTTCAACCTGTCTTCTTTCAGTAGTCCATTTGCTGTCACCAATGCATTTTTAAAAATGCTATTTACAACTAGCGGAGACATGGTGCTAACTGATACAGAAAACACATACACGGAACAGCAAGCAGACTATTCTGTACAAGTGTTCTCTGTATCAGTTAGTGTCACATGTCCACTATAAAACACAAACTAGCCCCTGTTTTTGCCTTTTTAACATTTACAACTGCTTTGGACCAAATCTCGGTGCACTCTTACAGGCAAATCGATACAAGCAGCTCTACAGGAGAGGATAACACAGCTTGAAGCTAAACTTCAGGCAACACAACGGAAGCTTCGACTTGCTCAGAAGCAGCGGCTGCAGGCGCGAACTGCAAATAAGCGCCTTGTATCAGGCCTGAAAAGGTTCTTGAACGAAGACCAAGTTAAATGCCTGAAGATGACAACAATGAAGGGAACTAGATGGACGAATAAGACCATTATAAAGGCGTTGAAAGTGAGACTTTCCTGTGGAGCACGTGGCTATGACGCAGTCAAGGAGCTTGGACAACCTTTGCCATCAGAACGAACCCTACATCGCCACTTGGAAGGGTACAAGGTTTGCACCAGGTTTGCTGCCGGAGATCATGGAGTCCCTCGCACTAAAGGTAAGTACATAGGCAGATGCCCGAACCCAATGGCCTGTCTTGTTAACACAGCAGCGCTGTTTGCATCACCTAACTAAACCTTTCCTCTGCACAGGTCAGCCTCATGTCACCTGAAGAGCGGCACGCCACTTTAATGCTCGATGAGATGCAGCTTTCACCAGGATTAGCTTACAGCTCATCTTCAGGTACAGTGCTTGGAGCCCCAACTATACCGCTTGCAGACGCAATACTGCCACTTGACTGTTTGGCCACCCATGGACTGGTATTTATGCTCGGTGGCATAACCCGCTGGAAGCAGACAGTTGCTCACCATTTAACTGGGAACTCATTCCATGCCAAAACAGTTAAGGATATAATCATTATCATCATGAAAGCCTGTGAGGCAATTTCTCTGAAAGTAGATGTCGTAGTGACAGACATGGGAGGGGGGAACCAAGCCATCTGAAAATTGTTTGGTATAGTTGTAGGCAAGCACAGCAAACCTAAAACCTGTTGTCCCCACCCATGTGATGCATCCAGGCAGCTTTTTTTCATGGCTGACGTTCCTCATCTCCTTAAGAACTTGAGGAGTCACTTAACCAGGGGCCAGAAGATATATCTGTCCGAAGAAGTGGTGCAAGAACACAACCTGCGAGGAAATGAAGTATCCATCGAGCCCATCAAGAAGCTGGTTGAGATCGACAACAATGCAGAGTTAAAGCTAGCGCCCCATCTGAAGCCTTCTTCAATTGACCCCAGTCATTATGACAAAATGAAGGTGGGGCCTGCCTTCAGCCTTATCAATAGTGACACTGCTGCTGCATTACGCTTGCTTGTACATAATGGAACATTAGATAAATCAGCCTTAACAACTGCATGGTTTCTGGAGATGATGTTTCGATGGTTCCGACTCATGACTTCCAGAACAACAAAACTTGCTTTGAGCCATTTTGATGATGTTGAGTACGGAAAGGCCCTTCATTTTCTTGAAGAAACAATGGCACTTTTTGGTCAAATTTCCATTGGTGATGGAAAAAGAGCCGTCTGGAAGCCACTGCAGACTGGTGTCATACTAGCGACAACATCTGTGCTGTTACTGCAGGCGCTGTTTCTAGAAAAGTACAACTTCAAGTTCCTGCTCCTGAGCAGGCTTGGCCAAGATGCCCTAGAGAATCTTTTCTCGACACTAAGGTGCAAGAACCCTGTGCTCCGTGTACTTGAATTCAAGTGTTCAC
The DNA here is from genome assembly GCF_038994185.2 of Dermacentor albipictus. Classification (NCBI taxonomy): domain Eukaryota; kingdom Metazoa; phylum Arthropoda; class Arachnida; order Ixodida; family Ixodidae; genus Dermacentor; species Dermacentor albipictus. The sequence goes on from NC_091825.1 coordinate 52,981,787, forward strand.
TTCGTGCTGCAACGATGGCACAGTTTCTGCGGCCAAGTAAGGATGGCAGCTACACCGAAGAGGACTGCTTTCTCTTAACTGGTATGGCCGACAACAAATCGGATGAAAGCAAAATGTATGTTGTTCGCCCATCTGACCTCCTTGATATTGAAGTTTTAGAACATGAATCCTTGGAGTATCTTACTGGTTATGTTGTCGCGCATGTGAAGAAGGCAAATTCCTGCCAAGCCTGCACTGAAGCAATCACAAGCTCAGCTCAGCGCAACAAGCTCACTATGCTGAAGTGCTACAACAAAGAGAAGCCGGCACTAACATTTCCATCACCAGCTGTCTTGCAGTTATTAGAGACTGCAGAAAGTTATGTGCGCTTGAATGAGGATGGCCTGATCAAAAACAGGGTGTCGGCATCTAAGCTTCAAAGCACCAAAGTGCACTGCACTTAGGTAACTGCTTTCCTACATGCCACTGCATTTCAGACACACTCCTTGCCACATTTTTAAGAACTAGAATCTCAATTCTCGTGAACAAGAAAAACCATCTCCTTCTGACAAAAATGCAAAGCTCACAGAAATGTGGCAGCCGAAGCATTGGAATGCATGTTGCTGCAAATAGCATTAGTTAATCCACCCCCCCCCCCCCGTTTCTTCACTATATTTGGAATGATTGGTAGAAAGTCTGATGTGTAAAATATATGGCCTTTTATTTAATGCTGTAACCGTCTGGCTGTTCTTTGTTTTTGCATTGTAATACTTATTTTAATCAGCCTTACTGTTCTGTGTCAGCATCATTTCGTATTTTTTTGTTCACTTGGAAGCATATCCTATTCATATTTTGTGCATTGCATATGTGAATAAATATATTCCTAAGTGCCTGCATTCCTGTGCTTTTAAAGACAAATACTGCATAGCCACTGCTACTGGCCATCAAAAAATAAAGTATACTACAACATAAAAAAGTACATTACATACATCTATGAGCTGGTACCTTCAAGTTTCCCTTACACTCAAAGACGTTTCAGTAATCGGCGATGCCATTTTACTGATGAAAAACGCGCAACTGCAAATTAACATAAGAAATACGTCAGAAGCGATACACACAGATTGCCAGCAAAACGAAATGCAGTGATAGCTAGGCCAATTCGCGTGCGTATCATGTAAGGTCCCTCTAATTCTCAAGGGGCTTTAGCGCTGCACGGAAGTGTAAAGGCAAGCCGAAACGTTATAACACAAAAATCCCCGTCATGATTCAACTTTACTTGGCGACGTCGCACCGTTCACAAGAACAGTCAACCGCATTCACACACGCGCACACACTACGCTCGATGTTGGCGTGCCGCGAGATTAGATCGCGCTGGCAGCCCGAACACGATCGATGAGACTCGCTGACACGATCCATGCCGCCGCTTTAGAATGTCACGACTGTTGCACTGTCTCGTAACACTAAACCACAAAGCACAACAGACGCCGAGTAATCGCTACACGACAGACACACTCAGCGGCACGAAGACTGCTGGCACACTCGTTTCCACTCACACACAGGATGTTGTTCAGTCGCCGTGAGGATCGCACGTTTCAGCGACGCTATGTCGAAAGTTTCGGTCCAAGCGACTGTCAGCCTTCTTTTTTACACGCATTCTTCGTTCAAAGTAACCGCTATGTGTACGCAGCACACTTAGAAGCAAAAGAAGTCGCATAGCAAACGGAATTAAGCGCAAGGAATCACCAAGGCTCGCGCGGATAGACACGAAACACATACGAAACACGTCTCGCGTTGTCTTCGGCTCCGACTCCGTGTTGTTCCCCGTCAAGTACTTCGAATATTTTATGAAACTTCACGCTCTTCTTAATTATATGCAGATAATTTATGCTGTGAAAATGTAATATTATAAGACCGCAAACGAACGAAATGTAAACATGGGGCATCGAGGCGATTGACCGCTCATTGCGCTCTATTGAGCGTTTTTTCATTCAGCGCTCATTTGAATTTAAAGGACTAAATTTAGCAGTTTGGGTCCTTCTTTCGTTTTTCTCCACAGTCAGGCACCAGCCGGTTTTATTTCCGCGCGTATGCAGATATTTTTTCGCCTTATGAATGCCGGAGCGCTGCGGTTTAGCGTGGGCGCCGTCTGCTACAGGAACTTCCTAGGTGGCGCGCGCGGCAGATGGCGCTACCTTTAAAATTATAGAGGGACCTTACACCCACCTAGGGTGCCTCGATGTGCGCCCGCTCTCCGCAGAGGGTGGCGCCACTCTTTGAAGGGGTCGTCGCCGCCAAAACCAGTTTTCGGGAGGCGCCGCCGCCATTTTCTTGCAATCCGTTCCCGCCGGCACGCCGACTCGCTCCCTACACGGAAAGCGGCATTCTTCACGCAGTCTCTTTGCAGAATGCCTGGCTGCTGCGTTCCCCAGTGCACTAACAGCGCTAAGAATGGCTGGAGAATGTTTTCATTTCCTAGAGACCAAAAAAGACGACTTCTGTGGACTGTGAAAATCAAGCGGGACAAGTGGCAGCCGACGAACTACTCGTGTATCTGCAGTGTAAGTACCCAATTTCTCAGCAACGCCAAATCTATGTTTAGGCTTACGTACAGCTTGTCTGTGCAACTGTTTCTAAAAACCAGACGTACGATTTTATGTGTTCATGTTAGAGCCGTCATCATGCTTTTGCGGCCTTCTGATATTTGATCGCTGCAAACGGACGTAGCCTCTTAGAGCTGGGGGCCGACATGAAACCCCAGTCACATTTGCAGCTCTATTTATTTCGCTTGGCATCACGAAATAAGGCACAGCCTTATAAAAATGTAAACGATCTTTCTCAGCCACGCATCACGCTTGCTTCACCAAAAGCCCTCGCTACCCATATTTGACAGGCGCATATAGCAGTGTGGAGGGCGAATCCCGGAGCGCAAAAGAGCATGCGACGCGTTATGCTCGCGCTTACTCCGTGTTGCTTCAAATAAAGGTCTTTTATACTTTTTCTTGTGTGCGAAAATTATGCTATTCATGACATTTATTCCAGCTTTATATCATAAGTCACGGAAGTAGCGCATGGAGGTGAAAAAATTTGTGAATGACGCCTTATTTTGTGCATGTGTGCAGATGTGAGCCCATATGTGTGCCGGTGTCAGTTCGTTCGGTTTCCTTCTTTTAATGCCATTTAATCTTATTTCTCGGGTGAATAAGGCACATATATTAACAACACTTTTTCGTGCAGGCTCACTTTGAAGAATCCTGTTTTGAACAAAACCGAGCAGATGGATGGAAGAAGCTGAAACCAAATGCTGTACCAACGGTTTTCCCATTCAGAGGTAGGTATTTCCCGTTTGATTCACCGCCTCATTCTTTGAAAGTGCATACATTCGTTACCGAAAGAGTGGTGGTCGCTCGCAAACATTTCAGCAGTATTTGAGCCGCTGGCCCGACATGCGTCGCTTATTTTGATTTTAACAGGTTATGTATGTATGTATGATCGTACGTATGTATGTACGTATGTGCGCGTGTGTGTATCAATGCTGCTTCTGCCGCTCTTATCGAGAAGCATTTCTACCTAATCAGTTGTACTGTCGATCGGTTCGTGCAACAACCTTAATCTCAACGCACCCACTTAACACATTTCCTCTTGAAAAAGGGAATTAGTCGCGTTGGCTAATTAATGTGTTATTAACCAAGTCGACATTGTAATTATTACAGGGAGCGGATACCTAGTCAGGTACTTATGTATACCTATTTGCCCTCCTGCCCTTAGGTTTTCTTTGTGGAAAACTGAAAACTCAATAAAGATTGCCGAGACGCTGGCCATGCCTTGTTTCCGCATTGTCTTGATTTTCCATATTCCTTGATACCGCGTTTTCCCTCATCTTAGTGCTTAGTTTGATAATCGGTTTGTGTACCTTTCTGCTTCCAGTTGCTCTAAGGAAGCGAAAGCCACCTAGAGACAGAACCCAGCCTGTGCCCATATCCACCAATGAAGAGGTAATCAACCCCGCTGAAGTACCTCACGCCGGATCAGAGGCAGGGGAAATGCTCCCCGAGTCAACTCACACGGTATCGCAAGAGGCGTCATCGAACAACTTCCAAGTCAACAACCCAGGTGACGAAGCTTTGAACGTCAGAATTCCAAGCTCGACAGACGAAACTCCCACAGCTAGTGAGGCGCAAAGGAATTGTGCTGAGTTGAAAAAGCAGTTGGCAGACATGGAAAGAAAATACGCCACTCTTCAAGAACATCACACAATTGCTAAGAACGCAATCCAAAACCTCAAAAAGCAAGTGCAAAAGCTTGAAAGTAAGGCGGATAATTTCGCAAGAAATACGCGGTTCTTGAATTCAGATCAGATTTCCGCTCTTTCTAAAAATAGCACCCAGGGTCACACATGGTCTGCGGAGACAGTTAAACAAGGTTTGCAAATTAAGTTTGCTTGCGGAACGACCGGCTATGAGACACTGAGGAAGTTGGGTTATCCTCTTCCGTCCAGCAGGACGTTGGCGCGGAGGATCCAGGGACTGAGGTTCCTTCCAGGAATTCTTCAAGAAGTTTTTGACGTCATGAAGTGCAAGGCAGAGACTATGGAAAACGTGGAAAAAGACTGCGTGCTGTTTCTAGACGAGATGGAAATAGCTACAGCGTTTGAATTGGATAGAAGTGAAGACATTCTCCTTGGAGGTACAACACTTCCTTCAAAGCCAGAGGAGCCCGCCAATCACGCGTTGGTGTTCATGTTGGGCGGAATTAATCAGCGGTGGAAGCAAGTCATCGGATATGAATTCACTGGCCGACACGTGGAAGGTGCCCTGCTCAAAGACTATGTTCTCGACATCACCCGGCGCTGTAGCCAGATTTCCCTAAGAGTCCGTGCAGTGACATGTGACATGGGATCAGCAAATCGAGCAATGTGGCGAGAATTCGGGTTTTCGAGCCATAGAAATTCCACCACAGTGTGCTCGATACCACACCCATGTTTGGACGGTAAAGAGCTTTTTTTCACTGCCGATGCAGCACATGTGTTGAAGAACCTACGAGGGCAACTTTTAAGCTCCAAAGTTTTTACACTGAGCGCTGCCACCGTGCTCGACAACAACCTTCCGTCACCGAACGTGAAACTGGAGCACGTCCAGGCAGTGGTGGACTACGACGCAGAAAGGGAACTTAAAGTAGCCCCTGCCCTATCGGAGGTTCATGTGAGCAGCGGCCACTTCACAAAAATGAAGGTTAGTGTAGCTCTCCAATTCTTCAGAGAAGCTGCACCGGCCATCCGATTTTTGGTAAAAGAAGGGCTGCTTGACCCATCTGGGGAAACGACAGCATGGTTCATGGATCTGGTGTCAAAGTGGTATGCCTTGATGTCGTCACGCCATCCCACTTTAGCTTTAAGCAACCGGAATATGGACAAATATTATGCCGCTCTGAAAACCTTGCGCCTTGCAGCAGAAACAATTCAAGGGATGAATATGGGCGCCACATCTCAATGGAAACCATCCCAAGCTGGGCTCCTCATTTCCACGACAGTCGTCCTTCGCCTCCAAGAAGTTTTCCTGGGCAATGAACGCTACGAATTTTTCCTAACGAGCAGGCTACTTCAAGACTGCCTCGAAAATCTTTTTTCTGTAGTACGCCTAAAGAAGCCAGTGCCAACGGCGTATGACTTAAAATGTGCTCTGAGGCTTGTGAGCGTGAGCCAGTTTCTACACACACCGCGAACAACAAACTATGAGCTTGATGATCGAGAGTACCTCGTCGACCTCCTTTCTCAAGCAAAGAAGCAGTGCTCAGAAAATTTGTCCGAAGAAATAGACGACTCTGAGATTTTGTTCATTGAGGAGCTGACGTCAACGGAATGTTGTATTTTATACTACCTTGGTGGCTTCATCCTGAAAAGCATCGTAAAGAACGTATCCTGTTCCCAATGCAAGGATGCCCTCCTTGGAGCAGCAAGCAATGAATATGCCTCTTTGACAGTTCTCAAGGAGTATGTAAGGGATGGACGGAACTTGATCTATCCGAGCAGTGAAGTGATCCGCACTCTAAAGAACTACGAGGAGCACTTCACGGGTGTTATCGCGTGGTGCACAAACAATATACACACTATGAAGTCCCCGCTGAAATCGCTTACGGAATACCTTGCGAAGGTAGACCGGCCATGCCTGTACACATGCGCAGACCACAGGGAAGCAATATCTAAAATGCTGATAGCCACCTACACAAGACTGCGGCTACGTATCCATTTACGTCAGTACCCAGCCACACGTGCCGGAGGTCACGGAAGCAAAACTTGTGCTGGTGTTAGTTTAACTTAAAGACGCTGTATTAAGTATGAACTTTTCGTATACATGCACATAAGCATGAGAAAAAGTTAAGTGTAGTAATCATAAGCAGCATTACAACTGCAGTGAAGTGTTTTCGTTATCATTTTAAACATCACATATTTGTGGATCAAGGTATTAAATCATTGTTTTTCCTTGCGCCTAAGCCTTCATGTTTTAATTGCATGGTCTACGCATGACAGTTTGCAGCCAGGTAATCCTATGTCACCACGGCGAAGAATATTACTAGTGGACGTAAACATGCCGTGCATCCGTAGTTGAATATGCAGCCGTTCCCTTCCTTCGCGTACTTCGCCTACTTACCGCTCTGTCCATATGTCAGCGCAACGACAGCAAGTGCACGACGGCGAGAAGCTGCCCGCCTTGCTCATCTAACGTTAAAAAAAAAGATATCCGATATAACTTCACTAATCGTCTCGAAATAGCGAATGCGTCACCAAATCTTTACTCCTAGTTTTCATCTACCCTAGAAAAGGTATAATTATCCAAGGTAAAGGCCCATACAAGCCCCCACTGCCAGCGGGGCCAGCACATTCAAGGCGCGTCACGCAGCCAACGCGCGCACCGCGACCAGCGTATGCAAGAAAATGGCGGCCGCGCTAGCAGACGACGTGGTTGTCCTCACCCTAAACGGAGCGCGGGCGTGCATCGAGGCACCCTACACCCACCTGCACTGCAGCGCCCCTAGTGGCAGCCGCCGGCATTCATTGCATTTGGTGCCACCCGAAAGGCCGCGGACGGCACACTAGCCAGTATATTCTAGGCACTATAGCGGAACTGCACTAACGAATTCCTTCTCCCCGCGCCAACTTTGGACCAATCATGGCTCTCGACGAGACGCGGCCATCTTGCTGCGGGGGCCCACTCACGATGTCACTCACCTCCTTCCCCCTTACTCTCTTCGTGAAGTCTCGTGTATCAACCACCCCCTCTCTCCCTTTGGAAGATGAATACGAAGGCGCGCCCTTTCCCTTTACTGGTTTCCCCTTGCAGGCCGTCGCGTGCCCGCCGTTGCCGCTGGCGTGCGTCTAAAGCCTGTTTCACATGATGCGATTTTCGTCGCACCGGAAGTGCGATTTCCGTCGTTTGCGATGAAAATCGCAGTCGCAGTGCCGACCCCCCGATTTTCGGCTGCGACCAACCGGTTGGTCGCACAGTCGCACCGTCGCACCGATCGCTGCGATTTTCCGTCGAAATTGCGCGGAGAGCTGTCAACGGAGCTATTTCGCCGGTTTGTTTTGGAAAGTGGCGTCTCGCCCGACAAGTGCAATGCGCGGAGACGTGGATCGTCGAATTCGGTACGTACGCGAAGGGAGAATAAAAAACTTGTACTGCAGATTGCATTCGATTTCTATGCGTTTGTTGGCCCGCTACACAGCAAATGAAGTGCATTTTCACGTTTGCTTCGTACGCCTTTGCGAGTTGTCAGTGCTAGCTAGAGATGTTCGATCCCCAGCAGACGACGAGGTCGCTACAATGTTTTGTTGAGTAGCATAGAAAAATCGCGCTTACGGAGCAGCTTGAATGATTTCAACCTCGGCAAGGGCAAATGACAAGACAGCAAAGTACCCGAAATTTCAACGTTGCGCTGAACGCGGTACCGTTCAGTTGCATTTTCTTGTCGGTTTTCAAGCATGAATCTTGAAAGCTCATCTTGCCTCTTATTAAATTTGACAGAGCAAAAGTGTAGGCTACCGTAATGAATTTGCTACGATAGCATTAAATCCGTGGCTCGAATAAAATATTACATGCACGTTAAGTTGCACCTCTTCTCTGGAGAATTTTTTTTTCTTGCACAAAAAACAATAAACATCGACTATGTTGCGGACTTTGTATCCTTATTGCATCTGTATGAACAGTTGCTCTGCAAGGTAATTAACTGTAAAGCTAGTAGATTAAGTAAATTGCTTGCTATAGTGGCACAGTGACAACGTACCCTCCTGCACAATCATGTAGAACTTGTGCAACAATGCAAAAAGCAGGCAAACGGCCTGTTCTTGTGGGGATAAAACAGTATAAAAGGACACGCTGAAGAAAAGTAAATCAAAACTGTGCAGTGAAGTCAGCCAGTACAAGCAGTTCTTGCACGTTCACAGCTGATCAAGTACGTGTGCAGAAACATTCATGCCTTACATGTTTCTAGTAAGTTTCTAATAAGTTTGTGATCACATATATTAGTGTGTAAACCCATATAACGATATCCGCTGCGATTACTATCTTTATAAGTAATGAAATACCATGCTACTTGCAAGAACATATATCACCAGAGGATCTTAGTACAAATTTCTGCATTTCAACAATACACAATATGTGGTTTATTCAATAAAGGACCACAAACTGGGATTTTTTGCAATGACAAATTTATTCCAAACTTTACTTGCATACAGGCAAGAAAAAAAATTATAGACAGAAATATTGTTCTTCAATTTGTTCACCTGCCACTGTGTCTATAGCATTCTGCTGCTAACACAAGGTGAGGGGTTGATTTGCCAGCCGTGGAAGTCGCATTTCGATGGGAGTCGTAGGTGAAAAAAAAAAGCTCTTGCACTAAGATTTAGTTCATCACCTTTTATTGAACCCTTAGACTTCAAAATACTATTGCATAGGGGGGCATGCTTAAGCAAAATATAACACCAATAAAAAGCAATAGAAAGCAGAGGGCAGAATTGTAAAACAACCATCTTTCGTGATAATTCGAGTGTGTAAATATTCATTGCATCAACATGTATTGTTCAACAGCACTGCACAAATAAGCATGATCAGGTATAGCAAGTACTGTGTCAGGAAGCTGGTTCTACAGATGTATAAATGTCAAGGCATGAATGCTCATACTACGTCGCACACATAGCACAAAGAAAACATTTTTCAAGAGTTTTCCCTTCTGGCAGTTATGAGTGGGCCATAAGCAGCAGAAACTTTATCGCAGGACATTGTGTAATACCGCTTAGGAAAGAGTGAAGAGGCCTTTAACAGCAGTACCTTATGCTGCTCTAATAAGAGGAACGATGAGCAAAAAAAATTTCTGGTACAGCACTTAAACAGTAACTTTCTGCAAGACAGAAAATTCCAGGTCAGAGTTGGAGGTACATTTGGCCCACACACACCAACAACACGGGCATACTACAAGAAACACTACAGCCTATGGCGTATTACAGTCTATGTGAAAGCTATCTTATACAGAAATCAAGAATGATGCAACAAGCCCTCGACAACACTGCAGACTTTCTTGGCCAGTCTGGCCTCTCACTTTCTGATAAGTCGATCAGCTCATATCGACGTCAGAAAAAAAAAGAAAGACTAGAATCAAGAACTACCCCAGATTGCACATTGTGATCCACATAGCTGGACAAGTATGCCCGCAAGTCAACGTCCACAAATCCTCAGCAAGTGTAAGCCCATGACGGCAGAGCCAGCACGTGGGTGAAACAATTATGCAATGCCTGGACGCAACTTCCACACCTGGTGAAAAGAATAATCTCCAAGTAATGGGGGTGGACGAGTGGATACTATAGAAAATTGCAGATGCTTTGCTTGTGTCCAAGGTATGGTACGGTATGAATTACCTGCAGCACACAAAAAAGACAACTCATCGAATACAGGCATCGGGTAGTAATAACAGGTCTTTCCAACTGTACCATGCTTGAAGACCTCTATGAGAAAGAGCTAACGAACAAGCACCTAGACACAGTAGAATTGCTGCCTGCAGCACAAATTCTTTGTCTCAAGAGCTCAGAACCTCGTACCAAGATGCTATGCCAGCTAGCATATGAGATGCAAACACGACTACTCCTCCCTTCAGAAACACAACCTCGGGAGTACCTGAACTTGAAACACAACAGGCCCATACCGCGGAATATGGGGGTAAACAATTAGGCCAGGAGACTATATGCAACTGCCAAAACCACAGGGGAGGTTGCTAATCATGAAGATGCAAGCAAACATAAGGCACATATAGTACACTGATCTGGCAATAGCAGTGTAACAGTAGTATGAGACTACATAAAACTAAACCCCATATAAGTGAGTACCATTCCAGGTCATCCTACCCCTAGAAAAGCTGAACTGAAAGCAATCAAAGCAGCACTTGTAGTGCAGATTACACCCTGCACAACACCCTGCATGGATTCACCAGAAACTGTCTGGGCCTGCACATCACACAAGATTGTCAGGAAAATCAGGAGATTGACACGCAACTTGCAAGCACATGGCCAGAAATTAAATTACAGGATACATAGCCATGCAAATATTCCAGGACACAAGCGGGCTTATAAGCCTGACATAATAACTGAAAACTAGAGTTTGTGTGTATTCATAATTAACTAAAGTGCAACAGATAGACAACAGACAAGAACGAAGCGCTCTGTGTGTTCACTTCGTTCTTGTCCATTGCATTTCTGTTGCACTATAGTTAATGAATTCATAAGGCTGCACAGGAGAAGAATGATACGTCTGCCCAAGGACCCGATCTCACATCCAAATCCACATGTGTGCACACACACGCACACAAATGTTGCAAGAGTGCATAGCATGAAGCAGTATCAACAGGATGACACTAGATATGGATGAGGACGAACTTTCAACTGAGGTTCATTTGTAAAAATGTGGCGAGTTATACAAATTACTAGAAAAAGAAAGGACGACGAGCAAAACGAGAACAAGGTGAAAGCAGGAGCCAACGTCTTGACTAGTGGACTTGTCTTCTCCAAGGTCCACGTTTGGAAACGTTGGCTCCTACTTTCACCTTGTTCTCATGTTGCTCATCGTCTTGAATTTCCATCTCCTGCCTTCCCCGAGTTTTCCCCAGAAAAAGAAAGACATCTTTGAAAGATAGATAAAAATTGGTGCTTGATGCAGCCAAACATAAATAAAAATGCTACAGAAAGAAAACAGAGAAAAATTCCAAGTGCAGGAAAAAATCATTACAATTGCCAATCCTGCATGCCAGCACCTTTCAAGAAACACTGTTGTTATTCCAATAGACAGACTGATAGCTTGCTTATGCAAGCACATTGTTCTAGTTCCATGCCATTGGGGAAAAAATGAGTTTCCTGGAAGGTAGCCACATGCACACTTGGTGATCACAATGTTTTTTTTTTCCCTGGACTTGTATATCTATATGTATTTTCTCCCTTTCCTGCTTTTATGTTTGGTTTCATCAAGCACTAGTCTTTATCAGGTTTTATTGTTGTACTACTTTGTGGTAACCTTTATAGATCATTGCATTTTCACAATAAACCTTTTAATTAGAAGTTAGCATAACCTGTTCTTATTGCTTCACACTGTACGTTCTTGCTACATTGGCCAAATAAAAGATTTTATAAGGTCTCATGAGGGCCATTAAAGTGACTTGTTGCAGTCTAAAAAAAAAACGAATAGCCTGGCTGCAAATGGCACCAGAGAACACATAGGACAAACAAGAAAACCGAGGTGATCTAACAATCAAAAGTTTAATGTACACACCGAGTTAATGCTCGCTGACAAGCACAAAAAGGAGAAGCAAAAATTCATGTGCGTTTCCTGACAGGAAATGCATCCATTTCTAACGGAGGCCGTGATGACAAGATTAACCCAGCATGTTTAGATCTGCAGCTTCCGTAATTTCTCTAGGCAGCCGATCTGCACAGAATGCTAGCTTCTTCCTCTACAATGCACATTCAGATGTGGAGAGTGCATTGCAGAGGAACAAGCTAGCATTCTATGGAGATCGGCTGCCTAGAGAAATTATGGATGCTGTAGATGCAAATACACTGGGAGAATCTTGTGTCAGCATGGACGCTGTTACACTTTCAGAGATGGATGCGTTTCCTGTTGGGATCTGTATGGACACACATCAGATCTTGCTTCTGCTTTTTGTGTAAATTCGATTTATTGCTTGTCAAACAGCATTTACTCGGCATGTTCAATAAACTTTCATTTGTTAATACACCTCATGATTGTCTTGGTCTCTAGCAAAAAGGTGTTCATTCTTTTTACAGTGATGCTGTGTATGCCTAGGCGAAACACTCATGGTCCGATCCCAAAAACCCTAGTGTAGGGGTATGAGCCATTGCATTCATCTTGCATGATGGACGGAGACATTTGTTGGTTAGACATAGAAATGCTTACGCATTTCAAACATACATTTAGCTGTATATTATTGCAGGGAAGGGACACAGAGGGGGATGGGGTTAAGACAAAATCATGATGTCATTATCATCTCACAGCAGAGGTGTGGTGGGCCATTGGCTGAACCGATAGTGACGTTTCTCTTTAGCAGCAGAGCGCGCGTGCAGCAGTCTCTCTCCGACTTCCCAATTGGTTCAAAAATGTGTCCCTGTATTTAATTAAATGAAATGTGCAGCCCCGGTGTGTCACTTCGTAACTACAGTGCATAACCGAGTCATAAACATTATGATTAACGCATTACAAAACACAAGTGCGTAACATAATTCAGAAAGACTTTGATGGACCCGCTGGATTAACACAATGAACCACTCATTGCACTTTCCATGATGGTGATGTTGCAAAGTGCAATGTGTGGCATTCCAAATAAACAATGTGATAAACCCAAGCCAAACATGTGCATAACCTCATTAAGAAACACAGACATAAAATAATATAGAAAGACTTGAATAAACCATTGGAATTAACCCAGTGATAAACACCGGGGCTGCACATTTCAGCTTCGCTGGTTTAGCATCTGTACAGGGTGCATGGGCAGTAACTTTTTCTGTTATTGTTTGTTAAGTATTGTATAATGCTGTGCCAGTAAAACACGTTGGGCTAGTTGATGCAATGTATTGGTACTGCTTTTTTTGCTGGTTTTTTTCTTAATGTTGTGCCCTTCTTCCTTTTGTAACAACTTTTTTATTCCCCCTTGCATAATAATCCAACCTTGCAGCCTGTGAGGTATATAAATAAATAAGTACATAAGCACGTCATTCATTCATGTGCATACACCTCGCACCATTCCTTGCTGAACAAACATCACTGCGTTGATGTCTCGCAGCGTGCATCTACATTAACTGCCGTTTGCATTTCGGTATGGTTTGTGAACAGTGTAATGCATAAAGATTACATGGCATTAAGGTTGTGACCTATGCGGTGCATAAGCAAACCTTGCAAAAGATGACATGTTGAATTGTTTAATATAAGACAAATTGTATATATCGCAGTTACTTTAACAGCATTTAATTGACCACTTGACAAAAACTTCACTTCGCATAGATTCCAACACGTACACTGCATCTGCAGTTTTCTTTTTTGCTTATTAACCCTTTGAGGGTCGATTTTTTTCGCCATGTGTGACCACCCCTGGTCGATTTTTTTTATTGCACATTTAAATTCTTCAGATGGACCTATATCGAAAAAAATTTACCGCAATTTTTCTAGGGTGACCGTAAAGTGAGAAAAAAATTTTTCCATTGGCATATATGTACTGTTTATTCATGAAAAAACAACAAAAAATAGCAAATAATGTTCTAAGAATTTTAAAAAATGGCGCATTCTTATATACAATATCCACACGAGAAAAATACACAAGAAGACTGCGCACACAAAAATTTTTCGCAAGTCTCAAATGTTCCTCTTGCACTAATATTTCTTCAGCGTGTGGTAGTCCTTGAAGCATGGCTCCACACAGAGCGGTTTGTTGCACTCAGCGCACATGCACCTTGTGTCCTTGCGATATTTTTGCTGCCGAGTGGTGTTGGCGCATACGTTGCGCCTCCTCTGGGTACTGCTTCCCTGAGCAGCCGTGGGAGGCAACTTCAGAATAAAGTGCCAAAAAAGGAAACGCATGCACGGCGGCATCCTTCGTATGCGGACTCCTGTGAGTAACAAACGAGCGAGTAACAGGCGGTCACCCTTTGAGTGATAAGAACGAAATAGCCATCAGTTTTGCGAGCGAAAGAAGCCGAAACCGCATGCGGAACAAAACCAAAACTAACCGCCGCGCGCCCGCGAGGGCGCCAATGCGCTAGCGGTAGCAGACGCTCCGGAGCAAAGAAAGAACTATACAACGAAAACCGAAAGAGATAGACGCGAGAAAAAAATTTCATGTATTCCTACGTAGTGGCCGCACATGCCAGGCAAGAAAAAGTTAAGAAATTAGCGCGCGTTTTAAACGTACAGACGGTGCCGTAAATATACGGCGTCGACCATTTTCGGACCTGTTCGCGGCGCCGTATATTTACGGATACGACCCTCAAAGGGTTAATGCAGTCGTTACTGCATGGCCACATTGTAGATTTGAAAACAAAGTGAAATAAATTTGTTTGTTGCAATATAACAATATGTGTAGATCACTGCGATTGTAACACGAGAACTTGATACAAACATGCACACTATAGGATGCAGAAGAATGCTCAGGACAAACTCCAGAATGTTTGCATCCTGATACTTATGAAAGTGAACGGTTTCATTCCATAGCTGTCAATGAGAGGGAGAGAGAAAACTTAGTTGTGTTCGCGGAACAAAAATGCATTGATAAGCTCAGACATATAGTCATTGCTTAACACTTTCGAAATGAATAATTAAAACTTGCTATCGGCATTGAAGCAGCCTTTCGACAGCAAGAAAAGGAATCAGTTTTTCCAGCTCTGAACATTGAATTGCAGGAAATGCAAGCAGGCATAAAATTCTGCCAATATAATCTGTTTAGGAATACCAAATTCGAATAAACATTGAGGCTGGCATTTGTACTCTCTGTGGCTGAGCAATCTAGTTTGAAATGACTCCCATAAGCATGTCGTAACAATGTTGATCTAACACAGGTTAAATGCATAACTAGCTTAAGAAATCTGGATGATTGCTATAAATTACAGTGAAGAAACTATAATACCTAATAACATTAATAATATAATAATATTTATTTCCACAAAACAGGCTAACCGTGAGAGGCGTGCGAGGCTGAGCAGAAAGCTGAAAAATTCAACGGCAAGTGCGCCTGCCGTGGGCCTACGATCCTGCATTATGAATAGCGCGTATTGATATGGTCTTGGTATTGATAAGCACGGCGATGGACGAACCAGGCTAGCGCTAAGGTTGAATTTCACAACACAATTTTCATTCCACGTCGTAATCACATAGATCGTTTGAGGCTTCGTTCAGGGGCACACGCGGGCGTTCGGGTTGGTGCTTCTTGTTGCGTTTGTCGTAAGAATATGGCTAGGAGAAGGCACCACATATGCGCAATGACAGGCAATATACACGCATCCTTTCTCCAGAAGCTGACGCCGAGCACGGGTAGCGCGAGGATCTTGTTGGGCTGACACGACAACTTCGTGGCAGCCGAATTCCGAATACTGCATATACGGTGAGGGTAGCTATATTAACTTGTCGATAGGTCATCTTGTAGATTGTTGTAGCGCAGGCAGAACGACACGGCCGTAGAAGGTAGATAAGACAACACACAGCGCTGAATCACCTGCGAACAGCTGTTTCAAGTGCGCGATGTCGCACTGAACTAGAGAAACCGCCGTCGCGCACCCCAAGACAAATCTTAACTAACGTTTTTAAATTAGTAAACGTACATATTATTTGCTTCTAATCAAGAGAAGTCAATAATATTATACTGTAAACGTTTTATTCACTACAATAAAAGAATTATGCAGCGTGTGCCACGAAACCAGGCACTAAGCAACCCTGGGCGTCGCACCAGTCGTATTGTTGAAATCGCAATCATGTGAAATGAGCCTTCTAAAAATCGCATTGCGACGCGTGCGACAGCACCGATTTTCGTCGTTGCAGTCGCAGCATGTGAAACAGCCTTAATTGTCGTACAAATATCCTTCATGTGACCCGATCCTAGGCGCCTAGAGACAGAATCATTTAGGCACTTTTGAGAAAGCTAGAGAAAGCGCGATGGTGGCGCCAAGTGACGCCGCGGCGTGTTCGTTCTTGGCGCGATCGCTAATTTTATGGCTTTTTGGCTCACGCCCACCGGTGACCGCGCGTTCTTCAACGTTGCTTGCGTTGTTTGTCGACGCCGTGGCCTGTTCCTTCTCGGTGTGATCGTTCTCCATGGAGAAATTCGACCACGCGTTGTTCAACGTCACTTGTGTGATTGTGCTTCCGTTGCTTGTGTGTAGAGTGTATTAGATAATGGTCGTACTCTAGTACACTCTGCTTTTGTGTTGGTTGTAGGTTCTGCCTTACTTGGTGGAAATCCGCGAGTAGTAGTGGCGGTGCGGCAGTGCAGCTTTGGCCTCGGTGAGCTCTGGCAGTACAGAATGTGCGTTGTGTGACCCGTACTTCCTTGAGAACTCGACGGTGGTGATAATTGAAATGTCGAAGTTTCACCGAACTGCAATGTGGCATCTACGTACCCGCCTTTCTTTAACGGATGTTGATTGATTGATTTGTAGAGTTTATTGGCACAAGGGCCAGATGTGGCCAAAGAGCGCCAAGTCGATGATCTGTGCTTGTCAATGATATGTGGATGTTGATTGTGGGGAGTATACGATACATGGCTGCATAGTGGCCTAAAATATTCGCTAAAAGGTGGAAAATATACATGTGATGCAATGTGGCTGTAAAAGGGCCTAAAATTCATTCGCTCTGGAGTGCGTAAAATACAAGTCTAAAAACATGACAGTGATTGATGGTGTCTGCGATGAAAATAGATGTTTCATGAGATATGGATGAACAGTAAAACAACAAATGGCTGTAGCACTAGTGCCTCAGCAAGGCCTTGAAAGCAAGGGCTGGGAGGCACGTGCTCTAGAAAATGGTTTCATTGCAGCTACGACCTCCAGGTGGAGGCCGTGCTACAAGTAGCCTGGCCAAATTACATTTAGGGTGTCAGTTTCAGTTAAAAAGTTTAATACTGTTCCAAAAGTAAAAAGGGGTTCGTTGCTCAGAAAGAATGCTGGGTGTAATGGTATGTATTGGCGATAATCGGAGGGGAAGTACTTTTTCCTTTCTGCCTCTATTTCAGTGCATTGGATAAGAACATGAATAACTGTAAGCCTGTTGCCACATTTGGGACATGTAGGAGGTTCGCTTCCCGTCAAAAGGTAAGAGTGAGTGGCGTACGTATGTCCTATTCTTAATCTACACAGAAGTACTTCCTTATGCCTTGCTGTTCTTTCAGTTATCCAGTTCCCTAATTTTGGTTTGATAACGTGTAGCTTATTCTGTACTGCATTATCCCATTGATGTTGCCAGTACTTCCTAAGTTTATGGCGTAAGAAGGGCTTAAGTTCTGTTGCTGCTATGGGTCTATTAACATCCGTTTCATTAAAGGTGACTGACGTTGCACTTTCGTCAGCAGCTACATTGCCTTTTATGCCCCTATGGCCAGGTACCCAACATAGGACGATGTTTTGGTTGTATATTAAAGCTAAGCATAGTTCTATGTATAGTTTATTAAAAACAGGATTCCTATGTTTTCGAAAACTCATTAAGGCCCTTATTACGCTTAATGAGTCGCTGAAAATGATGGCCTTATTGAGATTTGTTTGTCTGATATGTTTTACAGCAGAGAGTATCGCGTACGCCTCAGCCGTGAAAATACTTGTGTTGGGATTTAGAGAATCCGAGGTGGAAAAAGATGGCCCAAGAGCTGCATACGCGACACCAGCAGATGATCTGGAAGCATCTGTATAATATTCGGCACAGCAGTACTTCGCTTGGAGTTCGAGGAAGTGTGATCGTATGTGTGCCTCAGGTGCATGTTTTGTTATTTCGACAAACGAGATATCGCACTCCATGGTCTGCCATTCCCAAGGCGGTGGAAGGCGAGTGGGAGGCAGGATATTTTCTGGGAGATGGATGTCTGTTTCGTCTACCATTGCTTCCAAGCGTAGGCTCAAAGGGATTCTAATACGTGGACGGTTACTGTAAAGTCTGGCAGCGCGCAGGTCGCTAACGGTGGAATGGCATGGATGTTCGGTGTCTGATTTTACCTTAGAATAGTATGATAAACTTAAGAATATTCTTCGCAGATGTAAGGACCATTCGTTGGACTCAACGTAGAGACTTTCAACAGGGCTCGTTCTGAAGGCGCCTGTTGCCAGTCGTATACCGAGGTTGTGGACTGGGTCGAGAATCTTTAGCGCAGTCTCTGTTGCGGAGTGGTACACCACGGCTCCGTAGTCGAGGCGTGATTGTATGAGACTCTTGTACAGGCTAAG
This sequence comes from Dermacentor albipictus, assembly GCF_038994185.2. Classification (NCBI taxonomy): domain Eukaryota; kingdom Metazoa; phylum Arthropoda; class Arachnida; order Ixodida; family Ixodidae; genus Dermacentor; species Dermacentor albipictus. The sequence goes on from NC_091825.1 coordinate 53,000,223, forward strand.
GAGACACTTCCTGTCACTGCCCCACGTTGTTCGAGAGAGCAGCTTGAGGAGGTTCATGGTCTTCAGGCATTTTTCTTTAAGATATTTTAAGTGGGGAATGAAGTTAAGCTTTGTGTCCAGGATAATACCTAAGAATTTGTGTTCATGACTAACAGTTAATCTTTCTCCATTAATATTGATGTCTGGGTGTGGCAGTACACCTCTCATGTTTGAAAATAAGACACATGTGCTTTTTTGGGGGTTCAATTTAAAACCATTCTCGTCCGCCCACCTTGAGAGTCTATTCAAGCCAAGTTGTAGCTGCCTCTCGCAAATGCTAGCGTTGCATGACCTGAACCCTATCTGTACATCGTCCACATAGACGGAGTAGAAGAGTGTGCGAGGCAATACGGTGTGGAGGGAGTTCATTTTAACAATAAATAACGTACAACTCAGTACTCCACCCTGCGGTACACCTGTCTCCTGTAAAAATGGTCGAGACTGTACGTTGCCAACTCTAACACGAAATGTCCTGTTAGAGAGATAGCTTTCAATTATTCTCAGCAGGTTGCCGCGAATGCCCATTGCAGAAAGATCCCGAAGGATCCCGAAGCGCCACGTAGTATCATACGCCTTCTCCATATCAAGAAATACTGATAATACAAGTTGTTTGTGGACAAAGGCATCCCTGATGTACATTTCCATGCGCACCAGCTGATCTGTCGTCGATCTGCCCTCTCTGAAACCACATTGATATGGGTCTAATTTCATGTTTATTTCTAGATAGTGGACCAGGCGACTGTTTACCATCTTTTCAAAAAGTTTGAATAAGCAGCTCGTCAATGCTATGGGCCTATAACTATTTGCCAAGGAAGGGTCCTTACCCTGTTTCAAAATAGGAATTATGATGGCCTCTTTCCAAGCAGAGGGAATGCGGCCGGACGACCATATAGAATTGTAGAGACAAAGTAGGGTTTTTTGTGTTTCAGGTGGCAGGTGTTTGAGCATTTCATATAGGATGCGGTCAGATCCGGGGGCAGATTGGTTGCAGCTGTTTAGTGCTGCCTGAAGCTCTGCCATGCAAAAGGGTCTATTGTATGCCTCGTATTTTGTGCTTTTCCGTTCTAATGGTTGTCCTTCTATTTGCCTTTTGTACCTTTGAAATGTTTCAGAGTAGTGCGACGAGCTGGATATCTGTTCGAAATGTGCGCCAAGAAAGTTCGCCTGATCTTCCATGCTGTCGCCTTGAGTATTCACTAAAGGCAGAGAGTAAGACTGTCGACCCTTTATTCTATTAACTCTATTCCAAACCTTTGTTTCGTCCGTGTAAGAGTTAATGCCTGATATATACTTTCTCCAACTCTCTCTTCTAGCTTGTCGCCGCGTTCTTCGACCCTGGGATTTGACCTGCTTGAAATTGACTAGATTTTCTGCTGTCGGAGAATCCCGAAGTAAACCCCATGCCTTGTTTTGCTTCTTTCGCGCTTTCCGACACTCATCGTTCCACCACGGAAGACGGCGTTTTGTGGACAATCCACTTGTTACAGGGATACATTTGGAGGAGGTGTCAAGGAGAAAAGCCGTAAAATATTCAACAGCAGCGTCTATGCTTAAAGCACACATGTCGTCCCAGGATAAACAAGCAAGCTTTTTGAACGTTTCCCAGTCAGCCGAGTCAGTTCTCCAGCGAGGTAATTGTGGAAGGCATTCATTAGCCATTGGTGTGCTTAGAACTACAGGGAAATGATCACTACCGTATGGGTTTTTAATAACTTTCCATTTAAAGTAAGGTAGAAGAGTAGGAGATGCTATGCTAATATCTATTGAGGAATATGTTCTGTTTGCCATGTTATAATACGTGGGCTCCTTCCCGTTCAAAAGACATGCGCCTGAAGAAAAAAGGAACTGTTCAATCAAGCGACCTCTCGCGTCGCAGCGCGAGTCGCCCCACAGGTTGCTGTGCGCATTTAAATCTCCAAGCACAAGATATGGTTCAGGCAACTGATCTATTAGTGTCTGAAATTCTTGTTTGTGGAGCTGCAAATGCGGCGGTATATATAGGGAGCAGATGGTTATCAGCTTATTTAACAGTACAGCTCGAATGGCCACTGCCTCAAGGGGTGTTTGTAGCTGTAAGCGTTGACAGGCTATAGATTTGTCAGCTATGATGGCTACGCCGCCGGATGATGCGAGGGCATCATCGCGATCCTTCCGAAAAATAACATACTGACGTAGAAAGTGTTTGTGTTTAGATTTCAAATGAGTCTCTTGGACACACAGCACTTTAGGAGTTAGTTGACTAAGGAGTTCTTGGATATCATCGAGGTTGCAAAGCAGGCCTCTGATATTCCACTGAATAATCAGTGTATCCATATTAAAATAAATGTTGTGCTATGTGTCAAAGAGGACTTGATTTAGCTTACAGCGCCCTTTTGAGGCCCTGTAATTGGAGTTTTGTCTTTCTTGGAGCGGTCGACAATGTCGCGCCGCTCCTTAGGCGTCAACTGCGCCTTCTGACTGGGTGTTGTGTCCATGGCCTCTTGAGAGGCACTGGACACGCGCTCTTGCGAGCGGTGTGTTTTACGCGAAGACCTTGTCTCTAAAGACAAGGCCCTCGAGCCCACCGTCCTGGTGGTTGGTGGGTTTGTCTTGACCTCGGAGCTGGGCTGACTGGTGCCAGCACCAGCAGAGGCCTCCACTGTGGACAAATTCGGGAGAGGTAGGGCAGCCTTCGCTGCTCCCACCGTGGGGGCGGGTGGCGTTGCCGCACGCTCGCTATGCGTGGCGCTGGCATCCGCCAAGTGCCGTTGTGGTACTGCCCCCCGACGTACCACTTCGGCGAAAGATGTGCTCTGTGCAAATGTTGGCGAGATGCGTTGTCTTGCTTCTCTGAAAGTTATGTTTTCTTTTACCTTTATCGTAATTATTTCTTTTTCTTTTTTCCAGACTGCGCATGATCGTGAATATGCAGGGTGGCCACCGTTACAATTACTACAACGGGGCTCAGCCTTACAGTCATCTGCAGAGTGATCATTGATGCCGCATTTCGCACATGTTAGCCGCCCTCGGCAGCTCTGGGAAGCGTGGCCAAACCTCTGGCATTTAAAACAGCGTCGCGGGTTGGGGATGTATGGTCGTACCCTGATTTTGATATATCCAGTTTCTAATGTCTCTGGTAACGTGCTAGAGCCAAAGGTAACTATTAGGTGTTTAGTTGGCAGCTCCTTGTTGTCCCGTCTGATCTTAATTCTTTGTACGTTTATTACATTTTCATCCTTCCATCCTTCCAGGAGTTCTTCATCGGTCAAGTCCATCAAGTCGATGTCAGAGATTACGCCTTTGGCCGTATTCATGGTTCGGTGGGCTGTTACACTGACAGGGATGTCTCCAAGTTGTACAAGGTTCGTTAGCTTGTCATGTCGTGCTTTGTCTTTCAGTTCAAGTAATAGGTCCCCACTGGCCAGCTTGGTGATTTTATAGCCGCCTCCAATGGTCTCTGTGAGATACTTCGCCACAATGAATGGTGAGATAGTTCGTGCCTTCTTGTCAGGTTTGTCACTGTGTACAACGTGAAATTTCGGGAAAGTCTGAGAGGGTTTTAGGGAAAACTGAAATGTAGCATCGGTGCGCCCCCTTTTAGAGGGACGATCGGTTGAAAAAGGGTTGGAAGTTCCCATGAAATATGTTGAGTATTCAGCAACGATGCCAGTCACCCACCACCGAGCCCAACAAGGGGACACGGCAAGGTATGTGGTGAAACAAGCCCTGCCATGCCAACTGTACATCGTCGCTATAACCACATATGTTATAACCAAGGTAGGTCATACCACACCAGGTTAACCCTCGCCGCCAGGAATGTTGGAAGTTATCAGAAAAAAAAGAAGACAGGAAAGACTAAAAGCGAGAGGGAAAGACGAAGATGTGCGAAGAGAGAGACAGGAAAAGGCGACTGCCGATTTCCCCCGGGTGGGTCAGTCCGGGGGTGCCGTCTACGTGAAGCCGAGGCCAAAGGGGTGTGTTGCCGCCGCCGAGGGGCCGTAAAGGTCCAAACACCCGGCATTGGCTCAACCCCCAGGATCCCCTTTTCCCCGGACACGGCTAAGCCGCGCACGGCTACACGCGGGAGGGTCCAACCCTCGTGTGCTCGGGTACGTGGTGTCGCAACACACCAAACGCCTGCTTACGCAGACGCCCCTGCGGGGTTTAACGGATGTCGAGGGATGTGCTGCTCACTGCAAGTCACATAAATGTGTCTGCGTCGACTATCCACTGTTCAGCGCTCATGAAATCCGTGCTGTGCGGTCTGCATTACTGGAGGATCCGGCGGTACAGACGCTCTAAATATCCAAGTGGCGTCGGCGTCTCGGCAACGGCCAGTTCGCGGACCGGCGCCCAGCAGCGTCGCCATCCTGTCCGCAATGATGATGATGTGTGGTGTTTTATGGCGCAAGGGCCAGGTTTGGCCAAAGAGCACCATGACAAATGGTAGTGTTGACGATGTTTTGTGGATGACGTGCACATGAACACATCATGGTAGATGTGATATGGCTGTAAAAGGGCCTAAAAACTTCCGCTGTAAGTGACGTAGAATCTATAGGTGCTAAAATAATGACGGTGACTAGGATGTGATGTGGGCTATGGCAATGGGCTTTCGTTAAAACATGAAGCAATAAAACTTAACATTGACACCAGAGTTTCAAGAGAGCCCTTGAATGCAGGGCTCTTAGTTGTGTGCTAAAAGTTGCCTGGCCAAATGATTTTCAGGGTGTCCGTTTCGGCTAAAAACTCTAAGACTGATTCCAGATTAAGAAGCGGTTCATCGCTAAGAAAAAATGCAAGGTGAAGGGGTATATTTTCGCGATATGCAGCTGGGAAATACTTTTTCCTCTCTGTTTCTATTGCAGGGCACTGAATAAGAACATGGAGGACTGTAAGACTATTGCCGCACTTAACACAAGTTGGAGGATCGCCCCCAGTGAAGAGGTGAGATTGGGTACCGTACATGTGGCCTATCCTTAATCGGCAAAGAATTACTTCCTTATACCTTGTTATGTTTCCATTTATCCAGTTCCCGAGTTTTGGTTTTATTATGTGAAGCTTATTCATTGCTTGTGTATCCCGCTCGCCTTGCCAACGCTTCCTCAATTTACTGCGTAGAAAAGGCTTTAGGTCTGTGGCAGGGATGGGGATATTTGAATCTGCATCGCTAAAAGTTTCACTGACCTAGCGCTTTGGTCAGCAGCCTCGTTTCCTTTTATACCTTTGTGACCAGGTATCCAGCATATGACAATCAATTAATTGCACATATATAGGGAGCACAACAGACTGAACAGCTCACTAAAAACTGAGTTCTTATATTTTCTTGGACTAAGTAGGGCTCGGACTACACTTAGTGGATCTGTAAATACAATAGCCCTAGCAAGTTTTGTGAGCCTTATGTTTTGAATAGCCGATAGTATAGCGTAGGCTTCCGCTGTAAATATACTTGTGTGTGGATTTAGTGCACCGGATAATGAAAATGAAGGTCCCAGAGCTGCGTAGGAAACTCCTTTAGAGGACTTGGAAGCGTCTGTATAGTATCCTGTACTGGAGTACTTCTCCTGAAGTTCACGAAAGTGGAATTGTATATGCGCTTCTGTCGCCCTCTTAGATATTTCTACGAAAGAGACGTCACATTCAATGGTCTGCCATTCCCATGGTGGGAGCAGGCGAGTGGGTGCCATTAGGACATTCTCTGGGACTTAGACACATGTTTCTTCTGCCAGAGTTATCAAACGAAGGTTCAACGGAGCTCTAATAGTTGGGCGGTTACGAAATAACCTGGCTGTAGACACTTCACGACTAGATGAGTGACATGGATGCTGCACGTGTGATTTTCCCTTGAGAGCATAGGAAAACGTTGAATATGTCCTTTGGAGATGTAATGACCATTCATTACACTCCACATACAGGCTTTCTACGGGACTTATCCTAAAAGCGCCTGTAGCCAGGCGTATACCCAAGTGGTGAACGGGATCTAGCATCCTTAAAGCACTAGGCGCAGCAGAGCTATATAGTATTGCTCCATAGTCGAGGCGGGACCGTATAAGGCTTTTGTAGAGGCTCAAAAGGCATCTCCTGTCACTTCCCCAAGATGTGCGGGACAAGAGCTTTAGTAAATTCATTGTCTTCAGACATCTCGCTCTCAGATACCTAAGGTGAGAGACAAATGTTAGTTTCGAGTCTAAAATTATTCCTAAAAATTTATGTTCGTTCCTAGTAGATAGCGGCTGTCCATTAAGATGGACAACAGGGTCAGGTAATATACCTCCCTTTTTAGAGAATGAAACGCACGTGCTTTTTGGGGGGTTTAGCTTAAATCCATACTCGTCAGCCCACTTAGATATTTTGTTTAGGCCAAGCTGTACATGTCGCTCACAGGTAGAAATATTGCATGATTTAAATCCTATTTGTACGTCATCCACATACACTGAATAAAACATTGATGATGATGATGTGTGGTGTTTTGTGGCGCAAGGGCCAGGTTTGGCCAAAGAGCGCCATGACAAGTGGTAGTGTTAACGATGTATTATGGAAGATATAACTTGGCTGTAAAGTGGCCTAAAAATAGTCGCTGTAAAGTGCGTAAAATCTACGTGCTAAAAATTATGGCGATGACTAATGACGAATACTATGAACATTCAAATCCATCGTGAACGAATGATGCATTGTTTGAAATATGCGAGATGTTAAATTGCTTGCAGCACTACTGCCTCGCCAGAGCCCTTGAACCACAAGAGCCTAGAGGCATGTGCTATTCAAAATAATTATCCCAGCGGCATCCTCTGAACAGAGGAAGCGCTACGAACGTGTGGGCCTAATAACATGCAACACAACTTCTTTCAAAAAACCTAGGACGGCGTTGGTGTCAAAGAGTGGTTCTGGACCAAGTAACATAACAGGATGAAGGGGGATGTGGTGCCGGTATGCTAAGAGAAAATGTTTTTTTTTCTTTCGGATTCGGCTTCCCGACACTCCAGTAGGACGTGGAGGACAGTCAGCTTCTCCCCGCATCTACCACAGGTTGGAGGCTCGTTTCCCGTGAGTAAAAAGTTATGTGGGCCAAAAGTGTGTCCTATTCTTAGACGGCAGAATAAGACATCTGTCCGGCGGGATTTTGTTACAGGAGGCCAGAAACCTAATTGTGGCTTTATTACATGCAGTTTATTATTTATTTCTTCGTCCCACATGCGTTGCCAGTGGTTTCGTAGTTTCCTTAAGAAAGGCTTCAGGTCTGTGACCGGGACCGAAGATATATAGGATTAACTGCATGCAATGAAATTGATGTGGCCATCTGGTCGCCTAGAACGTTTCCCTCGATGCCCCTATGTCCAGGCAACCAGCATATGATCACATGTTGGTTAGATATATATGCTTTGCACAGCGCGGAGTAGAGTTCATTAAATACTGGATTTTTGTGATTACAGAAAGACATCAAGGCCTTCACAACACTGAGGGAGTCCGTATATATAACTGATTTCTGGAGTTGTGATTTATTTATATGCTTCACGGCCGACAGCAGTGCATAGGCCTCAGCCGTAAAGATACTAGTTTCCGGATGCAGTACGTCGGATTCCGAGAAGGATGGACCGACGGCTGCATAGGACACCCCGTCGTGCGACTTTGATGCGTCTGTGTAGAACTCCGTGCAGGAGTATTTGTGCTGGAGTTCCCGGAAATGCATCTTGATTTCAATCTCTGGAGCATGCTTTGTGACTTCCACGAAAGATATATCACATTGTATGAGCTGCCACTCCCAAGGAGGTAGCAGCTTGGCTGGATGCATTAGGCGAAGCTCGAGAAGTGGAACGTGCATTTCTTCGCTAAGCTCCCTCACACGCAGCGAGAAAGGCTGTCTTACGGACGGACGATTGCGAAAGAGTGTAGCACATGTCATGTCATTAATGGTATTAAAACAGAGATGTTGGGGGTTTGAGTGGACTTTCAGAAAATATGTATGGCTGATGTATGTTCTCTGCAGATGAAGTGACCACTCATTTGATTCTACATGTAAACTTTGTATGGGACTCGTTCTGAAAGCGCCAGTGGCCAGTCGGATTCCTAGATGGTGGACTGGGTCTAGCATCCTTAGTGCGCTCGGGGCGGCAGAGTGATAAATTACGGCGCCAATGTCTAGTCGTGATCGAATGAGGCTTTTATAGAGATTCATTAAGCACTTCCTGTCACTACCCCACGTAGTCTGGGATAGAAGTTTGATTATGTTCATTGTTTTTAGACACTTTTCTTTAATATGTTTAATGTGGGGGACGAAAGTGAGCCTGTGGTCAAGTATGACATCTAGAAATTTGTGTTCTTTGTTTACAAGTATCTGTTGTCCACACATTTCTAAGCAGAGGTCCGGAACCAGGCCTCTCTTCCTTGTAAAGAAAACACAAGAACTCTTATGAGGATTAATTTTGAATCCATTTTTCTCTGCCCACCCTGACACCTTGTTCAAACCATGCTGTACCTGGCTCTCACACACTGCGAGGTTACAGGATTTGAAACCAATTTGAATGTCGTCCACATAGACGGAATACAATATAGCCGGCGGTAAGGATGCACGAAGTGTTGTCATCTTAACAATAAAGAGTGTGCAACTGAGCACGCCACCCTGGGGTACACCAGTCTCTTGTGTAAAAGGACGTGACAGGACATTGCCAACTTTTACCCGAAAAGTGCGATTGGACAGGTAGCTTTTTATTACGTTTAGCATACTACCATGAATGCCCATTTCCGATAAATCTCGCAAGATCCCGTATCGCCACGTTGTGTCATACGCCTTTTCCATATCGAGAAATATCGATAAGAAGAACTGTTTATGTATAAAGGCGTCCCGGATATTTCCTTCAATACGTACCAGACGGTCAGTTGTGGAGCGCCCTTCTCGGAAGCCACACTGATAGGGATCAAGCATTTTGTTCTGTTCGAGGAAATGGATGAGTCGCCGATTTATCATTTTTTCAAATACCTTGCACATGCAACTCATGAGGGCTATCGGGCGGTAGCTTGCCACTGAGGAAGAATCTTTGCCTTGTTTTAAAACAGGGACCACAATGGCTTCTTTCCATGCGGTCGGGAGGTACCCTGTGTCCCAGATAGTGTTAAAAACTGTAAGTAGTGTAAGTTGCGTGTCATTGTGTAAGTCTTTGAGCATTTCATACATGATTCTATGAGATCCTGGTGCGGAACTCTTGCATGCGCTCAAGGCCGCTTTCAACTCGGCAGCACTAAAAGGGCAATTATACAGTTCATTCTGTCGGCATTTATTGATGAGTGCCTTGCATTCTTCTATTTGTATATATTTCAGGAATGATTGCGAATAATGATTTGAGCTTGATACACTCTCAAAGTGCTCCCCAAGTGAGTCTGCTTGTTCAAGCAGGGTATCGCCTTGTGTGTTTACCAGGGGGAGTGAATAAGTTTGTCGACCTTTTATCCTGTTAACCCTGTTCCAGACTTTCGATTCCTCTGTATAAGAGTTGATGCCCGATAAAAACTTTTGCCAGATTTCTCTTCTGGCCTATCGGCGGGTTCGCCTGCTTTGTGATTTTACTTCTTTAAAGTTAATAAGATTCTCCGCAGTGGGGGAGGCGCGTAGCGGCCCCCACGCTTTGTTCTGATTCCTACGAGCGATTCTGCATTCATCGTTCCACCATGGGACATGCCGTTTGCATGCCGAGCCACTTACTTCACGTATACATTTACATGTGGCATCTATTATCACGGCTGTAAAATACTGCACAGCAGCATCAATTTCTAACGAGGGCATATCATCCCATGATATACTAGATGAGTTTAGGAATTTCTCCCAATCTGCTGTGTCAATCTTCCACCTAGGAGCCTGTGGTGGATATTCGTTTTCTTTAAGTGTTCTTAATAGTATGGGGAAGTGGTCGCTTCCGTAAGGATTGTTCGTGACTGCCCATTCGAGTTCAGGCAGTATGGACGGGGAAATTATGCTCAGATCAATTGAAGAAAAGGTATTGTTTGCAAGACAGTAATATGTGGGTTTCTTCTTATTCAGAAGGCACGCACCAGAAGAAAAAAGGAACTGTTCAACAAGACGACCTCGCGCATCTATACGAGAGTCGCCCCACAGGCAGTTGTGCGCATTGAAATTCCCAAGTACAACATAAGGTTCTGGCAATTCATCTATGAAGGACTGAAATTCATGTTTGCATAGTTTGTAGTGTGGGGGTATATAAATCGAGCAAATAGTGATAAGTTTGTTTAGCAAAACAACTCTAACCGCCACCGCTTCAAGGGCCGTTCGTAGCTGTAAATGTTGACATGCTATGCTCTTTTGGATTACAATTGCAACACCTCCCTCCCGGCTTCAAGGGCCGTTTGTAGCTGTAAAGGTTGACACGCAATGCTTTTATGGATGACAATGGCAACGCCGCCCGATGATGCGACACCATCATCGCGATCTTTGCGAAAACTTATATACTGTCGGAGAAAGTTTGTGTGTTTTGATTTTAGGTGTGTTTCCTGTAAACACAGCACTTTTGGATTGTGTTGGTAGATGAGTTCTTGGACATCATCAAGGTTTCTAAGAAGACCTCGGACATTCCACTGAATTATTTGTGTATTCATTTTTAAAGTAAATTGGTGCTGTGTTTACGGAAACGGAAGTGATGCCTTAGATTACAGAGCTCTTTCGAGGCCCTGTAACCTGGGTTTTGCTTTTTCTGAAGCGTTCGAGGGAGCCTCGCCGCTCCTTAGGCGCTTGGTGCGCCTTGAGGGTTGGTGTAGTGTCCATTGCCTCTAGTGAGGCGCCGGACACGTGCTCTTGCGAGCGAGATGTCAGGGAGGGTGCCGCCTTGGAGGGCAAGACCCCTGCGCCCACCAGCCCGGAGGTCGATGGGGCATTTTGAGGAATTTGGGTGCGCCGGCTGTTGCCAGCGCTAGAAGGGGCGGGGGAGGGTGGGGCAGCCTCGGCTGCGCCCACCTTCGGGGTCGGTGGCCCCGTCTGCTGGGTAGACGGAGCAGCGCTAGCTGCAACCGCCGCGGGGGCAGATGGCGTAACTGCCGACTCACGGCTTGTGGGTCGCACAGCCGCCGGAGGCCGTTGTGACGCTGCCCCCTGACGCGCCACTTCGGCAAAGCTGGCCTTAGGAAGGTATGCAACCCGCCTGCGTGCCTCTTTGAATGATATGTTTTCTTTTACTTTGATTGTTACTATTTCTTTTTCTTTCTTCCAAGACGGGCATGACCGCGAGTATGCGGCATGCTCGCCATCACAATTTACACAGTGGAAAGCATTCTCACAAGCTTCAGAGGACAGTTCGTGCGCGCTGCATTTCGCACAAGTTTGGCGGCCTCGGCAGCTCTGCGAACTGTGGCCAAAACGCTGGCACTTGAAACATCGGAGGGGATTTGGCACGTATGGTCTTACACGGAGCTTGATGTACCCGGCCTCGATTGACTCGGGCAAGACACTTGAATTGAAGGTCAGTATTAGGTGTTTAATCGCAAGTTCTTTACCATCTCGCCTCATCTTGATTCTTTTGACATTTATAACATTTTGTTCACTGAAGCCCTCCAAGAGCTCAGCCTCAGTGAGCTCCAGCAAATCATCGTCCGAGACAACGCCGCGGGAGGTATTCATCGTGCGGTGCAGGGTTACTACTACTTGGGTCTCCTCAAATGATACTAGCTGTGGCAGCTTCTCAAATTGCTTCTGGTCGCGGAGCTCCAAGAGGAGGTCACCGCTAGCCATCCTCGACACCTTATATCCTGGGCCAAAAACTTCGGTAAGGGACTTAGATACTAAGAACGGGGAGATTGTTCGTACTTGTTTAGCTGGTTTTTCTGCGTGGATTACGTGAAAACGAGGAAAATTGTGGACTTGCCGTCCGAAAAACTGAAAGACTTCTTCGGTGCGCCCTCGTTTCTGAGGGCGATCAGGGAGTTTAGGAAAAGCGTTTTCCATAAGTACAGTTGGGTTTTCGGCCGCGATGCCGACCACCCACCATGGAGCCCAACTGGGGGACGCGACAGGAGCTCCTGCTATAGAAACCCTGCCAACGCCAGCCGTACATCGCTGCCTTAACCAAATACAGCATAACCAAGGCTGGCTAGCTACACAAGGTTAACCCTTGCCGCCGAGAAACTAGGAACTGAGGAGAAGTGATGAGAAGACAGGAAAGATGAAAAAGACGAGAGAGAAAGACGAAGATTGGAGAGGAGGACAGGAAAAGGCGACTGCCGCTTTCCCCCGGGTGGGTCAGTCCGGGGGTGCCGCCTACGTGAAGCCGAGGCCAAAGGGGTGTGTTGCCGTTGCCGAGGGGCCGTAAAGGTCCAAACACCCGGCATTGGCTCAACCCCCAGGATCCCCTTTTCCCCAGACACGGCTATGCCACGCACGGCTACACGCGGGAGGGTCCAACCCCCATGTGCTCGGGTACGTGGTGTCGCAACACACCAAACGCCTGCTGACGCAGGCGCCCCTGCGGGGGTCTATATATATATATATATATATATATATATATATATATATATATATATATATATATATATATATATATATATATATGGACTCATATGTGTTTGAAGCTCTTAAGAGAGCTATATTTTCAGAGAAATTTGGGGACACGCAGCATGGCCCGGCCGCACGGCCGGCGATATAATTCGCATTAACTCAGTGGCTGCGCACTCCTTAATTCGTCTGATCGACTTATGCAATGCAAAAATAAAAAAAATAACGATGTGTGGGTGTGTGTGCGCACGTACGAAGGTAATTAACAAAAAATATAAGCAGTTTTGCCCAAAGGGCTCCTCGGACGATGTTCTACGTACAGCGATGAACACAGTTAGGGTGAACACGCGAGCGCGTGGCCGTCGACACTGTTGGCGCCGCGTCACGACAATCACTGGAAGCACTGCACATGCGCAGTACACGTGTAGCGAGGCTGTCTTTCTACCGCACGCATCACGTCACTGGAGCGGCCCGTCCATCGTCTGCTAGGGGAACTTTTGCCTTATGAGCTGATACTTTCGGCATCCAAAGTGCTTCAAGAAAACAAAACTGAAAAAAAAACGCACATAGCTATGTGGGGCGTGACTGATATCTTCAGAGTTGTTCCGCATGCAAATGCAGCATATAAAACACCGAGCATCTACCGCAGACGTTCAGTCTGTCACCACATGCTATTATGGCCAGAGTTCCGGATCATCAACGAGGCTCTATCGTTGACCTTTCACTAAAAGGTTATTCCCAGCGATACATCGGCCCTTTAGTAGGTAGGCCTCTCAAGACTGTGAACCGAATAATTCAGGCATATAAGAACGAAGGTCGCATTCGGGATGCGCCACGTGCACCTCGTCCTAGGGCTACCACAGATGACGAAGATGCATGCATAATTGCAGCTGTTGTCGAGAATCCTTTTTTGCCTGCCGCAGCAGTTTGCGAGGAGTTGGATTTAGACGTTTCGGACACTACTGTTCGACGTCGCCTGCGTAGTTCAGGCCTTCGCAGTTACGTCGCAGCACAGAAGCCGCTACTTACGGCTGCCAACAGGGAAGCACGACGGCAGTTCGCTGAGCAGCACGTGTCGTGGACAACCGAAGACTGGGGACGTGTCCTCTTTTCGGACGAGTCCGCGTTTTCGACGCGACAAGACCAAAGAGTGCTTGTGTGGAGACAGCCACGAACACGGTAACGTAAACTTTTTCGTTAAAGAGTGGGTTTCTTACTTTATTTAACAACGCCATGCAGGAACGATCCAGACAACGTGCAACGCGTCTCTACCAGCGGGAGAGCAAGTGTGAGCGTGTGGGGTGCGGTTTCGCAATATGGTTTAGGACCATTACACCGCATACGTGGGCACTTATCGTCTCAGCAATACTGCAGTATTTTGAACGATGTGCTGTTGCCATATGCGAGCAGTTTATTCCCCGACGGCAACTATCTTTTCCAGCAAGACCGGTCGCCGATCCACACGGCCAGGGTTGTGAAGGACTTCCAGGCAGAGCAGCACATACCCGTATTGGAATGGCCATCGAAAGGGGCGGACCTTAATATTATTGAAAACGTGTGGGGCCGCCTGAAAGCTGCCTTGGCAAGAAAGCCCCTTCATTCGGCGACTTCCGACCAGTTGTGGGCCGCAGTCAGCCACGAGTGGGAAAGCTTAAAGGCCAATCACGAATATGTGCAGGCACTTTATGACTCGCTACCGTCCAGTACAGCGGCAGTTGTTGCTGTCAGTGGTAACGTGACTCGGTTCTAGAAATTCTAATGTTTTATTTCCCTGTAGTACGTCTGTTCCACTTACACTGCGAGCTTCCAGTTTAGTTCAATAAACAGTTGAAACACAAAGTGTCTTATGCTGATTTATTCATTGACGCACCACATTTTCTGCCAGATGGGCCAGCAAGTACTGAAAGTGTCAGCTCAGCAGACAAAAATGCGGCTAGCAGACGACGAACGAGCGTCTCCAGTGACGTGGTGCGCGCGGTGGAAATATTCTTTCGCAGAGCGCATACTGCGCATGTGCAATGCTTCCAGCGATTGCCGTGACGCGGCGCTAACAGTGCCGTCGGCCACGCGCTCGCGTGTTCACCCTAACTGTGCTCATCGCTGTATATACACGCAGGCACGCGCCAATTTGGCGTGGCACAGTACACAAGGTCATATATATCCTGCTTCAATGGCATTTATTGCCTGCTTTTAAGCGCTCTAGCAGGCTCAGCACGGTCTCATGAAGCGATATGGTCGAGGAGAGGGAGGGGCGTTGCCTGTGGCGTATGCTGATCTAATTCGCGCACGGTGGGAAACAATCGCGACGCCAAGTGAAATGTACAGATCAGGTTAATTAGAAAGCTTAATTGTCCCATTAGCTGCGTGCCCATTCTGCTCACAGCAGTGGATGCAGCAACCGATTGAGCAGGTGCGGAAAACATACGTTCATATGCTAGCAGAGCATGGAAAGCGACATCGAGGCGATTTACCTTTAATTTTATTAGCCTATCTTAGTGCACTGACGATGCGTTCACTTCGCTGCTTCCTTGGAGCCAAGTGGTGTCGGTCTCTGCATGGAGGTCCTCTCCGCATGGGAGTGCCCCATGCGTCGTCGAGTGGGACCACTGCCAGAGGACGTCAGTAGTGGGGACATCACGCCGACGGCGTTGTTGCGCCTGAAGCATCCGTGTCGCAGCAAAAAAAAGATCGTTTTTATCTGCACTTAATTATTCCGTGCATGACCTTCGCGGTGTCAAGCTTCGATAGTGTTGTTACATATCCCTTTGCCAGGTATCAGCGTTGACTATGTTTCGTGAACGAATGATGACGCAGAGAGGAGCCGCAGTTGACTCACACTTTTCGAAACAGAAATCCCGGCCCGTTAAACTCAAAACTGAAATGTACAATAACTGAACTAATGGATGTGCAATAGTTCAAGAACAAAATTACAATTAATATCGCTAACATTGTGACTTTTGTAACGGAAATTAAAACAAGTAAACATGATTCTGTGAAGTTAAGACGCAACCAAGAGCGGAAAAAAGTCCTACAGTTTGTAGCGGATAAACATTAGCTGCCGATTGGACGCGTCCATGAAAGCACGCACCCGACGTACGCAAAGTCGATGAGACTTCATGCCCATTGTTTGATGTTACATTATTGT
The DNA here is from genome assembly GCF_038994185.2 of Dermacentor albipictus. NCBI lineage: Eukaryota > Metazoa > Arthropoda > Arachnida > Ixodida > Ixodidae > Dermacentor > Dermacentor albipictus. Next base: position 53,015,870 of record NC_091825.1, read on the forward strand.
AGCCTTATTATCTGGGCCCAAGGGATGAATTCAAAACAAGGTATTCCGGTTTACTTGCCTGCGCGAGGAGATTGAAAAAATGATTTAAGAGATACGTACAGGATGAGAGGAAGATGAGTGTAGCAAAAAGGCAATCGGCGCACTTTCATAAGCGGCACACCTTTACAAACAAGGAGAATACAAATAATCAAGCTATATAGTCATGCATGTGAGGCGTTGGGACGAACTAAATGGTCACCCAAAATCGAGCACAAGAGCCTTTCCAGCGAATTTATGGGCGTATGATGAAAGTGAAGGGCATGAACAAACGAGGAGTTACACACGTTTATATTGCCCTTAATTTTTTTTAACCTGTGGTTGTATTTTACTCCTCATATGGCCAATAATCTCACCGACATGTACATGTGCTGCGTCCAATCCCAAAATGCGCGCGAGCGATTTCGCGCAACGAAACAGAAACCGATCGAACATGCCCTCCGAAATCTGCCGGTGCGGTCTAAGGCAAATTTTGGAGGTTAACACATCAGTCGATATTATTAATATTATTTTCATGAACTATTTAAGCTAGGACGGCAAGGCCACAGCAAAGTACAGGAAGTTACAGGAACCTTTCGTTGTAGGGTGTCTGTGACGTTGTACGCGGGCGGAGACAAAGTTGTAGCCACTCCGTGGTGGTAGCCGTAGCCGTGTAGGTGTGTGTTGAGGCGCCGTTGTTGCTGTTGCCACGTGTAGAAATGCTTGCCTACGTAAAATACCGCGACAACTACCGCGCGATATTGCCTGTGCGGCTCATAAAGTCGTTCGAGCCAGAGGACGAAGAAGACTTCTCAAAGTCAAGAGAAGTCCAGGCACACTGGTGTAGTGAAGACGGCGCTACTGAAGGCTACTACCCGGCCTTTGTACATGCCCTGGCAGGTAAGTAAGCCTTGCTTCCCTATGTTTATATTGTTACACTGGGCAAGTTTTGCGTCTTCTGTAGTCTCCGTCGATGCCTGGCTGTCTATCTAACGCTTTCTTGGTCCACGGTTATCTTTACCAGAAACTGCGAAGCTAGCAAAAACTATCGTTGGGCTTCATAATGGGGCCTTGCAGAAATTTCGTTCGAAAGCGGCAATGTGCCTCACTTTTATGAGATTAGGGAGTGCCTGACATGCATTAGTATGTCCAGTGTTAGCATAGTATCACAGGACACAAATGTGTTGTCACATGTGCACTACGGTATTGTATGCTTGCGTTGATGTTGAGCAAATGTGCGCCGCGTGCGTCGTTGACATTATCACATCATCACAACGGATGGACGTACACATCTTGAGCCTATTTGTGTTTTAACAGCTGCTTTTCGAAGTGTTGATGCATACGTAGACAGATGCAAAGCAGTTGTCACAGGAAGTTACTATTTTTGCATGTCCAAGACATCCGCGTCAAGGCCTAATTCCTGAGCCTAAAGGTTGTTTCCAAACAGGTCTCAAGATCTGTTTGCAAAAAGATATTTTAAATTTGTATTGCGATAGCAATTATATGGACACTCCAAGCGAATTGCCGTCGATTTCGTCGGGAGGTTCATATATATTTAAGTACATGTATGCTATATGCCATGCTATATGGCATGTAGTATAAGCGGTTTATATTGTCACAACATTCTATCGCTAAGGTTGCTTATACCAGGTCTTCCATCCGTTACAAAATTATTCCTAACAATATTGAGAATGGCAGCCCGCGAAAAATTTCATAAAAGGCAATGCCGACATGCATGCTTTTTATCTTAAGCCTTCTCGGACAAGGCTGCTCTCGGAGTACCAACAGGCACACGCACGGATCGGCTTCTCGCCTTAGGAATCTACATGACCTTTGAAGAGCTGAGGATCGCGGCCCTCATGTCTCAACAAGAATGTCTGTAGGAAGGTGCTACATGGCTTCGGGTATCCCATGTGGCCACAGCACAGCAATACGGAACTACCAATATTCGTCCCCAAATCCACACCGCGCCTGTGCCAAAACATGAATGCCTTGTACTGCCGTACGCGTCGCGATGCAATGGCCAGACAACTTGCAAAACAGTACGAAATGGACCCAGACACACTTTACACGGACACGGTCCACTGCGCACACATGGCTTTTCATAGACCACCGTTGGCTCGGACCGTAGGCTAGGTATATCCACCTGTGCCTCAGCCAAGTCCAGCTTGGCAAACATGGCAGACGCCTCAGCCATCGCCCTCGCAATCAAAACCAAAGAAGGCATGAAGCAAGGATCATTTATCCTCATGGACTCGCAAATAGCGTGCTATTAAGTAGCGCCTGCATTCCTGCATGTGGCGTCTGCCCCTTAGGTGCAGCAATAAACCAGGAACACAGTATCACATGGTGCCTGGGACACATTGCAGCTACTGGAACAGACAGTGGACAGTGCTGCTACAGCTATTGCTTACCGAGCTACTGTCCCCCATACAGGCACCTTCCACCCACCACCGGTGCCCCTCACTCCCCAGGATGCCCTAGAACACCAGTGTAGAGAAAGTGTACCTCCTGCCACACGTTCACCTAAGTATAAGGGAAGCATATGAGTGGTACTGCCCGCAAACGAGTACATGCCTGCACTTACGGTTGAAACTTGCCATCCACAAAAGGTCCCCGCTGGCAGTCCAGCGGGGCCCTTGAACGGCGCTGACGGAAAGAAACGCTCTGTCTCTTTTTTAGGCAATCCGTAGGCCCTGCACGGGAACGAGATACGGCACGGCAAGGAGCAACAAAAGATGCGGTGATCATCGTGACCCGATGACGTGATTATCGGCAGCGAATGAGCAAGTGCTAACCGGGACCCTTCACGCTATAAAAGAGAAGCGGATCATCGCATCGTTGCAGTGCAGCGGGGCCCTTGAACGGCGCTGACGGAAAGAAACGCTGTCTCTTTTTTAGACAATCCGTAGGCCCTGCACGGGAACGAGATACGGCACGGCAAGCAGCAACAAAAGATGCGGTGATCATCGTGACCCGATGACGTCATTATCGGCAGCGAATGAGCAAGTGACAACCGGGACCCTTCACGCTATAAAAGAGAAGCGGATCATCGCATCGTTGCAGTGCAGCGGGGCCCTTGAACGGCGCTGACGGAAAGAAACGCTGTCTCTTTTTTAGACAATCCGTAGGCCCTGCACGGGAACGAGATACGGCACGGCAAGCAGCAACAAAAGATGCGGTGATCATCGTGACCCGATGACGTCATTATCGGCAGCGAATGAGCAAGTGACAACCGGGACCCTTCACGCTATAAAAGAGAAGCGGATCATCGCATCGTTGCAGTCCAGCGGGGCCTTGAACGGCGCTGACGGAAAGAAACGCTGTGTCTCTTTTTTAGGTATGAACTCTTAATTTTGTTTATCTCGCTTGTTTTAATCAAAGGGGCGTTGCTGGACTGCACTTCTGCTTTGTTTGTACTGTTGTTTCGCTCTTTGACTTTGCTGACGCGAGAGAAATGGAGAACAACCCTGATTGTCTTGTTTGCATGAAGGCTCTTACATCCGATGGAATTTTATGTGGTCTATGCCATAATAAGTACCATATAGGTAAATGCGCAGGAGTACCTAAAACTGCCTATAAAAGCATGAGCGACTCTGACATTGATTCTTGGACATGTCAGACTTGCAAAGCGGCCGACACTCGGGTTCACAAGATAGCGCATGAACAGCATAAAAACGAGAATGAAAAGGCAGTGATGAAAGAGCCTTCATTGAACGATGTCAAGGCTTCAATTGAGTCACTGTCGTCGAAGTTCAGCGATATGATGGAACGCCTAGCAAAATTAGAAAAAACTGATGAGACACAAATGCTGAAACATAATGACACATTGTTTAAACTGGAGGAATAGCATAAGCAAATTGTAGGAATGGAGGGTTCACTGGAACACATTTCTTCGCAGTACGACACGCTACTGAATGCTATTCAAACACAAAAGGAAGAGATTAAAAATCTACAGACGACAACCGTGAACCTAGGTGCGAAATCAGACAGTCTGGCAGATGAGGTCGCGCAGATCAAACTAACGATTGAAAGCTTAGAAGAGTACTCTCGGAGAAGTAATATGGAAATTCACGGAATACCTCAGTCAAACAATGAAAACCTCAGAGATATCTTGAACAATTGTGCAGCCAAATTGGGTCTGACTAAGCCAATGGACGGACAACTACAGGCAATTCACAGAATTAGAGTTCGGAAAGGGGCAACTCCGCCTATACTGGTTAGGTTCTCTAACAGTTCAATTAGAGATGCATCGCTAGCCAAGAAACATCAGCTAAAGTCCGATAAAATCTTCATTAATGAAAACCTGACATCATATGCAAGGAAGTTGTTGTGGATGGCTAAGAATGCAGCTAAAGAAAAGTCGTGCAAGTTCGCGTGGGTGAAGAATGGCAAAGTATTCGTAAGGAAACAAGAAGGAGCCGGTGTTATCAGAATTGATAATGAAGCGAGTTTATCTAAAATGACGTAGGCATGGAAGTAGAATCTAACACAATTAAAGACTGGGTAAATTACCGCCAGAGATACACCTGCGAGGAAGGAAAAACTGCATGTCTTGATCTGATTCATATTAATATCAGAAGCATACACAAACGTTGGGATCTATTAGAGCTTTATTTGGAGCCATATAAAGACTCCTTAGATGTGATTATCCTGACCGAAGTGAATGTAGACGAAACCAATGCTACGTTATATCAAATAAAAGATTTTGAACAATTTTCGGTATGCCGTCACGAGAGAAAAGGAGGAGGTGTTATAATATACGTTAGAAACAATTGGCTATGCGAAAAACTGACCATAACTATCAAAGAAGCAGAGATGCTGCTGTTATCAGTCGAATGTGCACGTGCATCATTCATAATCTGCGCTATCTACAGGCCACCAGGCAGAAATATAGGCATACTTTTGGGTGAATTGCAGCATCTCTTAATGACACTAGAGAAAAAAAAGATAACATAATTCTAGTAGGTGATCTCAACATAGATACTTCTTCTACTACTAAAAATTATGTCAGCGACTATTTGACTCTCATTTCAAGTTACGGCTTGGAAAATAACATCACAAGAATTACACGAGAAGAATTCTTAGGGAACAAACTTACCACGTCATGTATTGACCGCATACTAACGCGTTTCTAGCATGCAACCTGTAACAAGTATTGTAAAAGAAAAAGTTGCTGACCATTATTTCATTGCTCTCACAATATTTAGTGAAGACTTAACGAATTCACGTGCGGAAACTAAACAGGAATTTCACATCTTCGATAACCAGAAGATTGATAGATTAATTAAGGAATATCATTGGGACTCCTTATTAACACTAAATCACTTACAAGCATACGAGAAGCTAACTGGCATATTTAAATCAATTTATGATAAAAGCCGAAAGATCATTACTACGAAAAAAAGGAAAATCGAGAAACCATGGATTACTAATGAAATTAAAGAGTTAAGTTACATCAAAGAAAAGTTGTGGCGCCGAAGTAGGGCTAATCAATCAGACGTGCAGTTAAGAGAAGAATTTAGGCAAACAAGAAATAAGCTAACAGCTTCATTAAGGCTAGCAAGGAATAAATACTATAGTAATAGGCTGAACGAGTGTAAATCTAATTTAAGAAAATCGTGGAACATACCAAACTCCCTAACAGGCAGACAAACGAAACGCAACATAGACGAAACCATAAGAAACAATTTCCCCAGAAGACAAATGGATGAAATAGCAAACGAATTTAATAACTGCTTTGCTAATGCTGTTCAGAAACTTAAGGAAAATTCCCCTAGGGGTACAGGTGACATACCAATCAAATCAAACGTCAACTCTGCATACTTGAGTGAGGTAACTGTTCTAGATATTTGGGATGCAATAAAGTCATTTTCCATTACTAGAATGCCAGGATATGATGGGATTAGATTTCGTGAGATATTTTTCAACTTTGCTTGTTTGAAGAGTGTGCTGCTATATATTTACTCTGAAGTTTTTAGGACGGGTCAGATTCCCAACGCAATGAAGATAGCTATGATTAGGCCAATTTACAACAAAGACAAAAGACAACAGTGCGAAAACTACAGACCTATAGCAATCTTGCCGACATTTTCGTGTGTTCTAGAAAAGCTTATGCACAAGAACATGGTTTCCTTTTGTGAAAAGTTTCATCTGTTGTCTAATTCACAGTATGGGTTTCGTTGCAAGAAAAGCACAATCACACTACTAGAGGACATTGCAGACGTAGTTAACAGTGAAATAGATGAAAATAAGATAGTAATTGGTCTTTTTTTAGATCTGAAGAAAGCTTTCGACACGCTAGATCACGATATACTCCTTGATAAATTAGCTCAAATAGGATTCCGCGGGCCTTTCATAGAGGTTTTTAAAGACTACTTCAAAAATCGTTATCAGGTCGTTCGAATTCAAAATATAGACAGCGAGTTAATACACATAAAGCATGGAGTCCCACAAAGATCCGTACTACGCCCGCTACTGTTTAATTTGTATGTGAACGATTTAGCCCATCTAGCGCTAAACTCAAATATATACCAATTTGCGGATGATACTGCTTTAATATTACCCCATGACAATGTTAATGAATGCGTTACTTTGATACAGGACGATATATAAAAAATAATGGCATGGTTTGAGAACAACTGCATATTTGTGAACAAAGCAAAAACACAGTTAATCTGCTTTCACAGCCCGCACAAAAAAGTGCAGCTAACTGCACATCTATACCTGCATAGTGAATACTGCATTGGATGTTCTTGCCAAAGTATGCAGTAGGCCACAAAAATAAAGTACCTTGGTGTTATTTTCGATGAATATTTCTCATTTGTCCATCACATACAATATGTAGCTAAAAGACTCCGAGCAGTATGTGCAGTCATGTACAAAATCAGATCAGTATGTGACGTTCGGTTAAGAAAACTCACATATACAGCTCTAGGGGAAACCATATTACGATATGACATTACGATCTACGGACTTGCTTCGCCATATAGGCTAAACGTGTTAAATAGAATAATACAAAAAATAACGAATAATATAGCATACGGAACAAACAGCAATTCCACCGGCCACAGTGAGCTGATGGCAGAGCATAGTATATTTGATGTTAAGCAACTTTTTCTCTCCGTGATACTTACGAAGCATTATTTTGATGAATCATTTACAACAAAAACGTCAAAACCCGCGATCTGCGCAAAACTGAAACATTCGTTCGGGCTAAAGCATTCACGAACTACGGTAAAAGAACCAGATCGTTTTATATACCGTTCTACTTCAATAAAACACAAGTCCCCGAAGTATCATCATTCAGGAAAATAAAAGATTTTGTGCGTCACACGGTTCTGACAAGTGACTGGGAATAGCAGAAGTTAAATATGTGGCAGGAATTTTCTGATGAACTTTCGCTAGCAATTGTATAAGACAGACTAGAGTATTGTGTTATTTCTATGTGTATTTTGTTCTTTTTTTACTTTCCAATAGTGTTTGATGATTGCTACTTTTCCAACACATTGACTTCTATATATGATGAAATATAGAGATGTGCTGTACATTTATTTTGCTGCTGTAATCCCGTAACAATATGTATTTGCTTAAACTATGGCTCGTGCAGTAACAAATACAAGAAATTAGACGAGCGATGAAGGAACAGGGTGAGGGCATGGAAGTGAGAAGGGTTCGAAAATGTGTCCATGTGTTGTGCCTTGTTGAATGCAAATACACAGTGGTCCGCATAAAAGCAGCAGTGCTTTCGCGGACGACAGGTTACTATTTGTGGTGCATACAAAAAATTTAATTTGCTATTGTACATTTATTTTCTCCCTTCCTATTGCTCCTCTGTTCTTAGAGCACAAGACTGTGCGATTTGGGCCAGAGCACTGCCCAGTCCCACTCAAAAGCGTCATTGCTTTGGCGGGCTGAGAAAATATTTGACTGTATGTTTTATGTCCTAATAAACAAAGAAAGAAAGAAAAATAAATGAGGTAAAAGGAGGTTTTCCGAAAAAAAAAACCTACCTCATGGCATGCGTGGGCTCTTGCCCGAGATGTGGAGGCCAGCCAACTTTCAGCCACATTCCCTGGGAATGTGAGCTCGAATCACGAAAAACTTTTACGCCTCACGTTCTAGTGCAAGGCTGTGCAGGAAGATTGTCATAATGGTGTTCAGCTGATAACAGCATCCTTAATTTTTCTTTTGTACGTCTGTGTGCAACTGCATGCACTTGGTATTGTTGACTGTAGTTAAATGTGACTGTTGACACTGTGCTGCTGTTTCGGTTTTAGACACCCTGGACGGCCTCAACACGAAACTTAAGAAAATGAGGGAATCATTCCCCAGACTGATAAAAGTTCAGGGAGAGCTGCCGGCGTCACGCAAGCACAGAGTATTCCTAAGCGCTATAATAATATGATAGTGTAGTCATTACTTGGCCATTTTATCTCGATACCACCACTTGCATGCTGTTTATGTGGTGTTCAGAGTTAAGCAATATACCAGTGAAATAATTGTGTACTAAAAAAAATTGTGCAGATACCATTTGCTGTGAAAATTCATGTTATGCAAAGCATTTGGCAAGGTGCCTGGCTATCCAGCCTTGTTTGGAGTTCCACAAAGGGAAGCCTGGTGGACGAACATATTTTTTGTAAATTCAGTAGTGTGTGGGGGCAGTGAGCATGTATCTGTGTATGTGTGACAGAAGCATGGCGATAACCGTGTTAAAAGGATCATGAGCCAGCAACGGCATGATCGGCCATTGCCGGCTATTTGCCATGACCTTACGACATGGCGATCATTGTTTTCTACATAGAGGTAGTGGGTGAACTAATTGAGAGAAGCACTGATTGTGCCATGATCAGGGACTGTGTTATATAATCAATCATACTTAAGGCTATGTAATGCAGGGTCTGGAAAATTATGGCATTTGTATTCCGGCAAATAAATGGTAAAATATGGTTAGCCTAGGCAGTCATGAAGTTAGTGCAATGCTGCATAGTTTCTACATAGTGTAAGCTGCTGCAAAAAAGTACTAAAAAAAGTAGGCCAGTCCCAGAGAAAGTACAGTACAACAAGGCATCTATAAGTGTGAGCGGTCGCAGGGAAAGAAGATGAGGAAAAGACATGGGGTGCAGGCGCCGAGTGTTTCAAGAGCAGGCTGGCTTTGAAACTTAAGCATGCGTGTGATTGTGGCCTAACGGTTAGAACACCAGTCTGCGGTGCTCAATGGTAGAGGTATGATTGTACCACTGGTCAACCATCTTCTTTTTATTAAAGCAAGGCGAGTCACAAACATGCATACCTAGCTACTTTAAAGTGTGCTGAATGAGGCAACTAGTGCTTCAAATTCAAGTATGCTTATAGGATTTCATCTATAGGTATTTACCTTGAGGGAGCATTTAATTTTTCCTCTGTTGCTTATCCCACCTCTGTAGAAGGAGCCAACGCCACGAGAAATAAAAAAACAGCGTGTTGCAGCCACAGAGGCTCTCCATGAACGCATTTTGGCGCAGCACAAGGTATGAACAGAACATAAAGGACTCTTTTGGAGCCACGTTGTGTGCCAAAATGGACAGGAGTACACTGCTCAGTAGAATATAGTGATGCATTTTATTTATTTGCACTGCTTCAATTTTCAGGCCAGTGTGCCACCACAAGACGTGGTGGCTGAACTCAAAGCCACGATTGAAAAACAAGCAACAGAGCTGCGGAAGCTCAACTTAAAGAAGGAGAGGAGCTTAATAAAAAAGAACCATAGCTCTGCTGGATAAATTTGGTGAGTACATAATGTATTTCTCAGTAGCCTTATCACGTTACAACAAGAAATAGTGGCCACATTAACAAATTAGTTGCCTGCCTCGCTTCCACAATGTGGTGCTTAATGGCTTATGTTGAGTTTTCCCATGAGCACTGTACAGCATTAGCACACTTTCCAATGATGTCGCGCTGCTGGTACTTCTTTTCAATTAATCAGGATATGCTCTTGCTGGATTGTAAAGAAAATCATTGTGGGCAATTTATTAATTCCCCAAGTACATGAGGATAATGAGCTACTGTTTTATAATGCCAACAAGGCGCAGCACTGCCATCCATATTGTCCATGCATTCATAAGGGATGAAACTACAATGGTTTCACAGATTTAGCAAACATCATGTTGTTCCACTTGATCAAGAAAAGAAACCGAGGTGCTTGATCTTTCTTAATGACAACCAGAACAAGCTAACAGGCAAAAAAGCCAATGAAGGCATACAGGATATTTTTGCACGCTAAATGCACATGTAATGCAATGGCTGTTAGTTCGGTCCCCACCAGGGGCGCATTGTTTATTTGTCTGTTGAAATTTCCTTTTATTTCATGATTTTTATGGTGCACTTAAATGTACAACTAAACTTCCCATATGCTTTCCTTTAGTGTCTTGCCTGTTGGCTTCTTATGGTTTTGATGTTCCACTTCTTGGTCATAATTTGCTCGACAGCCCGCCGCGGTGGCATCAGGGCTTTGGCATTGCGCTGGTAAGCCTGAGGGCATGGGAGAAAATCCTGGCCATGGCGGCCCCGTATAAATGGGGTCAAAATGCAAAAAAGCTCATGTACCATGCATTGGGTGCACATTAAAGAATGCCAGCTGGTGAAAATAAATTCAGAGTCCCCCAACTATAGCATGCCTCATAACCGTGTCAGGGTTTTGGCACGTAAAACCCCAGACTTTAATAGTTTGTTTGACAGAGTGCAATATTGAAATCAGAATAGTACCCAGCTGGTTCATGGTGCATTTTTCACACGAAGTTCACACATAAACATTGCTTTTCATTATTTACATCGAGCATAGTGTTTGCTTGGTGCCTAGTTATTTGTCATTATGGTCACTGCAGACATCCCTTATTCATACCTGGCGACTCCTGAATTTTCTCCTGGTTTACGAGTTCAAGCTACTACCAAAGTTATTGTGGGCAGAAATTGTGAAGTCACTGGCCTAATAAACTGAACCTGAGCAGATAGGTTATTGGTAACACATGCTCAAGGTACTTTAGTTCAGCTCGGTGAAGGAAATAAACACCATTGTGGATCGTCGCTTGATAGATACTGGTGGGATAGCAGGTGTGCCATGATATTCGAGTAGCATTTGAAATGCATGTTTATGCATGCATGATAGTAGTGCCTGTGTATCCACCATGCCTTCTTGTGTAATTGTGTTTCTAACTCCATTTTTGTCAAGATGTACCAACAAGCCTACATTGGTACCCTTGCATGAGGGTGCATTCTTGATGCATACCTGTTGGAATCTACTAAATATGTGTGCTCAATACATGACCTGTACCTCACATTTATGAAGCAGTGGCAGACAGTATTGAACTTTTTTTGCTAATTGAAGTGTATGACAGTGCTTTGCTGGCAGTTATTTGAACACAGCATTAATAAATTTAAATGCAGAGATTGCTCGCAGCAAGTCCAAAGAAGGTGACCAACCTTCGGTGACCATGGGCCACCAGGCTGCAGAAGTGCCAGACCCAGTGGTCTGCACAGCGGCATCTTTGAATGAAGGTACTGTTATTCTGTGTGTCTATCTGTTTTCTGTGTGCCTATCTGTGCAAGTCATGTTTCAAAAAAGTTGTGCATATGCCACTTGACGAGCATAGTGTGTGGTTGACTGGTAGCTAGGCTATTTTTTATGTACAGTGTCCAGATGAGTGTAGCTAATGCAGGAAGTCACCATTTTTTAAGTTGGTCTAGAAAAAGTCCTCCTCCACCCATCTCATGTAGCATGAAAACTGCACTTTCCGTGCCACAGCTTCAGTAAGTGTAGGTAGAAGACAACAGACCAGAATAAGGGTGTTGCAAATGCATGGCACCCTTCTGTCTGCGACTGTTGTCACTGTCAATGTACATTTTCCTCTAACCTGCTTTTTACTTTCTGTAAACATTGATACCTGCTTACAGGTTTTGCAAAGCCACTATATACGTCATGGGGTGACTTAATTTTAGTTGTGAAATGCATGTGTGACCTCGTCTCTTGCATGCATCTGCTATAGAATGGGCTAGCAATGGAACTAATACACCTAACCCTCAATATAGTAAAGCCACACTTGCAGCGAAAAATGTAATTACATTGTGAATTTTGGTAATTTGAGATTTTGAAGGTCCTTACAGTTGTAAAAATAACTTCCCAAATTGCTAAAACAGTCCAGGTGGATAGTACCGCATTTAGTTGATTCTAACGCACCCTCAATTGTAACGCACACCTGTTTGCCGTTACGTAAAGAAAGAAAACTCCTTTACAGAACTGCATACCTCATGCTTTCATGCAGAAATACAACTTTCTCTCATTTGGAAAAAATGATGTACAGTCAAACCAAGTTATTATGATACCGGTCTTACAAATACATTGGTTTAACCCTGAGAAGCTGCTGCACTGTCAACTTTTGTCTGTTTTCGATGGTGAAATAACCCGCTTACTACAATGTCTCGATGCCGCACTATCGTCATCTAGACATTGAGATCCCACAACCTTCGCATCCGAAGGTTGTGGGATCGTTTTTCGTTTGCAACCAGTTTTTTCATCCACTTTCATTTCCATTAATTTATTGTTTCTTTATTTCATTCATTAAGCACAAGTAATTTTCCCTATCTTTGGTGTCAGTGTTTGTTGGCTTTTTATGCGAATGCCACTCAGTGCCACTAACACTGTCTGCCGACTAGTTGGCCAATCACTGGTGTCATGTCTCGTCGTTTTCTTGTCAGTGTCGATATAAAGTTGGTAGCATGAACAAGCCTTGAGACTAACATTAAAGCAGCATCCAGTATATTTATAGTACTGTTTGCTGCATGATAGCGATATCGCATATACCACCTCTACTGAACACGAGACGAACTGCCATGTGCTTCATCTGATGCAGTTGTCGACACCTTCCAAGTTTTGTTGACCAGATTACACGTCCCACTTACCTGATCTCTTGCAGAAAAGAAACTCGCACCTGATGTTTGTTACCAATTTTCTTCAGTCCATGGTCCATCCTACGTGTGTAAGAAATAACAGCAATTTCTTCTTTTTTGTTTTTTTGCTGCTATGGGGAAGTGCCTATATTTATCTTGTTTACAAGCCCTTCACAGAAATAGTAGTGGATTTAGGAAAACCACCTTTCTTTAGCCGGCTTAGCTATCGCTGAAAAATTAAGTTGGCAACATGGTGATAAGACTTTCAAGAGCTAAACCGAAGCACGTTGCAGCTAGCTACAGTTGTAAACCGTTTATTTGGACCTCACGGGAACTGTGGAAATGTCCGAATAAACAGGTATCCGAAAAAGCAGATTAAGAAAAAAAATTCTTGATTTCCACGCACTTGTTCTGGCTCGGCAGTAGGCTTGAAGAAATCATGAATGCGCTGTTGCACGCTGTTCCGTTTACACACAATCAGATAAGCCTGAATCTTGGAGAGGGTCGTACGGTCACTATAGGTGGCTGAAAGCAGTCGCTGCTTGTACACGCTCTGCATGCGACGGCAGCATAGCACATGGTACGTCATCTTCCGACTCATCTCCGGCGGTGCAGCAGAAACCTGAGGAATGATCTCGCCCTTCGTCGAGTTCTGCGCATGTCAGTACAGCAGTGTCAGCAGCTGTGAAACTCAAATGAGACGGTGTCCGGAATTGCAATGCAACCACTGCGCAGGTCTCGGCAGAATATATTCGGCGTCAGTAGGGAGCACATTGGTAGGCGTCAAATCCCAGGCCTCCCGGAAACCGCTTGCCGGCATTGCCCAGCGCTGTCTGCGCCATTAAACACTTAACGCGATGTTTACGTATGCCACGTTGGATCACCGCAACCTCGACACAGCACACAAAGCAAACATCACCATGCCGCCACGCCGACACCAGTTGCACAAACGAAAAATGTGGCCTACTCGCAGCGTCGTACGCGAAGAAATGCTGGATTGTCTTGATATGGCTTACTAAGCTGAAACTGCTGTAGAGCCACTCTATCCGGGCAGAAACGATGATGAGCGGCGATTTGCAGTAGCGCCACTTCGTGGGGCAGCAATACAAAATACAAAAGTTCAATACAAAAATGTCGTTCAGCAAGTCGAACCAGGCAGCGGTCAAAGGCCATGCATGGTGCTCTCGATCGAATTCGCTCAAGGAGTGTCCGAAAAATCAGACTAGAGGTTGCAAGGTGTCCAAACTTTCGGCAGTTGTTATACATTATGGTCTATGGGGAGAGTGGCGGTGCCGCTAAGCAGACCGAATAATCGCGCATGTCCTAATTTTTGGAGTCCGAAAAATTGGTCGGCGACTGTATGCCTCTTTATGCTAATTTTTAGCGTGCAGACGAGTAAGTCAATATTGCTTTGTACTGCTCACATTTGGGACATGTAATGAATCTCAACTTCAAATCTTAAGGCTGGTTAGCACACTCAAAATTATTAAAAAGCAGCATACATGCAGCATGTTTAGTTTTGGCTCTTGGGAAGTCTTGTCACCTTGTTGCCGATTTAAGTTTTTCACGACAGCTAAGCCAGCTATAGAAGGACAGTTTTCCTAAATCTACTATTATCTCTATGAAGGGCTTGTCAAGAGGAGAAAGACAATCGCCCAAAACAGCACAAACAAAAAATAATTGGCCGTTACTCCTTGCAAACACGAGATGTTGGACATGGACTGAAAAAAATTGGTAACAAATATCAGGTCTGAGTTGTCTTTTCTGTGAGATCAGCTAAGTGGGACGAGAAATCTGGTCAACAAAACGGGGCAGGCATCCACAACTTTGTGTAAGATGAAACGCACTTGGCAGCTCGTCTTGTGTTAAGTAGTGGTGGTATACACGGTACCGCTATCATGCCGCAAAATGTAATATAAACAGACTGAATGCTGCTGTTACAAATTCTACAGGCTCAAATCTGGCGGCACATTGTAGGCACTGCCAATGCGGCCCCGTTTTGCCAAACCGCAATGCTGTTCAAAAATGGCAAACTAACATGCCTTGAGAGAGCTGAGGCATCGCATGTACATAGATTGTGCCTCGTGTGTGAGCCAAATGTCTGTCATACTGCATAGCAAAGAAAAAGACATTTTGAATGTCCTAATTTATTGGTACGCACCACATGACCAAGCATTTATAATGATTTGTCGATAAATAAACTCGGTTGTTAGTTGGCATTCGTCATCCATTCCTTGTCCCATGGCTGCACAAATATGTAAAAATGTTTACAAGGGTAATAAACACTGGCCACCATAGAATCCAGCCAACATCAAACAAGGCGAATCACCATCTGATCAGCAAGCAACTGCGGCTTGTGGATATGTCTAAATCCAAGGATGGACATCATTTTCTAGTAGCACATAGCAATATGAAAGAATGCACGCAAATAACCTCTGCATCTGTCGACATTTCAGGATTTACCTTTCAGTTCCAAGCACATATATCAGATGGCTAAAAACTTGATTAAAACTGTTTCGCAAAAATACTTTTGCACATTGCCTAAGAAATACATGGCTTTCAGTGGAACTAAAATCAGTAAATGAAAATAGCTTGTTACGTTGAGGTTTCACTGTGCATAAAGCTCTTGTCAAAGCAAAATGTTTTTCAGAGTTTCTTATGATTGTGCAGGGGTGCTCGAGTCCACCACTATGGACGAAGGCGGCAGTGGTTCGTCAACCACAACAAGGATGGGACTTGCATGTGAGTGAGCTTTATTCTTTATTTAGTGGAGAAAGCACATCAGGTACTTTAACTGGTCAAGATACAAAGCAAAAGACCACTTACAAGATATTTTTTTCTGTGCACGTGTCTGCCGATTGTTTTGAGTGGCCAACCTCTAGAGACAGAGGAGTGATGCTGGTGGTGAAGGACCATTTTTGTGGCAATTAATTTAGAGAACATATTATTTGTCAACTATGGTTACATTGAGGCAGGGTATAACTTTCTGTTACATATACTAGTGCAATGAATGCTTTGCAGAACACTGTTAAGTATGCACCGTTATAGCGAGTATGCACACTATGCAAGTTTGTCCTCATTTTCTTAGTATAGTAATTGCAACATTACAAGGTATACCTGCTGCTTAAGCGCACAAGTGTCTACTATTTCACCAAGCAAAACTGCATTAAAGGATCTACTTTTGTGGTGATTCTGTGGCTTAAAGGGAAGCTGAAGAGTCTGTCGAATTCAATAAGACGCACATATACGGATGCGGGAATCCTATAAACCATGCAGGTAAATGTTGGGTGGGATTTTTCACTTAGGAGTAACGTAATCGCCGGTTAAAACTGCGCTGTTGCTTTGCCCCCCCCCCCCCCCCCCCCCCGTCGAGCGCCGCGCGCTGCTGCTGACGATGCGAGTGGAGACTGGAAACCGCGGCGTAGTGACGTCGGCACTGGTGTTTCGTTCCTTCGCAGTCTTCCCGACCGTGCCTGACCACGCTTGTTTCTGCATGCGTGCCGTCATAATTTGCTTCGCTCGACCCTGCATTCTTTTGTTTATGTGTATGTAGAGTGGTATTTGACGGTATTGCCAACCATGCCAGCGCTCTGTGCAGCCTACGGTTGCACGAACACCAGCAGCCGCGACGATGTTCCAGTGCTTCCCGCAAGACAAGAAGTTTGCAGCTAAGGGGGAGGCTGCTGTGAATCGAAAGAATTTCAAGCGCTAAAAAACAACAGTGCTGTGCTCTAATCACTTCCGTGACGACATTTACTACCAGAGTTTATCAATAATGCGTGGATGAGTGAGAGTACGACTTGCTGCTAGCAGGCTTTCTAAATGCAGCGTGAAAAGGTCGGGGAAACGAATGCACAAAGGCGGGACGGGGACTAGTAATTGGTCTTGGAAGACCTTATGAATACACGAACTTGTCCAAACCTGCATTTTGATTTACTGCTAGCTCCTTCGTGTTAGCACGCTGAACAGAAGGTACATATTTATCTCCCACCCTTGATGCAGGTTTCGTCGCAAACCGCCGTCAATTTTCTATTCGCATGTATGTTGTGAAACAGCCTACATGCAGCTGCCATAACGCAGTGCAAGTGTAAAGTTTGGATGTGTTCGAAAGCCAGCGCACACCGGGACGCTCCGCTCGCGCACAAAGAGAAACCGGCTGTCTCGCGTAGCTGACGGAATTCACCGCCTTTACGGCTCCGGTTATGAGTAGCGTGCGAATGGCGCGCTGATGAAGGTCACTGCACGTGCTACAAGAGGTGGAAAACTTCCCCATGTAAACCGTCTGTGTATATTGCCGACAGCTTTGGGGCAGCGCACAAATGCCGACGATCGCATCCCTGCTTACGTTCCATGAGGAGACATGCAGTAACATAACAGTACAGTTGTTTGCCCGGAAACAAACTAACTGGATCACTGAATACAGCTTTGCAAAAAGCATACTCGCCAAATAACATTTCTAACATGAGGATATGCTAAAACTTCGCTTTCGTTTGCGTCGAAAGCACTGCTTGCTACCAGCTACTTTTGCTACTTGGAGAGGCTGGCTATGTACATGTAGGGAGCAACGCCGAACTCCTCAGAGAAACGCAACCTCTCGAGATTTACCATTAGCGTCTCACTAAACCACAGCGCCAAACCACCTTGCACCGTGCTTCATGTGTGGTGGTAGCGGTCGGTCCCGGACGAACACCGTTGGCGACGTCACGAGGCGCCCGACCAATAACAAACGGAAACGAGGCACGTGAGCTGCCCTGAGTCTGCTCCTGCACTTTTTGTCAAAATAAAATCTGTTTCCGCTTTCTTTCGCTCAATTTCAATGCAATATTCGAATTCGGAGGGTTGAAAACCATTATGTACAGCTCTTCACTCATTTTTTTTCTAGATAACTCTGCAGCTTCCCTTTAACAAAGCACTGGTTTAAGCAAGTTAAAGCTATATGGTGCTGCGCTGCCAAGCACAAGGTCACGGGATTGAATCTCGGCCACGGCACCCACATTTCGATAGGGGTGAAACGCGAAAACACCCGTGTATTTAGATTTAGGTGCATGTTAAAGAACCCTTGGTGGTCCAAATTATTCCAGAGTCCCCCCTCTGTGACATGCCACATAATTTAATCATACTCTTAGCACATAAAACCCCATAGTTTTAAGCTAGTTAAAATTGTAACTTCATGGCAGGCTTTCAGTGCATACTCCTGCATATATGTTGGCCTGCCTATGTGTCTGTTTTTATTCCTGTGATTTCTGCGCTGAATTAGTAGCCATGACCACTATATGTTTCAATAAATTTTGCCATTGGTTGCAGTTGAGGCGACTGCATCAGGCAGTGCTGTTTTGCCTGCTGCAGCACACACAGGGCCACCTCAAGCAGATGAGCTGTTTTGTGTTGTCAATGAACAGGTGAGGCCGAATTCTTTCACTTTGTCTGCATAGATGTGCTTTCTAATGAAATTTCAGGTAAAAAAGACATGTTTGTATCAACAATTATGCCACGTGTCGGGAAAGTAACGTTAGTGCACATACATAGTCGAGTGCTAATGTAAACACGCATGAGCCTCAAGAAAAGTCAGCCTTCCTAAACAGCCACTGACATATAGTTTAAATGTCACAACCATTACAAAAAATACAAGGTTGAATATTCTGTGGTGTCATGTCAGGACAAGTTATATGCAAATGTCACGTAGGCCAGCGTCGTGTCCCAGTTGCAGTGATCGGTGGAAACGTGTATCGACAGCATCTCTACGAGTGTTGGGTTGAGACATTCTGTAAGACCGTTTGTTTGTGGGTGTTAGGTGGTGGACAGCTTGTGCACAGAGTGGATGAGGTCGTCGACAACTCGAGACAAGAACGAGTGGCCAGGTCTGTAACTGTCAAGGTGCACCGTGGTGGAGAATAACATCGGGGAGGAGAAAATCAGTGATGTCAGTTGCGCAACTAGTCGGCAACAGCTTTGTTATCGCATAGCATATCGCATAATCAGTAGCGACGGCCATCCACTTGTTCCTCCTCTAGTTGTCATCAGAAAAGGGCTGAGCAGGTCAAGACCTACGTGAAAGAAAAGGTTCAGAGGGAACTTCAATTGGATGTTGTCGTCCAACAGTTGGCAGGGGAGGTTTCTTCCGGCGCTGACACAATTGGCAAGTTGCGACATAATGAGGCACAGAGCGGTAGAGACCCGGCCAGAACCGGCGTCGTACGCGGGCGTATGTGTGAAAAACTCCAAGGCTTGCAATTTTTGAGGCCTCATTGATCGAACTCATTCTTTCACTGTTCTTTGCTCGGCACTGCACCTATTGGAACCATTTTTTTTTTGCTTTCTTCGTTGATTTCTTTATTGCAGTGTCGAACTATAAAATATGACTGTTTGCTCACGCAAGGTGGGCAAATTTTGTTAAGTTAGTCACTTGCATGTATTAGTACCCATTACAGAAAGGTCAATTTCAAGGTGAGATTTAGTTTAACACCATTTTTATAAAACATTTCTGATGTACAGAACAGAAATTGTTGGGTTTTATCAGAAATGGATGGTTCTCAGCTATGCCATACTGTTTTATACAAGTGTGCTTTAGTGTTAAGAGTACCGGTGAAAAAAATACTTCGTGTCTTGCAGGTACTGGTTGGTGAAAGCCTCCACATGCCAGAAAATAAGTGGCAATACATAATGAAGTCCAGAGGAGATGCAAAATGCGTGCTGAATGTAGCCAGGCATCTGTGGACCCCAGCAGAAGCTGGCGAAAGAAGCTTGACTGGGCAAGCTTGCCGGACGATGTCCGAATCATCCGGCAAGCTACCAGCGAAAGTGGATGCTGTGAAGAGTAAGTAAACAGTCAGCTGATTTTAGAAACACTGCTGTATATCTGAATTGTACTTTATTTACTCACATAATGATCACACTATTTTGCGAAAAAAATTGACACGAATTCACGTGTGCAATCATTACGGGGGGTAAATGTCCCATGAAAAGAAACATTTTCTTTTTTCGCCCCGCATTTACTGCGGGATGACAACGGGTCAACAAGCAGGCAGCTGCCGCTGTCAGTACGGGACACGAAAACAAAAATGGTGGCTGGCAGAGCAAGCCGAACGCGCCGAACATGATTATTTTTCTTCTCGTGAGTACATTATGCCCATTGTAGCAATTTCTTCCGTATCAGTAATGAATAATGTCGTTAATATTGGCTAGATTGCGACAATAATTATAATGTAGCCGTGTCCACATTGAGGGGACAGAAACAGATGGGCGCGCTTAGCTGCCAGTGACGTAGAAACAGCCCACGAGTGCAGACAAAAAGAATCTAAAGGCGCTCTTATGTTGTTGACCACAACCATTATGAAGCCTACAAATAAAGCTGAGGCAAGTTTGGTTGTTTTTTTTTTTCATGGAAGTGCGGAAAGTAATGAAAGGAATGAAATGCGGCCACTGCTTAAGTATGTTGGGTGCGTGCAGACCGCTTGGTATGTCTTCAAGAGCTGTTCACGTAGCATTTGGCGGACGATAAGCGCGATCATTATTATCTAGACTTGGCACACGACATTGCTGCGACAAGTTCATGGTGCAATAATTACACGGCAAAGGAAAAAACGAATTTTCACAAAAACTTTAGGGGCGTGATCATTACGTGAGTGCGATCATTATGCGAGTAAATACGGTATGTACGAGTAGTGTTGGTGTACACACAGCAAAGGGAAATGCCAAAAAAAGGAATGATGTTAGTGTAATTTTGTGTAACATAATAAACAGTAGGTACATTTCAGCGACCTCATGGTCTTTGAAAAAGTGTAATGTAGACTTGTGTGATCATAGTTTTCGATGATGGAGCATTCATTACAATGTTTTTGAAGAAGTATCTGAAATAACTTGCCAAATTGTTTGGTCTGAAAAGAAGCTTAAAGGGGTTGAGACACCAAATTTTGAGGCTAGAAAAAGCCTGTCGTAGGCTGCTTCTTTGTGCGAGGGCACCCACAACGAGGTATTAGACGTTGCGAATATTTCAAAATAATTTGAATTCAGCTCCAAAAAGTCATTAAAAGCTCCTCCTCGTGGTTGAGACCCATCGCTAGCGTGGCTGTTATGCTGTGACAGCGGAGGAACGAAAATATTGATGTCATAGCACACTAGTACAAAAATGTGACATATGATGAGCAGCGATGAAATGCCGATAGGCTCCACTATGACTGAGCTAGAGGCATATAGAACACCTTTCTCTAAGCTATAGGCTTCTATAACACTAACCGAGCTAACCCTGGCCCCTGGCTAACCGAGACATACACAGCGATGTAGCGGAGGGCTGTTAACGTAGCATCTGCAAGTCTCATAGTTCAGCAGCTCCGAGTGGTCTTGTTCACTTGGCATTTCGCGACGTGTAAAGGCCAATCAGCGACCGATGAGTGGTCCCTCTGGCACCGACGGCAGCCTCACCACATCGGATCATTCGACGGCGCCGATATCGTCGCTAGGCCTTTTCCGGTTCACTTCAAAGCTAACACTGACGGTGCTTCAGAATGAATCATCGACTCTCACAAGCCGCAATATTTTCTTACCGTCGTCGCTCTAGCAATAATTATAGCAATCTCGGCACGCACTTCGAGTTGCCAGTTGTTTACCTCTGCTGGCAGAGCACGTGTTGCGCGAGCAGACGACACAGCATAGTTTTATCACTTTACTGTGACCCACGTGACCAAGCCGTGTTGCGTTTCCTCTCCTACGACGCAATAGCATCACTCGGAGCCTAGAAACTGAAAAATCGCTCGGTATAGTAATGCTATTATTAAATTATTTATCGGGTATATGTGAATCCCATGGTGTACATCCTGCTTCCTGAAGCAGTATGCAACGCTTCAATCAAAGAACCCCTTTAAACCACTGCCTTTCCAATGTGCTGCTTTCACAGCCTTGGAACTTCTGCAAGATGTGGCCTCTCATCACTTTTGGCTTACTTGCAGTGATGTCATCTTATTTGAGAATAGAAATGAAGGAAGAATTACTACACAAAGAAACTCGTACTTAGTGGCATGTACACTATGACATGGATATTTGAGCTTAATTGTCCTGCCAAATCCACCTATAAATTTTCATGCCTATTGTTGGTTCCGAAGAAAAGCAAGGTGCTGCGCATCATGCAGAGTTCCAGCATTTGCTGCTAGCCTGGATTAGAATGGACTGTATAGTGTGGCTGTAACTGGCCTTTTTCTTTCTGCACAGCTTCGATTGTTTTATGAATTTAAGTGCCGATAGCTCTTCTACTGGCACCAGCAAGCAGTCTGCCGCAAATTTCGTTTGCTGCAAAAATATGTTTATTATGAACAAACCAGCATAACAGATGGCTTTTTTTGTCCCTGGCCCTGGTGTCCCTATATTCGGCCCTGGTGTCCTAAATATAGGACACATAGCAAAACACGCGACATGAGGCTAGAAACCAACCAAAACTACCGAAACAAGAACCGAAACAGAACTTGGGACATCGCTGTTGACATGGGCATCAATGCCGATGTTGTTGTGGCGTTTGCAACGACTAGAGACGACGACGAAAATGGCGGACGGCGCGGGCGACGGCAGTGAAGGTAAGCGAGATTTTGCGATTGGTTTACTCAACGACTAATTTGCATGCTGCCCCTGAGAATTATATACGTTCTTTTTAAGACCTTCGAGATGCTAAAATCATAGAGCAGCTTCTACATTGGGCTGTATGTCGGTCACAAGAGGCCACGAATGTCGTGTCTTATATAAAGGACACCAGGGCTCAAGGGTTAGCGATCAGCGGGAGGTTTCACTGCGGGGCGTTCGGTGTTTACTTTTACGGGAGCAATAATTTCGCGTTGTTTTTTATGTAGGTGCGACAATACCTACTGCGTTGTTCTACTCGGCAAGGAGATTGCCTCGCTCAAGAAGGCCACGTCTCGAAGATCCGGATATTATCTTTGCTGCACTGGGCAACGGCGATATATCGGACATCGACGACGACGAAGAAGAGGTAGACGAAGCAGGTGAGCTAGACGATGCAGTGGACGGCGACTGGGACAACCAGCAGGAGCTATCTGACTCGTCTGACGAGGAAGAGCCGGATAAAGAGAGCGCTCGAGAGTACGGCTCCTGGTGCAGGAAACCATTTGAAAAGCCAGCTGCTGAATTCAAGCCGGTAGCTGACGAGAGCGAAAGCTATCGCGATCCTCTTCTCACGCCTTACGAGTATTTTTCAAAGTATGTGCCCAAAAGCGTGTTTATTGAGTTAGCCGACAAGACCAACACATACTCAGTTTTCCAAGATGGAAAATCAGTGCTGACAAATGAAGAAGAAATCAGAAAACTTATTGCACTTCATTTGACAATGGGTGTTCTGCGCTATCCACGGCTGCGCATGTATTGGAAGCCTTCAATGAAAACAGAACTTTTGGCATCTGTAAACATGTGCAGAAATCGCTTTGAAAAGCTCAGGAACTGTCTTCATATTGTAGATGTAAATGGAGATCACAACAATAATGACCGCTTGTGGAAAGTGAGGCCACTTCTGAATTCATTTCAAGAAAGATGCCATAATCTTTCTTTGGAGGAGCGCCTATGCATTGATGAACA
Organism: Dermacentor albipictus; assembly: GCF_038994185.2. Classification (NCBI taxonomy): domain Eukaryota; kingdom Metazoa; phylum Arthropoda; class Arachnida; order Ixodida; family Ixodidae; genus Dermacentor; species Dermacentor albipictus. The sequence continues at coordinate 53,039,375 of NC_091825.1, forward strand.
GATCATTCCGTTCAAAGGGAAGCTTGATATCAAGCAATACATCAAAGGCAAGCCAAACCCCTGGGGCGTCAAAGTGTTCATGTTGTGTGGTGCGTCGGGAATAATTTATGATTTTCTCGTTTACCAAGGCTCCACAACAGAACTTAGCTCAGAAATCAAGAAAACGTTCGGAGTAACGGGCGCCTTTGTTCTCCATTTAGCATCCAGGATACCTGATGGCATCGGGCACAAGTTGTTTTTTGATAACTATTTCACCTCCCTGCCTGTGCTCCGTGTGCTGCTTGAGAAAACAATTTATGCTGCTGGCACTATTCGCCAGAACAGAACTGAAAAATGCCCTTTGAAGACGGAAAAACAACTGAAAAAAGAAGGAACAGGGTCATCAGACTACCTCGTGAGCAGCGACGGAAAAATTGTGATCACACGATGGATGGACAATCGAGCAGTAAACCTGGCATCGAATTTTGTTGGCGTTGACGATCTAGGCGATGTGACAAGGTGGAGCAAAGCAGACGGGGCTTTCATAAATGTGAAACGCCCAGCAGTTGTGCAGCAGTACAACGAAAGCATGGGGGGAGTAGACAAGACAGATTTTTTGGTGTCCCTCTACAGGACCTCAATTCGATCGAAGAAATGGACACTGCGTGTAATAACGCACTTTTTCAATTTGTGCGTCACAAACTCGTGGTTGGAATACAGGCGCCATGCCGAGCACCAAAAAATCAAGATGAAGGATCAAATGGATTTACTAGAGTTCACTCTGAATGTAATAGAGAGCTTGGCAAAAGCTTGCTCTGCCGGGTTGCCACGGAAGCGCGGACGGCCATTTTCCTCTCCACTTCAGCCGCTGAAGAGGCCGAACTTGATTGAAGTGAGGCCAATCCAAAACATTCGGTACGACCAAACTGGTCACTGGCCTTCAGTGGAGGAAGAGCAGCAGCGATGCAAGCTTGAAGGATGCAAAGGCAAGCCCAAGGTGAAGTGCCAAAAGTGCAATGTGCATCTTTGCTTATCTGCAGCAAAGAACTGCTTTCGAGCCTTCCATACGCAATAGCCTAAGCCTTTGCTAGAAAAAGCTCCAAACAACTGTTTCTGTTGTTAGATATGGAGCTGTTTCCTGCTATTACTTCGAGTTCCCCAAACCACTTCGAAACGCAGCACAGCGAATTGAGGAATGCAAAAGCAGGAAAGCACATTCCAGAGGAGCACCAGACACGTGCAAACAAGTTTGCGGCCCCCAGTTCGTGCGCCGCCGGGATTAGAAGGGGGCCTCGGACAATGGAGCTCAATCGTCCCCCTTCGGCTTTGAAGAAGGCATTTGCCACCGCTGCGGAGCCGTACCACCGGGAGCAGGTGGGCACTCGTGCAATGGAGCATGAGCGCACCCCCTCCTTCCCCTCCTCGAAAGAAGTGGATTGCAATTCTGCGAGGCAAGAGCGCACCGGGCTCAAGTGATGAAGAGAGGAGGACCAGGCGCCGACTCTCTTCGCCGGGTATGACACCATCGCACGGGCGCCTACCATTGGCTGAAAGTGGCGTCATCGGAGCGGACTCTCCCATTGGTCAAACATGACGTGACTTACAGTGCTCGAAGGGTTTATAAGAGGCCTTCCAGAGAGACCAGAGCATTCCCTGATTCCCTGATTCACCTCTCTCGAACTTCTTGCCGCGGGCCGCAGCGTCCGAGTTGCTGCCGGCCCGTAATGACTGTACGACTGTTACTTGTCGCTCACCTCTCTGCATATAATGTAGAATAAATCCTCCCAAGTTTGGTTTTCATCCCGGAGTCCGTCCCCCAACCCCTACACTGTTAGAAAATAAACTTCAGATTGCAACTTTGTGTTTTGATTTCTGACAACCTCCAAGTCCTGATGTCCTATATATAGGACATCATCCAATCTCGAACACCAATGAGTCCAAAAGGTAATATTTGATTGTAACATGCTTTTTGTTGGGTAATTAGAGTACTTAAGGCAAAAAAAAATTTTTCCGCGCCATAAAAATAATTCAGGGCTGAAAGCGTTAAGATGCATCCTTAGGCTTCTTTACATTGAAGATGTATTGCAGGTTAGCTTACCCAAAAAGCAAAATATATGGTGTTTAATAGTGGAACACTTAAGTATTCATTGCTGTCTTTTGTAGCTAAACAGAGCTTGCAAACCAGCCCTATGACAGTGGTTATTATGTAACTTTTTTATGCCTTCATGGCTGATGCTAATGTTATGGTCCGCCTTCACTACTGCACTTAATACAGGGCATGAGCAGCAGGTAACGGTAACAGATTACAGAGTGGACAAACCATGCAGCTCGTCCCTTGCAGCTCTCTTGCATGCATTAGAGACAGTGTCGCCGAGTCATGGCTCTCCAAATACTACAGGAATTCTGGTGGTTGTAGAGCAGACAAAATGTATGAAATTGGAAGCCAAAAATCCGCCCCATGAGGCTTCTAGTGCAGCTACCATGCGACTAAGCTTTGCATTCAAGCCAAGCCAACTCGACGAGAATCCCGTATTACTCAACAAAACAATGTGATGCATGTGTATGTGTTCTCGCTGCAACTGAAGCTATTTTGGCATGCATGCCAGGTAGCATGTTCATGCGAAATAAATCGTACTCCATTTTAATATCTGAAACTTTTCGTTGAATCTTGCTTGAAGTGATTGCAGCAGATTTCCTTCATTCACTTATTACTACAAATTGTAACAAAAATAACTTAGTTCTACATTTATTGCATTCTTCTTTTAGACTGCCTGGAGAAGTATGTGGCTATGCATCCTTCGGGGCCAGCAGCACCACCTGCTGAACACCGTATTGCAGCTGTGTGAAAACACCTGCGCAGCTTTTTTACTGAAGCTGCCCGACAGGGAAAGAGAGTCCGTCAACAGAAAAGAGCAGAGGCCTCCTTGCCAGATGGACAATAAAAATGTTTGTCACATATAACAGTGTACATATTTATTCCATACAGCAGATGAACACGTAGCTGCATACTTAGTCACATGTAGATACAGGCTGCACACTTCGCACGACTCAAGACTGCATGAATATAGACCATCATAAGCTTTTCAAGTGCACTTGCTGCTCATTCAATCCATTGCACACCTTGCTCTTGACCCGCTGTGCCCATCAGTCACCCAGCACGCCACTCGTCACCCAGCACGCCACTCGTCACCCAGCACGCCACTCGTCACCCAGCACGCCACTCGTCACCCAGCACGCCACTCGTCACCCAGCATCGCCACTCGTCACCCAGCATCGCCACTCGTCACCCAGCATCGCCACTCGTCACCCAGCATCGCCACTCGTCACCCAGCACGCCACTCGTCACCCAGCACGCCACTCGTCACCCAGCACGCCACTCGTCACCCAGCACGCCACTCGTCACCCAGCATCGCCACTCGTCACCCAGCACGCCACTCGTCACCCAGCATCGCCACTCGTCACCCAGCATCGCCACTCGTCACCCAGCATCGCCACTCGTCACCCAGCATCGCCACTCGTCACCCAGCATCGCAACTCGTCACCCAGCATCGCCACCCGGCACCCAGCATCACCCAGCATGCTACCCGGCACCCAGCATCACCCAGCACGCTACCCTGCACCCAGCATGCCACCCGGCATCCAGCATCACCCAGCACGCCACCCGGCACCCACCATGCCCAACACCCAGCATACCTACTACCATAATCCACCATTATGATGGATGATGGATTCCGTTATGCCCAGCATCGGGCAAATTTTCAATAGGGCTAGGCTTTGTTAAGCGTCCTTATTCGTTTTGTTTGATGAAATTAGTGAAATAGAAGACTGCCAATTGGACTTGTTGGACTCTAATCATGTTCTACTCAGGTCTGTGAGTGGTGGTGCTGGCTAACACTGCCAGGTTTCTACTAGGAAACATAAGTACCCAAGGAAGTGGATGGGGAAACGGCACCGCGGTAGCTCAATTGGTAGAGCATCGCACGCGAAATGCGAAGGTTGTGGGATCGTTCCCCACCTGCGGCAAGTAGTTCTTTCATCCACTTCCATTAATTTATCGTTTATTGCATTTATTAAGCACTAGTAATTTCCTCTTTGTTGTCCTTAGTGTCAGTGTTTGTTGGCTTAGGATATGACTAACAAAAATCAGGCCCCTCAGTTAACCCCCTTTCTTCTCGTTTATTACATAACGAGGGTCTCGAATCCGGTAGCATTGATGCCTTCAGGTATCATGTGTGGGTTTATTGACCAGTTGCCTTCACCCAAAAAGATCACGTTCTCGTGACGCCTGCGGAGAACGGATGTTCCACATACGCCGCCGAGGTTTGCGAGTGGCGACACTTACTAACATTAGCAGGTTTCTACTAGGGAAACGTAAGTACCCGAGGAAATGGATGGGGAAACAGCGCCGCGGTAGCTCAATTGGTATAGCATTGCACGCGAAATGCGAAGGTTGTGGGATCGTTTCCCGGCTGCGGCAAGTTGTTCATCCACTTTCATTTCCATTCAATTATCGTTTCTTTATTTCATTTATAAAGCACAAGTAATATCCCCTATGTTGTCCTTGGTGCCAGTGTTTGTTGGCTTCCTATGACATTCCTGGTGAGACATTTCAATGTGGCATCCGTCAACACACCTTTGGGGTGTTTCATAGTCCGTTACCATTGTTTCTCACAACATGCTTTAATATTTGCTTGCTCTTGACTGCTACGCCGGCAATCACTACTTTGCTGATACTGTATAAAATGCACAGAACCCTTTTGAGGCATAGAGACACTATGATTTGAACACACCAAAGGTATCAAGCAATTCTAAACACAGTGTTTTGAGCACCCAAATAATTCAAAGCATTTAGAGTACGTTTCTTTGAGCAGGTATTTATGGGCATCTTCCCCCAGGCGTTAGGAAAGAAATCAGGCGACTTGAAGTGCTCTGCAAGGATATCAAATGGGTCTCTGAAAAGCAAAAAAAAAGGCGCTTGGGCCTGTGATCAAAATACCTGGTCACAACTTCGCCATAGTATCTTGGAATGTGACTGAATGCAGTGGAGGAGTTCAGTACAGAGTTGGCTCATCACTGCGTCGAGCTCCTCGCCTTCAGTATCACACTTTCGACTTCCATAACGTGGAAGTCATCCATGTCAATATCAATGTTAGCAGGTGTCTGGACCCACAGGATAAATAAAACTGCTTCTGGATTGGCACGCACACAATGTTTGCCGCTGCTTCTCGAGCTGCTTTTTTTTAGTTTGTAGACTTAACAGCTACACGCCTGTACCTAAACATTCTATATTTTAGTGGTGGCACTACTGATAAGCTGTGTCTGCACAGCGCGTCGGCACCGCCTGCACCGACATGCACATGTTCTGAATCAATCATGGGCCACTGGACCACAGTCCACTCGCAGTGCCCGTGCAAAAGTTTTGCAATTCCTCTACAGAAACTTCCCGAGTATTCGAAGTTGAAATCTTGCTCCTTTATAAATTTGTACATTTTCGGCCATCCTGGAGTGTTCTGGTGTCTCAAAAAAAAAACAGGAACCTGTTGACAGGCCCGCAGGGGGCCCATACGTGGTAGCAGCGGCAGTGTTCCTTCCGTCGCATTTCTTGATTTGTGGCTCGTTAACCAAACAAACAATGTAGCACGTTGTTCTTTTTCTGATTGCATTAGTGTAAGTCGATATACTTCACTTGAAAAATTTAGGAGAATCGAAGATGGGCTTCCCGGGAAAAAAATTTTTAAGTGATGCAATTTAAGTAAAATGTTTAAGCTTGAATGCCTCACATCTACAGTTGGCTAGGACAAAGATATTCCTCTCAAATGTCAACTGCATTTATGTCAGCAGGCTGGTGAAATTTGAAAACAGTGCTCTGTACAGATGAGAAAAAACATCTGAACTTGAAGCAATATTTCAGAACCTTCGATCTTGGCAGTTTTTTCCGCTTAATGTCAAAGCAGCGATACTTTGTGTTAAAAAGACAATCAATCCTATTCATCCGTCTCAAACTAATTATTCTGAGAGTTGTATCCGCAACACTCCTTTTCTTTGGGATCAACAAAAATGTCGATTTAGCAACATCCTCAGAACGACCTTTGACCAACCAAACACTTGTAAATTCTTTTTCCGGTAGAGATTTCTTCATCCAGAACACATTTTGTACTCCTCAGCACTGATGCATATAATAGAATTTTTTCATCAAATTAAAAGTGGCTACAAGGATGCCCAGTCAAACTTGCCTCAAACATACTGTAAACAACTTTTGTGGAACAGGCACTGTCTACCTGTGTGCCTGACATTGAATGCTGCGCCAGTGATATGCTGGTTTTGCTGGTGTAGGTAAGTCTTTTTCATAATTACCTTCTTTTGCTCAGCGCTGGATTGTCAAGTCGTATTTAATATATCCTTGTTCTACGAAAAAAGGAGGCACCGGTGCTGCTTAAAGGTGCCAACGTATCTTAAATATTATGTATTAAAAAATTTTCAATTATAAATTATCCACATAAGTCGATGTGCCATCTCCATCAGCGTAAAAGGGACTGCGCTGAAATTACAGGCTTCCTCAGAAAAGTGTGAGGAACGGAAGAGTCTTGGGAGAAGGCAGGAATGTATAATCAAGCGGCGAGCCACCAAGTACATATTCATGCCAAGCAAAAGAAATAAAATAAGCTCATGAGTAGCAATGAGTGCCAGGGGTATACCCATCCTATATTGGACCTATGTGACACCATTCCTTTACCCATGAAATAACCAATGAGAGCCACATTTTTTAACTACTTTTTCCACCATCCAGCTTAGTGTCCCGCAACAGCAAATCATAACACCGTTTGAAGCTGAAGAGCAAAGGAGCAAACATGAAGAGGCAGCAGACCGCGACGAGAGTTATCCATGCTCTAACGACAGCAGGTATCAAATGACTGGGAATGTGGGGCCATTGCAGTAGACCACATGCATTATGCAGCAACTGGGTTGGCATTGAAAAATACAGAAGGCTATGTGTGAGAAAGCCTAACATTGCAGACTTATGGTAGATGGTGCTAGCAGAAAGTAGCTATTGAAGTGGCTATATACCTATACATTAGAAACTGCAAAGCTAGGGCTTGGTTACAATGAAAAAAAAAAGAAGCGGCTGTTGCCCAAGGGACGGGTGAAGCACTATGCAGTGCAGTTTTGTAGCTGTCTGGAACACATTGCAGGTCGTCGCATAGTACAATTATTTCGGTATGACGTTATGCTCAGATATAGCTATATACAGCCAACAACACCACCATCTGCCTATCACCTGCAAATAGGGAATGCTCAAAGCGACGGCAGCAAGCAGTCAGATGCACTGCTGTTCGATCCCACGGAGCAGTTGGAAATGACACAGCCCAAGGAGACCTGGCTGGTCCAACTTTAACTCATGGCAGGCGTCAAATAAGCTGGCTTTTCATTGCCAGTTGCAGTTTATGCAGAGGGAGAGCGATGGGCCAAACTAGTCTTCGAACACCTGGCGGCGAGTTGGCTGTGCACGAACTACACAAACTGCATGTACCACCTAAAGTAACGGACTCTTCATGGCAGCTGTGCAAGCGGGCTCAATGAAACAGTGCTTAGTCGTGTTCAGGAGAGGCTCTGTGGCAGCAGTCACTTAGCAGCAAGACCGCAATGAGCATAGTATATCGCAGGCACAAGAGGACCATCAACACGGTACAGCTTTACAATAACAGTGTTGGGAGCCGCTTGCTCTTGAGGTATGAGCCAGGGCAGCGTCGATGAACGTATGAGTGAGTTGCTCGAAGTGCTTTGCCGCATCGGTGGTGACATCAACTATGGAGATATGGTGCTGCAGTGTGCAGGAGCTACACTAATTGTCCAAAGAACATCTCTATCCAAGTTGCGTTGGGCTTTGAGGATACCCACGGTGTGGTCAACATGGACACCGTAGAGCGACTGAAGCGGCGCTTTTAGAGGTGGGGAATCGCAACATTCTAGAAGCAATCAGGAGGGAGTTGTATGTGATTATATATTTTTGCCCTACTTGGTATTAACACTTCAGCATTCTTAGGGTGCTTCACACACTTTCTACAAGCTATGCATGTTTGTATGTATGCATCTCTACGTTTGTACCTAACTATTTTTCCACCTACCTGGGTCACTGGGTGGCCTGTGGTTATTCGACCCATCTGGCTGCTGTGCTGAGGTAACAGGGTTCCAAACCCGCCATCGGACCAACTTGGGTCACTGAGTACGTGCCAATGTGTACATGTATGGCGCTCGACAATGAACATCTTTCATTCACACCGACATGGGACAAGGCAGATGAGGGAGTGGGTAAGCACCGCTATTCGAAGAAACTTTGACGCTGACTTGGAGCACTGGATATATGCCACTCTGGCCTGTGCTGGTCCTCACTGTGCCTTTTACAGCAAAGCTGAATATGGCTGTCCCGGCAAACTTTCTGCGTCCATGCGTGTACACCGTCGCGTCAACAAAGAAAAATTTTCGTCTCCAGAGCTAGTGTGAGAGTAGAGTGTTGTAGCAAAGAGAAAGAAATCAAACAAGAGGGGACACTCGGCGAAAACTGGCAACAGGAAATACGTCACACTAGTATTAACACCGACTGTTTGCTGCCAAGAGCATCGAAAAAGAAAGGATGTGAAATCAAGTTAAGAGAAATTGTTTCATTTTTTTTTTATTCTTTCCTGGCAAGAGTAAAAATATCTGCGTTTAAATTAAACTGTCTGGCTTACTTCTGTTGCCTAGCAACAGGCAAATCAGCAAATGACGAGCCAGATGCATGCGTAATTTGTCAGACACATCAGTTGGTTATTTATTCTACGGACACATCGCCGAAGCCAGCGAGACCGGCTGCGCATCTGAGCGTTGGCCTGTTCGGCGACTTGTCCGCCTGTTTCTCTATTTTTGGATTTAGCCTGGTTTGGTGCGGCTCCCGGCAAATTCTTGCGTTCCTTCTGAACTTCGACAAGGCGCCATTGCACTGTTGGATACTGCAAGGTGAGAAATTTTGTTGGACAGTCTGCGACACATTTCAAGCAATTAGGCTTGCAGCACAGCACCTAGGCTAGATTTGCGACGCAGTAAACGAAAAACGGCACGGCCATCGTAATGCAGTTAACTTGAATTAATGGCTCGTACTGGGAGATGTGTGCGACGCTTTCTATGAGCCCCAATATTTACTTATTTCGGTAGTTTTTGGGCACGCTAGTCGCACAGGGAGCTGTGACGCAGTTTCGCGTGTCCTGAATCTTACTGCGACAAGTTAGCGACAATTTTTATGGCCCCGCAACAATTTAAGCCTTCTTTCGGTACTCACACTTGTCGAAAATGCGACGAGCAATTGCGAAGAGTGATAACACAGGAGTGTGTTACTTGCGCCGGCAGAACGCGCAAAAGATAATGCCAAGTAGCTCAAATTCCAGGAACTTGTAACTCGAAAATTCTGTCTTCTTAGCAACTGAAGACAGGCTTTGCACCCACGCATTTTTCTTGAGTGCGAGTAGAAGGAATTCTGCTAGCGTCCAGCGTGTTCTGATTGAGAGCCTGTGTTGTGGCCATCTGTGTGTATTCATAGCATACTATCGCGTTGGTTGTAGCCAAGTTCTCCTGGAAACGCACAGTAGCCCGTGTGTTCGTGCTCTTAAAGTGCAAGAAACAAGGCCCGGGAAAAGGGGAATGATTGTAAATAGGATGTTTACATGGTATGTACGGTATTGTTTGGGATGAGTCGGGTATTTTCTACACCGTGTATGTAAAAGCCAACTGCTTTTGTTTGTAATGCCACCCATTCACCACTTTCGCACGTTTCGCCTCTACACGCACTATTCGTACATGTTAAAGGGACCCTGAAACGATTTTGGCGATTTTCTACAAACGTACTGAGTCGTTAGAGTAGGTTCTTCTGATCATTAATTGATGCATCTAAGTGCTCTGCGTAAAGCGTGTAATTTATTATAAGGTTTTAAAAATACCCATCGCTGCCGATCGCAGCGCACTGCTCGGCGGAATTTTAAGCCGCCCCTACCCATATGATGCAAATAACCCATATTACGTCACATGGGCGAGCTATCTGATTGGCTGACCAGGGCGCGTGGTCGATAATTTTTCCAACTTTATGGTGAAGAAATGATGCTCGTAATAGTTGGAATGTTAGTTACTTTGTTTTTGTAAAAAGAAAATAACTTAAAGAGAATACACCAGAATAGTTTTTTAGTACACTTCAGCACTTCCGGCACACAGCAAGTGTCGTCTGCTTGTGTTACAACGTACTCCATTTTGACGAGAGCTCCGCGGTGAGAGTCGGTCTCAGTCTTTTCGCGAGCACTATGATTCGACTTTGTTGCCTTGTGGACTGCAAACCTAGCGACCTGCAAACCGCGAGTCCAGTATTAGGGCAAACGCAAGCGCAAGGGGACAGGGTCTGGCCGCTTGACTGTGCCGGGATGACCCACGAGATGAGCAGAAGGGCTAATGTGAACGGTCTGCACGGTGCAGCCACCTGGTGGCACAGAGCTCAACCATACACAGTAGCAGCAACGAAGTGTATTCTTTGCTGCTGGTGTGTATTTTTCGCAGGAATGTAATCATCAACACGTTGATTTAAAAATGTTTAAAATGCTTTACACTTGGTTAGAGCAATATTAGCGCTTTGTTTGACTGGTTAAGCGCTGCGCCAGCAAGTGTCTGGACCGTGCAGACCGATCAGGCTGCTCACGTACGTCTACGCTAAAGTTCCTTCATCAGCTTGAGTTTATGCCTCCAGTCATTTGCCGAAATGACCAGCTTGCCTGTTTTTAGCGGAGTACCGGACACGTTCGGCGCTACGACAGAATGCTCGCAACGCACGCTGCTTCGATAGCTCTCGGTCGACGGCCAAGCGGCTAGCGGAGAGGTCTCGCGCGGGAGGGGGCGTGCTCCTAAACAACCGGAAGTGAGCGATGTGACGTCGCATTGTGACGCTGAACCAGTGAAGGCGGAGCTCAGCGCCGCTCGCTCGGCGAGCGAGTTGAGGAGGAAAAGCATAGCTAGGGAGGAGGGTAACTTCTAATCGCTTGCAGCTCCATTAATACGTAACGCTTCACTTAAATTGCGGTGCGAATGTTCTACTTAAGCTGTACCCTACGCGCCTACAAAATTTGTCCGAACCGTTTCAGGGGCCCTTTAATACCAAAATGGCACTTGCTTGTAATCTAATTTTTTCAGCTGACGTCATCTGGTGGAGCTTCATACAGGAACTACTGCTGCTTACCTGGTGCCACAACGTTGGATGAATGCACAAAAAGCCCACGACAAGCATTTATATAGAATAAAATAAACATTTCCTCATTTCAAAAGGCACTTTGCACCTTGCGTCTTTATGAAATTGCACCTTGCGTCTTTATGAAGTTGCACGTGGCACATATTTGATAGAGGCTTGTAAAGATTGTTTGCAATCAATTTTAATTTTTCTTAATAGAACGATATTGCACGAAGACGGCGCGCATTTAAGCTGTAGAAGCAAAAAAAAGAAGAAATAGATCAGCACAGCAGGCATAATGCGTACCAGCTAGCGTTGAAACGCATGTGCCCAAAACCGACACCGCAAATGTGGTTCAGGTATTAACGCCGACGGCTTGGTGCACTGCGTCAATTCGGCCGCTGGGCTCCATGGGAGTGTGCGCTCTTATTCAATACTTTCTCTATGCTTGTAGGTTGATCAGCATAAGTGTCAAAACCTATGGTGTATGGCCGAATTGTTCATCCTAGGAGACTCGTCGCAAGTGTCAAGTCAAGGGACTGATGACCCAGTGTTCTCGGCGTGGTGCTCGTTCGCTGCCGCTAGACGGTGCGCGCCACTATTGCAACCGTATCCATGTAAAGACCATAATAAATGGACACATATATATCGTCCAATGTGTGTTCACCTATACAGTGATGTCAGCGGCGCCTAGCGACCTTATTGACAGTTCTTGAGCGGTTCCGTGGGGCAGACTCGTATCGTGCACACAGAAGAGGAGCAACATGTCCCAGAACGACGACTGGAGTGACAACGAAAATGGGCATGACAGTGGTGGGAACCAGCTTAGGCCGGTAATGCGTCCGTCGATGAGCATGACCGTCGTGCGTGTCAACAGACGAAGACGCGCAATGTGCCCGCCAAGAATGGCCAGCTTCGCTGGTCGTTCTTCGCAGAGTGGAAGGGCTGATGAATTTTTGTTACCGACTTGGGTCAGAAGGTATGCTAGATGCGCGCCGCTCTTTAATGAACATGCCGCTTTGAGTCGCCTTGAGAGACTGAGAATGCCCCGTCCTGCAATGACGAATTCAAGGCTCCGTAAACTTCGATGCTGGATATAATCGGACCCACCTCACAAGGGTTCCTCAAGGACAGCAACCCGATGCGTTAGCAGACTGTGCCACAGTGCACTAGGTATCTGCCGTTTTCAATGAGCGTCTCGCCAACTTGGGTCAATGAGTATGAGCTACTAGTCGCACAGCAAGTGAGGAAATATTTCTCACGGTTCGTATACCGGTATACCGGCACCGGTTCACAGCGCTTCTCATCTCAGCGGCCACGCACAGACTTCTCAGCAGTGCTACCAGCTGGCACAGCGTAACCCGAAAGAAGCGCAAGAGCCTGGTTGCTGCACGACGCGTATCTTAGCGTTGGCATGCACCTGCAGGCCATGCATTTCGGATGCGACCCCAGGCTTGGCAGCGCTATATGATGCCGAGTGTGAAATAGATGTCCCGTTGCAGTACATGCCTCCTAAATAACTCGTTTCGATGGTGGCAATACATTGTGTCGCTATATTAATTCAATGCTAATGCATTACCGTCGACTGTCATCGTGAGACGAGTCCTGCCGATTCTTCATGAGCGATATTTTTTTTTATTTATAGCTAGTATGTGAATTGCACCCGATTCAAAGGGTGAATCCTCATATCATCCCGCGCAAAGAGCAGAACCGATGGCGGACAGGATTGCCGACCACCTCACTGTCTGTCCGTTTTCTTAAAAACTATTGGTTTATTTACAGCCACATTAGCACACTGGCTACGGCCACAAATCCGGTGCAGTAATGCATCGCGCGATAATGAGAACAAATGCATGCGCAAACCCCTCTATAGTCGGATACAACTTGAGAAAAAAGGGGGCGTTTACTCCTCCGAGGCGGAGGCACACGAGCATCCACCAATAGGCGCGCGCTCTGGACAAACGTCATGAGCCAGACGGCCGGTGATCCCGCCGACGGAGAAGATGGCCGCCCGCGCTTCGAACTGGGCGAGGTCGCGTCAGCTGTGCGCTTCAGCCCCTCGTCAGAGTGGATTCCAGAACTGTTTGTGAAGGTCTAACATGCCGGAAATATTACTGCGAGCTTACGATGCGCCATTTGTGCTGCGTGCATTTATTCTGAGCCGTAATCCGGCGAAGGAACATTGCAGCGAGCATCGCTGGCGCTGCGCTACGCTTTGCCTGTAAACAGGATCCCGTTGCGACCACTGCGAACACACGTGCTGCGTGCGTGTTGCATGTTGTTTTATTTCGCTTCCGAGAGAAGTTACGGCGAGAAAGTTTTCCAAAGGCTGGAGCCTATGGTAGCGGCGAGTGTGTTCGTATACTGTGTCGCTGTGTTTTTCGTCGGACGGGGTGAAGCGATGGAGCAAAACCATTCTCAGGAGAAATCAGAAAAGTGCGCGCAACAGAAACTATTTGCAGAAGAAGCCTTCAACGCGCGCAACAGAAACTATTTGCAGAAGAAGCCTTCAACGCGCGCAACAGAAACTATTTGCAGAAGAAGCCTTCAACGCGCGCAACAGAAACTATTTGCAGAAGAAGCCTTCAACTCAAATATTTGTCGCCGTTAACGTAGCGTGAACTATAATAGAGAGATTGAGCTTTTCCGGTATTCCGGTAAAACGCAGGCGGATGGGACGTTGGGGCGGAGGCGTAAACGTGAGCGGTCGAGTGGTCTACATGGTGGAGCCACCTGGTGACGCAGTGCTCAAACAGACAGAAACAGTTAATGTTGCAGTAACCGAGCGTATTCTTCTTCTTCGCTGCTGGTGTAAATTTTCGGCACTCGCATGATCGTGTTGCTGCCCCAACGCCCCGACCCGTCCGCCTGCGTTTTACCGGAATACCGGGCAAGCTAAAACTCTCTGTTGTCAGCAGTGAGATAGACGAGCGTCTAGCGACGGTGTTCGAGCGTTGTGTAGCACCGTCGATTGCAGTCCACCAGTTCTCACAGCACGCGCAAGCTGTAGAATCCGTGCTGTGAAATTGTGAAAACACGAAACCAAAAAATATATATTTTCTGCAATTTAAAACCAAGAATATTTATTTAAAATGATGAATGAAGCATTTTTGCACCTTCCTGCCTCTACCGTATTCTCGCCCAAGGTTTGTAATGGTTGCGATAAATGAATTGTTTTATATAAGTACTTTTTCAATAGCAACTGATTCATTTTAAGCTTGAGAAACGAGTAGCAGATACGCCGTGTGCAAGTGAACAAGCGGAAAAGCGTTGCAAAGATGCTCTTTCTACTTTTGTCACTTGCAATGAAGCTGAAGAGCAGACGACGGGCAGCGTTGTGAAAGGCACGGGGTTATTTTTCTGCCGCTATCTGGCATGTGCTGTGGCACATGAGATCTTTAATAAACCAGTAATCAAAATGCAAAAGTCTTTATTTATACCGAGAATTAAGCGTTTCAGGAGCACGATGTTTTGAGCGGGACTATTTTAGTCGCGGAGGCAATCGGCTATCGCGCTTCGGTCATCTGGGCGGGGCCTCCCCTTTTTTCTAAAGTTGTATCCGACTATAGTGAACTATAAGGGCACGTTCACACTGGGGCACCCGAAGTTATAGTGGCGCGGAATTCAATTTGGCGGCGACGAGTTCCGCCGAGAAGGCCCTCTCCATGCCTATCGCCTCCAGACCGATTTCTGACACCACTGACCGCTGGAATCCTTCGCCGCAAACTAACCAAAACCCGAGACAAATTTGAAAGATGGCAGTTGCGATATTTCAGTCGCAGTTGCCAAAGCAAGTCGAAACAGCGGAAATGCGAATAGAATTCTCAATATTTTACTTTCCTATCCAACTTCATTTCTGTCCTGTCAACTCGTTCCTTCCCATATTTGTTTTTCCCAGATGACTCGGGATAACCTAGTGTAGTAAATTCAGCCTTGGGGATGGTATATTAGGTTATAACAGCTATGTGCAGCTGACTGTATTTCCTTGATAATGATGACGCAGCGCACTTAAATCAGACAAGTCTACGCACACATGAAAAAGGACATACGAGGTGTGTTCAAAAAGAAACTGAACTTTTGAAATAGCCCGCCAACCGGCAAAGGGAGTGCGCCGCGGCTACTAAGCGCATGCAGCGGCAGGTTTAGACAACAAACTGCCATTTCCTGCATTTCACCATACAGAAAGAAATTCAACGAGAGGGGACACTCGACAGAAACTGGCAACAGGAAACACGTCGCGCCTAGTATCAACTCCATCCGTTAGTTGACGTGAGCATCAGAAAAAAAGACTGTGAAATGAACTTACAGACGTTTAATTTTTTTTATTCTTTCCCACTAAACCTATGAAAGTTTTGCATGTAAATGAACTTATACTTTGCAACTTATTTTTCTTTCATTGCCTAGCAACAAGCTAGCAGCACGCCAGACGCGCGTGCATACGTCATGCACCAGAGATGTCACAGGAACGAGCGAGGCCTGCTGCGCATGTGAAGCTCGCGTGCTCGGCGACCCGTCTGTTTTCGATGTAGCCCGTTTTTTGAGCTACCAGCGTTCTATTGTGTTACGTCTGCATTTCGACACGGCACCGCTGCACTACTGGACTACAGCAGGGTGAGGAGTTTTGTTCGACTGTCTGCGACGCACTTCAAGCACATTTAGGCTTATTGCACAAAACAACCTATACTCGCACTTTTTAGCGCCTATAGGTGGAGCGGAGAACGTTTCAATGTGGCGGGGATAGGGGGTGGTAGAGGCGATAAGAAAGCGTGCGCACCTGCAGAAGCAGGCGGCCTACGGGCCTCTGGTAACTCTAAGCGCGATCCTTGACCTTGCTAAGGACACGCAGAGATGCGATGTCGAAGGAGAGGCTACGTTTAAAGCTGGCCACATAACATGGCGTGGAATACGAGAGACGACAAGCGCGGCTGTCCAGGTCGAGTGACTGCCTGCAGACAAGCCGCGCCGTTAGAGGCCCGCCGCATGCTATAAAAGTTAAAGTCTGCGATGTAACCGGCACCGTAAAGGTCACTATTTCTCCTTACGTTTTGTAATCTATACGCGATGTGCGAAAATTGACACCAAGCACTTAATCGGTTGCGTTCGTATGTAAACAAAGCACAGTACCCCCCTTGCCGCTATGTGTGCATTCAAGACGAGATACATGACTCCATGCACCAGCTTAGTTGCGGAATGCTTGTTAAAAATGCCAGATGGCACAGAAACATTTCAGTAGTGTCGATTTACAATATTGACACAGATGTGGGGCTCCCGCACCGCAGAACGGCGCGCACAAATGTCGGCGCCATGAAACACGATGAAGTGCGTAGGCTGCACGTTCTTCTCCTGACCCGCCATTAAAGAGAAACGTCTCTTTTGTAACACTCCGTCTCCAACCTACGTTACATTTTTTTCGTGGAGGTGCTGGGTAACCCAGATTGCTGAGACGACGCGGTTTCAAATGTGGCAGCTTCAGTTACATCAGTGATTTCGCGAAGGAATGCGATTGTCGTTCCTCGCGGTACATGCCGATACTCGTTGCTAAAGTTTGTTAGCAAAACGACTGAACATTTGTTTCGAACCTGAAGAAGCCCTCTGGCTATATAAATGTGGCGCTCAAGAAGCAGGGGCATGTTCGCCTCAGCAATTCCTCGGCGTCGTCCTCCATGTCGCATCGGACAAGGGTAAGCACGCTGCTCTGGGGTAGCAACGTGACGTGATCGTCAGCTACGCGAAGCGCGACGTCATGGTCGTTGCATTACTGTTCGCTATGGCTTGCGTAGTAGCGAAGCTCACTCTAGACTCTTGCAGGTTCGCCTGAAGGAAATCCATGCCGAGTATAAGGTCCTTTGAACATTCAGGAAGAATGACGAAGTCGCCGATGTACGTGAAGCCCCGAATGTTGACTCGCGCCGTGTACCGGCCCATTGGAGTTACGAGGTGCCCTCCTGCAGTACGAATCTGAGTTCCGGTCCATTGCGTCGAAACTTGGTTCAGTATACGCGCGAGATTCTGGCTCATAACAGACGTGTCCGCACCCGTGTCGATTAACGCCGTGACTCTTCGTGGTCATCTATGGTAACCGGTACGTCGCAAGATACTGACACCGAACTACGCTGTTTTCTGTGTCTCAATTACGTCGTATCGCGGTTGTCGTAGTGGAGGATCTTCAGCGTTTGCAACATCAGCGACCTCACCTCCGCAGGTCACTGGATTCAGTTTTCCCGGGAGGCAGAGCTGGGTGAGCAACGCCTCGTTGCTCTCGGCGTGAAGAGGGGGCACGAAGACCTGTTTCGAGCGGGTGACGGTGACCGGGGTTCACGGAATCATACGGCAAACGAGGTCCTGGCGTCCGTGAGGTATGCTTCAATCTCCAGGGGGCGTTCACCATTGCGCGGGCACGGCGCATTCAGTGAAAATCCACGGAGCCCAGCTCGGCGGTAAGGACACGCCTTGTAGAGGTGATCGGCTTCATCGCAATGAGAACACAAGGGCCTCCGGTCTGCGGTGCGTTATACGTCGCTCTTGCGGGGTGGTCGTGTTTCAGCCATCAATGACGTGCGGCGAAGTCTGAAGTCGCCAGTTGCTTCTTCAACGGCGGGCACACCATGAAAGTCCGGGACGTCTCACACATCGTAAAAAGTCGGGGACAACGAACTTCGTGCAGCTTCCGCATACGACATGCAAGGTTGTGGCTGTCGAACCTCGTGCTGTGGTGTCTCGCTTCGCTCTGGGACTTGGACTGCCTGCCTTATTTCCTCCCGGACGACCTCAGCCAGAGCGAGTCGCTGTACCGATGCTGGAGCCACCTCAAGCTTTTGGAGCTCTCCTCGAACAAGCCTAATGAGCTCCCGCAAGGCGTCGGTATTGTCCAGGGGTACAGCGAGAGGGTCACGCGATAGGCTTGACACGTCGCGGTTGTACTGCCTTGTTCGCTGCTGCAGTGCCTTTTCTATTGATATGGCTTCCGCGGGAAACTCTGCAACGGTCTATGGTGGGTTGCGTATTAGGGCACCGAATAACCCTTGCTTGACACCGCGCATCAAGTTCCTGAGGTACTTTTCTTCCGGTAAGGACGGATCCGCGCGTCGGAAAAGTCGGCACATATCTTCGACAAACATTGCGACGCTTTCGTTCGGCCGCTGTACTCTCGCCTGATTTGCAGATTCAGCTCGCTCCTTGCGATCGAGGCTGGCGTATGTGCCGATTAGCTGCCGTCGGAATTCGTCCCATGTCGATAGGGCCGCTTCACGGTTCTCAAACCATGTCCGCGCATAGTCCTCGAGAGCAAAGTTGGCGTTGCGTAGCTTGCGCTCTGGAGTCCAGCCGTTGTATTCTGCGACACGCTCAAAGTGATCGAGCCAGTCCTCTACATCCTCGAAGGTGTCCCCATGGAAGGACGTGGGGATTCGCGGCTGGTTGAGGTCGACCTCGGTCGGCGCGGTCGAGGATGATGGAACCGACGTACTCATCCTTCTGACTTGATTGGTTAGCGGCTCGTGCTCAGGTGGCAGTCCTTGAAGCAGGCGGCTTGTCCATACGTGCACAGGAGTCAGCTCGACCGGACTTCGTACTGGGCTTGTAGACGGTGTTCTATCTGGGAGTGGTAGCATGTACCCCGCACCTCCACCAGAAAAATGTAACGTAGGTTGGAGACGGAGTGTTTCAAAAGAGAAGTTTCTGTTTAATGGCGGGCCAGAAGAAGAATGTGCAGCCTACGCACTTCGTCTTTCATGGCGCCGACCTTTGCGCGCTCCGTTCTGCGGTGCGGGAGCCCCACATCTTTGTTTCAATATATGAGCGAGACGATGAGTGTGCCAGCGCGCAGTTTACAGCGCGTTTAGCGCTTTCGCGTGCTGTAGGGAAGCTCGCATGGGCAGTCTTCATCAATGACCGCTTCAGGTACGCAGTCCTGGCCCTTGTTTCGTGCAACATTGTCATGGAAGAGATGCTTTATGACCAAACAGAACAAATAAAAAATCAGAAACGCGTGCGCGCGACCTTCGATCGGTACACGACTTTCGCCACGGCCAAAATAAAAAAAGCGAATGCTTTGTGCATTGACCGCCTGCTTCATTCCCACGCAGAACGACTAAGAACCAGCTGCGGAATACGTTACATAGTTTGCAATGCTCGCGACGCAGCGTCAAGCACCGTCGCAGAATATTTATCGAAACAGCGCTAGTGCAGGCGGAAAATTTGATACACGGTGACACTTCCGTACTTAAATTTACATGGGAATCTGGAGGGCTTTCTTCGGTCAACCCTGCTGCTGTTGCTTCGTGGGACCGCAGAATGTTTTGCAAAGGCACGGCGTGTCTCTTAAGTCGCTTTAGTAAGGGCTTCAACTCGTCTTTAAGGCAAAGTTTCACATTCAGCTCGCAACAAAAATCAAATGAAATCATTGAGAGTAGCGCAACGGTCAATTACACTCACTAAGGTGGCCCCAAAAGAAGTAGTCTTCGTTCAAATACTCCCTACATGCTCCCGATGCGGAGCTTGACCGCCCACACTTCCTCCGTTCTTTTCTACTCTTTTAGAAAGTGGTGCAGGCTTACTTTTCCCAATAATTCACGATTTGTGCATTGTGGCACACTGCACATGCGGTTGCTCTTTGCTCATTTACTGTTTTTTATTTCATATCGAAGAGTACCAAAACGCCAACACAGCTGCAGAAACCGCGTGAGCGGAAAATCCATCACCTCCTCTCGGCTTCCGAAAAAATCCGCGCAGCGGCGCTAGCGTATCTGGAAAGCGCGAATAAGGTCTCTTCGATTTGGCTTGCACTGGCCACGGCCGGACTCGAGCGGCAGCGGCGTGTGTTGTTACAGCCTGCGCATACGCCCGGCGAGCAAGGGAAAAATTTCTCAGCGCCTCGCGCCACCACCGCTCGCCGCGAGGGCGCGGCGGCCCTACCCCTCCTAAAGTAGAGGCACTGGAAAAAATTTCAGAGTACCGCAATGGTCGGGATTTGACTGGCAACACTAAGCCGCCACCGCCATATACCTTCCAAGCCGACTGCGTCCCGGGAAGGCCGCCGTGTTGGAAGAGCTTGATATTCGGTGATACATCGGGTTGAGTGTTTACTGAAGTACAAATACTTTGTGCCCGGAGATAACAGTAGCTAAAAACGAAAATAAAATGTCATGTTGTGCGAAGTAATGCAGCCGGTGGTTGTTTTGCACGCCGATCGTGTTTACTGCTGGAACTGTGCTACGATTGTGGGCAGCAGCTTAGCGCTGCTATCGGGAGCTTATGCACGCGTTTTTTTTTCCCTTCCGCGGAGCGAGCTACGAAGAAAACATTTCGTCACTTCGAGCCGGAATGAGGCAAGCTTGTGCTTTTGGGCATGAACATCGTGGACCGCCATCGGCTTCTATTGAATGTTTCCAAGCAGGACGAAACTAACCTCTGACAGTGTCACAGGCACATACGTTCATTGTACAATTTCACAAGCTAAATAGGATACATCTAATTTAGTTTGTAAACGGATACCGCGCGTTCTCGATTCTGTAGGGCGACTTTGTCCGCCGTATACGCACGACACACTGCCGTGTGCGCACCGGTGTTTGGCCGTGATCGTAAGACGATCTGTGCACAGCAGGTGTAAAAACCAACTTTGATGACCATTTTGCGCACTAAATCTTGCGGAAGGCCAATCAATATGAGCCATTTGCGTGATTACAGCAACGTATATGTACTTCTGTACACTGAAAATGAGCGAGAGTTTGCTACATTGCGATTTATGAACGCGGCTGTCTATTGCGTTCATGAGCGGCTACTCTTCTCAACTTATTTATGACTGTTTTCTTAGACTGCCAAGATTTGCTGCCTGTGTAAAAAAAAGCAGGAACGCCCGCTGGTGACGCAGCACTTTTTTTTTCTAAGTTACATAAGCGATGTATAAAATTCTTGTGCTTTTAGAGCGGCTTATGTAACATCCATAGTGACAGAGTGAAACCAAAGCTACTGGGTATTCTGCTGTTTTGTATTTCCTGATATGCATCAAGCACAACATTTGGTTACGCACCGTAGCATTTCAACATAAAACATAATATGTATGCTGACTTCAGTTCATTGCATGTGCTCGGCTTATAAGCTCAAAATTTGAAGCATGTGTTGTGAATATCACCTGGCCATTGGTTTGAAGCTCGAAATGCGTATGTATAAATGAGCAAAGGATAAGTGGAAAAAAGGAAGTATCATGGGCCTCGTATTGACCATGTTTTTATGCGAAGCATATTACGAGGGCTCAACCCAGCTCCTCAGGCGCGGCGGTGACCATGAAATCACGTGACACCGTGACGTCACGACAGAGGAGAAGTGGCTTTGGCTCAACTCTTGCAAGACGGGCTGGGTGGGAATCGAACCAGGGTCTCCGGAGTGTGGGACGGAGACGCTACCACTGAGCCACGAGTACAACGCTTCAAAGCGGTACAAAAGCGCCTCTAGTGAATGCGGTGTTGCCTTAGAAACGCGCTGTTTCTAAGGCGTGCGTCTCTTGCTCAGGCGCACATTTCGTTGCCGCGCCGAACGCTGCTTTGCTCGACGCTCACCGCGTCCAATGCGGGGCGCGTAGTCGCTGCCCTGTAGCCCATTGTCTTACACCCCTTGGCGGGTCGACGGGAACGCTGTCGCGTTCCACTCTTGAAGGCGAAGAAGTAATGCATGAGTTGTTTCTTCGTCTAGCCGAACCAAATATAGCCAAGCAACAGCAGTTCACCAGGCTAAACAGTGGTTCAACAACCAAAATAAAGGCTAGTATGCTTCGCATCCTGGGCTTAACCTTACCTAAGCCACAGCCATTTTTTTATTGACTGCGATCGCCACGATCTGCGAAAAACAAGTGCCATATGGGTCGAGTGCACCCGAGGCGAGAGAGCGCTCACGTGCGCGGAGAAATCATGCGAGTACCTGGTGCACGTGAGGACGTGGAATTCTCGCGCGACAAGTGTGCCTTCGCGTGCCACGAGCACGGAATAACCGCGTCTGTTTAGCAACAAACGCGTGCACTTGTACCCGCGTCAAGCGTGCAAGACGCGAACGATCCCTGCAATGAACACCTATTTTCGTAGCATCGCTAACACCGCGTGCACTTCGCTTAAATTTCTTCTAAAACAGTGCCGAAAAGCACAAGCAAGGTGTGGGTGTTTTTTGTAGGCTTGAAGTTCTCCCGGCCGATTCTGTGTAACCACGCCGAACGACGCTCTCGGTTATTTTTCCCGGTCATAATCTAGAAAAAAGTCTTTCCAGACTCAGTTCGTTGCTGCATCCGTAGGCGCAGCAGCTAGGCATGATTTCCTTGCAGTCAAATGCGAGCGTGAAAAAATACGTGGGGAACCCGCGCTGCCTGCGCTCTAACTCAGCCGGCCCGCCCGGCGCTTGGAAGATATATGGCACCTCAGAAGTCACGTGGTACGGTTGGGCCAATGAACGCGTCGGCGACGCGGGGAAAACGAATGCGGTACTCTGAATTTTTTTCCAGTGACTCTATCCTAAAGCCCGTTGATAATAGTGTTTTAGTTGAGCGTGCTTGCGCTCCGCTAAGCAGCTAAGCGGAGCGGGAACGCGAATGCGCATGCGCCGTCCGCTTAGCCGAAAGCGGGATAGCGGAGCGAGGAACACGGTCCGCTTAGAAGCTGCCTAAGCGGAGCGCGGAGCGTCGTTCCGTTATCACAGCTAGAGCGCCGCTGTTAAGCCACATCGACATCAAGAGCGCCAGTCTAGTCATGGTCTAGTCAGCGCCTCTATTTTTTAGGAGGCGCTGGTCTAGTGACCGCGATTTCAAATGCAAGATGGCTCCGTACAGTGTGAACATGGTGTCTACGCTGCCCTGTTCGGCTTCTTCTGTAGTGCAGCGCAGGCCCCGTAAGCGGTTCCGCATTGACGAAGACTTGTGTTTGCTGCGCGAAGTAGCAGCTGCCGACCCCTACCAAAACCCTGCAGCATGGGAGGAAGTACTTAGAAATTTAATGCTCGCCGTGATGAGAGATTTCACTATTCGTGCTATCAAGGAGCGCGTGGATCTCCTCGTGAGGTATTTTCGCCAGCAAGATAACGTCAACCTAAGGAGGTGAGTGCCCTACTTTTCACAGTCATGTTTGCGCACTTAGTTCAGTATATGTGAAACGCACAGTCGCAACGTCACCTGATCTTATTCTCCGTAGGTCTGGCACCGAGGAGCAGTATGGAGAGAGGGAGCAATTATTGCAAGAAATCTCCGATTTGATGAAGAACGCCGGCTATGTGCCGTGAACTTTGCCCAGAACGAGCAATGGTACAGGGCCGCGGCGGCATACTACATCGGCGCGGTCGGCAATAGTCCGACAGCGCCTGGCGCGACAAATCAGAGACGCGGCCACGTCATCGATCACGTCAACGTGTCAGACGATGGCGAGACACATGGCAAGTCAAATACAGTTTGCATTTGAGCCCTTATTTCGCCCACCTTGCGCGCCCGGTGTACGAGAGCGTAACGGGTCCCAGTACACGTTCCGTAAATGTACACTTAAATGTACACGCGCGCCCGCGCCGTCTGTGATCACAGTGCGAGCACTGAGACGTCTAGTATTTGTCCATGGCTCCAGCCTAGTTTACTGAGCTGTTATGTAACACTTCTTAGACTCTTGCTAATACTGAGCTCGCCTATTGTTCTGCACCATGCAGCCAAAATGCTGCGCCCATCAGTTATTTCCTGTCAACAGAGAGAGCAAGAATACGATTACATTGTCACGAGACACTCAATTTTAGCTGCTGCTGCTCCTGCCCTTTTGTCTCGGACCAATTTCAGCATATATGTTAACTTCACTCATGTTTGCAAACACAAGACTATGAAAAGCCAAGGTAACTGGCTGGGCCGAGAAAATGAAATTGTACTCCTTTGGAATGTGTATTTGCAATATTATTCTTGAAACCAATAAAAACGTTTGGTGTCATCCCTGTGCTTTTTTTTCCCCTTGTATGCAGGTGAGGGTTGTGCATCAGACTTGTTGCTGTCAATGTACGCGAGCCACGACGAAAACACAGAAGAGCCTTCATTGGATCGGGTGTGCTACACTCAAGAAGGCAATCGGGATGAATGCAGCACAACCAGGCCAAGTCAGCAAGTGTCGGCTGCTGACCCATCACGTAGGTGCAAAGGAAGTGATAGTAAATAGTTTATTCAGTAATTCGCAATTTGTACTGCAGGCTCCTTAAAGCACGGTGTTTTTCTTTGTCTGAGCGGGGGTCAAACACACACGGCAGAAGTGCAATCTGAATTCCCTGTTTAATTACACTCATGAAGAAGGGGCGTATTTGTAGAGACATGGCATTGACGTATCAGTGTTTATTCAGGTGCACAAAGAATTACCACTGTGTACCGCAAGTTAAACCATGTCATCATTCCCGTGCAATGCCAAGCACTGTGCAACATGTTCAAATATCAAATAAAAGGAAACAAAATGTACAATGAAGCACTAACTAATGCAAGTGATAAGAGAGTATGAAATTTGATTCCCTTGTAGCACTGGACACCACCCAAGCAGAGCCGGCTACTGAAGAGAGTGAAGTGGACGAAAAAGCACAAGGGTCCATTCACACTCAGAAAAGACAGCGACAAGCACGCGCTCCTCAAACAGGTACGGCAAAGCAAACTACATTGTTCGAAAACAGATGACAGGTGGCATTGCAGCTGCACAAGACTAATATTGTGTGCATTAAGCCGAAGTACCTGCGGTTAACATTTTCTGAGCCATTGAATTGTTTTTAGTAATAATTGCTGCGTGATATCGTGGTTTCCTGTCTGACTGTTATGCACATATAACAATTCCAGTCTTATCTAGCCAAAGTAAGTGGTACCTTATGCCAGCAGTGTTATTATTGTTGTCTATTCAATTAATTCAACTATGTTTCTTCGCACTTTCTGCACTGGTGTATAGTGCACAGCACCTCGGTCCTCGATTGTCCTAGGCACAACAGTGCACCTTATATGCCCTGTCGTCGACTGCACGAGGAGCAAGGCCAGGTACTGCCACAGTGCTGGCACCCTTTAAAGGGACACTAAAGCGAAACAATAAATCAGTTTAGACTAATGAAGCATTGCTTGAGAACTCTGCAGGCAGTCATGTCAAAAATAGTTTGATTATTATATGAGAAAATGAAGGTCCAAGTATCAGTATTTGAATTTCACGCCGAAACCCCAGCGCCGGTACATCAGCATGACATCAGGGATTCCAAAGTACGTTTTCGCATTTGGGCCGCGTTGGTTGAATAAAGGTTCCTGAAACTTGCCATGTTTATCATTTGGTTCCTTTAGAACACAATGTAGTCAATCTTTACCGCTATATATAATTAGTAGGCCCTAGAAGATGCCATCAAAATCCAAGACGTCACAGCCCCCAGGTGCGGGAACTTAAGTAGGCATCGCCACCCGTATTTCGTTCTTGCGCTTTTTCTGGCTTACCAAACGTCTTATCGCTGTAAGAGTGGCGTTTTTGGTGTTGTAGAACGGTAATTTACTGATGCAGAAGAAATGGTTTTGCACTTTAGTGTCCCTTTAACATTCCATGGAATGGGAGCAGTAGAAGTCATGCCATTGCGGAAATACTATAAAGCATTAATAACACCCAAGGGTTACAAGTGTGATTAACAAGAAGGCATTTGCAAGGTAATGTGGACAGACAGGCCACAGACCAGTTAAGTCAATGGTGAACACTTCAAATAAATCAAAAGCAATGAAGCACAGAACAGATTTCGCGACATGCGTCTTAAGGTGTGAGGACAGTGGGCACCTGATGGCTAAAAATAGGCCATGTCAAAAGGAAGTACAAAAGAGGTAGTTCAAGCAAATAACCGTTCAGCAGATAGAACACATTGTTTTAGCACATACAGTAATGTAAAAACAAAATAAAATTAAAGAAGTCAACCTAATGACTGCATTTGTGATTGATGCGAGTAAAAACAATGGGGATGTCTTGAGATGAACGTACTTTGATATTTCTTCGCTACTTTTCAGGAATTAGAGGCCTGCAAGCTATGGGGCTGGAGCTCCTGACAAGGAGAGAGAATGATTTCATCCTTCGTCAAAAGGAAATTGAACTCCAGCACCGGAAGTTGGAGTATGATGAGAGGCGTCTGGCATTGGAAGAAAAAAACGTCGCTTTCTTTGAGGAGAGACTTGAAAGACTGGAAACCCAGTGCAAGAACAATAATGAATGTATGCTTGAAAACATAAAAAATATGCTCGAGCAGCATGAAAACAACATGCTGAGCCTCCTCCAACAGCACAGCTGTTAAGTTCAGCTAGTAGGTGTGCATTCATCTTTCAATAAGGCTCTACAGAGAGACACGCACGAGTGTCCTTGTCATTCCATGCCTGTCTTTCTATGGCACTGTTTTGAAAAATGTATGAAATAAAGTGCTTCTGCTGTGTTGAAGAAACCCGAGTCAGTGTTGTGGCCTCAAATATTCCTCCAGCTGCGGGGGTTCCGCTCCAAAATATTCTGAGACCTGCGAACCGTACATGCAGGTGTGACAGTTCGCAAGAATAGCACCAACTTTATACGTACGCGAGACATTTTGCTGGCGCAGCTTCTAATTTTTTTCTAAAATCTAGAAAAGCAAACAACCCTGCTATTTTTCCGAAGCCCCACTCAACTGCCTGCCTCACAGTGCTCATCCTTTTGTTAAAGGCCAGCTGCTGCACGGTTAGGCCAGACCCGCCATCAGGCTTTAGTAGCAAAGGTCGTAAGGGGTAGGCCGGATCACCGTAGAGGCAAAAACTTCGTCTTTTCACAAGCTGCTCAAGTTTCTAGTACGTCTTGCTCCTTCGGAAGATACCTGTAATGATAGCACACAGAAACATTTTACTAATTGGAGTCACAGCTGATAGCTTTTAGTAAATTCTTGCAAAGTGCGTGTGTAGCTTGGTTACCATTAAGTGCACACACATTCTGAGGAGACTGCTTTCTGCATAGTTTTTTGATGCACATTTATTTATGCAACAAGACTAGGTTTAAGATATTCCATCTAAGTAATTTAACAGGGTGCTACCACAGTATCTGACAATGAGACTTGGATATTTCCACTGTTCCTCAGTGAATGAATTCTCTTTAATGGGTATTATTCCTCATGTAAATGTACGATTCTCTGTAAACATGTGTGCTTACAAAGAAAACCAGTTTATGGCACAAGTGTTAATCGGGACATGCCATTATTTTAACATGTTCACCTTGCTAGAATTGATATAACCACTTTCTTGCAGCCACATTGTTTTATTGCCATGTGGTTCAATACCTATTTATTTCACTGACCACCTGTACATACAACACCTAACCATTAGAATACTCGCATTCAATTATATTATAACAGCAGAAGAGCCTCTTTGGTGTGTCACAGCATTAGTGTACCATCAATTACTCACCTGTTGAAATATAATCTTGGAACTATGCTGCTCATATCATTGAATCATCTTTACACCACGATGCATATTTTAATTGTTCTTGACATCACTCCCACTACATTGTCAGAAAATTTTGAATGCTCTACCATCTCACCATAAACACTGGTCATAAGGCAGTACACTTGAAAACATTGTTTAAAATTTCCTTTATGATACGGTTGTTTTTCCAATTTTTGCTTATTTTGTCCCTGTGATACAAGTCCACAGCTATTTCACAATTACTCTAAAATTTAACAGTTCCCAGACAGCCTTGTGCTCTCAGACCTGTTTTAGTACATTTATTATACCGTTGTTTCCTGGTCCGAATCTTAAAACTTGCGTTAGGTCTGCACTTAGACATTACACACAAGCGGATCGTTTGCTGTTTCCTCCAAACAACATGGAAAGCTTGCACCTTGTCTGGTATACGTGTGACTATGTGTGTTAGTCTGAGTCACCTTATGCAGCAACTAGCTGTATATACTGACGATCATCAGTACCGTGAACTAGCCTGC
Source organism: Dermacentor albipictus (assembly GCF_038994185.2). Lineage (NCBI taxonomy): Eukaryota > Metazoa > Arthropoda > Arachnida > Ixodida > Ixodidae > Dermacentor > Dermacentor albipictus. The sequence goes on from NC_091825.1 coordinate 53,067,516, forward strand.
ATCGTGACGACTGCCCACGTATGGGCCGTTCAACTGGCAGATGATGGCATTGGGGCACATGATGGCCTGATATTTCAAAGCATGAAATCGTTTGTGCCCAGAGAAAAAGAGCTTTTGGTCCCTTGATGGTCGGCAAATGGCCCGTGCAGTACCATCGATGAAGCCCCAAAAGTTCTGTAGCGGCGCCCCTTTGGAATACACGGCCTGCAATTAAACACTGGGTGAGTAGACCGCACACTGACGCAGCACCGAGAGCGTACCTGAGAAAAGTCTTCCAATTTGGCGAGATCCAACCAGAAGTGATTATTTGCGTCTTGAAGAAGGTATCCGAAAGTGCTCTCAATGTGGGCGAGCACCGCATTTGTCGCCGACGAAATCACAGAGTAATGTCGTCCGAAGAGCGACTCCAGTTCGCGTAGCCTGTTTGGATATGCCAGACGCCGCAGAGTTAAGCAAAGACTCCGGTCTCCTGGAATTTTGACGCACTGCGGTGTAGACAAAACTTCTGGCAGTCGTAGTGCACTCTGCAGCCTTCGCAAATTATCTTGCTCGAAACGAAAATATGTCCGGAATTGTCCGCTGTCCATCCTGTCAATGTTCAGGTAGCCGTGGGCTGACAGTGGTTCTCGCCGCGTGTATTGAAGCACTTCGAGGCACAGCAAATCCATTTCGGACCACTTCAACGTGGACATGAGGAAAGGGTCCTCTAATACACTCTTCAGTGACATTGCTTGTCATGCGAACGCGAACCACTTAACGAGGCAGCCGATTCCACAAAAACTTTGCCACCGCATATGCACCTGTCAACAAGGCTTGGACTGGATCCGGAACACACTCGATGACTCTCACGAAGTCGACGCATTATTTTTCACTCGGAAAACTGCACCACTAACGCTTTAAAAACACATGCATACATGCTTTATAAACAAATAAGTTATATACATATGTTTTGATTTGTAAAATTCACATGAAGTGATTTCATTTTTTTTTTTCACTACGCCGTATTTGGTCGGAGGGCACTGCAAGCGGGAAGGGCCCGCTCCGCGATGCTAAACGCATAGCTAAAACGCGAAAACACGCTCAACTAAAACACTTTGAAAGTAGCGACACTCTACACCTCACGGCGCTTTCCTCCTCAATTCTCCTCGCCCGCCGGCTGCGCACGGCGCGCGCTTTTCCTCCTGGGCTCCAGCGGACGGGCCGCAGGATTCTATGGAGGTGTGTTATTTTGGGCCAGTTGCGCGGCCCAGTGGGGTTGAAAATTTTGAGAAATGCTAATAACAGCATCGATAATGCTGGAGGCAACGTTTATGAGGGGGTTGGTTTTTTTTCTTAAAGCCGTATGAATGGGGTATACCGATGTAAAGGGAGCTTTGAGGCGAGACGCAACAGAATGTGAGCATGATGTTCCCAGCACAGCCAACGATGTCGCTGAAAAGCGCGCGATGCTTGATATCAGCACACAAACGACAAACAACGCCACTCAGCGCGCCAGTCGATACCTTGCAGTGATCGGAAGACTTCGCTCGCAGGTTACGTATCACCGTTCTAGGTATACGAAGGTCCTGCACGATCTCACAGCCGAAAAGAAAGTGGTCGAGTACTACCGTAACAGCAAAAGCCATGCTTCGGTCAAGAAGATTCTTGCGGATTCGCAGGAAACAAGAAGGCAGTATTCCTCATTCATCAGATTGAAAGCTATGGACTGCAACGACCATGCTACCCAGAGGAAATCATTCGAGAGTGCGTGATATGGAGATTTCCATCGCCAAAAGGCTATGACCACGCCCGAACAACCAGTCTTCTAACACTGCCAGCCAAGCGCACGATCCAGAGATAGATGGGCCCAACTCCAACGTCATCGGGGATGAGCTCCGCGATGCAAGAGAGGCTGATTCACGAAGCTTCGAGGCTTAGCAGCAAACAGCACATGACTTCGCTAATAATAGACGAGGCTGCTACAAAGTCCAAATGTCTTTATGACAGAAAAGCTGACACAGTATTTGGCTTCAAAGACAGACCGAACGACAACGTGCCATCCAGCTCAAAAGCCACTCTAGCAAACAGAGTCTTGTGCTTTGTGCTCCACGGTATCACTAGCCAGTACAAAATACAGTGCGCTTACTATTTTACCAGGCAGCTGAGTGGAAGGGACTTGCTAGCATGGACGAAAGAGGTCATAGCAGCTGTGGAGTTATGTGGCTCCATTATTGTCCGCGTTGTTACGGATAATTACTCTGCCAACACGACATTGTTCAAGCACTTGGGTAACGGGTGCCTCTCAACGGCAGTGGAACACCCCCATGATAACGACCGAATAATCTTCTTGAGTTTCGACCCATGCCACGTACTCAAGAATATCCGAAGCCAATTTCTAGAGCGCGAACTGACGGACGGCGTCGGTGTCATCAGTGGTATGTTGGTGCAAAAGCTATATGATTACCAAAAAGACATGACGGTGAATTTGGCAAGAAATTTGACAAGGAAGCATGTGTATCCGTCAAATCTGGAGAAGATGAACGCGCTGCGAGCTGTGCAGGTAATCTCGCCCCCCAGTGATCACAGCGCTGGAGCACCTTCAAGAAAACTCGCACAGTGACCGTGCTCTCTTCGTTTTCAAGGAGGCAAGCTCTTCAATTCACTTCATGACAGTGATGAAGAAATGGTTTGACATTCACGATACAACTTACAAGATACAACTTACTCGATTAAGAATGCATGGATTCATCCAGATTGGAAAGTTGCCAAAATAATTTCACTACTCAAAAACCAGGCGATGGATATTCAATAGAAAACATTAGACCCATTTCTCTGACCTCAAATCTTGTAAAGTTAATCGAGAGAGTTCTTTATGGTCACATCGATAGGTGGATAGGCGAGAACCAAATATTAAGTGATTCTCAAATAGGATTCAGGCCCGGCTGCTCAATTTGGTGTGCTCATCTTGACTTGGAGAGTAGAATTCAACTCGCTCGCCGCAACAACCAGTACGCGGCCCTAGTGACATTAGACATTGCGAAGGCTTATGACAGTGTCGACCACAGTGCTTAATCAACAGACTCAATAGTGTGAATCTTTCACAGTATATAATTGCATGGATTCAAAATTTTCTAAGCGGACGAACCTTTTATTGCTATCAAAACGGTGTTTCTTCTAAACGTTACAGACAAGGGGCGTTCCTCAAGGTGCAGTACTTTCCCCAGTATTATTCAATATTTTACTAAATCACATCCCGACACATCATGACGTACAGGTATACGTATACGCTGATGATATCGCATTTTTCACGGTATCGAATGATATACATAGCCTATATAAAACTTTGCAGTCGTATCTGAATCAGATTGAAATTTGGCTAAAAGGAATACAAATGTCGCTAAATGTCAACAAAAGTGCGATCATTGTCTTTCCCTTAATCTGGGAATGATTTACACCGAAAAGCTTAATTGGCAGACACACATAGAATACATCGCATCTAAGGGAGCACGCGCTGTTGGTTTATTACGAAGAGTCTGCAGCAGTGGTTTTGGAATGCGCAGGGAGACCTTGCTGATGATTTATTGTATGTATGTCCGCCCCATTCTAGAGTTTAGATGCGTGTTATTTTCAGGAGGTCCTACGTATAAGTTACGTGCTCTGGTTATTTTAGAATGCAAATCACTACGTCTGTGTCTCGGCCTTCCAAAATTTGTAGCCAATAATATTTTATATCATGAAACTCACCTGCCTTCTCTTCAAACTCGATTTCGTATACCGACAGTCCAAACATTTCTAAACATCTATGCTTCTCCCCAGAGACGCTCCTACTATATTTTTACTCGAGAACCAACTGCATTCTTTGAGAATCAATGGTCCAGACTGCATTGTCCCCGGGTAGTTTTTGTGCAGAAGCTATTAGAGCCATTACAAATATCAATCCGTGATGTGGCTTTTCAAAATTTACCTGCTTCGACAGTAAGTATTGAATTTGGAGATATATTTCCCAATAACGCTAAGCTCCTACCTATTCGATACCTAAAAGGTTTATTAGATGACCACATTGAAACCCTCCTAATAAATGCAGTAATAGCCACAGATGCTTCTGTCAGTGAGGAGAAGGCCGGAGTGGGCATTTCTTCGACATCATTAAATTGGCCTTTCTCTCTTCGACTACCCCACTTTACGCCAATATTTCAAGCAGAGTTATTGGCGATCGTCCTAGCTCTACGGAAACTTCCCATATCTATTTCTTCAGCCGTAATCTTAACCGACTCCTTGTATGTTTGCTCCGCTTTATCTGTGCCCAATCCAAGTATTCTCCGAGAATTTCATTCATTGGTTCCCCAACATTTACGCCTCACCCACCTAGTATGGGTGCCAGGGCACGTGGGGCTCATTTTAAATGAGTCAGCAGACGCACTAGCAGCGGCATCTCTTAAAGGCCCGGTACTGAGGATCCTAAAACCTTCGGCATACGATACTTCTGCAAGATTTTAAAAATTTTCCATTCAAGAACATGCCAAATCATGTGTATTAGATAACGCCGATTTTCAGCACTTTAGATCTCCTTGGCACAGCGGATGGTGTGCAACAAGAAAATTTGAAGTTTAATCTACGCGTCTGCGTTGCCGAATACCACGGCTTAATTTCTATTCCCATAGCTCTCTTTTGGCACCTTCTCCTAAATGTTTTTACTGCAATGAACCCGAAACTATGGATCATTTCTTTATAGAGTGTCGTAGGTTCAACGTGCGCAGAAAACGACTTCTAGAAGGTCCCTTCCGCCAACTTGGATTAGCCATTACGCTACCTACCAGTCTGTCTCTGGGGGCGTCGGCACTAGGACACTGTAATAGGAACGTATGTGATGCCATATATAATTTTATCATGGAAACAAGGAGACTTCCATGCTAATTTTACTGTTTTATTTTCCAAAACAAGAAAGCAATAATATTAACTTCTAATTTAAAGAAACTATAGCATGAAAATTATTAACGATTAGAATTCATTTAATATCGCATTTTCAATAAAAAAAATCCTATTTAGGTATTTATTCCTTTTCAACCCACTGCCGCCCGATTCATGGCCAATCCCCCGTAATGGGTTGTGCTATAACTACAGGCACCAAACCAAACCAAAGCGAACTTCCCAGCTACATAAAGGACATCCAGAACGTTTCACGTCAACTATTCACGTCAAAGTCAACTGTGGAGACAGTGCGCCACCTGTTAAGGAGAGGTGTGAACTACGTGCTCACAAAAAAACTGAACAGTGACCCCATTGAAGCACTTTTCGGCAGGCTAATATCGATGTGTGGTGGCAACGATATGCTGGACGCAAGAGCTGTTACGGCTGCACTGGATCATATCGTGAAAGGAAAAGTCTTACGTCCAAAAGATGTCAAGATACTTGAAGTTGACGCTCAGGAACTGGCTGCAACACTGTCGCCAGCTCTGTTAGAAGACCTCAAAAACGTGACAAAGGATTCTGCTGCTCCGGCGCCCTCCGTAACATGCTCGGGCCTCGCATATGTAGGCGGTTATATTGCAAAGCTAATCGCTTAATTTGGATGCGATGCCTGCACTCTGCTTGTCACGACTAGTAATCGGAGTGATCCAGTTTTCAAGCTTCTGCAGGGTCAAGACAGAAGTGGGCTCTATTATTCAAAGCCAGAACTGTTAGCCCTTTTGGATAAAATAGTGATTTTCTTTGGAAAGGCTGTGGAGCAGTTGCGGACAAATGTTCTTGCGGTGTTTCAAACAATACTGTAACGCAGCTTGAAAGGTCGTGCCTACTCATATGTCCAGAAGGGGTGCATAATAGCCACGCTAGAAGGTCAGACTGCTTAATTGCTGAGAAATTCATAAGAATACACCTCATTACACGAAAACGGTCACTGATAAAAATGATAAGTCATGTACCTATGTGCACAAGCCTTCAAGGAAACATTTCAGGCTCTAATGTTCCGTAAGTTAGAGTTACCGCTGCGTGTGTGCTTGAGATTTCATATTCAAGTAGTCCTTTGTAACAGGAAAGCGCGTTTCATCATTCTAACTTATTTTCATGGCAAAGGCGTGAATCCATATCTTAGTCTTTACATCGTAAAAGCAGTTATGTATCAGTGATGTTTTGCCATTTATATCATTTTAAGGAAGCTTGCTCGTAGTGTCAGATATCATTGTATGCACTGCTCTGATAAATTAGTTTACTGTAAATAAAATATCTGTTAAACATATTATTCTGTGTTCTTTAGTAAGGGGAGCGTTAACGCTTCATTTTCTTTAATACAATAGAGACTTTTAGCTTGTACGCTATTCCGGTAAACGGGAGCGGTTTGGGCGGATTACCGAATGGTCGGGGCGTAAACGTGAGCGGTGAAGCCGCTTGGTGTTGTAGAGCTCAACCAGACAAACGCATAGCTAAAACTGCAGTAACTCACCATATCCTGCTTCGCCACTCGTGGAAATTTTTGGCAGCGGCGTAATTGTGAACACGATTACGCCACTGTCAAAAATTTTCGCCAGCAGCTAAGCAGAATATAGTAATTAGCTCTGTGTTTGTGTGGTTGAGCTTTGCGCCACCAGCTGGCGACACCCATCTGGCCGCTCACCTTGACGCCCCCGCTAAACCGGAAAACCGCCCGCGCTTGCCCGAATACCGGACACGCTAAAGGTCTCTAATAGAGACGTTTAGCTTGTACGCTATTCCGGTAAACGGGAGCGGTTTGGGCGGATTACCGGATGGTCGGGGCGTAAACGTGAGCGGTGAAGCCGCCTGGTGTTGTAGAGCTCAACCAGACAAACGCATAGCTAAAACTTCAGTAACTCACCATATCCTGCTTCGCCACTCGTGCAAATTTTTGGCAGCGGCGTAATGGACCATTTCGGAAAGTTGCGCGCGCCCCCTACGCGACCGCCGCAAAGCAGGCTGGGAATTGTGAGCGATCTTGGCGGGCAGGATCCGGCGCAGGAGCGGTGCGACATGGACGTTGCGCAACAGCTGGTAAATAAAAACGTTTTTTGGAGTCCTAGTAATACTTTTGTTGCATGTTTGCGCCGCGCAAGTGATCTTTACATTGCCGTACAACTTTCTTGTGGTTATGCAGCCGACGCTACGATCGCGAAGCGAGTATTTTCGCACGTGAAGCGCGCACATGTGCCAGTGTCTCGCGCTCGGAGCTTGCGTTGCATAGCAACACCTTTGTCAGCGTTTTATAGCTATGCTACTGAAGGCACGAGCGCGATCCTATGGCTAGCAGGCGTGTTTTGCTGGTGAGCACGCGCTAACAGTGCATTTATTTACTAGTCGCCCGTCGCAAACCTTCGAAGTTTGTGTGGCTGTTCCGGCGGCAGGCGTAGTACGTAGCGTACACTACATTCATGTTTGTTGCAACAGTGCGACACCCTCTTGTGAGAATTTATGCGCTGTATTTCAACAAAATACCTCGTTATCGAGCACTGCCCATTCAGTCTTTTGGTTACATCGGGCTATTTAATCTACGGACGAGTCTGAAACAAGCATATCGTCGAAAGGAACGGACAGTGCATACGTTCAATAATGTACATCTTGCAAGAAATAAGTAGCTGAGCTGGCGCTTAGCTTGTGCCACGCAGTTTCTTGCCTATAGTGTTGTTTGAATAGCACGCAGCAAGTACGAAGTAGAACCAACAAGCTCTTGTATTAGTACTGTTACATTCAGTGTATAAATCTGAGCATAGCATTGCGGTACAGATAGCAGCTGCTGTTTGTTTGACAGGTCGTACTATCTCGGTCGCGGTGTACATTACTTACTACCGTGGAGTGCAGATAGACGCACCCAAAATATGAACGTGCCTCGGTGGCTACAAGTAACGCGAACGCGGTCTAAAAAAACTGCGGCGGATGTTTTGGCTAACCTGAAAAGTATTGAACGCGCCAGTACCTTGTACTAGGGCGGCCCCAGAGTTTTAAGTTAGCTAGTGGCTTACGGAGCCAGTCCTTGTGCAACATTCTTCACGACTGCGCATAGTGAACGAAACGGGTTCAGCGTTGCTTTTCAAGCATGCTTAGCACAAGTGACCAAGACACAATGAGTTAATACTCTTTTATTTCAAGATCGCATTGATAATCCCATGATCAGCTGTGTATGCTGCCATGCTCTGTTTAGATGTGGAGTGCCGAACAAAACATTTTGACGCTTGCCTATACCCATGTTGCAGGAACCACTACGAGCCATTGAAAATACTCATCCTCTTCAAGCAAGGTTACCGAAAGGACCATGGACAAAGCAGTTAAAAGACGTGCCGGATGGTTTCTCAAAGCAAGCAATCTTGGCACATCAGAATGCACATAGTGCTCAGAAGCATACTATAAGCAGATACAGGATGTTTAAAGCAGATAAGGTTCACAATGTTCTTATTTGCAAGGCTGACAATTCCACTTTTCTTAAAGCAACCGTGGAGGCATCGTTCTCTTTGGCAAAATTATATAACACTGCTGCTGTGCTCTCGTCAAATGGAACTGTGGTTGAAGGAACCTGCAACTGCCGGGCTGGAGCTGCAGGTGTTTGTAAACATGTAGCTGCCTTACTATGGTTTGTACTAGACCTGAAGCGCTCTGGGGCAGCCTACGTGCGAGACACACAGTCGTGTACAGACAAACCCAGAGCATGGGGTACTGGCGCTAAGAAGGCCAACATGCACTCACGCGAGTTCTCACAACTACGTTTTGTGAAACATATGCCAATGAAAGCTGGCAGGCATCTGACTCAAGAAACCACAGTTTCTCTGAAAGTGACAGAAGACCATATTAAGAGAATGTATCAGACACCGAAAAATATTCTAAACACCATGCTGTGCAAGACGCTGGAGGACAACCACTTTCTGCCCGTACCAGTGAAAAGCGCACTTCACGAGGATACTCTTAGCCAGATGCCAATCAGGTTACCGGTGCAAGCCCTGTGGGTTGAGCATGTGCCAGCTGGATACAAGTTCGGCTCCTGTGAGCTTACTTTAGAAGACTCATGGGTCCTTGAGCAAGCGACTAGGATGCAGAGCGGCTCTACAACATGGAGCTTCGAGAGATCCAAGCGGCTGACTGCTTCACACTTCGGAGATTTGGTGTCACGGAAGCCAGCTGACGAGAAGTTTTTCAAGAGGCTGTTTGGGTCTAGCCAGATGCAGGCCAAATACATGGCTGATGGTTTAAGGAATGAAGCTGCAGCCGTGCAGCGTTACATAGAGAAGAGAGAGGTCCCAGTTAGGATTTACTGTTGTGGGTTGTGCGTCAACCCTGGTGTCCCTGTTCTTGGTGCAACGCCAGACCGTGTTGTAGAGGAGGGAGGATATTTTGGTCTCCTTGAAGTTAAGACCCTCTCAGCTGCCAAGGAACGGGGTGATGAATTAGAAAATGTTGTGAATATGGCATCCTACCTGAAGAATGGAGTTATTAAACCGACCCACAAGTACTTTTACCAGGTCCAGGGGCAAATGGCTTTGACTGGACTCTCCTGGTGTGACTTTGTGGTTGATAATGGCACAAACTGCACTCTTCAGAGGATCACTTTTGACAGCTCGCTTTGGATTTCACAAATGCTGCCACGGCTTCTGGAATGTTTCAAGAACTACCAAGAGCACTGTGCTTGTGTGTGAATTTCAACGACTTAGTTAAGTCACATTGGTCTGCAGGACAAAGATGCTCGGACTCACAACATGCTTAGGCGTGTGTTCATCTTACATATATTTGGTTTTTAAATATGTTGTATTGCATTAGTCTCCATGAAGAAATGAAGAAAGTGTTTTTCTGTGTAATATCGTTATGGCCACGCGTATGTGTTGCCACCACCTATTTAAGTGTGTGTGCAACTAATCGATGTGTAAAAAGTAAATCAAGCACCATACGTCTTGCTGCCTTGTCATTGAACACATACATAACGCACTCTTAGACACAGGAATCTGGGCAGTTACACACTTCAACATTTCCTATACTTGATGGTGATAGTGACTTCACATTGTAAGGAAACCGCATTGAAAGTTGCAAGCAAAATCTTTGCGAAGTGACAAGTGTGTTCTCCTTAGTGTAGGTATTCTTGCACTCGGTACGACTTGTAACATACGTGGAGTGAACCAACGAAGGTGTATGCTTTACAGTAATCAATGTGCCGACATAGAGAGTGCCCAAGGTGCACATTGAGCATACTTCATCTCTACTCTGAGGGGCTAATGCACAAGTTTCGAGCTGCACTGGGCTCGCACTGCTTTGACCACCAAGCTCGAACCTACGGCATCTCGAGTACTGCATACTGATACTGAGTGCGATAGCAGTTATTTCATAAGTTCTTCCTCAAGAATTCCATGCAGGACATTACATGAGAGTTTGTAATAAAGGTCTCAAATTTCATTGCCATGAAATACTCGCATACATATACAAATTTTTTTACATATACAGTACACAAATATACAATACATATACATATCACAATTTTTTGAAACATGAGCGCGTCACTAACACATGTAAAAATGACAAAGTGAAATTCACTTTACAGATTTCACTCCAAAAAGTTAGGAAATAAAATCTATGGTAGAAAAGACAATGGCTGCAAACACCAACTTTCCATCTTGTCTGCGTAGCTCAGCAATGAGACTGGTGATTTGGTTTTTAGTCATGACTCAGATATAGTACTGCCACATTCTATGGTCGAATCATTTGCACAACACCGACACAGAAATAAGGCATTGCAGCGCTATATAGCCTGTACAGTGACCTCAGGCTTACTTCAGCAGAGCAAGAAATGCTGCTGTAGTCTGCTGTACATGAAGTAGTGTACTTTAACGCAAATTCAATGCCTTGCACTGCAGCAGGGATTCTCAAACTGCGTTTTGTGGAACTCTTGGGTTTCTTGGAACACTTCCTAGAATCGCCAAGCACCTATGTTCATGCATGTTTTCATCCGCCTTAGCCAGTTATTTTGGGACTAATGCTCTAGCCGCTTACTGCTATATCACTATACAGCCAGTCATAACTGAATTTAAGTATTTGTTCAGGTGCTGTGCAGCTTGCGTACCCCTTTTACATAATCCGGCCAACACCTTTTCAAGTCTCGGTCGCAGCGGTCGAATTTCGATGGAGGCAAAATTCTAGAGGCCCGTGTACTGTGCGATGTCACTGCCCGTTAAAGAACCCCAGGTGCTCGAAATCTCCGGGGCCCTTCACTACGGCGTCCCTCATAGTGATTCTTCTCACCCACTCCTTTTTTTCTTTTTCATTTGCGGGGAACGCGTGAAATGAAACGTTCTTGTCTTTCAGCGTGTTGTTGTCGCAACCAGGCACACAAGTCTGACCGCCGCCTCGGCACTTCGACGACATCACGCGCAGTAGTGGCTGAGGTCACTAAGTAACCCACAGGCACGTAACAGTTAATATAACGCGCCTGCAACCGCCCATCACCAAAAAGTACACGAAATCTCTAACCAAACAAAGCACGCGCACACACACACACCGCGGCTATGCGAACGCAGGAGGCAGCCAAGACGGGCGGTTGGTCGGCGCTCGCTCACTTTTCCCATAATGCGTCGCGCGCGCCCGCTAGGTTTTCTCGCGGCGCTGCGATTTCCGAAATGGTCCATTGTGAGCACGATTACGCCACTGTCGAAAATTTACGCCAGCAGCGAAGCAGAATACAGTAATTAGCTCTGTGTTTGTGTGGTTAAGCTTTGCGCCACCAGCTGGCGCCACCGATCGGGCCGCTCACCTTGACGCCCCCGCTAAACCGGAACACCGCCCGCGCTTGCCCGGATACCGGACACGCTAAAGGTCTCTAATAGGGACGTTTAGCGCGTCCGGTATCCGGGAAAGCGCGGGCGGTTTTCCGGTTTAGCGGGGGCGTAAAGGTGAGCGGCCCGATCGGTGGCGCCAGCTGGTGGCGCAAAGCTCAACCACACAACCACAGAGCTAATTACTGTATTCTGCTTAGCTGCTGGGGTAAATATTCGACAGTGGCGTAATCGTGTTCACAATTACGCCGCTGCCAAAAATTTGCACGAGTGGCGAAGCAGGATATGGTGAGTTACTGCAGTTTTAGTTATGCGTTTGTCTGGTTGAGCTCTACAACACCAGGCGGCTTCACCGCTCACGTTTACGCCCCGACCATCCGGTAACCCGCCCAAACCGCTTCCGTTTACCGGATTAGCGTACAAGCTAAACAATGTTTGAGCAGAGTGTTAAGGCGCGCTCACACTAGCGGGAAAGCGCGCAACGCAGAACGTTTCCCGTACGCCGCTTCCCGCACAAACCGGTTTTTCTCCCGCAGACAGGCTGCTCTGCCGTCCCGCAGAGCGATGGGTCGGGTACCTATTTTTGCCGTGCCGCTGACGAGAACAGCCAATGGGGGCCGACCGTGAACCGTGACGTCGGTCCCAGTTCAGTGACCCCGTCGGCGGAGGCAGGAGGCTGCGCGCGTGCTGCGGGACACTCGGCTGTTGCTCGGCGCGCTGTCCTGTGTGTTCTTGCCTCGTTAGGGTCCTCCCTCAACGCCTCCTCTCTCTACATTCCAAGAACCGCAGCGAGAAAACGCGCGCAGTGTGATCGTCATTCCGAGCAGCTGCGACGCAGCGGCGTCGTTTACGCTGTGCCGCTGCGTGAAGTCTCCCGCTAGCGTGAGCGCGCCTTTACCGTTTACCTGTATCGTTGCCGCATGGCGGCGCACGTGCCGCTCACATCCGCAGTACCTGAGGGCAGCTAGAGCCTGACGTAACGGTAACTGCTGCAGAATCCGGTCCCGCTCTGCATTACATCCCACGTATGGCGGACCACGCAAAAAAGCATTTTCTAAGTGGCGATAGAAATTGCATTTAAGTCCCCCAGTTACGGAAACAGAAGAATTAAGTTGTACCAGCCAGAACTGCATCGCGGGGTGATAGTGTTGCTATTTCGCAGCTTATCAGCACAGCAGCTGGGTATGGGCTGATTTCCTGATACTAGAAAGAAAAAGTCAAGCATGAAGCATTTCTGCACACTGCTGCCTAATGCTGCGCAATAGTAACAAGCCCGAAAACCTTTCAAAATTGATGCTGCAGCGAACGCGCGCATGCATTCCGCACGGGCCGCGCCGGCGGAGGGGCTTTAGGGGGGTAGAAGGGGCCAAAGCACCTAAATTTTTCAAAAGTAGCGCCATTCTTAGATCTTTCCGCCACTCCACTCACCCGGGCGCGTCCTCCTCCACGCCTCCTGTCGCCCCAGCCTCCTCCGCTCCCCCATTGGCCAATCTGTGTCACGTGGAAGCAGGCGCCGCGCTTTTGTATATATTTTTTTTCAGCGCGCGCCGACCTCCATTGTTGGGCCTGCGCGACGAAAGTACGGCAGGCGGACTGACGGAGCGCGTTAGCGAAATAGAATGTGCAGGGACGAGAACTTAATTGCGATGCCATGCTGCTGCGCCTTCGGTTGCCGCAACAGACACAGCGAGGCCAAAAAGCTTTTTGCTCTGCCGTCCGGCGGGGCAACGCAAAAAGAAGTGTGGATTCGCAGGATCGGGCGGGGAAGTGGCAAAGAACGCACGGCTTAGTGAAGTAAGGGCCACGGCTACTCACAACCTCTTATTTTGAGCCTAGTTCACGCCTTCCGCTTCGAAAAAGTGTATGTTCACGCTGTGCGTGGTTTTTTAGAGCGTTGTTTGAATTTTGTTTTTCGAATGTGCTCTCTTTGTTTCATGTAGTTTCATCTTGCGGTGAAATGCACGCTTCTGCAGCTGGCCTGTGACATAAAAGCGACTTTATTCAGGGTGTGTTTCGAGCTCCACCAGAAGTTAGCAAATTTTCGTCGCTTTTGCAAGGCTCACTATGACTTACGATGCAGGCTTTTAGTTTCGAATGTACGCCCGCATGTACTGATTTGGTTAGTGGTGATAAACGTTTTTAACGTTCCGGAGCGACTAAAGCTAGGATGGAGGTCTTGTGGATGGCTCCGGATGACTTTATCTAGCTCGCCTGGGGATGTTTAACGTGTACTTTGATCGTAGAGTCGTACGTGGGCCGGTAAATTCCTCGTTGGCGTTTCATAATACTCGCGCGCTAGCGCTGCTTTAGAAGTTGGCGCCTCGGCGCGATTGTGCGCGATTGTATTTCTTCAATAAATTTTATTTACTAGTTGTAACAACTTGTCATTATTTCGTATTATTTACGGCGCCTCCAGGGCACCAAAGCGGCAACGGGAACACCAAAGCTAGAACCAGGGCTGGATGGGGCTCGCCGAAGCCTGTGCATGCCAAGGGGGTATAAGATCGCGGACAGCCAATTTTGTATGCGAACACACCCTGCGACGCCTGCATTAGTAACGTTACGTGCTCTTCAGAGGCCTCCGTTAGCCATTACATGTGCCCTACTGGAGCAGTATTTGTAAGAAAAAAAACTACATCGTCACGATTACCAAAGCACCCCGCAATGAAAAAAACGGCCCTGTTGCCAGGCATTGCTGACCGCACAAAGCCGGAATCTGTCAAGCGCCGACCGAAAAAAAGTGTCCTGCAGGTGCGTGAATGAACCTACGAAACCACGTACACATACTTTCACGCTGTCAACACCTGAAACTTGGGTAATTACGTGCGTGTTTGAGTACACCGCGTGCTTGCGTCGTGTTTCAGCAACACGAACTCTCAACGTCGCGCGCTTTACGCCTTAAGTACGCCTTGAATAATGGTCATTTTCTCTATTTCTTCCGCAATTCCAACACGATATCCTAAAGGCCAGTTACCGACTGACGAAGAAAGATCTCGTTTGAAAAAACTGCTCCGCAGGGCTCGAGCGAACTTTTCTGTGGATTTCCTCTCGTAGCGTGTTAGCCGTCGTCTGCTACGGCAGGCCCACCACCGGCGGCGCCACCGTCGAGGCCGCGCCGAGCGCAGGAGGAGGGAAGCGAATGGCGCTACTTTAGGAGATTGAGGGGTTTTAGGAGGGGCAGCGCTGCAGCGCCCCGTCAAAGCTGCTGCCGCAGGCGGCAACTAACCCCATTGCGCAGGCCGTAACAAGAACGCGCGCCCACGGCCGCTCAATGGAAACGAACTTGGTGCGGCCCGTCGCGTCGCGCCGGTTTTACTGGGCGAGGGCGTGATACGAGAGTTTACAGTTTCCGCCGTCGGGGCGCCACTGCTCCGGGACGCTTTGAAGGAGGAAGAGCGCCCGAGCGCCGCAAAACCAGTCGGTCTCACGCTTCGCAGCGGGTTTCTTTATGATATACGACTGCCCTACAGGATCTGCGCACGTGTGTGATCGTGTACGCTGCGAACAGACGTTTTAGCACAGACAGTGCCATGCCACGCAACTGCTGTGTGCTGCTGTGCAGCACCAATGCAAGGAATGATGCGTGCGATCCTAAACGGCGGGCAGCATGGTTGAAGAACATGGTTTCGCCATGGTTGGCGAAAGCAGCCACAGACATATTTCAATATATATATATATATATATATATATATATATATATATATATATATATATATATGTCTGTGGTTGATTTCACCCGCCGTGGTTGCTCAGTGGCTCTGGTGTTGGGCTGCTGAGCACGAGGCCGCGGGATCGAATCCCGGCCACGGCGGCCGCATTTCGATGGGGGCGAAATGCGAAAACACCCGTGTGCTTAGATTTAGGTGCACGTTAAAGAACCCCAGGTGGTCAAAATTTCCGGAGTTCTCCACTACGGCGTGCCTCATAATCAGAAAGTGGTTTTGGCACGTAAAACCCCAAATATTATTATTATTATTATGGTTGATTTCATTACGAATTTCAGAGATTGTGTTCTTTTAGTACCGTTTTTCAAGCTAAATTGTTATGCTCGTCTTCAGGTGGCTTGTATTTCCTGCAAGCTTCTTCAAGCAGCGAGGCCAGCTGAAGCAATTTATGGATTGATCCGCAACGTTGATGATGGATGGCTAAAGTACCCAACAATAGAAGCAGTTGGCCTGTGTAAGCTTGTACGCACCTTCGTCACCAAGGTCATGAAGTGCTCAGACGTGAGACGGACCAGCAGGCTATGCAACACCTTGATGTCAGCACTACTTCCTCATTTGACACAATGTCCGGCGCTGACTTGTGAAAAAGAGGATCGCAACCACGCTGAGGACCTCTGCAGAGTATTTTTGAGCAAGCTCATAAGACCATTGTTGACGAACTGGGCTAGCAGCCTGAATTCAACTGTGGAAAAAATTTTGCTTACACATAAACATCTCTCGAAAAAAGTTCTGCGCTTGTAACGCTTTCATATTCTGTATACATGAACTTTGATATGAAGAGGAAAACTGGACTCAACCTACTGACTTCTGGCTTTATTTTCTTTCCGACCATTGATGTAGGCTAGTAGTGCCCATTTTCAAAATATTTCCCGCACATACCCGTGAACCGGCTGAACTATAATGCAGTAAATTTCTGCATGTCCAGAAACGGAAAACAGCGTTAATCATCGGCTCTAATTGTGGACCAGACTGATCAGAGTTCGGACTTCTTAAATGAGCATTTTTATGCTAACCAACTAATTATATGCAATAAGTTAATACAGTGGATAACCGGCTTCGTGTGTGTCGAACGCGAGTTAATGAATAGGCGAACGCTCGAAGAAGCGCACCTACGATAGGTGACTTCCGACATAAACTGTCGCTGACAACTGCAGCGATGCTGACGTACTGCTATGAGTATCAAATCGCCAGTTGGCATTACTATTCATATTTTGTAAAACACCGCTACACAGCTCTTTATCGGAACAAATGAAGCCCTGACCGCGCGGCCGCGGCGGGCGGAGAGCAGAGCGCTCCCCCGCAACTGTCCCGGAGCAGTAGCGCCGCAGCGGTGGCTATGGGAACTAGGTGCGTCAAGCCTCTCTCGGCAGACGCGACGGGCCGCACCAAGTGCGGTCCATTGAGCGGCCGTGGCGCGCCGCTGCCGCTCGAGTCGGGCCGTGCACTGGCTGCACTAGTTCTGAAAATTGCCGCAGCAGTGCCGAGCGGGTGCAGCGCCGATTCAGCAAGTGCGGCTGGAGCCGCACTAGCTCACGAATGCAAAACGAAGACGGCAGTGCAAGCCTAGCAGACGCATAGCTTTGTTTACGTGTTTTACATGCATGTAGTGTATCACTGGCGCCGCTTGCCACGTGAAATGACCCTCTTTGAAATTGCCATGGAGCTATTGGACTCAGAAAGAGACGACGACTGCGACTACAGTGACATTCAGGTTGACTCCGACGACGAGTTTGACGATGTGTGTGTTTTGGTAGCCTGTACGTTGGTACGAGGAGATGCAAATCGTGTGCCGGGGTACGAGAACTTGATATCGAGGTATCATGAGCATGAGTTCAAAAGATTGTTCAGGCTCTCTAGAAAAATATTTGACGGTCAATATTTGATGCACCTTCTATCCAAACGCGCTTAAAGGGCGTGAAAAAATATTCGCTGAAAAGACATGCCTAATTGCTCTTGTGTATATCCGCACGCAAATGTCGACGTACGCCATAGGAGACAAGTTAGACGTGGCAGAGTCATCAGTGCATACATGCATGACGCGGTTCATCCACTTCTTGCACACACTTAGCGGTGATGTGATATTCTGGCCCAACAGTGCAGAAATGAATCGCATCGAGGCAGGCTTCCTTCCCAAGAGTGGAGGCAAAGGCCGACGGAATACCATCGGCTGCATCGACGACTCCAAGAGAATCGACGCAGTCATATTTCAATCGCAAGAAGTGGTCATATATCATTTTACAAGGGATCAGCGATGATAGGAATCGGTTTCTGAATGTTTTCATTGGTTTCCCTGGATCTGTCCACGATGCCCGCGTTTTGAAGGAGATCCTTTTCTTCGCACGTGCAGCAGTCGAATGTGGTGAAAACTACATTCTGGAGGATAGTACCTATTGTCTGATGCCTTGCCTGATGACTCCATTCAGGGACAATGAAGCCTTATTTCCATCTTGGAAAGAGCAGTTTAATAAGCGACACAGCCAGTCTCATCAGAAAACTTACAGGCATCAGCCCTCCGTTCCTTCCATTCATCCAACCAGTACAAGAAAAAATCGCTCAAAAAGGAAACCCTGAGTCAAATGAAGCAGGGTAGACGGGCTTTTGAAAGTCATACCTTGCTCTCAGTCTTTTGAAAGGAGTCTTGACAATGGCATCTTTCCACCACTATATAAGCTTACTATTATTGCTATGAAACTGGCGGTTTCTCCGTGATGTTTTAGGTTGTGCTTCGCTTCAATCACTCGAAGTGCATTCGGTCTGGACTTACTGAATACCTGCAAAGCAGGTTTAACATTGTTTCTCAATGCGTGTTGGAGAAACTGCTTTCCTGGACAAAACATAGCCGTACTGGAGTAACTGCCTGCTCTCTAAATTATATGCGTCTTTGATAGTCTTAATATAGGTTGTATTCACATGACGTCACCACCACGCCGCGAGTAGCGCTGGCAACCATGGCAGCACACTCCGCACCAGCGTCCGCCATGACCGTGGCCACTTCAAGTCGCGTCCGTGTCACCGTGTGTTAGCCGTGTGCTGTGCTCGGTTTCGGGTTTAGTTGGCGGATTCCCTGTGGATTTAAAATTCCTGGTGTGTACTAACAGTCACCGAAAGAGCTTCCACGAACGCAAAGACGCTGTGAAGTCGTGGGCGATGAGCCTGCAATCAGTTTGAGCGCATATGCGCAAAGCTGAGAGGAAGCAGCAAAAGAAGCGCTACGTAGAAAAAGTGAAACTTTGCGGCGGTGTTGAGCCACTGCTGCTGGGCACGGACGAGCTGTGCTTTGATGTCGAGCTAGTGCCAAAGGTAGAGGTCACGCATCAAGGATAATTTAGTTCACGTGACTAGCTACGGTACACAAGAGCAACTAAAAGCAAAGTCGCTCGAAGCGCACTACTACCTGACAAGCGGTTTCGTGCAGGAGCCGCAGCTGAAGAAGGTGGTGGCCGACGTCATCATGGTATGTGGAAAGGCAAGTTTGTTTTGAAGCACGTTTTGAATCCCGACAAGCGGTCTCAAAGTCTCTGTGCTAATGCTGACGAACGCACAGAGCGGCGTCACGATGGGAGGCTGATGGCGAGGCAGGCGTGTCAACACAGCGGTACATAGAGGAAAGCATTTAAAGTGTTTAAACGAGAAGAGAGTAATAAGACTGGATGGTTCAAGGGCGCGTCAGGGCTGCGTACGAGCGAGCGTTGGAGGCTGAAAGCCGAGATTCGAAACCTAGATCGCCGTCGCTTCACAGAAGCGGCCGCGCGCCCATTCCATGGCTGCCGAGAAGAGTATGTACACACAGTTTCACGCACGCGTGGAGGAACGGAAACTCAAGGATTCGCACACACGCTGGCTACAGAAGATACGGCGTACCAGGGTGTCTACCAAGTTGACATTTCCGAATTCCCCGAGTTTTCCAGGTTTTCCCCGAGCGCCTTTAATTGCGAATTCCCCTGAGCGACGCAGCACTGTTTTATGTCAAGACGGGAAACCATGTCGCCCGATGCTGTCACTCTCTAGTAAGCATTTGAAAAAAATAAAAAAACTACTTAATCCAGTTTGAATACTAAAGAGTAGTGTTTATTTTATTCAAAAGGAGAATAGAATGGAGAGGTTAGTAAAATGCAGAGCAAATAAAATGTCTTTGAAAGAAACTGCAAATGAACACGGACATTCTCAAATACGAATAAAAAGGAGATGCATACAGAAGCAAGTATTTTAAAATATGAGCTATTGCTATCAACTGATAGCAAGCTCAGTGGTAGAGGCCCAAACTTTGTTATAATTGAGATTCTCTCACAACAGCTCGTAAGTCAACCTCAACTGTCTTGACATACCCTCAGCCCGCATACTACGCCTCAGTGTTGTGATTCACTGCTTTAAAGAGTTTATTTTGGTTTGTATGAGGGACACCTCAGGGTGTCTACCAAGTTGACATTTCCAAATTCCCTAAGTTTTCCAGGTTTTCCCTGAGATCCTTTGCGAAATTCCCTGAATGAGTCAGACCTTTGTTTTATGTCAAGACAGGCTGACACCACGTTGCCCGATGCTGTCACTCTCTAGTAAGCATGCTGAAACAAAAAAATGACTTAATCCAGTTTGAATAGTAAGGAGTAATATATATTTTATTTAAAAAGAAAACAGAAGGAAGGTGTTAGTAAAATGCACAGCGAAAGAAATGGTAAAGCCCCTTCCAAATTGAGTCGAACATTTTCAAATACGAATGAAAAGGAGATGCATACATAAGTAAATATTTTTTTAAAATCATGTATTTCTATCAACTGATAGCAAGCTCCTCTGTATGAGGTCCTGAACTTTGTCACAACTAATGTTCTCTCTCAGCAGCTGGGAAGTCAACCTCAACTGTCCTGACATACTCTCAGCCCGTACACAACATCTCAGTGTTGGGTTTCACTGCGTAAACAATTTATTTTGGTTTGGATGAGGGACACCTGTGTCTCAGCATCAGCCATCACTTAGTTTTTTTAGCTCAAGCTCCTTCAAAAAGGTGGCGGCACCCTTCCTTTCCCGTTAATTCCTCAGTGCGTCGGTCCTTTCTGTTCTCATCCTCCTTCTACCACGCTTTCACTACATGGATCATGCTATGGCTTCCAGCGGATCTGCGTGCGAGAGCGCCGGTTCGAGGTGGCGAGGTACTCAAAACTGCAGCGGTGGTGGCTTTCATGAATGCCGTTTCGGACCTGCGGTCACGGCAAATTGTCCAGAAAATCGGACGGCTAAGGGTTCTTGCGTGCGAAATTTCATACATTCTGACACAGTGATTCTATGGGGTATGTGGTGGTGCCGCGAAGCCGTCCGAATTATCGGGCATCTGGAAAGTCTGTCGTTGACTGTACACTGGGACTCCTCCAGCCGACGAAAGGCCATCAAAGACGATTCGTTACGATTGCTGTCTGTTACTCGAGCCAGCATTACTACTTTCTTTCCCTTTCAAGAAATTCACAGCTAATCTTTCCTTATGGAAGCACAAATATTCCGAGGTTTTCCAGACTACTAAAAATCCCTGAGAATTCCCGGTTTTCCCAGTTGGTGACACCCTGGCGTACGCCGATCCTCACAGTACCGCGCAGCAGTGTGTGTTTTAAGGTTCTGGTGGAATCAATTGATTAGGTGTTGGAATCGATTTATTCGGCAATATAAACCGCAACTCGTGAACTTAAAGCATTCGATCTCCCTATGTCATAAGTACGCTTTTCGCGGCGATGAGCAATATGGACAGCGCGCAGCATAGCTTGTTTGAACGAGCGTTCTTTGTCGAACCAAAGGTAAGCAACACTTCACTAAGCATATCGGTGTGTGTACGAGTGTGTAATCCCACAAGTGTGTAAAGTTGTACTGCATAGCCAACTACCTGGAGCGAATGATGTGTCGCGGAATAGCTTTAAAGCATTTGTAATTGTGAATGTTTATCAGATACTGCACCCATATGGTTTAAGCAGGCTAAACCATTTCGAAGAAGTTTCAAAATTCTAAACAATTCTATTCATTGCATTTACAGGTAAACCATTTGCAGTCACTTCCGACACAACCACTGGAGCCATGGATTATTATTAAAGAAGACGGATTGGTGAAGGCAGCACACTGTACTTGCATGGCGGGCCTTAGTAAGGCCACTCTCACTTAGGCATAGTTTTTTATTTGGAGGCAGCAGCTTCATTTCAAGAGTGCCAGGCCTGCACAGACAAGACAAAAAAATGGTTGCCGCCTTATATGACCAATGTGGCCTGTGTACCAATTGCTGACATAGACTTAATCATCCAATGCAAAAAGACGGCATCTCAGTGAAACAAAGCACCCTTCTATGAAGAAGAGTAAAGCTCGGATTGAGAGGCCATCAAAAAAAGAATGGGCTGCCTTCCTGACCAGTGTAAAAAATACTGGAGCACAGTCTCCAGTGCTCACACTCACAAGGGGTTATTGCAATGACTTCATTGCGTTGTCTCACAAGTATTCTACAGCTGTTCTTGGGGAGCTGACCCGTATCAAACCAGCAACATGGGACAACATTCAAGAGGAGTGCCAGATGCTTGCACGAGTTTTCACAGGATCATCATCGGCTCCAGCACCTCCGGCCACTGGTTCGCTCGGGAGCGGGTTTTTTCTACCTCACAGCAAACAGTGAGTGAGTACAGCTTCCAATTCTTGTACTGCTCTACTGTGAAGTGTTCGCGCACATCCTGGTAGCGAAAACCGCACGGAAATCGGCCGAGAAATAGCTGAAAACCTCACTTTTGAGATGTAAACAAGCAGTGGCGGCGGCCATTACCCACTCAAGAAGCAGTTTTGCTTATAACTTCTTCAAAAGAGGGTAAAACCTCTAACCGAAGATTTCCTGAGAGTCCCTGACCATCCTACTAACCGAATCTAACCTTGAAACCGCCAGAGAAACCCGAAAAAACGAGAAAAGAGTGCCAGAAAACCATCGTCTTCCCGCCAACACTGGGCGCCGCCATCTTGGATTTTGCTCTGTTTTAGGCAAAAACAGCTGAAACTCGGCCAATTTTTGTCGTAGAGCAATAATTCGGGTGTCTTTAGATTCAGAAAAAATAGAAGATAGTCTTAGGAAAACGCTCCGGTCTCTCGGAGTTGTGCATCATTTAAAACGGAGTCCTTGTACCCCAGGGTTGAAAAGCTGCAGCACATTGTTGCCATCTTACTTCCCCGAATTCCGCTAAAATTGGTGGAAGTGTTCCGTTTTTGGCGAAAACGCTGCTAGCGCTTTTCTGACCCCACTGGAATCCTCAGACGCCCCATCGAGACATCTGGCTTCCACAACTCGCCCCAGGAGTGCAAGTTAGACTGACGTCCTTCATAAAGATGGCGGAAGTGCTCCTTTTTTGGCGGAAATGCTACTAGATGTTTTCTGAGGTCACTGTACCCTCAGACACCCCAGTGACAATTGCTGGCGCATTTCGGCAGCGGTACGTAACGCAGCCGACTGTGTTAAGAAAACCTTGGAGACGACACTAAGAAGGAAAAAAAAAGAAGAAACAGCGAAAGAACTGAAAAGCAGCAAGAATGAACAGAAACAAAGAAGAAAAGAAGAACGAAACTGGCCTCTACAAAGGGGACCAGCAAAGGCCAGGTTATCCGGGTAAGATGACAGTGCACGGACCCCTGCCTAAGAGTCAACGGTCCCCGGCCTTGAGTGGTAACACTCAAACGCAGAAAAGCCAGAACGAACCTTCAAAGAAAACCAAGGCTAACAAAAAGAAAAAGGAAAAGGACCCATCAAGAGAAGAAACAGATCTAAAGGTGACAAGACAGGAGGAATCAAGCCAACCCGACATAGGGTTAACCTCCACAGTTTTTGATGAATACCACGAAAATGAAACTGGAGGGTGTGAAGCAACTGAGGAGAAGAAGGGAACAAACGCAGAAGCATCAACAGGAAAGGAATTCTCCGACAATGAGGAATCCCAAAGGCCATCACAAGGAAAAAAGGGTACCACCCAAGAAGATAAAGTGGATCACACAGAGGAAGACGTAGCTTCGGTAAACTCGCAAGCTACAAACAAGTCAGAAAAGGCCTCAGTTCTTGCAAGGCTAACAAAAGCCGACAAGGCCACCATGAAAGCATTGATTAAAATCTCCAACCTTACAGGTGGAAATGAGGAGGTCGCTTACCAAATCGAGGCAATCCTGACCGAGCAATCAAGACCGAAAACCCTCGTTATGGAAGAAGCGCAGGAACTCGCATTCTAAAAAGGAAGAATTGGACAACTTCAAAAGAGGAACACCGAACTAGAACAAAGAGCAACAGGGAAAGAACACTCCCCAACTCCGGGTCAGAGTGAACCAACACCAACTCAACGAACTCCGAAGCCAACATATGCAGGCATAGTTAGCTCCAACTCTTTACAGAAGAAAGAAATGACGGAGCTAATCAAGAAAAAAGTTGACCCCCTTCACACAGGCTTAGAGGACGCTACAATGCGGCCAGGAAGAGAGGGAATCATCATGACAACATCATCCAAAGAAGCATCAGACAAATTGATGCGGATCTTCGAAAAAGATAAAGACTTGAGGCCATTGACAGTCAAGCTGCCAAAAGAGAACAGATTACACGTCAAGGTGGTTGGAGCTGAGGAAATCGAAACAGAAACCCTCCCTGAGAGGATCATCTCCCAGAACCACCTGAATTGTTCTCCAGAGGACATGGCTGTAAAGAAGACCTGGAAAGGAAAGAACGGCAAGACCGTCATCCTTGGTCTAAATTGTAAAGGGGTAGAGGCAATGGGCTCAAGAAAAGTCCTGAACGTGGGCTGGACAAGATGTGCTGTGTTCGACCACATCTTCCTTCCACGTTGCACTAAATGCGCCTCATATGGACACACTGCATATGACTGCGATGGAACACTTCGCTGTGCAAACTGTGGAAGGAGCGGTCATCATCAACAAGACTGCGAAGCAGACTCGCACTGTAGGATATGCTCGTTGGAAGGCCTGGAGGACACAGACCATTCCATGATGGCATGGGAGTGTCCCACGTACATGGACAAATTACAATCTGAAAAAAGAACAATCCTGTCGCGCTTGAGCTAAAGCGCAGTTAAGTAACCATGGCTATCATACTAAACACGTCAACACAAAACATCCAGAATCGCGGAACAATTGACATCATACAAATCAACCTTGCACGAGCATATAAAGCAACCGAATCGTTAAAGCACTATCAAGAAGAAAATAAACAAGACATTTCGATCATTCAGGAACCTTACACGTTGAAACATAAAATTATTGGGTTTCCAATCAAGCACCGGGTCATTGCACATGTAAATAATCCTGAAGTTGCAACCATTATCCACAATGAAAAAATTTCAAGCTTCCCAATAATAGTAGAAGATACGATACTAGTGATAAGAATACAGATAGATACGGAAGAATTTGTATTAGTTAATTGTTATTGGCCACCACATGACAGTACGCTTAGACATCTTAATAGGCTAGAGAGCATACTGCAAACGGTTAAATTTAATAAAATAATTATATCAGGCGACTTTAACGCCAAAAACAAAATTTGGGGAAGGAAAACAAATGATGAAAGAGGAGAAAATATATTAGATTTAGTCATAAGGTATAACCTAGCTATACTAAACGATAAAAATTCCCCCCTACATTTAAAACAACTAGAGCCAAAGGCTGGATAGATTTAACAATAAGCAACTCAGCATTTGCCTCAGGTACTATAACATGGGAAGTCCTTAAGGACTTTAATAACAGTGATCATAGGTACATAAAAGTACAAATGGGACACATAAAAGCGCCAGACAAATATGGCAAAAGATATACGATACAATGTTGGAAGATCCTTGGTTTGCAGAAAATAGTGACCGGTTCAACACTATACAAGACATAGAACATAACTTGGCAATTTTCTACAACAAACTAGAGAACCTGGAGAAAAAGTACACGAAGAAGTTAAAACAACCATCAAATAAAACAAATTCTTGGTCGACAGTAGACCTAGAAATAGAAAGGAAACGAGTTCGAGCATTGAGGAGGCGATATCAAAAGGCAAAAGGAGACATTCGAGAAATTTATAAAAAGGAATACTACAAAGAACATGATACTTACAATCATATGCTTAACAACGCAAAAGACAAGAGCTGGAACGAATTCATTTCTACCACATCCAAAAACCCATTCAATCTGCCCTATAAGTTAGCAAATGACAAAATCAAAAGAAAGGTAGTTTTAACTAGTATAGAAAAAGAAAACGGCCAAAACACACAAACATTACAAGAAACGATAGAATATATTCTGGAAAAACTATACCCGGTGAGAAGGGAAGAGATAAACTCAGAATACGAGGATATGGAAAATGTACAAAACAAAGACATTGGCCTTGAAGATGAGGACGAAAATGACAAAACAGAAAATGCCCAAACGAAATAGGCAACCATCCAGGGCAGGCACCAATAACTGACCCACCATTTACGCTATCCGAAGTTGACTCAGTCATAAATAACCTCCGTAGGGACGTAACCCCAGGTCCCGACAATCTTCAAACCCACTTCATACAGGAACTATATAAGAAACACAAGATATTTTTCATCAATCTTTTTAATGCGTGTGTAAAATTCGGACACTTCCCACAGATTTGGAAAAGATCAAAGGTCATTTTAATAAACAAAGCTAATTCAGAAGAAAAAGTTGGGGCATCAAAGTACAGACCAATAGCCATAAATTCAATTTAGGGAAAGTTTTAGAAAAATTGACGAAGGACAGACTGTACTTTTTATGTTCAAGAATAATCTCTTGCATCAAAGACAGTTTGGGTTCAAACATAACACCTCCACAACCACCGCTCTTCTGGAAATTAAAAAAAGAATAATTCAAAGTAAAATAGACAAGAATAATTGCATTGTGATATCACTGGATATCAAGAATGCGTTTAACGCAATTCGGGCAGATATTATCAGAAATCTATTGGAGGAATTGAAATGTCCACTGAACTTAGTCTCAATAATAACAAAAGCACTAATAAACCGAGAAATCATATACGAACAAGATAATATTAAAATACACAGAACACTTGCAATGGGATCACCACAAGGTTCGCCTTTGAGCCCTTTGCTCTGGAACTTGATGACGGCAAAATTACTAAATATTAAATTCCCGGAGGGCACATACGCTTTAGCATTTGCCGATGACATTTCAATCGTGGTCAAAGGCAAATCAAGGAATGAAATAGAGCAGAAGGCAAAAAAATAACCAATAGTATAGACAAATGGGCAACTCAAATGAGAGTGGAATTCAATGCTGAAAAATCATACTTCATTACAATAGGCAAACAATACTATAGTCATCCCCCACAGATAAAAATAGGAGGAAAAAGAGCCGAAAACGTAAAGGAAATTAAAATACTAGGCGTAATATTTGACGCAAAACTTTCTTTCGTTCCTCATTTAGAATATATCAAAAACAAAGTGACATATCTAACACACCAGCTAAGTAAATTCACAGGGAAGAGAAAAATTATTCAACAATCACAACTAAAGAAAATATACACTAGAGGCATAGAAAGAATGATAGTATATGCCAGTCCAGTTTGGTATAGTCAAAAGACAATAATAAATAAAAAACTGAAATCAATCCAGCGAATTCCCCTCATTCTAATCACAAAAGCCTTCAGAACCGCATCCAATATTTCATTAAATATACTAGCAAACATTCCGCCAATCTCTTTAACAATAGAAAAAGAAATGAGGTTTACGAAATACTTAAACAGGGAAAAAACTTCACTTGGAAAGACAGAATATTCACACACACAGACATAACAGACAAATATGATCTGTAGGACTTCCACCCAGCAGAAAATCTTTCCTTTCCATCAGTAGGCGAGGAAGATAAAGTAGATCTTAAGATTTTTACAGACGGCTCAAAAAAGGAGGAAAAAGTAGGGGCAGCATTTATTGTGTATAATTCGACAGGACAAACAATAACAACAAAACAATTTAGACTGCCGTCATATTCGTCTAATTTTGAAGGAGAGGCAATGGCGATTCTTAAGGCTGTTGAACATATCCAAGCAAATTACACAGCGTTGACATGTCAAATTCTCACAGACAGTTTTTCTTCCTTACAGGCATTGAGCAACCCTAAAAATAACAACCCATTCATAGTAATGATTAAGAAAAGATTGAAAGAAAATTCAGAAAACAGTATAACATTTGCATATGTAAAAGGACACAGTAAGAATAAAGGAAACGAGGCGGCTGATTTACTTGCAAAAGAGGGAAGTGAGCACGGAGATCCAATACACTTACCAGTGACGAAAACATTCATAAAGAAACAACTAAAGAATTCACTAAAAGAGAAATGGAATAAACTATGGCAAGAAGAGGGGAAAAATAGTTATGCTTTCCAATGGATAAAGAATTGTAAACTTATTCCTGAAGACTTTATACCTACTTATTATACTTCCCAAGCGATTACGCGACATGGGAGATTCCCTTTCTATTTCGAACGATTTAATATTAGAGCAACATTAAATTGTGGGTGCCAAAAACCTTGTTGTAGTTTCGACCATTATCTTAAAGATTGCGAACTAGTAAGAAATGAAATTGGTAAATTAGAACACCATTTAGGGAAATCACTAGCAAAAGGAAAACCGGAAATAATCAAGAACGAGAAAACAAGGGAACTTTTAGAGCAAATAGTCAGGAAAGTTAACGATAATATTTTGCAAGTATAACAACATTGAAAATAGAAAGTCACAACATACATTTTGTACACAACATTAACCAATCATATTCAGTTTGCACAGGCCGAGGGCAGAACGTCCAAGGTGGAGGGAGTATCCCCTGCCGCTCGGCCGTGCAAACAGTTACACTTACACCAATAGAAATTTTATCTACATACACTCTTCCCCTCTTCCCCCCCAAAAAAAGAAGAAAAAAAGAACTAAAGAAAGAAAAGAAAGAAAAAATGAAAACAAAAAGCATACATATATTTCATTTTATTTTTATTTATGATCTATCATAGCTCAAGCTTCAGCTACATACTAAAGGCTAAATCCTATAATCTACAAATATAAACCATAATAAAATAACAAATGTTTACTACATTAAATGATAAATCTATTCTTAAGTTTTACCAGGCACAGGAAAAGAATAAAACCAACCACGGAAGACCCGGCCAAGCATCCAGAGGAAGACCCTCGCCAAATCAAGTCAAGCAAGTAAAGAAGACAAACTTGTCAGTCAAGAGGAGTTCAACTTACATTTTGTATTTAGTTAATAAGTACTGTTTACTCAATAAGGGCCCGCACCCCGGCCGTTCCCTTGGCCGTGGACGCTGATGGTGATACACTCTACCTCCCTTTTCCTTTTCTCTTTACCTATACCCCTAATAAATCATTTCTCAATCTCATACCTACCTTATCTCCCTTTCTCTTCTCTTCTACCTTTTTTCACAGCTAAATATTTATTCCTTTATTTTTTAACCAAATTATATTTTTGGCCCTATGCCATTTTATTTAATTTTTTTATTTGGCTTTCCTTTTCCACCTGCGATACACTAGTGGTGCAGGTTGAGGCATATATTCACTTTGCCTCTCTCACTTCCTGTCCTGTAGAACTGAAGGTAAGCAACACATTGCTTTTGACATTATGTAAACGTTAAAGCTTGGTGTGCTTAACAAGCTGTAGCATAGTGGTACTCTTACGATAGTGTAGTAGTATGCAATTTTGGTGCGCCTGAGGTGTGAAAGCTGCATTTTTAAAAAGAGTACAGTTTACTGGTCAGTTAAGGTTTCCGTAAGGCACGTAAGGAGCATGGAATTCATTCAATCCTTCAGGCAGTATTTTGCTAAAGTATTTTTAAAAATCTTGGCATAAGGGCTTGTGCCTGTTACGTACAGGGCAGAATGGCAAAGTACTTGTATTTTCCATGCCAGTGGTCAACGTGAGTGATGCCAGTTCATAAACTTGTTGCATTGCAACACGTTTCACTGTTTGAGTGGCCTCTGTTTTGAACATGCAGGTACGTCAGGCTGTAGAGGCAGCAACAAGGGAGCAGTCAGCATCTTCTGTTTAGTTTGCATTCCGAGCAGGAAGGGCGGCATCATCGACCATGTATGCAGCCTGCCGAACGCCCTTCTATAAGCCATCCAAAAGCCTCAAGAGGATGTGCTATGCCAAAGAGCAGAAGTTCTTCAGCGGCAACCGATTGGGGGAAACAAAGTAGTAGCCAGGAAGGCTTACATCTCGGCAATGACTGCATGAGAAAGCATGAAAAATTTGTGTCATAGCTCTGGCCTACACATTTCTGCAGAGGCACCCGCAAACCCAGATGGTTTGATTTCATGTGAATGCTGCCACGATGGTGTGCTAGGAATTAAGTGTCCCTATTCAGCAGTCTGTGTGGGCGGTATGCTGAAGCAGAAAGGTGGCTGCTTGGAGCTATGTGATGACAGTGCAACTCTGAAAAGAAGCCACGCATACTTCTACCAAGTACAACTACAACTCTACGTGTGTCAGCGGCAGTGCTGTGATTTCGTTCTGTGGACACCATCAGACATTCTATTGATTTGTCTTCTGCAAAGAAATGACGCAGAAGTCCAAAGCATTCTTTGAACAGGTTTTGCTCTCGCAGCTTTGATTTACACACTGAACTACCTTGCCACCAGTGGTGTAGCCAGAAATGTTGTTCGGGGGGGAGGGGGGGTGGCGGCTCACGTTGCAGCTTGGCCTCCTCCTTAAGATGAAGCTTTATCTCAGATGCTACTATGTACAATGCCCCTTAATTTCCGTGGGAAACTTTACACCGACTGGACTTAAGCAGCGCCATCTAGAATTTAAGGCATCCGCACTCCCGTCTTTCGTGGATGTGACGTCACTACATTTGGCCCTAGCCGAAGCGGGCCTAGCTTTCTCGGCTTTCCGACAGGTGGCACTGACGGTCAACAGCGCGTTTTTTTTTTCTTTCTACCTTTGTTGACCGGCGCATGTGCCGCTTACGCTTGGATGTTGTATTTCTTGAACTGTTTTGTGATCATAGTGCAGCACATCGCGTGCAGACTGCACGAATAGTCTTAAGTGAAGTGGTGGTGTGGGGAAGTTTCCAAACAACGTTGACACTGCTCGTAAAGCCGACGACCAGGCTGGAATCAGTGCGTTAGGCCTAAGCCTGCGGTGTGGTACGAAGGTCTGCAAGGTTTCTGCGTGCGTCGAAAGCAGCGATGGGCTGGTGCTGCGTACCCAACTGCCGCGGAAATTACGATAAGGGTCCTAAAGTTAGACTGTTTTCGTTGCCGCGTGACGCTGCCCGCAGAAAGCAGTGGGTGAGAGCCATCCATCGTGACGACGTCGACATCGGCACCTTACGCGATCCCAAGGTATGTAGTACATCCACATGTTCTCTTCCGTAGGCACCAAGTTTTAAAGCAATGTCTATCGTTTCTTGAATCAATGCATTTTTTTACGGAGACATTTTGTTTACTGTGTCATCATCATCATCACTAGCCTGGTTACGCCCACTGCAGGGCAAAGACCTCTCCCATACTTCTCCAACAACCCCGGTCATGTACTAATTGTGGCCATGCCGTCCCTGCAAACTTCTTAATCTCATCCGCCCACCTTTCTGCCGCCCCCTGCTACGCTTCCCTTCCCTTGGGATCCAGTCCGTAACCCTTAATGACCATCGGTTATCCTCCCTCCTCATTACATGTCCTGCCCATGCCCATTTCTTTTTATTTATTTCAACTAAGATGTCATTAACTCGCGTTTGTTCCCTCACCCAAAATGGCGAAAAAGATTTCCTTTGGTTCCTGTGCTGCCTGCTAGCTTCGTGCTGAAATAGAGTTGAGCTAGTGGCATATTAATGAAATGGAGTTGGCTTCTGTTTGCGTTTCTGGTAGAAATATTGGAATTTCGTATTTAATGTTTTGGCGAGTCACTTCTGCCTTCTGTAATCGTCTGGAGTGCTTCTTGATGCTGAACCTCTGATCTTACACTTGACACGTCCCTTCTTGACTATTATTTGCTGACGAATCTATACGACGCGTTATATATGAAAACAAAAATACCGGTGGATATGGTGAACGAACCCAAATCTTAATAATTCATCTTTTCTTTTGCTGTGAAGGTTTGCGAGCTACATTTCAAGCCAGAGTTTCTCAAGACCACCTCTACCTATACAGCTTCTGATGGGAGGACAGTGGAAGCACCAATGGGACTTACACGTATGACACAAGAGGCTGTGCCAACCATCTTCCCCAATAGCCCTGCCTACCTATCACTTTGCTCCTGTGCGTGATGCACCGCAAGACAAAGGAAGGCGCCTTGAAGCATCCCATCTGGATGAAGCCGTGCAGTTATCACTGGCAGCACATGCTGAAGAAGAGCACAGGAACAAGCTGGCGTCATATAATGATCTGCTTTCACGGCTTCCGGATGTTCAGGTGTGCGATTCCTGGATGGTGAAGACTGTTCAAAACGCTGTGTTTTTCGTGCACATTGCAGGTGACTCAGGAGAACTAGAGGTGGAGCGCTCTGTTATAGTGAATGACCTTATTAAGGTTACGGCCTTCCGGAGGAAGGCAAAACTCTTCTGATGATGTAACTATGCCTTGCAAGCTAGATGATATGCGCACTCTTGAGTCTGTGTTAGAAAGTGTAAAAATGTTCAAAGCACCATCTGTATGTCACGCAGATAAAAAGGTGAAAGCGTGTTTTCAGCTAGCGTGCTCACTTCTCGATGACATTGCGAACGAGGATCTTTTGCCACAAGAACTGTTAGAGACAGTTAAATATTTAACGGAACAGTTGCGCTTGCTCCTTAAGGATAAAAGTGCTTTGAGGTATCCAGCAGAGCTTATGATATCTTCAAGCATCCTTTATACCATTTCCCCACATGCCTATAGGTTCGTCCGCAGTACTAGCAAAACAACTTTGCCACATCCTTCTACAGTGATGAGGATTTGTGGCGAGTATCGTGCTAGTCCTGCGCACGAAGAGACAGATGAACATTTCTCGAACTACATCAAAAGAAGGACAAATCATCTACAGCAACATGAAAAAGTCGTCATTCTCATGATGGACGAAATTCACTTGACGCAGTACTTTAATTACAAAGGTACTTTAATTACATTGACTGGCACAGCAGCAAGCTGTTCTGATGCAGCAAAAACTGCTCATGTTTTCATGATTCAGAGTTTGCTATCAGGGCACAAGGATGTTGCACATATCTTGCCTGTTTTTAGTATCGAAGCAAGGCAGTTGCACGTTGTCCTCAAAAAAGTTATCTTCCAGCTTGAGAAGGCAGGACTCAGTTATTGCTGTCATAACAGGCAACAACGTAATAAACAGAAAAGTGATGTCCATGTTTTCGCCGCATAACAGGTTGGATATTGTTTACCCTCACCCTGCTGACAAATCTAGGCCCCTATTTTATGTAGTGGATCCTGTTCATTTATTAAAATGTGTGGGGAGCAATTGGCTTAATCAGAAAAATCCTGGAACATGCATTTTCTATCCGGAGTTTTCAAGTGCATCATCATTAGTTCGCATTAATGGAGGTTTTTTAAGGCACTCCGTGACATACATGAATTTGAAAGAAAATGTCTATCAAAGTTTGGCTATGGGCTTACAAACAAAGCTCTCCACCCATCCAACATAGAAAGACAGAACGTAAAACTAGCACTGAAAGTTCTCAATCCATTCGCTATTGAAGACCTGAAGTCACTTGGAGCAAAACTTGGCCTGTCCTATGCTGAAGGAACGGCAGATTTTATCAGTGTAATACTAAAGTGGTGGCACATTGTCAACGTAAAAACGCCTAAGAAAGGCCGTCGGCTAAGATATCCCTATCAAGAACCAGTGACGAGCTTGTAAGGTGTGCAAGTGCAGTACCTGAGTTCTTTTGTCAGCTGGTTAGATGTACGGAAAGATGTGAAAATGGACACCGGTGCTCTGACAACTGATACGCATGCTGCACTCAGGCTCACAACTTATTCTCTAATTGAGGTCTGCCGCTATTGCATTGACGAGCTTCACTTGGAGTATGTCTTGCTTGGCAAATTCCAAACTGACAGCCTCGAAGAAAGGTTTGGAAGATACCGTCGCCTTTGTGGGACAAACTATCATGTCTCCATATAGCAAATATATGAGGCGGAAGCGAAGCTAAGGCTGCAAGACTCGCTTATCTTCCCTGAAATGAGAGACATGTGGAAATCTAGCAGCAAAACATTAGATGTCAGCCGCCTCATAGAAGACTACAAGATAAAAATAACAGAAGACATTAAAAGCAAGGACTCGAGCTTGCCAGCTATTACATACATAGTAGGATTTTGTGCACATGCAGCTCTAAAAAAGATTCCTTGCACATCTTGTGCAGAAAACCTTACTGTACAGGAAAGAGAAATGGAGCTGTATCGCAACATAATAATTGAGAACCTCTCCCGGGGTGGTTTGAAGTTCCCGAGGCCTGTAGTCATAGATGCCGTGCTGCGAATGCAACTAGTTCTTGAGAATTGACTACACAAGAAAATGTTGTGCAGTTTCATGCTTCCAGACATCAAAGGGAATTGCTGATCAGTTTGACAGAAGAAGTAATAGACGATGAAGGATTCGACATCTGTTCTCAAGGTCATTATCCTGATGATGTCTATCAAAATATACTGTGGGCAGCAGCGAACACATTGCTTAAAAATTATGTCCAAATGAAGACAGACCTCTTAAACATTGGACTGTCAAAAAAGAAACAGCAAAGAAAGCTCAAAACGCTTTCGTAATGCAGACGAGCTGCAGACAGGTTGTTTGGTTCAAGGATTTGTTTGTAGTCAGTGCATTGTAGTGTGTCTATACAGTGTTTATGAGGACTCCCTTTTCGTTCTTCAGTGTTCATTTGAAGTAAATCTGTCAGGGTATTGTTTAGCGTTTTTTTATCAGTTCTAGTATGGGAAAATAAACCTCTTTTTCCTTAATGCTACTGTCGCCCACTCTCTTGCTTGCATGACAGCATGACACCGTTAAATAATGGTTTTAACCGCGGGCCTTTAAATGGAACTTCATGTTGGTATGAGAAATAAATTGACACTAAATACTGGTCGTGCATTGAAATTCTTGGACGCTCCCATTTCACTTCGGTTCAAAGGCGAACGGGCGGTAGCAAGCAGGCGCACTCCGGCGGGGTCGGGCAAGGTACGTGACGTCACGGACGGAGCGCGCAGGCCTTGAAAAAATTCTAGGTAGCTTTGCCCCAACCCCCGCCTCAGACGTCTTCTTTAATAAATTTTATCTCTTCCTCCGCGATCAGCTCCGGCGGCGCGCCGTTGCTCAGGCCGTCCGAGACGCTCCCGGACCTTCGAAGCGAGCGGTCGCATCGCCCCTCGCTCCGACGACTACGGCTCGCCCGCCACCTCTCGCGCGCGCACGTCTCCGCCTCCGACCGCGCTCATGAGCGCAGCCCTTTTCAGGGCTCGCATGGCAGCTGGCCCGACCTACTGAGCCACGCTTCCGCACGGAGGCCCCATCTATTATGGGTGACCCTCCGAAGAAGCAGCAGAGGAAGAGGCCGAAGAAGCCAGCTCCTGGCTTCGACGACTCGGGGTCCCGACGAGCCCTGCAGCACCACCCGCATGGACGGCAGCCGCGCACCGGGAGATCGCCGCCTGCCTTGCGTTGGAAGCGCGGACTGAAGGCACGTACGCTGCGTGCACTGTCGGCCGACTCGGCGAGCTCCACGCCGTCATGCCCACATTCGCAGGGGAGTGCGACGCCATCCACGCGAGTTCCAACACCCTTGGATACTTCCTTCCGCGCGTTTCCTTTCGATGCGGCGGAGACTGCTTCCAGCGGCCACCACGCCACACAGTCCGCCTCAACGGACGCCACCTCAGAGGCCTCCACTTCGGCCGCCTCCACCGACGACGATGCCTGCTGCCCGTCGGCCGGCGACACCGACGTGAGTGCCGGCACCTTCTTCTTGCCAACCGCAAGTATGATTGGTGCCGACACTACGTCCTCCCGCACGGACGCGACCACCTCGCCCGAGGCAAGTCCTGTCCGGCCGGATTCTCCATCACTGTCGTCGCCGACGGCCTGCTCGTCACCTCCGCTTACCAACAACAAGCCCACTGCACCTGCGGCGGACGAGGGATCGCTCCCCGCGGCGGTGGCCGCTCCCGTCGATGACGACCCAGCTGACGGCCCCTCGTCAAACAGGAGCCGGCCGAGAGTGCCTACTCCTGCCCCAGTACCTGCGGGAACAGGGGAGCTCAAGCCGCGGAACTCCCCGCAGCTGCTCGAGGCAGCCAAGAACGCCCAACCCTGCCAGCCGGCAGCGTTACAGTCGGAGAAGCCCGCAAGAAGGAGACGCCGTTTTCGACGGTTCGTCGACTTCGAGCCGTATTCCCCACCCGCTGACGGCGGTGTCGCCCACGATACCTCAGTCACGGTTCTATACCGTCCCACCGAGCGCAAGGCAACCTTCCTGGCACTCTCGCGGGATACTATCGCGGCGCAACTCTCCTGTGTTTCAGGTGTGAGATGCGTTCGCGTGAACTTTCGTCGCAATGTGGTGGCTGCGGATGTGACGCGCGGTGCCGATTTGGCGCCCCTCCTCGCAGTGTGCGACATCAGTGGCGTGGCGGTGCGCTCGAAGGCACTGCACAGCAACTCCTGTGTGGGTGTCATTTATGGGGTCGACCCATCCTTCGACGTCCGCACTGTGAAAGAAAACATCGAAGCCTCCGTCGCGGTGCTGTCTTGTTCACGGAGTGGCGCTAGCGTCACTGTTATCTTCGTCGGGAGCGTCGTACCCACAAACGTCCGACTCTTCAAGCAGCTCCGCGCGGTTCGTCCCCGTCT
Organism: Dermacentor albipictus; assembly: GCF_038994185.2. Taxonomy (NCBI): domain Eukaryota; kingdom Metazoa; phylum Arthropoda; class Arachnida; order Ixodida; family Ixodidae; genus Dermacentor; species Dermacentor albipictus. The sequence continues at coordinate 53,103,795 of NC_091825.1, forward strand.
GCCTCGACCACTACAATGTGACCGCTGCGGCGTTTTCGGCCACGCCGGCGCCACCTGCTTCCGCGACGCCCGCTGCCTTCGCTGCGGTGAGTCGCACGCCACAGGAAACTGCCCCGCCGAAAAGCCACGCTGCGTAAATTGCGGTGGCCGTCACCCCTCAACCGAACCAAGCTGTCCTGAGTGGCAGCGCGAGAGAAGGGCGGCCGTGTTGCTGTCCTCGTCCCAGCGGCCCCTATCGCGCAAAAAAGCGCTTGAACTAGCCGGCGCCGCACCGACCGAGCCGCGTACGGCCGCTTCGACTACGTCTGCTAGCTCCCCACAGGGCCGATCGTACAGTGACGCCCTGCGCAGCCGCAACAACCAGACAGCCGCAGCTGAGCCGTCATGCGGCCCTCCAACCGCTGCGAACAGCGACCCCAGAGACGCGCTTATAGCCGCTCTCGCTACTGCACTGCGAGCCCTGCTCGTCCAGTGCCCAGCCATCGACGGCAACGTTCCTCAAATGTGTGACGCGGCTCTCGCCGCGCAGGAAGCACTGCTCCGACACGACTAGGCGCGTCACCGCGCCTCATAAGCGAAGGCCACCGACTTGTCCGCGCACGGCGTTCTAGCCGCCGCCGCCGCCCCTCCTTCACCCCTCTATCTATTCCCCTACCCTCCCTGTGCAGTGCGGTTGAGGTGTCCTCATCTGAGAGACAGTTACTGTGCTGCACTTTACCCCATGCATTTCCTTCCCAAACCAAGAATCTCTCTCTCTCAGGCCGTCCCATTCGGTGCGTAGCGCAGGGCAGCGGAGAAGTGTAATTATGCTAACTCCGTAACACGCCGCGACGTGGCGACCTTAGCCCAAGGCTGAAGCGGTGCTCGCCTGGCCGGCACTGCCTGCGATTTCAGTTGCGACATCAACCCTGTTGGCACGTTTTCACGCAGAACAGTGAATACGAAGTCAATTTCTTTCGACTCCTCCTTGCAGCTACAAAGAAGTCGAGGTACAGTCGCGGTCAAAAATACGCGGCCCACGGCTCCAGTCGGCGGAGCGGCCGCGAGCCGCACCGCGGCGCTCGCGTCGGCGCTGCGAGAGTTTGCGCTCTGAAGACAGGTATCTCCCTCGCTCTCGGGCGGATACGTAACACGGTTGATAAAGATGCAGCATCCCTCAGAGCTCATGTGTAGGCTTGGGATGTTGAGCTCCACAAAGCAGCGTAACCAATGCACCTTGTAAAGAGAGACAGTATTCGTAATGTATTCGGTTACACAGAAACTGGCTTACCTCGTGCCGAGGAGTCTCCACACTCTGCGCTGCTGGTCCCACTTGGTGACAAATGTTGATTCGTCACTGAAGACGACTTCTCTCCAGTCTTCCTGCTGCCAAGACAAGTGCTCTGTCGCAAACTCCAACCGGGCTCGCTTTTCCGACTCATTCAAGCGCGGCCTTTGACATGCCACCCTGCTCTTCAGACCAGCGGCATACAGCCTGCGCTTAATAGTTGAAACTGATACCGGAAGTTCAAGCTCCCTCTTGATCTCGAGAGCAGTTATAGCGGGCTCGCAGCTGACAGCTGCAACGATTGCCATGTCTTGGTCCACCGTCGTCGCCAAAGGCCTTCCTGATCGAGGTGCGTCCTCCACTCGGCGTGTGGCCATAAACGAGCGACAAATCCGGTCTACTGCACATTTTGAGCATCCAACCTCTCTAGCTATTGCTCGCCGACTGCGCCCGGCAATAAAAAGATCTAGCACCTTTCGCGTCTTAACCGCATCAAGTCGCGCCATGCTTGCATGCTTTACGCTGTGCTAATGGAAAACCTCAAACCTGTCACTGCGCTTTATATCCGCCAGCCATGCTTTGCAATCGCTGTTGAAGCGCATCAGTTATCGCGCTTTTTATTCCGACGCAACCAGACAAAAGGCGCCATGGAGACGAACACCGCCTTTTGGGATGATGCAACATCTTTGGTGTGAGTCACTGCAAGCTTAATGCCCAATCATCCCAAAATGCCATGCTTTGGAAACCATTGTCTGTGTATGCCTGTCCTTTCTTTGTTATCGCGCATGTCTCATCGCGTTCTTAAACGGGATCCGCTTTTTGCCACTCAATGTCGGCAATGAATCGCTGTGTCACAATCGTTGCGCGTCTCTTTCGGCGGCTGCCGTGGTGAACAGTGCTCCGATCCATCGCGCGAGCCTAAATAGGACTGGCTGCGAACGTCATCGGCGTTCACCAAGCATTAGGCAGGCTTGAGATTTGATTGTTCAGAAGTAATATCGTACGTGAAGCCGGTAGATCAACGGCTAAAAAATGTGCGAGAATAACCACATTAAAAAAAATTCTTAAAATACCCTTGCTGTGTCCACAATCAATCATCATCGCTCTGAAAACACACGCATAAAAAAATTATTCGCATAGCCTACACTTTCTGGCCATTTATTACGTAGAGTCGATGCATTCGAAAAACCACCATCTTGTTTTGGTCTTAAATACTGTTATCATCGCCAGTTACCAAACGTGTACACTTACCAAACGTGTACACTTATACTCAGCAATATTTAAATACAAGCGGGCAGGAGAAGCGCACCTTTTCTTACCATATATACACACACAAAAAAACCGATCCCGAACAAAAGGTAAACGCCAGCATATATTTAATCATTTAAAAAAAAAGAAGTAAGTGCAAAGGTCGGGAAACTCAGTCACACTTTCTACCAGGCCTTCAAAAATGACATATTTACCTTCAAAAACCTCATATCCGACTATCATTGTATGAGGCCGATGCACTATTTAAAACCATTATACTCGCCGGTGTGGCACAAACATCTCAATTTATTTCTCTTCATATTCATGATGACGATACATTGCACCCGTAAGAGATAACACTTAAGAGCCTTAATTGTCAATGCACTAGCAATAAATTTCATCACTTCGGGACATTTTCTTCAGTTTGCCCCAAATCTTAAGATTCCGATAACACTTCTTTCACGTTATTCTCCCGTACCCAAACGACCCCCGCAGTTTCGAATCAATTTTACGCAGTGATTTTCGCCTTCAGACTTAATAATCCCCAGTGCATTTTTTGGACCCGTGCGGGATCATTATTTTTCGTAGATTTCTCTTTCGCTGCCAGCGGTGAATATATTAATGGTTTACATGTAATGCCTCCCTTTTATCTATTACAATAATGAACCTCCTGTAGCTACCTATTGCGCACCCTGTTTTTCTTCCACATGGGGCTTTTAATGCAAGCGCATTGATTTCACAAATGCGGCGGCTCTTCGCATGCTACCGCTTTAAGAGAGCGAACGACCGTGGCATATTATTTGAGAACGAGGTGCATGCATGCTGGTACCCAAGCCTTGAGCACGCGGGTGCGGTGGATCAGACGGAAGCGGACAGCGCGTAAGCATGACTTTTTGGTTTCGTAGTGTGCAACGTCCGAAAGCATCTCAGGCTATGAGAGACGCCATAGTGCAGGTCTCCGGAAATATCGACCACCTGGGGTTCTTCAATGTGCGCTGGCGTCGCACAGTACACGGGCATTCGTTAGCATTCCGCCTCAACTGAAATGCAGCAACCGCCGCTGCCGGGATCGAAGCCGCGTCCTTCGGGTCAGCTGCCCAGTATCATAGCCACTAGGCCACCACGGCGGGTTACATGCATCAGGTGTCAACCCAACTACGATGCTAGCAGGAATCGCGCCGTGCCCTTCACGAACGGCTGAGCGGCCGCGCGCAGCAGCGGCTCCGCACACTCGGGAGACGAGATACGAAGCGGCACCAGCGCGGCGACGCTTCATGCAAACGGGAGCCCCCTTTCGCCCTGACCGTCAACTGCGAAACAGCTGAACGATGCACTTGAACTTTATCAACCGTGTTACGTATCCGCCCGAGAGCGAGGGAGATACCTGTCGTCATAGCGCAAACTCTCGCAGCGCCAACGCGAGCGCCGCGGTGCGGCTCGCGGCCGCTCCGCCGACTGGAGCCGTGGGCCGCGTATTTTTGACCGCGACTTTACGTTAAACAGTTACGGATTGCTTTTGCATGCAGCTTTAGTGGTCGTCTAAAAGCCGACTGGGGCAACCGAGGCTTTAACCGCGCAACATTTCGTCTAGATTGCATGCCATCGTGCTGAATGGTTTTCTTTCTTGTGTTGCAAAAGTTGCCGCGCTGTATGACGAAACTCAGGTATGCTTTTTGTGCCTTTCACTCGATCTTTAAAGTACTGGGCAGCTACTTTACAGCGAAGCTCTCTCTGGCTCGAACAACATAATTAATTACGATAAGCGCTCGTGCATTGTTTATACGCCACCACGAGAGTCAGAAGTTCTGAGCTCTGCTTTTTTGCTCTTGAAGCGAGAACTTTTTGCTGGGCTTTGTTTTGCTATGTTGCATGTGTTCCTGGTAGGTGCGAGTGGTTTCGTGTAGCTAATGTGATCCCGCAATTAAATTATTTGCTGTGTGATGAAAACTGCATCGGTTCTCTGTCATGAGCTTCGCACCACAATCCTATCTGCTTCTGTATTTTTCAGATAAATGTACTGCTGCGTACATTTCTGCCACTCTAATAATAATAATAATATTTGGGGTTTTACGTGCCAAAACCACTTTCTGATTATGAGGCACGCCGTAGTGGAGGACTCCGGAAATTTTGACCACCTGGGGTTCTTTAACGTGCACCTAAATCTAAGCACACGGGTGTTTTCGCATTTCGCCTCCATCGAAATGCGGCCGCCGTGGCCGGGATTCGATCCCGCGACCTCGTGCTCAGCAGCCCAACACCATAGCCACTGAGCAACCACGGCGGGTCATTTCTGCCACTCTGACAGAAAAAAAAAAAAACTTATTCCAAGTTTTCACGAATTTCCTGCGAATGATGATCGCCGCCAAGCATGGCTGAAGGCCATATCAAGAAAAGATTTTGTCCCAAATGACAAGTCTGTTGGCAGTGTCGTCTGCAGCCTTCACTTTTTAGATTCGGATTTTACTTTGGGGTCCACAAAGCTGCGGCGCCTGAAACGGCCGGATGCACTTCCGAGCGTGTTCGCGGGTTACACAAGCTACATGCAGCCACAACAGCCACAAAAAAAGACGAAATTGGAGCGATTGACGCAGAATTCCACTCCAAACCAAGAAAGGGCATTAAATTTATCTAGCGGCCCTGATGAAGCTGCTGGTTCAGCCTGTGGTCGCGAAAAAAGCACAGGCCATTCGGCAACTTCTGCCTGCTCATTTCCTGTAGTGTATGAAGATAGCCTGATTCATGCACCCTTGTTAGGAGATGAAGAAGCAAGTCCTAAAGGTGCAGGATGTGAGAAACCAAGTGCACAAGACTTAGTCGGTGAAGTACAGCAGTTTAGTGAAGCAGTTGATTGCGCAACGCAAACTACCGATGACCTTCTTCCGCCCAAGCAGTCGGATTCAACGAATATAAACCGAATGAGAGTGCAATTGTTCAGGAAAGCAGATGCTATCGGGAGAGTGCAGCGAGAAAACAGCCGTCTAAAAAAAGGAGCTCAGTGGTTTTGAAAACCACACTCTCCACTCGGCGTTGAGAAAGTGCTTGGAAAAGGTCGGCACTGCCCAGTTCTGCTTGGAAGACTGCCTAGCGGAACAGGTCGCCAATGCGTCAAGGCAACGGCCCGTGTGGTCTCCAGACTTTGTCCGCGAATGTGTAGTTTTGTACTACTTGTCCCCTAAGGCATACCGTTACATACACAACAGAGGACTGTTGAAATTGCCTTCAAAAAACAGGCTACTTCAATATGTTGGCAAATCCAACAGTGAAAGTCGGATCACACCATTAATGAAAGAACGCCTAAAGCAAGAGGTGGGGCAGCTAAAAGAGCAAGCGCGGTTTTCCTCAATTATTGTGGATGAAATGGCTATAAGCTCCAAATACGTCTACGATCGTAAAATGACTGCTTTTTTGGTCAGCAAACTGTGAGAAAAGACGCTGGGACAGGAGAGAATGTAAACATCGTGCCTGCCAACAAGGTGCTGTGTTTCGTTGCAACAGGCCTGTCCACGTCGTACAAAATTCCTTGCAGCTTTTTCTTCACTAACCGATTAAGTGGCAAGCTCCTGTATCAGCTGACAAAAGAAGTGATCGCTGAAGTTGAAAAGTGTGGCCTCTACGTCGTCCGGATCGTCACGGATAACCACAAGATTAATGTCACAATGATGCGCCACCTGGGCGATGGCTCCCTCAAGCCAGTGGTCAGGCATCCATGTGATCCAGAAAGAAGCCTATTTTTGTCCTTTGACCAGTGTCATATTATAAAAAACGTGCGAAGCCTTCTGGAAGGGGAAATGACAGATGGCAGTAACCAATAACTGGAGAGTTTGTGAAGCAGCTCTATGTCCTTCAAAAAAACGAGATTGTGAAACCAGTTCGATTCCTGACACAGAAGCACATAGAGCCAACTAATTTCAACATGCATGTGGGCAGAGCAGTGCAGCTGTTTTCAGATGAAGTTATCTCGGCGTTTTCTTTTTTGAAAGAATACCCCAGTTACCACCCTCAGGCAGGACAGTTCAAGAACGTAGACGCAACAACATTGTTTATGAAGATGATGCAGAAGTGGTTTGTCATCAACAATGTGGCCAACCGAACAGCACATGCGCATAAGAGAAAGCCTGACCAAATGCACTTTTTTAGCGCTACCGACGAACGCCTACAATGGCTGGAGAAGGAGTTCCCAGACTACCTCGAAACTCTTTACAATGCCTGTAAAAGGAGCGGGAAAAAGTTTCTTAGTGCTGAAACCTACGAAGCTATCTTGCTGACAAGCAAATCTACGGTACTATGCGTTAAGTACCTTCACGAGAGCGGCTTCTTTCATGTTTTAACAAGGAACTTCTCGAGCGACCCCGTCGAGCTCCTCTTCAGCTCTTTGCGGCAAATGGCTGGCGGCAACGTCTGTTTGGATGCAAGAGCCGTGACACTTAGCCTGGAGAGGATCTTGCGGACTGGCAGCCTGTGCCCATCCCAAGCTTCAAACGTTGAAAGCGGACAGATTGTTATGAGGTAGGTGCATGTTATTTGAGCTCCGGGACGAGTGCTCATAGTTGTGAGCTGGTTGTCTCTTGTTTCAAAATAGAAAGCTTTTCACATTTCAGGCCCTTGCACAACTAAGATTTCACGATGCGAGCAGCTACTAGTGTTGTAGCCTGCCTGCTGACTGGAATTTTTTACAGTTCAGAACGCACGATCACGCAAATCCTGCTGTGCCGATGGACAATGTGTTACAAGCAGTTTTTGCTTTTATGTGGCTGCTGCTTAGTAGTGGCGGTAACTGTTTTACATGTATTGCAGTATGCATGGTGCCTCCCTGAATGTGACGTCCTCCGAACTTGATGTTCCGCTGAAGCAACAGTACAGGCAATAACGCATGATTCGACCGAGACAGCGCAAGCTGCCCCAGCCCGGTATATCTTGTATCAAATGTTTCTCAAGAGCTTACGCTTGGCTGGCTCGCTAGACTGCTAGTGCTGTTCTTTTGCAGTCAACAGCGATTTGTCTAATACATATATTTGGCTGATATGAATAGTGTGCACATTTTTCTTTCAGGGGTCACGGGAACTGAAGATTTTGTGATGCACATTGACGAGCTCTTCACATCCATGAAAGCGATGCCTCGTGATTGCACACTCGTTCACCTACTCCACCCATGTGAAGTGCCACCAAAAAGCGGTCATTTCGCGTTATGTTAAGGCTATAACAACTGAGTGGTATCAACGCCCAAAATTTGAAAATTTTGAGGGAATGCACGTTGAGTGGCGACAAGTTAAATGTCATATTTGGTTTTGCACAAGCTTTGTCTCTACATGCTGTCTAAAATTTTCTCTGAACTTTTTTATAGGTTAGTGCCAAAAGCTGTTTTCTTTTTGTGCTCTCACAAATGGGAATACATTGCTGAATGTCAAGCTCCACATACTAATATGGTATGTTCTATTTCCGTGCAGCGGCCCCCATCCACCATACCAAATTCCAGCATCGCTTATATAGCAGGGTTCGTGGCGAGAGCAGTTGAGGAGCGGAGAACATGCAGCTTCTGACCTCCCCTACACCAGTCGGATGGACCCAGCCCCGTGCTGATGGGGCTTATTGTCTGGGATACATAGCGCAAAAAATGACACAGGGACAAGCAAGAACACAGGACGAGCGCTTAGCGCTCGTCCTGTGTTCCTGCTTGTCCCTGTGGCATCTTTTGCGCCATGTATCCCAGTCTGTATGTATCCCACCAACACTCCCAAACTTCTTCCCTGCTAAAGGGGCTTATTGACCTGCAATCAAGGGATGGGCTAACATTCCCAAAGTCAGAATTTGTCATGGTCCTTGTGACGGTTAAGAAGGCTGTTGAGATTGCCCTGCCGCACATAAAAAAGAGCAACGTGCGCCAGCAGCTAGGTGAACTGTTATTGCCTCGACTAGAGCGGTGCCCCCTTTTCGTTTGCCCAGCAAGGGACTACCACGCCGCAAGCCCACTATCTGCAGTGTTTGATAAGTTCATGAGGCCACTCTTATACCCCAGTCGCACGGGCACTTTCAAAGTCCTTTGAACCAAAGATCCTTTACTTCAAGGCAGAATGCGGGCTGTCACACGGGCACAGCAAAGGAGCCCTACTGGAAGGGAGCTTTGAGTCGAAGGAGTGCGCGTTCGTCCTTTGAAACCTCAAGGGAATACTCTCCTAGAGGGCGTCCGACAGCAGAAAAAGAAGATATCCAAAAATATGGAAGTTCAATTTTTACGTCTTCAGAACAAGCTTATAAGTACGAAATACTATTACTAAGGTACTAAACACTTTCGGGACACCCGCAATCTCCATCATGAAGCCGCCAGTACAGCAGCGCCGGCACGGCCTGTCGTCAGCAGCAACATCGACACCATCTACACAAACACGGGCAACACGGGACGCGGGTGCCACGTGCGATTTGGTTCTTTGGCGAGCGGCTGCTAGGCATATCAAGTCTCCTCGGCGTTTTTCTGCGCGTCTTCCCTCGTCACTTTTGTTTAGTAGTTCTGCATTTTACCTCGTTTACGCGCACCAACCGCTGCCTAGCCACAAGGAATGAGCGCCTCCGACTCCTCGCAAACGGCAACCCAACAGACGGCCCCGCCGCAACCACGAACAACGTGGGGCGAACGGGAGACATGGGCTCTTATAAGTTCCAAAAGGACTTCTTCTTGGGCAAGTTGGTGCTTAGATTTACTAGGTATACATTGTGGCGCAAAATAAATTTCTGGAAAAGGGACAGAAGAAAGGGAGACAGTGAAGCGCCAAACTACCAACTGTTTAATGACAGCCTGAACAAACGTATAGAAGAAAATACAACTTCCGCTCATGCGCAAGGAGCCAAGGTGTGCCAGAACAACGTGGTCATAACACGCTTTGGATTAAGCACATTTCTGCGGAATATAATACGATAGATGTATCGCTGACACAATCAGACCCTTTCTTTTTAATATAAAACGCTTCCAACAACTCCCTTGCAGTTGGGTCCCTACTTCTGCCAAGAATCAATACTCGTTCAAAGCATGGCCTACAACGACAGGCTTTACAGTGCGCAGGAAGATGCGCGTTGTCACTCTTGCCGATGCTATTAGCGTGCTCCCTCAGTCTGTCATTAATACAACGTCCCGTTTGTCCTACGTATGACTTGCCGCAATCTAGGGGTATTTCGTAGACCACCCCTTCAACGCAGTCCCTGAAATGTTTGGCGTGCTGCTCCTCGCAGCCCCGCGGCCGCTCGCGTGTGATCCGGGGGCACAATTGAGCTAACTTGATGGGAGCCTAAAAGACAACCGGAATGCCATATCTGGTAGCAACCTTCTTGAGGTTATGGCTCCCAACATCATCATCAGCCTGGTTACGCCCACTGCAGGGCAAAGGCTTCTCCCATATTTCTCCAACAACCCCGGTCATGTACAAATTGTGGCCACGCCGTTCCTGCAAACTTCTTAATCTCATCCGCCCACCTAACTTTCTGCCGCCCCCTGCTACGCTTCCCTTCCCTTGGGATCCATTCCGTAACCCTTAATGACCATCGGTTATCTTCCCTCCTCATTACATGTCCTGCCCATGCCCATTTCTTTTTCTTGATTTCAACTAAGATGTCATTAACTCGCGTTTGTTCCCTGACCCAATCTGCTCTTTTCTTATCCCTTAACGTTACACCTATCATTCTTCTTTCCATAGCTCTTTGCGTCGTCCTCAATTTGAGTAGAACTCTTTTCGTAAGCCTCCAGGTTTCTGCCCCGTAGGTGAGTACTGGTAAGACACAGCTATTATATACTTTTCTCTTGAGGGATAATGACAACCTGCTGTTCATGATCTGAGAATGCTTGCCAAACGCACCCCAGCCCATTCTTATTCTCCGAATTATTTCCGTCTCATGATCCGGATCCGCCGTCACTACCTGCCCCAAGTAGGTGTATTCCCTTACGACTTCCAGTGCCTCGCTGCCTATTGTAAATTGGTGTTCTCTTCCGAGACTGTTAAACATTACTTTAGTTTTCTGCAGGTTAATTTTTAGATCCACTCTTCTGCCTTGCCTCTCCAGGTCAGTGAGCATGCATTGCAATTGGTCCCCTGAGTTACTAAGCAAGGCAATATCATCAGCGAATCGCAATTTACTAAGGTACTCTCCATTAACTTTTATCCCCAATTCTTCCCAATCCAGGTCTCTGAATACCTCCTGTAAACGTGCTGTGAATAGCATTGGAGAGATCGTATCTCCCTGCCTGACGCCTTTCTTTATTGTGATTTTGTTGCTTGCTTTATGGAGGACTACGGTAGCTGTGGAGCCGCTATAGATATCTTTCAGTATTTTTACATACGGCTCGTGTACACCCTGATTCCGTAATGCCTCCATGACTGCTGAGGTTTCGACAGAATCAAACGCTTTCTCGTAATCAATGAAAGCTATATACAAGGGTTGGTTATATTCCGCACATTTCTCTATTACCTGATTGATAGTGTGAATATGATCTATTGTTGAGTAGCCTTTACGGAATCCTGCCTGGTCCTTTGCTTGACAGAAGTCTAAGGTGTTCCTGATTCTATTTGCGATTACCTTAGTAAATAGTTTGTAGGCAACGGACAGTAAGCTGATCGGTCTATAATTTTTCAAGTCTTTGGCGTCTCCTTTCTTATGAATTCGGATTATGTTAGCGTTTTTCCAAGATTCCGGTACGCTCGAGGTCATGAGGCATTGCGTATACAGGGTGGCCAGTTTCTCTAGAACAATCTGTCCACCATCCTTCAACAAATCTGCTGTTACCTGATCCTCCCCAGCTGCCTTCCCCCTTTGCATATCTCCCAAGGCTTTCTTTACTTCTTCCGGCGTTACCTTTGGGACTTCGAATTCCTCTAGACTATTTTCCCTTCCATTATCGTCGTGGGTGCCACTGGTACTGTATAAATCTCTACAGAACTCCTCAACCACTTGAACTATCTCATCCATATTAGTAATGATATTGCCTGCTTTGTCTCTTAACGCATACATTTGATTCTTGCCGATTCCTAGTTTCTTCTTCACTGTTTTTAGGCTTCCTCCGTTCCTGAGAGCATGTTCAATTCTATCTATATTATACTTCCTTATGTCAGCTGTCTTACGCTTGTTGATTAACTTCGAAAGTTCTGCCAGTTCTATTCTAGCTGTAGGGTTAGAGGCTTTCATACATTGGCGTTTCTTCATCAGATCTTTCGTCTTCTGCGATAGTTTGCTGGTATCCTGCGTAATGGAGTTACCACCGACTTCCATTGCGCACTCCTTAATGATGCCCACAAGATTGTCGTTCATTGTTTTAACACTAAGGTCCTCTTCCTGAGTTAAAGCTGAATACCTGTTCTGTAGCTTGATCTGGAATTCTTCTATTTTCCCTCTTACCGCCAACTCATTAATCGGCTTCCTATGTACTAGTTTCTTCCGTTCCCTGCTCAGGTCTAGACTAATTCGAGTTCTTACCATCCTGTGGTCACTGCAGCGCACTTGGCCGAGCACGTCCACATCTTGTATGATGCCAGGGTTAGCGCAGAGTATGAAGTCTATTTCATTTCTAGTCTCGCCGTTCGGGCTCCTCCACGTCCACTTTCGGCTATCCCGCTTGCGGAAGAAGGTATTCATTATCCTCATATTATTATGTTCCGCAAACTCTACTAATAACTCTCCCCTGCTATTCCTAGCGCATATGCCATATTCCCCCACTGCCTTGTCTCCAGCCTGCTTCTTGCCTACCTTGGCATTAAAGTCGCCCATTAGTATAGTGTATTTAGTTTTCACTCTACCCATCCCCGATTCCACGTCTTCATAGAAGCTTTCGACTTCCTGGTCATCATGACTGGATGTAGGGGCGTAGACTTGTACAATCTTCATTTTGTACCTCTTATTAAGTTTCACAACAAGACTTGCCACCCTCTCGTTAATGCTATAGAATTCCTGTATGTTACCAGCTATATTCTTATTAATCAGGAATCCGACTCCTAGTTCTCTCCGCTAAGCCCCTGTAGCACAGGACGTGCCCGCTTTTTAGCACTGTATATGCTTCTTTAGGCCTCCTAACTTCACTGAGCCCTATTATATCCCATTTAGTGCCCTCTAATTCCTCCAATAGCACTGCTAGACTCGCCTCACTAGATAACGTTCTAGCATTAAACATTGCCAGGTTCATATTCCATTGGCGGCCTGTCCGGAGCCAGTGATTTTTAGCACCCTCTGCTGCGTTGCAGGTCTGACCGCCGCCGTGGTCAGTTGCTTAGCAGCTGCTGGGGACTGAGGGCCGGGGTTTGATTGTTGTGTTCATATAGGAGGTTCTGGCCACGTACTGCACCAGGGTGGCCAATCCTGCTCTGGTGAGGGAGTGCGTTACCGGTTCTGGTCACCGGGATCAGGCCACACTCCAGGCCTGTTTCTGCAATTTTATCAACACGCGGATTTTTTTTTAATTTTTTTTAATCCGGTGGAAAATTGCCGGCACCGGGATTCGAACCACGGACCTCTTGCACGCGAGGCGGGTGTTCTACCTCTACGCCACCGCTGCAACTTGGCTCCCAACAAGTTAGCTCAATTGTGCCCCCGGATCACACGCGAGGGGCCGCGGGGCTGCCAGAAGCAGCACGCCAAACATTTCAGGGACTGCGTTGAAGGGGTGGTCTACGAAATACCCCTAGATTGCGGCAAGTCATACGTAGGACAAACGGGACGTTGTATTAATGACAGACTGAGGGAGCACGCTAATAGCATCGGCAAGAGTGACAACGCGCATCTTCCTGCGCACTGTAAAGCCTGTCGTTGTAGGCCATGCTTTGAACGAGTATTGATTCTTGGCAGAAGTAGGGACGAAACTGCAAGGGAGTTGTTGGAAGCGTTTTATATTAAAAAGAAAGGGTCTGATTGTGTCAGCGATACATCTATCGTATTATATTCCGCAGAAATGTGCTTCATCCAAAGCATGTTATCATGACCACGTTGTTCTGTCACACCTTGGCTCCTTGCGCATGAGCGGAAGTTGTATTTTCTTCTATAGGTTTGCTCAGGCTGTCATTAAACATTTGGTAGTTTGGCGCTTCACCGTCTCCCTTTCTTCTGTCCCTTTTCCAGAAATGTATTTTGCGCCACAAAGTATACCTAGGAAAAAGCTCTTATAAGTCTTTGGGAAGAACATCTCGACCACCTGAGAGGAGAGCGGAGGAATGCTAGAATATATGATCGCATTGTGCAAGGACTCGCCAGGCTCGAAATTATCCGGACAAGAAAACAGGTGCAGAGCAAGATCGGCAACCTCACCCAAATGTACAGGTAAGCCTTATTATTATGTGCTACACATTGGCAGAAACAGCGTTGGCACTTAATTTCCAGTCATATAAGGCTAGTATAGTGATGTCGTGAGATGTGTGTGTGGGTTCATGCGCATGTTTTCGTCGATCGGCCGTGGTTCATTCAACGGGTGACTGCACTGTTTTATTTCTTTGTCTTTTTGTATTTGGTAAAAATGCACTTGATATGCCCGCCGAATTGAAACGTTAGACGCAACAGCTGAATTCCCTCACACGAGCACTACCGCAGCGTCCGTTTCAGATCCATGTGTGCTGTGCTTGTCTTCCAAAAAAAAGGAACGGCTGGGAGCGTAAAGTTAAGTGTGTAGTGTGATTTAAATTAAGACTGTAGTGTGAACTGTAGTGATTTGATGGAACATAAAATTCCCTAGACAGCTAACCATGTCTACTGGATGGTGCAAAATTCGCTGGCCTGCTCAGTGACAGTGAAAATTGTTCAAACAGCAGTGCGTGCATGCATGTTAACTTTGAGAGTTGCGCAAATGCTAGTTATGTCATGCTTAATCGAGGTCACTGGCACACGGCCACTGTTTATTTTGAAAGTATAGCGCTAAAGCACATACTGTAATTTTCTTCCTGCATGAAGTGTGCTTGCTATGCCTATGGATTTTGCCTAGTTCATGCAATGTCACTTATGCTGTTCACCGACCTTTCCAGAAGTTGGGCAAAGAAACGGACAACAGGCTCTGCACCTGTGCCATGGATGTATTTTAATGAAATACATCGCTTTCTTGGAACGCTGCCAGCGAATGACCAGTCGCTGGTAGAAGAAAGTGCAGCGCACTCAGATGCCACAGTTGAACAGGCAAGTTCGTCATGATAAACCTGTACAAATGCATGCTCATAATAGTGCATGAAGCAGACTCAGCATGACGTGCTTTTAAATGCATAAAAATGGACAAGTCAGTACAGCTTCGGATAGGTATGGCTGAAAACGCAAACAAAACAAATTGCCAACTGAGGCAGGACAAGTGCTCCCTAAAATTTTTTATTCAGAAGGATGAAAATTGTATACATAAACTGAATGACAACGAGGTGACAGAAAAGCACGGAAAGCAACATGATATAAAGGCATGATTCAAGTGCAGTTTAATGATGCTGTTGAATTGTTTACACACATCAAGCTCAATTAAGATGCTTCAGCAATTTCCCTTGCTCTCGTCGCACCTTTATTACAATAAAGAACTGATGTGCACTCAAGCAGTAACAACGCCACATATCAAGCAATGTACCTACATATGCAGACAAGAATGCCCTTTAAAGCATTGCAATGTGCATGCAGGCATATAATGAGGTAGTGCCCCATCTTCTCATGTATAGCGCTACAAATCGCATGCTTTCTGGTAAAACTGGATGCAGAAAGTGTGCAACAGGAAGTTTTTTGGTGTCGTGAACACTAGATCCACAATGTAAAAAATGCCTATAGGAGACAAGTGTATGGTTTTGATAATCGGGTGTGATGAGGCAGCCTTAATGAGCTAAGTAGGATGCTACTAATTCAAGTTTCACTGTTGTGTATGTGTGCTTAAGATAATATTCTTTTCACCCTTCAGTTGATCTGTAGCATGGAGCATGGCTACGAATCGCCAAACAACAACGAGGATGAATGGGAGCTGGAGCCATCGGGAGCAGTCCCCACATCAGGACTGGCAGATGAGGCACCATCACCGCGAAGTCAGATAACTAACGAAAACCAGCGTCGTTCTCGAAAGAGAAAGCTCACAAGCACAAGTGACTTTCAGCGGGACCTCCTTAACGAGCAACGCCTGCTTCGGCAGGCATTGGAATCGGCGACCAAAGAAGACCGGGTGCTCAGAGAGCGACAAATAAATGCTCAAGAAAGACTTGTTGGACTGCTGGAGCAGTATTTTAATAAAGATTGACGGGAGGTCGCGTCCCGCATTTGTTGTGACCTATTAGTCATTTCATCCTTGTAACTAGTGAAGAATGAAACTGATGCAGCTGTTGCTCAGCTTACAGCCTCAGGGCTGCAGGTTGTTTGTGCATGATGCTGGAATTCTTTAGTAGTACAGAAGCATTCTTAATAGATGTTTTCTATTGTGAACATACATGCAGGGTTTCTCCGGAAAGTAGTAGGACTGAACTAAAAAAAATGTATTCACAATTTTGACACATCGACTTATTACTTAGCAAAATATGCCCGGTCTGCATCAACGCAGCATTTTCAGCGACTTTGCCAATCACTGAAGGCTCACTGGAACGCAAAAACTGAAATGCTCTTCAGCTTCCTCATTACACCCCCCCTCCCTCTTGCTCTCTTCCCTCCTGAAACCATTCGTGCCACTCAAACGCACTTCATTATACAATGGGTCTCACTCGCAGTTATCCAGTTTGATGCAGAACTTCACTACGTAACGCTGCTCTAACAGACGATTCATTCTGCAGATGACGATGCACATTAAAGTGGTTCAGCTTAAACTATCTACACTCCCTGAAGGCTTGCAGACTGGCGCAACCGTAGCTAAGACCCCTACCACCCAACCAATGCAATAACATCTTCCTCCTTCACCACGTTGTGGTGGGAAAAAAATCAGTGCAACTACTTCCCAGACAAACCTTGTATATTGTGAATATACAAAGTGCCAGCATCAGCTGGCGCACATCCATGGCGCCGACCCGGGGACTCCGGCCGAAGAACTGAAGGCTAACCTCCGCGTCCGCACCCAAGGAGTAAAGGTCCTGGCAGCCAGAATGCTCGGGCGATCCAGCACCGCCGTCATCACTTTCGACAGCCCACGTCTCCCCAAGCAAGTCATATATTACGGCGGGGAGATGTGGTGCTACCCGTATCGCCCGACGCGGCAAGTCTGCTACGCCTGCGGTCAGCAAGGACACCGGACAGACGTCTGCCCGAGCCCGGAGTCCAAGAGCTGCCGGCAGTGCGGCAGCCAGAATCCAGTCGAAGGCCACGAGTGCACACCCAAGTGCCTGTTGTGCGGGGGCGACCACGCGGCCGGCACCACGGACTGCAAGATGAGACTCAAGAAGGCGAGCGAGCTGCGGTGGGGCAAGCCGCCACAGCCGCAGCAAGAGCCGCGGCGGCGGCGGAGCCAGACGTCCACGGTGGTTTTCGGACGAGGGTGACGAGCCAGCAGAGAGGGCGGAGCCGTAGCCGGAGCCGAGTCCGGGACGGGTCCTGGCCACCCCCACCTCCGAAGGGCCAGCAGCCGAAGAAGCAGCAGCAACAGAAGCAAGGAGGAGTTAAGGTAAGCGGGGGAGCCGGCCCTCCCATCACGCTTTTTCCAGATGCTCCGCACTCAAACCCAAACACAGACAATACCAAGGACAAAATAATAGAAGAACTAAGGAAAGAAAACCAACAATTAAGGAGACAACTTAATGACATAATTAAATAACTACAAGAGATTAGACGGCTAGGTTTCGTCTCGCCGCCCTCGTACTCCTCGCCTATTAGGGTAGCTTCGCCACCGAAGACCCCTAGCCCCGTTCAACTGGTGACCGAAGAACTAAGCTTTAATGATAGGCTAGAGAGCTTTATGCAAAGTATGCAGCAAATGCAACAAGAAACACAGAAACAGATGAAGGACATGCAGAAGGAACTGCAGAATACCCAACAAAAGATGGCCCTCCAGGAGCAGGGATTCCGAAACTACATTAAGAACCAGAACACTCAAAAGATAATAGACTCTAGAGAAAGACTCTTTAACGAGCGCCGTTTTGGCGGTAGCACAGAAACCCTAGGAGCGACTAACCCATCGACTTAAACAACGTGGCAGGAAATTAGAGATTAGAGATTTGGCAGTGGAACTGCAGGGGCTACAAGCGCAAGCAAGGGCTCCTGCAGCAACTCATTTATCACAGAGGAACCGCGCCAGACTTGATACTACTACAGGAAAACTTTAGCACTCCGGCACTTAGGGGCTACACGTGTCTGGAGAAAGGGAATACCGCGACACTCATAAGTAACGAAATCGTCACTATAGCTCACGACGAGATTGATACAAAAATCGAGCACGTGATAAAGGTGATTATTCCTAAAAAGAAAGGGAAATCGAAGAGCACTTTCGTAATTGACATATACAGCTCGCCCAAACGAATGGACGGGGACTTTCTAAAACTTTTTGCCGAAGCCAAGAGGCTAGCGGGACAAAACAGCCTAGTGATAGCGGGAGATTTCAACGCTAAGAGCCCCCTGTGGGGATACGCCAAAGAGGATAAGAAAGGGAGGGAGGTTAGCACGGCTGCGGAAATTGCGGGATGCGAGCTCCTAACCGACGAGGCCCAGCCTACCAGAATGGGTAACAGCGTCAGTGTAGACACGTGCCCGGACCTCACGTTTGTCAAAAACACCGAACGCAGAATGGGAGAACCTGCTGGAAAACCTGGGCAGCGACCACCACGTCCTCCGCCTAGTACTCGAGGCGGAAAACACGAAGAGAAAGATCGGCTCGACCAGACGGACGGACTGGGACGCCTTCAGAAGACACTGCAGAGAACTGGGCGGCGACATCACTTCTCCGGATGAATGGAGCCAACAGTTGAAGCAAATCCAGGAGCTCTACACCCGCGAGGTGGACAGAACAGAACAGGCACCGGAGGTGGACAAGCGGCTGCTGGGGCTATGGGAAGCACGCCGCGGCCTCACCAAGCGCTGGAAGAAGCAGAGAATGAACAAGAAGCTTAAGAAGAAGATTGCGGAGATCACCAAGAAGGCCGAGGAGTACGCGACGCAGCTGGCCAGACAGGCATGGCAGCAATTCACCGACTCGCTAAATGGCACCCTCAGCACGGCCAGGACGTGGCAGATACTCCGAGGCCTAATGGACCCCAGCAAGAGCAAGCGAGAGAGCAGCAACTCGATCCAGAGGCTGACCCACCAATACCAAGGTACCGACGAGCAGCTGCTCGAGGAGGTCCGCAAGAAATGCTACGGAACGGGAGAGCCGGGGGGATACCGCGGCGAGTACCGAGGCGAAGACAACCCGGACATGGACCGACCCATCTCGAGGGAGGAGGTCGTCGAGGTCATCAGATCGGCCACCAAGAACACGGCGGCGGGAGCGGTCCGGAACTCCCTCATATGCAACCTGAGTGACGGAGCGATAGACCAGCTCCTCAAGTACCTGAACACGCTGTGGCAAGAAGGGAAAGTTCCGGTGGAGTGGAAGCACGCCGTCGTCGTAATGATCCCCAAGCCCGGAAAGAAAATCCAAATTGAGAACCTGAGGCCCATCTCGCTGACGTCGTGCCTAGGAAAACTCTACGAGAAAATCGTCACCAAGCGCATCCAGCGGCACCTAGAAAACGGAAGATACTATCCAAACTCGATGTTTGGGTTCAGGGCCAACCTCTCGACGCAAGACGTTCTGCTGCAGCTCGACAAGGAAGTCCTGACTACAATGCCGAGAAAGGGCGAAAACGTCGTCATGGCCCTCGACGTCATAGGGGCCTTTGACAACGTCAGCCGCGAGGCCATCATGGAGGGCATCAACAATGCAAACTGCGGCAGGAAGACCCACGACTACGTCAGGGACTTCCTCTAGGCCAGAACGGCGACGGTCGGCCTGGACGAGCTGAGGAGCGGTATCTTTGCAACGCCTAGCAGAGGTACGCACCAAGGCTCGGTAATCTCGCCCGTACTGTTTAACGTAGCAGCTGCTGGGCCTAGCGAAGAGACTCGAAAAGATCCAGGGAATCCGGCACGCGATGTATTCAGACGACATCACGGTCTGGACCACCTGCGGAACCTTGGAAGAAAAGCGAGCGGCGCTGGAAGATGCGGCCAAGTGCATCGAAGACTACGTGAAGGAGAGGGGCCTCAGGTGCTCCACCGAAAAGTCCGAACTGCTAAGAGTCGGCAGACATCCCACCAAGGCGAAACTGGAGGTCAGCCTCGAAGGACAACTCATCCCCGAACGCAACATGATACGCGTCCTCGGCATGTGGCTGCAAGGCAGCAGAAAGTGCAACCACACCATCGGCCTCCTCAAGAAGTCGACCGAGAACGTGAGCAGAATGATAAGCAGGGTCTCCCAGAAAAGGCACGGCATGAGAGAAGATATTCTCAAGCTCGTTAACAGCCTGATCGTCAGCAGAGTCATGTACTCGCTACCCTACCAAGTGAGGACTAAAACGACCAACGAAGAGATTGAAGTCGTCCTGAGGAACGCCTACTAGACGGCGCTGCACCTTCCGAGAAACACCTCCAACGAAAAGCTGATGCAATTAGGGGTGAGCAACACCTTCGTCGAAATGGCGGAAGCACAGCGGAAAGCGCAAATGAAAAGACTAACGGGGACCTACACGGGGCCACACCTGATCGGTAGGCTGGGCTTCGAAATAGGAGACGTCGACCGGTACGAGGACGTACCGGCGGGAATTAGGAAAACCTTTAAAGTAAAGCCTATACCGAAGAACATGGATCCCAGGCTCCACGAAGGCAGAAGGAAAGCTAGGGCCGAATACATAGAAAAGACAGTGGCTAGAGAAGAGAACACTCTCTTCACGGACACGAGCATAAGTGTAATAGGAAGCGAGGCAAAGGCCATCGCGGTGGTAATGAACAAGGAGGAAAAGCTTGCCTCGCGCGTCTCGGCCGAGATATGGAGCGTAGCTGAAGCCGAGGAAATCGCCGTGGCGCTGGCGGCGATGCAAGGATATAGGGAGAATAAATCGCTAAATATTCTCACAGACTCGAAAGAGACCTGTCGCAACTACATGAGGGGCAGAATATGCAAAACTGCCCTTAGGATCCTCAGTGGGGGTAACCCCTCGGAGGAGGCGAAAATCAAACACAATCTGATCTGGATACCTGGACACGAGGGCATAAGGGGTAACGAGGCGGCGGACGGTCTCGCTCGAGCTAATAGATTCCGGGCTGGGCAGCAGCAGGAGTACCGCGCTAGTTACGCCGGGACCCTCAAAGACAGTTATTCGGAATTACTGCAACACTACAGGGGGACTAGATTCAAGTACCTGCCGCCCCATAAAGCGCTGACGAAGGAGGAAGCAACGGGCTGGCGTAGGCTCCAGACAAACACCTTCCCCAGTCTTTTCATATTCAACAAGATGTTCCCAACGCAGTATAGGGACACCTGCCCCTGGTGCGGGGTACACCCACACTCTATCACATAACTTGGGAGTGCGAACGAAACAACGCATTCCGTGATCATAAACCCCCGAGTGCGGAGCATGGGGAGAGCCGGCTCGTCAGCTGCGAGCTCGCCGTCCAAAGAAGGATGGTGGAGCACGCTAGGGACGCGGCCAAACTCAGTGGAGCCCTGGACGGAGGGACCACCCGTGCTGAAGAGGCTTCCCTTCGACGAGAAGACAGCGTGAAGAACAGAAGACCTCGATCCGCGAGAATTCCATTTTATGATTCAATAAATGTTTCTCTCTCTCTCTGAACACGTCACAAAAGAGCCATCCACAAAAAGGAAGCCCAACATTTGAGTGGGACAATGCATTCAGTGGCATCTGCAAGCGTTGAAAGCTAAATATATTACACGCATGTAAGTACAAATCGCATTTGTACCATTCCTAGAGGAAAACTGACAGAACTCCTTGATCTCTATACATCAGAAGTAATTTCAGGTTCTAAACTAATATGTAAAAGAACTGCAGAGTTAAAATAATCCTCTCCGCTCAACTGTAAAATGTTCCGTGTTTTGAAACCATGCACGGCTACAGACAAAGAAAATTGCCGGCGTGTCTTCGCGCACGAATGCTAAAAACTTATTTTATTTTTTTTTGTGTGTACGCAGAGTCCCAACTCGATGATCGGCCGCGGTATTTCTGTCGACGTTGAGACACGAGAAACATAACACCAACGTCCACCTCTGAGCCTTTGCGCGCGCTTAGACTGGCAAGCACGCACGTTGGCGGGACTGTAGCTTGTAATACACTTACGAACCTTCAGAGCAGTGATCTCCGTCAGCCTTTGTACGTCATAGCTGATTCGCGCCGCGAATTTAGATGGTAAGGGCGGCGCAGATTCTTTAGGCTGAGGGCTTGCTGAAGTCAAGATGTCATTCGATCGTAAACGTGTTATTTACAATTATTCGCAACAAGATCTTGCGACACGCCCTTGACCAATGCTGCGTACCTAATTGTAGGGCACGCGATACATTCGCAGTCGTCAACGCACAGCGTGAACACTCCTTCAGATACTTTTTAAAGAAAGAGTTATAAAAAAAATGAAACAAAAGCTGCCGTTACCGAATTTGTATAAGCATACGACTAGAAATTATATGCTGTACACGAAGTTACGCGGAGCTGGAAAGCCAACGTGAACGCCTAAAGAGCACTGCCTTGCTATGCGTGCATTCATTCTGCGAAAGGTCGTCTGCTGCGCTCGAGCATCGTAGGCGGCGCCACGGTGGTGGAGGGAGCGTGAAAGAGAGGAGAAACGAGGAGGAGTGAAGGTGGAGGAGGAGAGTGTCACTACTTTGCGAAGTTTAAGGGGTTTTAGTGCTGAGGGGGTGCAGCGCAGATTCAGCAATTGCAGCTGGAGCCGCACTAGCGCACGACTGCAAAACGAAGACGGAAGTGCAAGCCTAGCAGACGCATAGCTTTGTTTACGTGTTTTACATGCATGTTGGCGGGACTGTAGCTTGTGTTGTGTTGTGTGTCACTGGCGCCGCTTGCCACGCGAAATGACCCTCTTTGAAATTGCCATGGAGCTATTGGACTCGGAGAGAGACGACGACTGCGACTAGCGACATTCACGTCGACTCCGACGACGAGTTTGACGATGTGTGTGTTTTGGTAGCCTGTACGTTGGTACGAGAAGATGCGAATCGTGTGCCGGGGTACGAGAACGTGATATCCAGGTATCATGAGCGTGAGTTCAAAAGATTGTTCGGGTTCAGAACCCGAACAAGTACCTCGTCTCAAGGTTACCTTTGGACAACAAAGTGCTGTTCCACAGTAGATTTCTGAAGCCTGGTGTAGTAGGAGACCACTACACAACGTCACTGCGCTACATCGCGAATGCCCTGCCACAAGTCATGACACCCAGCGAAGTATCATCTCTAACTGATGAGCCTTTGCTGCGAAATTTCTGACTGGGATGTTTCAACAAATGTTGTTGAACACTGGGTTAATGTGTTTGCACTAAAAATGCCCACTGGCGAACCCAAATACCCAAGACAGGGAAGGCTCGTAAGGGCTGTTCTTTCCTTGCCGCATGGCAACGCAGACTGCGAGAGAGGATTCAGCGAAAACAAGCAGGCGCTTCACCATCGAGCCTCTTTGTCAATAACAAGTGTGTCAAGCCTTCGTCAAACGAAAGCATACTTGAAGCGTTATGGGGGTGACGTCACAAAGGTGCCAATCACTAGATATCTCCTGAAGTGTGTTGGAAAGTCGTACAGTGGTTATCGCAAACGCGTTGAAATGGAAGAAGAATCAAAATCACGCAAACGGAAATGTGACGAGCCACTGACAGAAAGCAGCGAAGAAAAAAAGCTGAAAGAGGAAAAGGCCACCCTGCAGTGCCGTCTATCCACCCTGAAGGCATTACTTACCAGTGCCGAGGAACTCATCAGCACAGGAGTAAAATCGAAGGACATGGACAAAGTGGAAACTGGAAACGTTTTGCTCGTTGATGTGAATTCCAAATTGCCGGCGGTGCTTGAGCGCATTAGAATGATAGATTCCACGCTGGAATCTAACAAGTAATTCTACCAAGCAAATTGAATGCTGAATAAAATGATTTTCTTTGAGTTTTTTTGTATGTCAGTGTGAAGTTGCAATTATTACAAGTACTTTACTCTAGAAACATGCTCCAAAACACAATTTTTGTGCTCCAAAACATAACTTTCGTGCTCCAAAGCTGCTCCGGAATGGCATTATTACTGCTCCATGAGCTGCTCCAAAATGCTCAAGCCTGCTTCCACCCCTGGGTTCTAGAAAAATATTTCGTCAATTCAGGGCTTCTACCTACTATCCAAACGCGCTTCAAGGGCGTGAAAAAATACCCGCTGAAAAGACATGCCTAATTGCTCTTGTGTATATCGGCTCGCAAATGTCGACGTACGCCATAGAAGACAAGTTTGACGTGGCAGAGTCGTCAGTGCATGCATGCATGACGCGGTTTATCCACTTTTGCACACACTTAGCGGTGATGTTATATATGCTGGCCCAGCAGTGCAGAAATGAATCGCATCGAGGCAGGCTTCCTTCCCAAGGGTGGAGGCAAAGGCCCACGGAATGCCATCGGCTGCGTCGACAACTCCAAGAGAATCGACGCAGTCATATTTCAGTCGGAAGAAGTGGCCATCTATCATTTCACAAGGGATTTGCGATGATAGGAATCGGTTTCTGAATGTTTTCATTGGATTCCCTGGATCTGTCCACGATGCCCGCGTTTTGAAAGAGAACCTTTCGCACGTGCAGCATTGCAATGTGGTGAAAACAACATTCTGAGGGATAGTGCGTATCCTCTGATGCCTTGGCTGACGACTCCGTTCAGGGACAATGAAGCCTCATTTCCATCTTGGAAAAAACAGTTTAATAAGCGACACAGCCAGTCTCATCAGAAAACTACAGGCACCAGCCCTCCTTTTCTTCCATTCATCCAACCAGTCCAAGAAAAAATCGCTCAAAAAGGAAATTCTGAGTCAAATGAAGCAGGGTAGATGGCTTTTGAAAGTCATCGCTTACTCTCAGTCTTTTGAAAGGTGTCTTGACATTGACATCTTTCCACCACAATATAAGCTTACTACTATTTCTATAAAACTGGCGGTTTCTTCGTTATGTTATAGGTTGAGCTTCGCTCCAATCACTCGAAGTGCATTCGGTCTGGACTTACGAAATACCTGCAAAGCAGGTTTTACATTTCTCAATGTGTGTTGGAGAAACTGCTTTCCTGGACAAAACATATAGCCGTACCGGAGTAACTGCTCGCTCTCTAAATTATATGCGTCTTGGATAGTCTTAATATAGGTTGCATTCACATGACGTCACCACCACGCCGCGAGTAGCGCTGGCAACCATGGGTGCACCCTCCGCTCCAGCGTCCGCCATGATCTTGGCCCTTTCAAGTCGCGTCCGTGTCACCGTGTGTTAGCCGTGTGCTGTGCTCGGTTTGTGGTTTAGTTGGCGGATTTTCTTTGGATTAAAAATTCCTGGTGTGTACTAACAGTCACCGCAAGAGCTTCCACGAACGCAAAGACGCTGTGAAGTCATGGGCGATGAGCCTGCAATCAGTTTGAGCGCATATGCGCAAAGCTGAAAGGAAGCAGCAAAAAAGTGCTTCGTACAAAAAGTGAAACTTCGCGGCGGTGGTGACCCACTGCTGCTGGGCACGGACGAGCTGTGCTTTGATGTCGAGCTTGTGCCAAAGGTAGAGGTCACGCATCAAGGATAATTTAGTTCACGCGACTAGCTACGTTACACATGAGCAACAAAAAGCAAAAAAAGTCGCTCGAAGCGCACAACTACTTGACAAGCGGTTTCGTTCAGGAGCCACAGCTGAAGAAGGTGGTGGACGACGTCTTCATGGTATGTGGAAAGACAAGTTTGTGGAAGCACGTTTTGAATCCCGACAAGCGGTCTCAAAGTCTCTGTGCTAATGCTGACGAACGCACAGAGCGGCGCCACGATGGGAGGCTGATGGCGAGGCAGGCGTGTCAACACAGCGGTACATAGAGGAAAGTATTTAAAGTGTTTAAACGAGAAGAGAGTAATAAGACTGGATGCTTCAAGGACGTGTCAGGGCTGCGTACGAGCGAGCGTTGGCGGCTGAAAGCCGAGATTCGAAAGCTAGATCGCCGTCGCTTCACAGAAGCGGCCGCGCGCCCATTCCATGGCTGCCGAGAAAAGTATGTACACACAGTTTCACGCACGCGTGGAGGAACGGAAACTCAAGGATTCGCACACACGCTGGCTACAGAAGATACGGCGTACCAGGGTGTCTACCAAGTTGACATTTCCGAATTCCCCGAGTTTTCCAGGTTTTCCCCGAGCGCCTTTAATTGCGAATTCCCCTGAGCGACGCAGAACTGTTTTATGTCAAGACGGGAAACCATGTCGCCCGATGCTGTCACTCTCTAGTAAGCATTTGAAAAAAATAAAAAAACGACTTAATCCAGTTTGAATACTAAAGAGTAGTGTTTATTTTATTCAAAAGGAGAATAGAAGGGAGAGGTTAGTAAAATGCAGAGCAAATAAAATGTCTTTGAAAAAAATTGCAAATGAACACGGAAATTCTCAAATACGAATAAAAAGGAGATGCATACAGAAGCAAGTATTTTTGAAGATGAGCTATTGCTATCAACTGATAGCAAGCTCAGTGGTAGAGGCCCAAACTTTGTTATAGTTGAGATTCTCTCAGAACAGCTCGTAAGTCAACCTCCACTGTCTTGACATACACTCAGCCCGCATACTACGCCTCAGTGTTGTGATTCACTGCTTTAAAGAGTTTATTTTGGTTTCTGTGAGGGACACCTGCATCTCGGCGTCAGCCAAAACTTTGTTTTTTCGAGCTCAAGCTCCTTCAAAGCGGCCGATGCACGCTTCCTTTCCCATTCATTCCTCAATGCGTAGGTACTTTCTGTTTTCGTCCTCTTTCCGCTGCGCGTTCGCCCCCGGGACCATTTGAAACATCTTCTTGTTGCCTAGGGGCCGCGAAAACGTCCAAAAAATCGGCCAGTTGGAAAAAATGGATGCACGTCTTTTACTGCCCTTAAGGGCTCAAACTCTGAAGCACATTCGAAAAAAAACTCTGTCGGTACCCTTACTAGACATACTGGTGCTTTTGCTGTGACAGGAGATAGCGGGTGTATGTGTGTGTAATTAAGGAATACATACTGCGTCCCGTGGCGATTGCCCCTTCTCACGCTTGTTATGCTTCACCGTGATGCGTTTGCATATGCCTCACCAAGTAACATTTATGTACAAAGGCGAATCCGACTTTCGGGAACCGGTGTTATACAACGCGCAGTGCTTTCCGAGCTTTGAAGCCTTAATCGCGAGGACCACAAAGGTGGACTCAATGCCATTGCTGACAGCGGCGAATTCTGTTAATGAAAAACACGGAGCCTAACGGCAAGAAGCTTAATAGCGATCGTCAAGCAGTTCGGCCTAGCGTTGCCGAAATGGTGGTTGTGGCTTCCAGCGGATCTGCGTGCGAGAGCGCCGGTTCCAGGTGGCCAGGTACTCAAAACTGCAGCGGTGGTGGCTTTCATGAATGCCGTTTCGGACCTGCGGTCACGGCAAATGGTCCGGAAAATCAGACGGCTAAGGGTTCTTGCGTGCGAAATTTCATACATTCTGATACAGTGATTCTATGGGGTATGTGGTGGTGCTGCGAAGCCCTCCGAATTATCGGCATCTGGAAAGTCGTTCGACTGTACACTGGGACTCCTCCAGCCGACGAAAGGCCGCCAAAGACGACTCGTTACGATTGCTGTCTGTTACTCGAGCCAGCATTACCACTACTTTCTTTCCATTTCAAGAAATTCACAGCTAATTTTCCCTGATGGAAGCACAAATTCCCCGAGGTTTTCCAGACTACTAAAAATCTCAGAGAATTCCCAGTTTTCCCGGTTTTCCCAGTTGGTAGACACCCTGGCGTACGCCGATCCTTACAGTACCGCGCAGCAGTGTGTGTTTTAACGTTCTGATGGAATCAATTGATTAGGTGTTGGAATCGTTTTATTCGGCAATGTAAACCGCAACTCGCGAACCTAAAGCATTAGATCTCCCTATGTCATGAGTACGCTTTTCGCGGCGATGAGCAATATGGACAGCGCGCAGCATAGCTTGTTTGAACGAGCGTTCATTGTAGAACCGGAGGTAATCAACACTTCACTAAGCATAACGGTGTGCGTACGTGTGTAAAGTTGTACAGCATAGCCCACCACTTAGAGCGAATGATGTGTCGGGAAATAGCTTTAAAGCATTTGTAATTGTGAATGTTTATCAGATACTGTACCCATATGGTTTAAGCAGGCTAAACAATTTCGAAGAAGTTTCAAAATTCTAAACAATTCTATTCATTGCATTTACAGGTAAACCATTTTCAGTCACTTTTGACACAACCACTGGAGCCATGGATTATTATTAAAGAAGACGGATTGGTGAAGGCAGCACACTGTACGTGCATGGCGGGCCTTGGTGAGGCCACTCTCACT
Organism: Dermacentor albipictus; assembly: GCF_038994185.2. Classification (NCBI taxonomy): domain Eukaryota; kingdom Metazoa; phylum Arthropoda; class Arachnida; order Ixodida; family Ixodidae; genus Dermacentor; species Dermacentor albipictus. The sequence goes on from NC_091825.1 coordinate 53,131,748, forward strand.
TAGGCATAGTTTTTTATTTGGAGGCAGCAGCTTCATTTCAAGAGTGCCAGGCCTGCACAGACAAGACAAACAAATGGTTGCCACCTTATATGACCAATGTGGCCTGTGTACCAATTGCTGAGATAGACTGTTCATCATCCAATGCAAAAAGACGGCATCTCAGTGACACAAAGCACCCTTCTATGAAGAAAAATAAAGCTCGGATTGAGAGGCCATCAAAAAAAGAATGGGCTGCCTTCCTGACCAGTGTAAAAAATAGAGAGTTTTAGTATAGCGTAAAGCAGCAAACGCAAAGAGTTAGCGTTAGCGTTAGCGTTGCGTGCACCACACTGCGCATGCGCTATACGTAAACGCTGCTGGAGCTCTTACGTACGTACGCTATTTTCAGGATTTAGCGTTGAACGCTAACGCACGCAAGGGGAGCCTTACGTACGGCAAGATGGCGGCGCCCGTCGAAGTGAGAGCAGCCCGCTTCGGATCTATCGAGTCGTCTGCCTGCACTGCTAGGCTCATTCGTTCCCCACTAATGCTCGTGTTTGCTTTAGATTTGTGTGATGATGCTTCGACAGTGGCGCACAGGTGACAAATGGGCGTTGTTTACGATATACGTTCTCGATTAGCGGCGCAGTAGGCTTAACGAGAGGGTTTGCTCATAGAGTTAGTAGAACAACTCTATGGGTTTGCTAAATGTGCTTGGTGTATCCGCCTCGAGATGGCGCCCAAGTGTTTTTCGCTCGTTCGCTTGTTGTACAGCCGCATGTCAAGCCGATGCATGTCACGTTTTCCGCGGCAAAACACAGTAGTGTGGTCGGTGCTGTGGTCACAATGCGTGTGCGTTTTACCAACGACGACGACATGAACCTCGTGAAGGAGGTTTTCGCCTTGAACCCATTCGGACGGACGTCAAGGTGGGCGTCCGTTGCAAAAAATTGGAAAAAAGTGGGAAATCCGCTTTCTCGAAGCGAAATTGCCGGGCAAAATGTCCCCTCCGTAATAGCTTCGATGATGAGTGGATCTTGAGGACACGTAGAACCTGCGCGGTCGCTCTCGTTCCCGAAGCATGAGGGCGTCTATGTCATCCCAACTTAAAAAGGACACGTAATATGGGTCCCACAGAACACTCGATCGCGACTTGCCAAGAATAATGGGTGTGTTTCGCGACTCTCGTCAAAACAACGCTCAAACCAAACACCTACATGCGTAATTAACGCAGCGACTGTGGCTTTCGATAAGCTTGACTTAGGGACAGACTTTCGGATTCGGCATTGGATAAGCTCGACATTTCGTGTGGATTTGGCTTTTCAGTACTTTGTGTTTTTACATCTAGATGGCGCTGCATTTGTCTGCCTTAACGTTAACGCTTTTCTCCGTTCCGCTATTCTAAAACACTACCTTGTGCCGCGCAGTGCAGTCTTTCTTTGCGTTAGCGTTGCGTCACACGCTAACGCTAACGCAAGGGTTTTACGCTATACTAAAACTCTCTAATACTGGAGCACAGTCTGCAGTGCTCACACTCACAAGGGGTTATTGCAATGACTTCATTGCGTTGTCTCACAAGTATTCTACAGCTGTTCTTGGGTAGCTGACCCGTATCAAACCAGCAACATGGGACAACATTACAGAGGAGTGCCAGATGCTTGCACGAGCGTTCACTGTAGAACTGAAGGTAAGCAACACATTGCTTTTGACATTATGTATACATTAACGCTTGGTGTGCTTAACAAGCTGTAGCATAGTGGTACTCTTACGATAGTGTAGTAGTATGCAATTTTGGTGCGCCTGAGGTGTGAAAGCTGCATTTTTAAAAAGAGTACAGTATACTGGTGTTCAGGTTTCTGTAAGGTACGTAAGGAGCATGGAATTCAGTCATTCCTTCAGGCAGTATTTTGCTAGAGTATTTTTTAAAATATTGGCATAATGGCTTGTGCCTGTTACGTACAGGGCAGAATGGCAAAGTAGTTGGTATTTTCCATGCCAGTGGTCAATGTGAGTGATGCCAGTTCATATACTTGTTGCACTGCAACACCTTCACTGTTTGAGTGGCCTCTGTTGTGAACATGCAGGTACGTCAGGCTGTATAGGCAGCAACAAGGGAGCAGTCAGCATCTTCTGTTTAGTTTGCATTCCGAGCAGGAAGGGTGGAATCATCGACCGTGTATGCAGCCTGCCAAACACCCTTCTACAAGCTCTCCATAAGCCTTATGAGGATGTGCTATCCCGAAGAGCAGAAGTTATTTTCAGCGGCAACCGATTGGGGGAAACAAAGTAGTAGCCAGGAAGGCTTACATCTCGGCAATGACTGCATGAGGAAGCATGAGAAATTTTTGTCATAGCTCTGGCCTACACATTTCTGCAGAGGCACCCTACCTAGCCGCCAGCCCAGATGGCTTGATTTCATGTGAATTCTGTCACGATGGTGTGCTAGGAATTAAGTGTCACTATTCAGCAGTCTGTGTGGGCGATATGCTGAAGCAGAAAGGTGGCTGCTTGGAGCTATGTGATGATAGTGCACAACTGAAGAGAAGCCATGCATACTTCTACCAAGTTCAACTGCAACTCTACGTGTGTCAGCGGCAATGCTGCGATTTCGTTCTGTGGACACCATCAGGCATTCTATTGATTTGTCTTTCTGCAAAGAAATGACGCAGAAGTCCCAAGCATTCTTTGAACAGGTTTTTTGCTCTCGCAGCTTTTTACACACTGGACTACCTTGCCACCAGTGGCGCAGCCAGAAATTTTGTTCGGGTGAGGGGGGGGGAGGGGTGGCTCATGTTGCAGCTTGGCCTCCTCCTTAAGATGAAGCTTTATCTCAGATGCTACTATGTACAACGCCTGACACTGCGGGAAACTTTACACCGACTGGACTTAAGACCTTCATTTTGTCAAAAATACTCGGACCGCGGCCACCCCCATCACTGGCACGAAAAGCGAATTGTGTATTAGTGCAATACTCGAAGTGTGCACCGGCTTAAGAGACCGATTATAGTGTCCCTGTGCAGTGTCCCGCCCACACGCACTCAGTGCTCACTTTCTCCCCTTTTCCTCTTTCTATTCCCCTTTCCCCCACTCCCAGTGTAGAGTAGCAAATCGGATGCTCTTCTGGTTGACCTCCCTGCCTTTCCTGTCCTTGCTTTCTCTCTCTCTCTCTCTCGGATGCTCCTATCTAAATACATGTAGAAGGTGATTTGGTTTTTCTTGGCAACCACTGCACAAAATTTGATGAGGTTTATTGCATTTAAAAGAAAAACTTAAATTCTACTGCCTTCTGAGCTCGAATTATTCGAACTCTCCTCGGAGACGGAAGACGGCGAGGAAAGAATGGGATGGCAGGTGGTCACCAACCGAAGATCGCGATCAGCGAAAAAGACCTGGGGAGCTGGTGGAGCCGCCAACTTGATCCAAGAATCACAAGGAAAGGAGATCGCCAACAAAGGTGCTGCCGGGGCCGACAAGCTCAAGCGCCGGATTGTGAAGGCGTCAAGAATGCCGCAACTGCCGGAGGAGCACAGGAAAATCATCGTTAGGCCTCGGGGAGGCCTCAACCTGAACAAGGTCAGCACAGCTATTGGAGAAGCGATCGTCGAGGCAGCCGGACTTACGGCAGACCAAGCGAAGGAAGACATCGTCTGCCCCAACTTCACACAGAATATTGTGGTGGTTAGTACACCGGACTCCTCTCATGCTGAAAGGTGTATGAGAATCAAGTCTATTACCATCATGGAGGCAGAATATGAAGTGGGCGCTTATAAAACAGCCCCCCCCCCCCACTCTACGTGCAAGGGGGTTATTAGAAGAGTGAACCTCAATGACAGTCAGAGTGCGATCACGAAAAAGATTGTGAATGAATACAACCCAACGGCGTTGGCTGCACAACGTATCAAAGCTACGGGATCGGTTATTGTGCTTTTCGACGGATTCAGGGTGCCCAACTTCATCAAATATGGGTAAACCCTCGTGAGGTGCTATCTGTACGGGAAGCAATTTGACGTATGTTACGCATGTGGAAGAATCGGACACAGATCAGACGTTTGTCCAACACCTGATGTTGTGCAGTGCAGGGGATGTGGTATGCAAGACCCAGGGGAGGCTCATATCTGCTCTCCCAAATGCAAGTTCTGCGGTGAAAATCATCCCACAGGTGATAGGGCTTGCAAGCAGCGGTACCGAATACCATATGTAGTAAGAAGAAGAAGAATACAACGCTCCAAAGTGGAGGCCGAGATGGTATCGGCCCAACCGACAAAGGAAACCCCTCCAGGCGCCGGAAGGCGCTCACGCTCGAGAAGCACATCAAGATCACGACAGCGCTCAACATCGAGGGCAAGAAACCGTTCCATGTCTCGGGAGGCGCAGGTGCGCTTCGAGGAGCAGGAGCTGAAGACAAACAAGAAAAAGGAGCCAGGAGCGACCTGGGCCGAGAAAGTCAAAGGTACTGTGAAAGTCACAGGTGCGCTAGCCTCGCAGGAACAAAGCAATGATGCCAGAGTAGAACAGCTGATCAGAGAGGTTATATCACTAAAGAAAGCAAATGAAGAACTTAAGCAGCAGATTCAGGAAATGAAAAAAGGGTTGAAGACAGAAAGTGGCAGTGTGGCAATAGCTAAGCCGGTGTGTAGAAGTCTGTAGAAAAGACAGCCAGGAAGAAGACGCACCGGTGCTTAAAAATAGAGCTGTTGTTCCGGAGGCAGAATCGATGTGCTCAATTCTGGAAGAGATTAGGAATGCGATTAGGGACCTAAAGGACACGGTAGACAGCGTTAACCTTAAGGTGCATAAAACATGGAAGTGGAAGTTAATAGCCGAGAAAAGGTTGAAAAAGCTAGAGGCCCAAGGAGAGGATGAAGAATATGACCTTGGAAGCAGAAAACGCCAGAATACCCCCAGGAGCGGTAGGTGGTACAGTCAAGCGAACAGTGACAGGGGGTAGCAAGTCAGGGGGCAGCAACAATAATAATGGATAACAGAAATAGACTTAGTGTGTGGCAGTGGAACTGCAGAGGATTTCAGCCAAAAAGAGCGTCACTAGCACATATAATCAAAACAGTTGAAAATAGGGCGAAATTAATAATGTTGCAGGAAACTCTAGCGGAGGAGATCGGGCTGTCCGGCTTCAACTCGGTCTGCAAAGGCAAAGAACCAGGCAGAGGAATTGCCACCCTAATTGACAAGAAAATTCCCTACATTGAGCACGATCTAAAATTAGGGGCGAGTAAAATTGAATACATATTGATAGAAATGGTCCTAAAAAGGCACCGAGGTAAAGAGCAAAGCTTGTTCTGCCTCAACATATATAGCAGTCCCAGAGAGATGAGACAGAGGTTCAGAGCAATTTTTAATAAGGCCATGAGGGTAGCCAAAACTGCGCCACTCATAATAGGAGGGGACTTCAACGCCCCACACCAATCTTGGGGTTACCGCTGGAGTAGTAAAAAAGGGGAAGGAATCTGGCATCTCGCCACGGATTTAGGCCTTTCTCTTATCACGGACCCAGTGGCAGTTCCACGTGTGGGGACACTACCCCGGACTTATCCTTCACTTATAACTTACCCAGGGCAGACTGGATCAACTCTGGTACGGACCTAGGAAGCGACCATTATATACTACACATAATGGTGGAAACGACAGGGGGGGAGGTAAAGCATTTCACTTACATAGACTGGGATCGCTTTAGAAAAATCAGAAAACACAGAGCAGACACAGATAGAAAGGGGCGCATCACACTACAAGAGTGTGTGGCTCAGCTTAGGGACGACTTGAATGCAGCAACTAAGGCTACAGAGACAGAGGAAGAGACCGAACAAATTGATAGCATATTGGCGCATTTGATCGAAGCCAAGCAATCGATTTTACAAAGATGGAAATCACAATGCCTAAACAGCAGACTTAGAACACGAATTGCTCAGCTCAATAAGAATATAGAGTAACACGCACAATATTTGCAGAAACAAAAATGGGATGAGGTGTGTAAATGTGTAGACGGAAGGATAAAACGTGGAGGCAATTGGAGTCTTCTCAGGCATCTGCTCAACGAAAAAGGCACTAAATCGAATAGACGTACGGCAGTGGCGAAACTGGTACACCAGGAAAGTCAGACTGCAAGCGCAGAGAGCATATTGGAGCGATTGGCCACTAAATACTTGCCTCTCAGGAAAGAAGATCAAGATGTGAGTTATCCCGATTACTTAGGGGTAGAATGCAAATATATGGATCAGGAATTCACCGAAAGTGAGGTACGCACGGCACTGTATGATTTGAATAGTAGGTCAGCAGCTGGCCCGGATGGCATCTCTAACAGATTGCTTAAGAATTTGGACGACGCTTCAATAAACTATCAGACAACATACATTAATAAACTATGGAAAGATGGGGTATATCCAGAAGAATGGAGGATGGCCAGTACTATCTTAATACCAAAGCCGGGCAAGCCACTCAAATTGGATAATCTGAGGCCAATTTCGTTAACATCATGTCTAGGGAAGACAATGGAGCATGTCATATTGAACAGGTTAACGAAATATGTGGAGGACAATGACATCCTACCGTACAATCTGATTGGTTTCAGATCAGGCTTGTCCACACAAGATGCCATGTTGTTAATCAAATATCAACTGCTATTAGCTAAACCAAAAAACACTCGAGCTCTCTAGGGGTTGGATGTCGAAAAAGCTTTTGACAGAATTAAGCATAGAGCAATAGTGGAAGTGATTTCCGAACTCGGACTGGGGAGAAAACTCTATGAAGTGGTCAAAACCTTTCTTGGCAATCGTTCAGCTCACCTTAGATTCGGGGATATTAAATCAAAGATGGATCTCGGTGACAGAGGGACGCCACAAGGGTCGGTCTTGTCACCTATGCTTTTCAACCTGGCCATGTCAAAAGTGGCAAAGGGACTAAAAGGAATAGAGGGCATTCATCATCATCATCATCAGCCTGGTTATGCCCACTGCAGGGCAAAGGCCTCTCCCATACTTCTCCAACTACCCCGGTCATGTGCTAATTGTGGCCATGTTGTCCCTGCAAACTTCTTAATTTTATCCGCCCACCTAACTTTCTGCCGCCCTTTGCTACGCTTTCCTTCCCTAGGAATCCATTCCGTAACTCTTAATGACCATCGGTTATCTTCCCTCCTCATTACGTGTCCTGCCCATGTCCATTTCTTTTTCTTGATTTCAACTAAGATATCATTAACTCGCGTTTGTTCCCTCACCCAATCTGCTCTTTTCTTATCCCTTAACTTTACACCTATCATTCTTCTTTCCATAGCTCGTTGCGTCGTCCTCAATTTGAGTAGAACCCTTTTCGTAAGCCTCCAGGTTTCTGCCCCGTAGGTGAGTACTGGTAAGACACAGCTATCATACACTTTTCTCTTGAGGGTTAATGGCAACCTGCTGTTCATGATCTCAAAATGCCTGCCAAACGCACCCCATCCCATTCTTATTCTTCTGGTTATTTCAGTCTCATGATCCGGATCCGCAGTCACTACCTGTCCTAAGTAGATGTATTCCCTTACCACTTCCAGTGCCTCACTACCTATTGAAAACTGCTGTTGCCTTCCGAGACTGTTAAACATTACTTTAGTTTTCTGCAGATTAATTTTTAGACCCACCCTTCGACTTTGCCTGTCTAGGTCAGTGAGCATGCATTGCAGCTCGTCCCCTGAGTTACTAAGCAAGGCAAGACTAATATGATTAGCAAGACTCATTATAATATCATTATATTAGCAAGACTAATATCATCAGCGAATCGCAAGTTACTAAGGTATTCTCCATTAACTATTATCCCGAATTCTTCCCAATCCAGGTCTCTGAATACCTCCTGTAAACACGCTGTGAATAGCATCGGAGATATCGTATCTGCCTGCCTGACGCCTTTCTTTATTGGGATTTTGTTGCTTTCTTCATGGAGGACTACGGTGGCTGTGGAGCCGCTTTCAGATGTCTTTCAGTATTTTTACATACGGCTCGTCTACACCCTGATTCCGCAATGCCTCCATGACTGCTGAGGTTTCGACTGAATCAAACGCTTTCTCGTAATCAATGAAAGCTATATATAAAGGTTGGTTATATTCCGCACATTTTTCTATCACCTGATTGATAGTGTGAATATGGTCTATTGTTGAGTAGCCTTTACGGAATCCTGCCTGGTCCTTTGGTTGACGGAAGTCTAAGGTGTTCCTGATTCTATTTGCAATTACCTTAGTAAATGCTTTGTAGGCAACGGACTGTAAACTGATCGGTCTATAATTTTTCAGGTCTTTGGCGTCCCCTTTCTTATGGATTAGGATTATGTTAGCGTTTTTCCAAGATTCCGGTACGCTCGAAGTCATGAGGCATTTCGTATACAGGGTGGCCAGTTTCTCTAGAACTATCTGCCCACCATCCTTCAACAAATCTGCTGTTACCTGATCCTCCCCAGCTGCCTTCCCCCTTTGCATAGCTCCCAAGGCTTTCTTTACTTCTCCCGGTGTTACCTGTGGGATTTCAAATTCCTCTAGACTATTCTCTCTTTCATTATCGTCGTGGGTGCCACTGGTACTGTATAAATCTCTATAGAAGTCCTCAGCCACTTGAACTATCTCATCCATATTAGTAATGATATTGCCTGCTTTGTCTCTTAACGCATACATTTGATTCTTGCCAATTCCTAGTTTCTTCTTCACTGCTTTTAGGCTTCCTCCGTTCCTGAGAGCATGTTCAATTCTATCCATATTTACTTCCTTATGTCAGCTGTCTTACGCTTGTTCATTAACTTCGAAAGTTCTGCCAGTTCTATTCTAGCTGTAGGGTTAGAGGCTTTCATACACTGGCGTTTCTTGATCAGATCTTTCGTCTCCTGCGATAGCTTACTGGTATCCTGTCTAACGGAGTTACCACCGACTTCTATGGCACACTCCTTAATGATGCCCACAAGATTGTCGTTCATTGCTTCAACACTAAGGTCCTCTTCCTGAGTCAAAGCCGAATACCTGTTCTGTAGCTTGATCTGGAATTCCTCTATTTTCCCTCTTACCGCTAACTCATTGATCGGCTTCTTATGTACCAGTTTCTTCCGTTCCCTCCTCAGGTCTAGGCTAATTCGAGTTCTTA